>NC_040915.2:8995662-9620662 GCF_004126475.2 Phyllostomus discolor | reverse complement strand
AGATCCCTCTGGGCAGGCTGTTCTGCCCCTGCCTCCCCCCTTCCCCCCCCCCCCCCGCCCCCTGGCAGTCCATTCAGGGACAGGTATGTGATCCCAGCTGAGACTCAGAACTCCCATAACAATCTAGATCTAGCTCTTGTATCGGAAGTTAGCACGAGGCCATCTTTACCTGACCTGGAATGCAGCCACATCAGGGAAAATCACTAAGGAAACTGAGGAACAGAGAGAGCCTGGAAGACCGAAAGAGACAGACAACTGGTGACAGGTCTGAGCCCCCCTCCCCTGCTTGCTTACCCCTCAGACCCCCCAGTTGTTTGACTCAATGCATTTCTCTTAGCTCGAGCTAATGAGAGTTGGATTCTGTCACTGTAAACTGAAGTTGTGACTATGGCGATGTCCCAGCCCCTCTGAGTGTGGGACATGTTTACTAACACCGCCTGTCTGGGTTTACTTTAAGAATGCTTTCCTTCCCTGTATGATATGAGTTCAGCCCAAGATAAATCTTTTTTTCTATGAAAGCAACCGCCCTTCGTACTCTCCGTGTGAATAAAGAGAGCTTTGGGGGCTCCTCCTCTTACCCTTAGCAAGTGGCTCCTCTGTTCCACCAAAGGGTGTTCTTTGGGGATGGTGCCGCTGCCCTCTTCAGGCTCCAAATTCTCATCTGCATTTTTTTGAAGGGTAGGTAGGCTTGATCTTTTTTCATTGTGCTTTGTTCTTCATTTGTACTTCTTTTAAAAAAAATATTTTATTTATTTAGTTTTGGACAGAGGGGAAGGGAGGGAGAAAGAGAGGGAGAGAAACATCAATGTGTGGTTGCCTCTCACACGCCCCCTACTGGAGGCCTGGCCCACAACCTAGGTGTGTGCCCTGACTGGGAATTGAACCAGCAACCCTTTAGTTTGCAGGCTGGTACTTAGTCCACTGAGCCACACCATCCAGGGCTTCATTCATACTTCTTAAATGGAGACCCTTGTTCATAGAAAGTCTGTCTCTCCCAGCATCCAGCCTCATCCCCTCTCACTCTCTCCCTCCTTACTGAGCTCCGGATGCCATGCTTCTTTCTTTCATGACTTCAACAGTGCCAGGCTTTCACCTTACCTCCAGGCCTTCGCCCACACTGTTCCCCCTGCCTGGAACTTTCTTCTGAGACCTTTTCCTTTCTTCATTTGGCTGCCTCTTAGTGTATCCGCTGAAATATTAGTTGTGATATTCCTTGTTCCTACTTCTTTGAGAATCCAACCTAAGATCTAGCATCAACTTTCATTTTGCTCTTACTTTTCTCTCATAACATTTATCACAAAATATAATTACACAGTTAGCTGTGTTTTCATCATCATGTGTCCAATACCTCTTTCTTTTCCTAGACTACCTGCTCCCTGAGGGCAGGGGCAGGTGCTACTTTATCCATAGTTCTAACCGCAGGATCCAGAACAGTGTCTGGCCCACGGTGAGCCCCCTCTAGGTAGCCGTTGAATGGATGAGTGCGAGCTCATAGCAGCCATCAATACACTGGACAGTTCCTGGAACGCAGTCAGGAGAGGTCCGCTTTCAGGAATAGGGCATCTCTCACGAGCTTGCCAATGAGACACTGCCCAGATTAATGGCCCTTGCACTGACTTAAACACAACAATTAAAAAAGAGTCAGGAAGGAGAGTTTCGAGGACAGTTCTGGAGTCTGGAAGGTACATGTGCGGCATGGAGCTGAGGAAGGTTCCATATTCCCATTAGTCTCTTGCAGACGTCAGCTAGAATTCACCTCTATCTTCTACATGGAATGTTTCTGGGCCACCGTTCAACCAGGTTAACTGTGTGACTCATGGCACAATCTCACTTATTTTCACAGCATGAGAGTGTTACCCATCCAAGCCAGAGGACATATTAGAAACCCCTAAGGAGCAAAGTTCTAGGAACTGCCTGATGACGGTGATGGACTCTCAGATCAGAAGGGAAGAGGATGCTTTTAGTATTGATAACATGTTTTTAAAAAATTTATGAGCATTTTTGTATTATTTCTCACAGTATAGAGTAATGCCAGAGTAAGGGCTTTGGAGTCAGCAAGACCTGGGCTTGAATCGGGCCCTGCTACTTACTGTGTGGCCCAAAGCAAGTTGTTTAACCTCTCTGGGCCTGCAGGAATTTTTCCTCTCAGAAAATGGAGGACAATGTCAGAACCTACCATGTAGGGTTCTAGTGAATTGGTGGGCATTAAAATGTCCTAATCTGCGCAGAGCACAGTGCCTGGCACCAATGAGCACCCAACACTAGTCAGCTATTGCTATCGTATTGTCATTGCTATCGTGGATGTACACACAGTATCCAGAGTGGTGGCTGTCAGACACATGGCAAATATCACTGACTACTGCTACTCCTTTGAGTCCAGCCAAGGTGATGTTCAAATATTTAACAACCTTGGCACGAGCCAATCAGAGGGAAGCCAAGCATTCAACTTTCGGTGGTTAAATCTGTGGGAAGCAAAAAGCCAGGTACCATGGGACAGAGGTGTGGTGAGGAGGCAGGGATGGCTGGGTGGTGGGGCTCATTTTGGGGCTCGGGGCAGTGGCTGGTCACCCACCAGTGTGGAAGGGATTCTACGTTTAACAGCCAGGCAGCTGCACCACTGCCCACTAGCTCACCATGAACCCTGGAGCTGGTACTGAGTTAGATCCTGTGGGATCTAAACCCTCTGGCACTGCTGGTCCTCACCCAGTTTTCTAACCCACCTGTGAGTGCACCCTCACCCCTCCAGAGTCACGGTCAGGCCTTGGCCTCCCCTTCTGGATGCTTCTTTGGTTACTTTGGCACAGGAACCACCGACTCCCTCCATTCTCAGCGACTCGCAGCCTCAGCAACACCCCTACTATTGCACTTTGAAGGGAGTGGCCTTTCCCTGGAAACTCTTCCCTGTCCTTAAGTTTCACTTGTGTTCCCCTGTGTCCCAGCCTTACCAGGCAGAGGCGGGAACCCCCCTTCCCCTGTCAGCAATATAGCAGGCATCCATCCCTGTTGTTGGCCATCCCCCAACCGCAGCCTGAGACGCCCAGGGGCCCTGAATGTTTGCCGCCTTCCCACTGGCTGCCAGGGCTTCCAGGCCCTCCGAGGCTGGAGGCAGGAGGTCTGGGCCTGCCTTCCCACCCCCAGCTGACTCCCACTCAGGAAGCGGCCAGTCTCTATTTTGAGCAGAGGAACAGATCACACCTCCCTGGGCCAAGACACCTCCTCCCTTGCCAAGAAACCACATTCTAACTGGGCTTAGCCAGTGATCTTTCAGTTCCGGTCTGCAAAAGCCTCAGGACATTTCAAGTTGCCTAAATCATCTGAGCCTCCAAATCAATCTTACTTTCTCTTTCTTCCCAACGGTCAGCTAAATATAGCTCCACGCACAATAGCTAACCTTGGAGGACTGAGAGCTGGGACAGTCCTGGCCTATTGTCTCAACAGCTGCCCACAAGTGTAGCCAGAGGCCCGCAGCCCCAGCTGGGAGTGGCCGGGAGGGAGGAGCCCACAGGGGGAGGGCGAACAAGGCCAGCCCCTCAGGCCCCAAAGTCCTGGCCCAGCTCAGCCATTTCTTTGCTGGGCAGTTTTGGGTAGTTGACTCCAGGCCTCTGAGCTTCAGTTTTCTGCATTGTCAAAATATTGTGGATTTGTTGGGATTACTGTATATATTTGCCAAGAATTTGACTCAAAGTGTGGGTCATAGTGGCTGCTAAAGAAATACTTGCTGTTTATTATATCATCCGTTGACTTTGTGCTTGAGAAAAATGACCTTGTTCTTTCTCTCTCACAAGTACAGCACACTCGCACGTACATACTCCGGAAAGGTCATTTGCTTGTCATCTTTCTTAATGTTGAACTCTTCTTCATTGATGTCCCATCACTAAGCTTGCTCCTAATGTTTGTGGGGCAAAAAGCTGAGTGATAGAGAGGCCCATACACTATGGGCCTAGATAGTAAACAGTTTTATTGGGGTAGCGTTAACAGTATAATCAAGTACACATGGCAGGTTTTGACACAGGCATACACCCATGAAACCCCCACCACAGTCAGACAGTGAATACATCTAATACTCCCCAAAGATTCCCCCTTAATGGTTCTGCCCTCCTACACCCCTCACCCCACCCCACCCCACCCCCATCCCCAAGCAACCACTGCTCAGCTTTCTGTCAAAATTAATTTACATTTTTTTAGAGTTTCATATAAATGGAACCACATAGGATGTACCCTTTTGGTTTGGTTACTCTATTTTTACGTAATTATTTAGAGATTCATCCAAGTTGATGCACAATGCATGTATGAATATTTTTAAATTTTTATTTATTGAATTAAAGAGAGAGAATAAGAATGGGACTTCCAGCTAAGATGGAGGCATAAGTAGATATACTATGCCTCCTTGCACAACCAAAAGGGGTACAACAACAAATTTAAAAATACAAAACAACCAGAACTAACAGAAAATCGAATGGTATAGAAGTCCAACAACAAAGGAGTTAAAGCAGAAACATTCATCCAGATGGGTGGGAGGGGCAGAGATGGGGAGCTGGGCGGCAAGGACTCAAGGCAGGGCAAGGCTGGTGGAGTGGGTGGTCCCACATTCCAGTGCAGATAAATGGGGAGGAACAACTGGGGAGTGAGACAGACCCTGCAACCCAGGGTCCCAGTGCAGGGAAATAAAGCCTCAAACCTCTGATTAAAAACACCTGTGGGGGTCGTAGCAGCAGGAGCAACTCCCAGCCTCACAGGAGAGTCCATTGGAGAGACCCACAGGGTCCTAAAATGTACACAAGCCCACCCACTCAGGAATCAGCACCAGAAGGGCCCAGTTTGCTTGGGGGAAGTGGCAGAAGGGACTGAAATCCAACAGAGAGAAGAGCAAGCACCATTGTTCCCTCTCAGACCCTGCCCCCACATATAGCGTCACAACCCAGCATCTGGGTTGCCCCGCCCACATGAGCACCTAAGGATCCATCCCTCACTATGTAACAGGCGTGTCAAGACAAAAAAAAAAAAAAAAAAAAAAAAAAAAAGGCCCAAACAAAAGAACAGATCAAAGCTCCAGAAAAATTACAACTAAGTGACAAAGAGATCGCCAACCTATCAGATGCACAGTTCAAAGCACTGGTAATCGGGATGCTCACAGGATTGGTTGAATATGGTCACAAATTAGATGAAAAAAATGAAGGCTATGCTAAGTGAAATAAAGGAAAATGTACAGGGAACCAATAGTGACGGGAAGGAAACTGGGTCTCAAATCAATGGAGTGGACCAAAAGGAAGAAATAAACACTCAACCAAAACAGAATGAAGAAAGAAGAATTCAAAAAAATGAGGAGAGGCTTAGGAATTTCCAGGACATCTTTAAATGTTCCAACATCCAAATCATAGGGGTACCAAAAGGAGAAGAGGAAGAGCAAGAAATCAAAAACTTATTTGAACAAATAGTGAAGGAGAACTTCCCTAATCTGGCAAAGGAAATAGACTTCCCGGAAGTCCAAGAAGCTCAGAGAGTCCCAAAGAAGTTGGACCCAAGGAGAAACACACCAAGGCACATCATAATTACATTACCCAAGATGAAAGATAAGGAGAGAATCTTAAAAGCAGCAAGAGAGGAGACAGTTACCTACAAAGGAGTTCCCATAAGACTGTCAGCTGATTTCTCAAAAGAGACCTCATAGGCAAGAAGGGGCTGGAAAAAAGTATTCGAAGTCATGAAAGGCAAGGACCTACATCCCAGATACTCTATCCAGCAAAACTATCATTTAGAATGGAAGAGCAGATAAAGTGCTTCTCAGATAAGGTCAAGTTAAAGGATTTCATGATCACCAAGCCCTTATTATATGAAATGTTAAAGGGATTTATCTAAGAAAAAGAAGATAAAAAATATGAACAATAAAATGACAACAAACTCACAGTTATTAATAACCAAACCTAAAACAAAAACTAAGCAAACAACTAGAACAGGAACAGAACCACAGAAATGGAGATCACATAGAGGGTTATCAGCAGAGGAGTGGGTGGGGAGATAGGGGGAAAAGGTACAGAGAATAAGTAGCATAAATGGTAGGTAGAACATAGACAGGGGGAGGTTAAGAATAGTATAGGAAATGTAGAAGCCAAAGAACTTATATGTATGACCCACGGACATGAACTAAAGTGGGGGAATGCAGGTGGGAGGGTGTGTGCAGGGCGGGGGAATAAAGCAGGGGAAATGGGACAACTGTAATAGCATAATCAATAAAATATGTTTTTTAAAAAAGAGAGAGAAGGGAAGGGAGAAAGAAACATTGATTTGGTACCCCCACTTATTATATGTATTCGTTGGTTGCTTCTTGCCTGTGCCCCAATTAGGGATTGAATCCTCAGCCTTGGTGTATCAGAACAATGCTCCAACCAAATAAGCCATCCAGCCAGGGCCATGTACAAATATTTCATTCCCTTTTACCATTGAGTAGTATTCCATTGTGCAGACATAACACAAATTATTTATCCATTGACCTACTCATGAATATTTAAGTTGTTTCCTGTTTGGGGCTATTGTAAACAAAGGTTCTAGGAATTTTCATATACAAGATTTTATTTCTATCTATGCTTTCTTTTCTCTTGAGTAACCACCTGGTAGTGGAGTGCCTGGATCATATGATATGTCTAAGTTTGGCTGTTTAAGAAACTGCCAGTTTTTTTCTCCCACAGCGGTTAGCCATTTTACATTCCCACCAGCAGCATATGAGAGTTCTAGTTCTTTCATGTTTTTGCCAGCACTTGGAATGATTTGTCTTTTTCATCCTAGCTACTGTAATAAATGTGTAGTGGTTATCTTATTGTGGTTTTAATCTGCATTTCCTTAAAGACTACAGATGCTGAGAACTTTTCTATCATGGGCTTGTCATCCATAATCTTGTTTGGTGAAATGTCTGTTCAAAACTTTGGCCTATTGTTTAAAAATAATCTGTTTGTTTTCTTACTATTGAGTTTGGAGGATTCTTTTATATTCTGTATATAAGCCATTTACCAGGTATATGATTGCAAACATTTTTTCTCTCAGTTCACAGTTTCTTTTAGTCCATTAACACTATCTTTCAAAGAACAGTTTTAAATCTTGAGGAAATTCAATTAATCATTTTTATCTTTTATGAATGTTTTTTATCTCATAGCTAAGAAATCTTTGCCTAAATCAAGGTGAAAAGATTTCTTCTGAAAGTTTTGTGGATTTTAGGGTTTTACATTTAGGTCTATGATCTATTGTTGGTTTGTTTGTTTGTTTTTAATAATTCCATGTTGTATATGGTGGGAGTTATAGCTCAGACTTCTTCTGCATGAGAACAACCAATTGTTTTCATCCCACTTGTTGAAAAAATTACATCTTCTCTACCAAATTGCTTTTGCAACTTTGTCAAGAATCAGTTGTCTGCTTCCACAGCTCTATTTCTGGGGTCTTCGTTCTGTTCCTCTGATCTATTTGTCTGTCTTTATGCCATTATCACACTGTCTTGCTTATTATAGTTTTAACATCAGAGAGAGTTAGCCCTCCAGTTTTATTTTTTTGTTTCAAGGTTGTTTTGGCTAATTTAGGTCCTTTAATTTTTGTATGGATTTTAGAATCAGTTCATCTTTAAAAGATTTAGGAAGGGCCCTGACTGGTGTGGCTCTGTGGGTTGAGTGCCATCCCACAAAGCAAAGTGAAAGGTCGCTAGTTCGATTCCTGGCAAGGGCACACGCCTGGGTTGTGGGCCAGGCCCCTGGTTGGCGGTGTGCAAGAGGCCACTGACGTCTCACACGCTGATGCTCTCTCCCTCTGTTTCTCCCTTCCTTCCCCTCTCTCTAAAAATAAATAAATAAAATATTTTTTTAAAGATTTTATTTATGTTTAGAGAGGGAAGGGAGAGAGAGAAAGAGAGAGACAGAGAGAGAGAGAGAGACAGAGAGAGAGAGAGAAACATCAATGTGCGGTTGCTGGGGCTTATGGCCTGCAACCCAGGAATGTACCCTGGCTGGGAATTGAACCTGGGACACTTTAGTTCCCAGCCCACACTCAATCCACTGAGCTACGCCAGCCAGGGCTAATAAAATATTTTTTAAAAAATCTTAGGAAAAGAGGGATTTTGGGGGGAAAAAAGATTTGGGAAGGAGAGGGAGAGAAACATTACTGTATAGCTGCCTCTCATGTACCACGGGTGTGGCTCAGTCCACTGAGCTACTCAAGCCAGGGCTCTGGGCTCCTTTTTCTTCATTCTTCCTTTCCTCCCTCATGTCTCTCCTTCCTCCCTTTGTCCCTCCCTTCCTTCCTTCCCTCCTTCCTTTTCTCCTTCCTCCTTCCTTTCTGACGTATTGTACTGACTAGAACCTAGTATAATGTTAAATAAAAGTGGAAGAGCTGACCTCCTGCTTGGTTCTCAGTTTCAGGGGGAAAGCCAGGTGGTCTTTCACACTTAAGTGTGATGGCAGATGTAGGTCTTTTGTAGGTGCCCATTAGCAAGTAGAAGAAGTTTCCTACTGTTTCCAAGTTGCTGAGAGTTTTTTTTTTTTAAATCAGCAATGGATCCTGGATTTCTAAATTCCTTTTCTGCATCTACTGCTGTAATGCTATTTTTTTTATTTATTTGTTTGTTTTGTGGATTTTTAAAAAAAGTTTAATATAGTGAATAATTTTCAAATATTAAATCAACCTTCCTGGGATAAAACCCACTTGGTCATGATATGTTTTTAATAGACTGTTGGATTCTATTAGCTAAAATTTTGTTTAGAATTTTGGCATCTGTGTTCATGAAGGATAATGGTCTATTGTTTTTGGTAATGAGTTTTTCTGGTGTGGTATTAGGGTAATGGAATCTCCTGGGTGTGGCTGGCTTCCCCCTGGGTGTGGTGGGCTTCCCCCTGGGTGTGGTCTGTTCTTGGGAGGGATCCCTGAGGAAAAGGTGCACACAGACCCTGGAAGACACTCAGGGCTGTTCTGCCAGGTGACTTAAGCGTTCCGGCTACCTGGAACACAACCTGGCAGAGTTCTGAGTATGCGTGTTCCCTTGGCTCCTGGACAATTCCTCATTGCACCGTGGAGAGCATAGCAGGCCTGGGTCTTCAAGCACAGGGCACAGGGCAGGGGCCCATTTTGCCCAGGATTGAGGCACGCCTTCTGCATAAAGCCTTCTGGAATCCTGACTAGCCATCCTCTGGAATCTTTGCCCACTATGAATCCAACCTCTCTCCCTCCTAGAAACTTCCCTGTGCCACTCACCCTGGTGAAAATCATCTCTAGTGGGCTTTCAACTTCTCTTTGTGACTGCCTCCTTCCCAACAGCATTTAGACACGCTCCAGGCTCTTCTTTTAAAAACGAACAGCACAACAAACCCCTCCCTAGTCCTAAGACCCTTACCACCCTTGCCTTCCCTCTCCTTCCACAGCCCAAATTCCAGACAGGGCTGAACACCCTCCCTCCGTTTCCACATCTCATGCACCCCACGACAAACAAGAGAGGTCTTTGTCCACATCTCTCATCCTTCTCACTCCTGCCAAAATCACCCACAAGCACTGCATCCCCTGGGAGCCCTTCTCTGTTTGACAATTCCCAGCCTTTGGCGCTACTGCCTGCTCCTCCATCCTGCTTCTTCTTCCATTGATTCCTCTAACACCCAGTCTTCCTCCTGCCTCTCTGGCTTTACTTCTTCCCCAGACACCTACGTGTTGGTGGGCACCTGAGACCTAGTCTCTCCTCTCACTCCTCAGACCGATCACCTGACTCCAGACGACTTACCCCATCCCCACTAGCAGCCACAGGCACTTGCTCAGGCTGCGCACGGCACAACCACAGAGCGCACTGCTCACATTGCAATCATTCCTATGGAAGATGCCCAGGTTGGAGTGTGCACAACCTGGCCACACAGGGCTTTCCTGTTTGGACATGCTCCAAGCACGCCACCTGACATCTTACAGAACAATGGTCTACTCTTATCTCTTGGCTGTACGGCCTTTGAAGGCTGAATTCAGCCCTCAATCCTCTTTGAAGGACCTGGAGCATGATAGATGATTTTCAAGAGTGTGTTGAATGGATGAGCCCACCAACTAATGCCAGCCAGGGTGGATTTCTCCATTGAGAAGGGCCTCTAAGACATAAACGTGGGGTTGTACTTCTTTTGGGCTGTGTGTCCTTTTGGATTAGAGGGTGGGACTGCTGGCTAACCCTCCAATCGGCAGGCAGTCCCAATCATGGGGCCTGATGCTAGCTGTGCACTCTGGCACCCTATTCTGGCTCTCTGACCCTCAGTTTCCTCATCCAGCAAATAATAGGGACTGCCACACAGATTGTGGAGAGGAATACCAAAGCAAAGGTGCAGAAACTTCCTCTGCATTCTGTCTCCTTCCCTCTACCTCAGGATACTATCTGTGGCTAAAGGTTACCCTAGCAAAAAATGTTCATAGTGATCATGGAGGGGAAAAGAGCCAAAACCCTGGAAGTCATGTCCTGCCTCTCAAGTCTAGCTGTCAATGTCAGTTCTATTTCTGCTTGTCAGTGTCATTTATTCATTCACTCATCCATTCACAAACAAACATCGAGTGCCTGCTACTGCCAGGTGCTATGGCAGGTCCTGGGAGACCAGGGTCCTACATAAGACAGACAGTCTCCCTGCCCTCACAACACTGTGCTCTGCCACCCTTGGAAATGCCTGGGTTAAGCCCTGGCTGGTGTGGCTCAGTTGGATGGGTATCTTCCCATGAAGCAAAAGGCTGCTGGCTTGATTCCCAGCCAGGGCACATGCCTGGGTTACAGGCCAGGTCCCTTGCTGGGGGTGTATAAGAGGCAACCATATGTTTCTCTCTCACACTGGTGTTTATCTCCCTCCCTTCCACTTCCTGTGAGAAGGGGGAAGAAAAAGAAATGTCTGGGTTTACTTGAGTATACACTTGCTAATAAGTGAAAAACACAGGCTGATGGGACAAGGAAGGAGGAGGGGGGTGTGGAAGGGAGAGAGGTGGCCCTCTAGACAGTCTTCAGGGAAAGGCCCCCTCCGAGGCAGCATATGAGTTGTGTGTTAAAGAATCACGGGAGGGTGGGGAGAGCTGAGAAACAGTGAAGGAGCTAGAAAGGGCCCACCTGGAGAACCAGAGATGGCAATGTCGTTGCAACAGAACAAGGGGAGAGGAGAGGGGCATCGGGCACCACCGGAAAGGGAGGCGGGCACCAGAGCGCACAGAGAGCGGAGTCTGGTTTGGAGTCTGAGAGTGCGAGGTCTTTCAGCCCTCCAAGGGGGAATGGAGGTGCTCTGCTTCGGGGTTTACAAAGACCTGGCTTTCCTTACTGTCCAGGGGCACTTGCCCACCAGGGGGAGTGCCTGGGACGCAGCCGCTGTGTCTTCGCCTTGCTGGGGCCTGTTCTCCTCTCTGCACCCAAGCTGCGGGCCCAAAGCCAGGGCTTAATCAGATCAAGGGCTGGGAATGGAGAGGAAGGGAAAGGGAAACTGCTTACTGAGCCTACTATGTGCCTGGCCTGAATGAGGTGCATTATTACAGTATAACGTCCAGACCTTCGTTAGGGAGACACTGTTAATAGGCCCACTTTTGGATGGCAGCTTGGCAATTGCCATTTTAAGTGTGTATGCCTCTGAGCCCAGCTATTCCACTTCTGGGAATTCATCCTTGGGAAATGCTTGTTCTACTTGCTCATTTTCATGAAGAGGCTTGTGCGTGGATGTTCGTTGGAGCACTATTTGTAAACTAGACGAAAAAACATAACTTAAATGTCCAGTCCTACCAGGAGAACAGCCAAACAAATCGGGGTTCACGCACTCTCCGGGAGCTGTTGTAAATAATGAGGCATCCTAGACGTCGCCGTGGGGATGTCTCCCAGACACACTGCCGTTTCCCACAAAGCTGATGCAGCGCAGTCCCAGGACATCAAACAAAACCCAACCATAAACAAGCTACAGAGCTTTATTTACCTTCGTATGCAAATTGATAGAGAACTGGCAGGAGGCAAAGCAAACCTTTTAAAAATAGCCGTTTCCTCTGGGGACGGGTCTGGGTATGTAGCTGGGATTAGAGTGGCTTTCATTACCTGCATGGTTTTTAATCTTTCAAGTAGTTTCTGTTTCACAAAATGATTATAAAAAAAAAAAAACAGTTTACAACGAGCTTGAAGTTGAAAGGACACAGCAAGGAAGAGAAGGAGCTGGGCTGCGGCCCAGGTTGGGGATGACAGACACGGTGTCCGGTACAGCACCATCCTGCTCTCCCAGGCAGTGACTCGCTCACCTAACCGATGCTTCTTGAATGTCGGCTTCGGACCAGGTGCTGCGCTAGGTACCAGCGAACAGCACAGAATAAAATGGAAGGACTCTGTCCAGTGCAGTTCACTCACTGACACATTTCGAAGCAAGATAGACAGACCCCATGGGTAAGTCTTCCCTTTTCCTGAGAGTTCAGACTTTGGTTCTGTCCCTGAATAGTTGTGTCACTTTTTGTAATTCCTAACATTCCCATTGTTTACACTGAGTCTCACTCAGTTTATTCATCTGCAAAGCAGGGCAACATTACTAAACTGAGTTGTTTTGGCCGTTCAATGGGTAACTGCTTAATTCAGAGCTTGGTATTGAGATGTGTGCCCAATGATGGGGACATTTGTCCTTGAGGTGCCAGTCCCTCTGTTAGCAATTGTATGGGTAAGGTCTCCATGTGGCCCTTGAATCCTCCCTAAGGGGGAGTGTAGGGAAGGGGTGGGGGTGGGGGTGGGGGTGGGGGCAGGGAAAGGATTCACCCCGCCTCATCTAGGACAGGCAGTTTCTCCCGGGCTATGAGGCTTTAAAGTCTTCAGCCCACAGACTCCATCCTGGGCCCTGGTGCTCTGATAATCATTCACAACTCACTCACCTCCCCACCCCGAAATCATCTGCTGACCCGAAACCCTGTCTCTAGGACCCAGCTCAGGACCTGACCCAGAGACGAAAAGAGCTGGCTTCAGCCCTTGAAAAGCTCACTGGCTGCTCGTGGGCCGTGTTATGTGAGGCCATGGGCTACCCCCATTTGCCTAGGAACACCCTGAAAAGTTTCTGGGAGAGGCCTCTGCCATTTGGTTGCCTGCCCAGGGACCACCCTCACCTTTCCCCTGATGCGCATGACGGCCCCTTTCTGCGTGCAAGAGAACCTAGAGGCTTTCTCCTGCTCCTCAGACAGGCTCTCTCTGGACACCAAGCAGGGAGCAGGCAGGACCGGTGACGCAAAGAGCTCAGAGGCGTGGAGCAGAGGCAGCCCAGCCCCTCCACGTCATTCCACTACAGTTTAGAAGCGAAGATTGCACCCTCCCTCCTGGGTCGGCTTTAGCTCAAGCGGTTACTTCGTCATGGCAGACACTAGTTCCTGCCCTGGGGTTCGAGACCCGCGGGTGCTTTCTGACCCTTTTGTTCCAAACTCTCTGCTCTGGATTCTGTGTAGCTCCCTCTTCGAGGATTTTAAATGTGTGCTCCATTGCTCTAACTTTTGGCCAATTAATTAATCGGTTGGGTACCCTTGGGCCAAAGTTAGATATAAGATGGCAAAAAAAAAAAAAAAAAAAAGGAGAGAAAGAAAGAAAGAAAAAAAAAGTCACGCAGCAGGAGCCTCATTTAAGGTCAGAGCCCCAGGAACTCAGGCCAGGGTAACTACTACAAGGAACTACAAGGAGACAGACTCCAGAGCTTTATTAACAATCACTGCCACTTACTATTTCATCTTTAGAGACTATTTCCTTTGCATGCACCAATGTCCACAGATCTTACTCAGTAGAACATAACTAGTGATACCGTCCCCTCCTTACTCTCCAGCCACCCCTGATTCTTTCAGGTCCTTGAATGCCCCTGGCTCACCTGTGTGGGGGCTTACTCGTACAGAATGTTCCCCAGCAAGCCTCCCTCCCAATCAAAAGATTTCTCCTAATCTCCCTCCTCCTCTTGTTTCCTTCACAGCATTTTTGCACATTTCCAGACATTTTATGTGATTTTGTTTACTGGGGTAGGGGGCATGTTCCTCTGTAGGATGGAAGCCTCAGGAGGACTGCACGTCTAGGTCCCGACCCCCACCCCCCCCGCCCCCGAATTCCGTGAGTGCAGTTGCAGGGCCAGCACTTGGCACTGCTCAAGTTCCTTTCTGAAAGGTGGGGCTGATATGGGCCTTGGTTCTCAGGGTAGGACATCCTGCGTCCCAGGGACGAAGGGGTGTCACTGAAGGTGGGGAGGCTTCCTGGGGACACTCTTGAGGACCTCGGACCAGATGTCTGGGCTTGCGATCTGCCCCACTGGGCTCTGAAGATGCCACACACACCTTCGATCACGCCACGTTTTCTCACGCTTCTAAGTCTGAGCAACAGAGCTTCCTCCCCACCACTCCCCACCCCGCGTCACCGCACACTGCTGAGCCTGCCAGCTTGGGCTCAAGTCCGCGGGCCTCGCAATCCCTGAGCCCACACCGCAGCCAGAGAGATTCCCCAGGGTCATGCACCCTTGGAACGCTGGGTCTCCAGGCCTCCGCGGCACCCTGCTGCAACTCCAGCAGGCAGGAGCAGAGAGGGCCCTCGGAGGTTCGTGCACTCCCTCCGTCCCAGGTGAGCGGCCGCAGGACCTTGAGAGGGGGCTGGCGGCAGCGAACCGCCGGCAAACAGGCGCCTCCAATGGGCAGAAAACAGTCTTCGCGTACAAAGAGGAGCACCCCCCGACCGCGCCCCCCCCCCCCCACGTCCCTGTCCCTGCCCCAGAGCCAGGGGAAACTTGAGCTAGATCTAGCTTTGAAGATAAGATGTTAGCAGAGATGAGGCTGGGGATTAAACTTGACATTTTGACCAACTCTTCTTTTCCAGTTTTCCATAAACACAGAGTATTTAATGTAAAACAAGACAAACAAGAAACCCTTCTGGCTGTAGTTTGGAGGAGGACACCTCCCCGCCACAGGTATCCACCCCCCACCCCCCACCTCCAGGGATCTGGTTGAAACTTCGGATTCCCAGGCTCTGCCTCGGAAGGACTAGTCCGGATCCTGGGTGATGGCCAGAATCTGCATTTGTAAAGAACTTTTGGGAGGCTATTTCATTCCTCCTCTCCTCAGACCTCCTCCCCAGTGGGTGGCCCTGCCTTGTAATTCATATGAGTTCACAGAAGCACAGAATCTCCTCACCTTCCCACCACCAAAGCCAACGCATGGGCCCTAAACTCTTTACCTGCTTCCTTAACAGTTCAGTGCAGAAGGTGCCAGGACACTTGCCGTCTTTGATTTTCCTCTTTTCTTCACTCCCCCACATTCAGTCCACTAAGTTCTTTTGTTGTTACGTCTAAAGTGCATCAGTAATCCAATCACTTACCATGGCCACTGTGCCTTTCACCTAGACTCCTTGACAGCATCCGGCTGGGCTTCCTGCTTTCTCGTCCACCCTCCAGTCCATTCTTTGCACAGCAGTGACCTTCCTTTCCAATTTTCTATTATTAAAAAAAGCAAGGAAACGCTTAACACTACTGGGGTCAAACCAGGATACAGAAGCTAGCTGGTCCCGAGGAGCATACGGAGATGACCTGAGACCACTTGGATCCCTAAATCTGAATCTCGGGAGGATGGCTGGAGACACCCCATCCTCAGGCGGGAAACTACGGACAGCAGAAAAGGCATGTGTCTGGCAGAGGATGAAGTGGAGACTCACTCTCCTCTGCCCTGCCTTTCCTGCTATGGGTGGTGGCTTTTGGTCCTGCCTTTGTTTCAGACTTGAAACACGGCATCAGCTTCTCGTCTTTTCTGTGACTACCAGATCCCTTAGCTATTCAGAGACCTCCGGGTTGGTGAGGCTGCACCCTGCTGCATCTTTGGCTCATCTTGCTGATGTCCTGGTTTTTAAAAGCTTCCACGCAGGGCCAAGCAGAGGAGCTGGGCTTTGACTGCGAGCCTCCTGTGACCTTCCCCAGCCCTGGGGTGGGGCACTGGAGGGCTGGGCCTGTTCTCCAGAAAAGGAGAAAGGGGACCTTTGCCTCCTTTGAAGAGACAAGAAGGCAGGGAGAAAGAGAAAAACACTGATGTGTGAGACAAACATCGATCAGTTGCCTTTCCCACACCCCCAGCTGGGGACCTGGCCTGCAACCCAGATATGTGAACTGACTGGGCCCTGATCTGCTGACCTTTCCGTTCTCAGGCCTGCACTCAATCCACTGACCAGCCAGGGCACACACTCTTTCTTTCGACAAGACTTGCTGCCGTGGAAGTTAAAACTTTTAACACGTACATATGTTAGTTAACATGCCATTCATTAATACAATGAATGGTATTACTATTTCTCTCCCCAGTGTGTGGCTCAGTGCTTAGCACACACAGGCATTCAATACATATTTATTGAAATACTGAAATGTCCAAAATGATACTCGTACTCCCCTCCTTTCAGGGAGGTGCCAGCTTTCCCTATTTCCCCAGACCAGGGAAATTCCACTGCTTTCTAAAAATGAGTGTATAGGCTCCAGAAACGGATGCATAAAACTGAGAAAACAACAACAAAACCCTGACAAACTCTGTATTGCATCTCCCTGGCAGCTGTTGGTGAACCAATAAATGGACATCTGGAGGGAAGGCTGAGCCAGATCTCATTAAAACCCCGAAGTCAATGGCTTTCCTCCAAGAATGTTGCCTTTTGCATATCTGCATAATGATACCAACGTGGCAGCCCCTGACTCTGTCAGGGAGCTGCAGCAAGCCTGCTGGGATCCAGATGTGGCTGGCAGGGCCCCGTCTGCTTCCTGCTCAGCCGGACCTGGCCTCTGGGGTGTGGAGCCCAGAGAGAGCCTGGGAGCCAGACACCCCTTCTCTGCTGGCTCTGGCCCAGCAGATGTGGCCCTTTCCTCTAATAACGGTTCTTACACTGTCCCCTGCCCGGAGTCACCTGGGGGGCTTATTAAAACTGCTGGCTCCATGCCCCTCAAGTTCCTGATCCAGTAGGTCTCAGGCTGCGGCTCCCAATTTTTGTTTCCAACAAGCTTCCAGGCAATGCTGCTGGTCCTGGGACTACACTGAGGGGAACAGGGATCTAGGAAGACTGGGAAGGGCAGTTCTTCCCAGTCTGCTGGGACACTTACCATGCAAAGTGTGTCCCCAAGATCAGTGGCACTGGTGTCATCTGGAAACTTGTTTGAAATTCAGAATCTGAGGCTCCATCTGACCTGTTGCATCATACTCTTCATTTCAACAAGTTTGAAAAGCACAGAGGGAGGGGGGAAATGTGCAAATTCCTGGGCGGGCCCTCCCCTGCCCCATGGTCCAGACGGAAGCAGAATTTCACAGGTAGGCATCTGCACAGGTAACAAAGTTCCCTAGGGGGTTCTTACAGGGCAGAGTTACAGAATGTTAACATCACCTGGGGAGGTTTTGAAACTACTGAGGTCTGACTCCCTTAAGGACAATTAAAAGCAGAATCTCTGGCCAGTGTGGCTCAGTTGGTTGGAGTGTTGTTCCATAACCAAAGGGCTGCAGGCTGCAAGTTCAAGTCCTAGTCAGGACACATGCCTGGGTTGTGGGTTTGATCCCCAGTCCTGGAGCACAGGGGAGGCAACCAATTGATGCTTCTGTCTCGCATTGATGTTTCTCTCTTTCCCTTTCTCTCTCCCTTCCGCTCTCTCTCTCCCTCTCTCTCACTGTGAAAGCAATGCAAAAATATCCTTGGGCGAGGATAAAAAGAAAAGAAAATCAGAATCTCTGGCACTGAGGTCCAGGCTTGAGGAATTTAAAAAGCCCCACAGGATTCTTGCATGCAGGATTGGGGTGGAATGCCCACCTTCCCCTCGGCTGCGAAGGCGGTGGCTAGGAGTCCACATCGGAGCTGGGTTCGAATCCCGGCTCCCTTGCCCATTCCGTGAGCTCTCCTTGGGTAAGTTCCACAACCTCTCTGAGCCTCAGTTTCCCCCTCTGCAAACTGGAACGATGATAAGATAATAAACCAGAATGTGGGGATCACTCTCCCTCAGTCACATGCAGCCCTTCTGATCAAGGGCTCTCCCTCTGGGAGAATGCCGATGGAGAAGGGATGCTGCCATACCCCTAGGTTTCAGCAGGTCTCTGGTGGGCCTGGGGCAGTTTCAGGGGTGGGAGTCACCCCATTTCCCAGAACACACTGGGGCCTCGAAGGGCCTGACCCCTAACCCCAGCCCAGGACTAGAACTAGGGCTTTCCATGGAGCGAGGCCTCTGCAGAGGCTGAGTGAAGAAAATAAACTACATCCACAGGATTATTCCCAAATACAACTTTTCTAATGTTGAAAACACCATTAAAAAGGTAATAAAAGCACTTTAAAACTTGTTCACAGGTTGAAATGCCTAGATTAGTTTGCTGTTGCTGTGTAACAAGTCACCACAAACTTAGTGGCTTAAAACAATACCCACCAATCATTTCGCCCTTCTCCAAGTGAGAGCGCTGGTGGACAGCTCAGGGTCTCCCAGCCAGGAACCGTGGCGCCGACAGGCTCCTGCCTGGAGGCTCCGGAGAGGGAGCCTTTCCAAGCTCACGTAGGTGGTCAGAGAATTGCGTTCCCTGCAGGTGTGGCTCCGAGGTTCCCCCTTCCTGGCTGGCTGCCAGCGGCTGCTCTCTGCTGCTGGAAGCCCCCTCCACATTCAAACCAGCAACTTTGCACCCAGCTCTTCTCAGCACTCAGATCTCTTTGATTTCCTCCTTGGCCACCAGCTGGGGAAAAACAATCTGCTTTCAAGGGGCTGTGTGGTTAGATTGGATGCACCTGGATAATCTCCCGTTTGCCTTCAGGGGAGTAAATTAGGGGGCAAAGGTCACAGGGGCCATGTTAGAATTTGACCTACCACGACGCCTGCCTTGTTTTTATTTTGAAACTTATTAACAGTTTGTTTTGGCACAATGAAAGATTACAATACGTTATATACACTCACGCTTTCCTCAGAAACATCTGGAAGTGCCAGCTCCAATAATTCGATGATGGTTGTCACCGGTTGCTGGAATTAGTCTTAACTTGTAGAGGAAACCTTAACTTTTTCTGCTCCTCTAGTGTCTGTAAAACTTTTGCCTGGAGAAAGTGTTGATTTTGTGAAAAGGAAAAAGTTATCTTCAAAAGCAAAGGCGTCAACTGTACCTGATGTTAAAAGATACTAAATTAACACCAATTTAAGTGGTGTGGTTCCGGTGCAAGCGCAGCTTTGCAGATCAAAGGGAGGGAAAATGTGGCCCCAACATGCTGCTGACGTGTCTGAGAGTGAGAGGCATGCCCAGGAGGGCAGCGTGCAGTGGGGACGCAATGATTGCTGGACTCCAGGTGGTGGGAGAAAAATTTGGGGGTGAAATTATTCAGTGTGAATAATTCACCCATCTTAGAGTTAACCACATTCAAACTGGATTTGAAAGGTAACAAGAAAATGATAAGCAGGTTAGGAAACAAAACTAAATCCACAAAGATGAGTTTTCTAAAGCTGAAAACGTGACTGGAAAGATGACCAAGTGATTTTAAATTATTCACTGGTATAAATTTCATGATTTTCAAAAAATAAGGTATAGGCTATTGATAAAATACCTTCAAAGATTTCCTTCATTTGGGGGCATTTCTCCTGGTTGAGTTCTCCCAAGTGTGTAGACCGTCAGCCCCAAATAAAGGTGTTTCCACGTTGCCCGGATGCCCAGGGGTTCCCACCGAATGGGCTCTGCCATGTTGAAATGCTTCGCCAAGACATCCTCGGCCTCTCACTGGGCATGCGTGCCGAGGCGGGCTCTGGGGGGAGGCCTTTCCCCACATCACACCTGGCTGTGGTTTTTCTCTCTCCTCTCTTGCCCTGCCATTGAGGGACAGCCTCTGGGCCCTGCTGCAGACCCAGAAACTGCACTGCAGTTCGATGGCCTACTCCTTCTCTATTTATTGATGACCTACTGTGTGGCTAAGCTAGATGCTATGGGGCAGACGACCTGCTTGCTGCCCTCAAAAAGCCAGCAGCTCTGCAGATTTCAGGTCCAGGTAAAATGTATCGAGAGCAGGGCTTCCGGGGCGGTGGCCAGTCACCAAAACTGTGCATTGCAGATACTGTGCATTATCCTGAGGGGAGGGCCCGGACTGGACCCTGAGCAGGGGTGCCTGGTTCTATTAGGCACCCCCCGCCACCTCCGCTCTGGGCCAGAAGTTGGCAGGATCTGAATGAAGCGGGGCTGGCTCCCGAGCTGCGTCCTGAGCTGCGTCTGTCCGGGCACTTCAGACTGTTCTTTCCCGTCGCCAGCCGTGTTCTGAGGAGCTGCCCCCGCACGACTGAAGAACGGAGGACAAGGGGGCTCCCCCAAAGCCGGGTGTTCGTGCCCTGCCGCCCCCGCCGTGTGACTAAGCCTCTCCTCCGTCACCAGGGCTGTTTCCCTCGCCCGCACTTCTGGGAGCCTGGCTGAGAGCTGTCAGCAGGGGAAGGTCCCTGCAGGCAGGCGGCTTCCTTGAACAAATTATTTAGGAGCTGTTGCCAAGGCGCCATGGGGACTCACTGGCGGGAATGAGAGTGGTTTCCCATCTGTTCACTCAGAAACTCATTTCCGCCCAAATGAGGGTATTTAATCAGACGGCTTTCCCCTCGGTCTGTGCTACTCGCAAATCTCAGAACTTCTTCCTTCTAACGGAACTGGAGGCAGAGGATCCTAGAATTGGGAGGCACTCTCTAAGCATGAAACTTCTCTCCAAAGGGGACGGAGGGTCGGGTCACCTGGTCCAGATGAGGTGACCCGCCCTGCGGTGTGATTAAGCAGCCAATGTCCATTCTCGGCCCCGGGTGTTCTCCTCGCCCCAGGGCCGGCTGACCACGAGCACTCTCTCTCAGCTGGGGACTCTTCTCAGACAAAGTGGTCAGAGGCACAGCTGCTGGGCTGCCCTGGGCACGGTGATGCCGCCAGGCCACCATCGCCTTTCCTGCAAGCAACCTGAGGAGAGTGCAGCCTGGGTGTGTGCCCTGACCAGAAATCAAACCCGAGAACTCCCATCAGCAGAACAACGCTTCAGCCAACTGAGACACACCTGCCAAGGCTGGGCCCACCTTCTTAAATGCAGAGGCCATTTGTCCTCTGGAAACCAGGCCCTGGGGTAACAGTTTTTGAATATTCGTTGTGTGCCAGGCCCTGTGCTAGGTGCAGACACCCAGAAGAGGGACAGGACCCCACCTCAGAGCAGCCCGCCCCTGGCAATGGTGGGTGCACAGGCAGGAGGGAGGGCTTCTGACCCAGGCTTGAGGGGTAAAACTGAGTGACTAAATTATCTCCCGTTCTTTGTTCCCCATACAGGGTTTTCAGTCCCTGAAAACAGCACCCAGTAAGCACTCAAACCACAAAACCTGTCCTCCTCACCCTTCTTTCCCCACTCTCTAGAGGCAGCCCTCTTGCCTCTCGAGAATGGCCTTGCCAGGGTTGCTGACGACATTCACGTGGCCATTTCCAGTGGGCACGCCAGTAATCTGACACAGCTGACGCTCTCTCCTTGCTGAAAGGCTCTCCTGTCTTGGCTCTCGGGGTGCGCACACTAGTTCTCAGGCCCTCCGCAGCTTTCTCTCCCTCGGCCAGGCCTCAGTCCCTGGCACTCTTCTTTGTCTGATAGACACACAGTTACCAGAAGGTTATTGACTCTGTTCACTGTGCCATACTTCCCACCCCTGGGACTGCTCTGTAACTACCAGTCTGTGCTTCTTAGCCCCTTCCCCCTGCCACTCATCCTCCCAAACCTGTTTCTGACCAGCAACGAGCAAAACGTCCTCTGTATCTATGAGTCTGTTTCTGTTCCGCTTGTTTCTTTTGTTTTTTTACATTTAATTGTCGATAGATATGCACTTATTGCCATTTTATTATTCACATTTTTTGTCTTTTTTCTTCTTCTTCTCCTTCTTAAAGGAGACCCTTTAACATTTCATATAATACTGGTTTGGTGATGACAAACTCCTTTAGTTTTTCCTTGTCTGGGAAGCTCTTTATCTGCCCTTTTTTTTTTTAAGATTTTATTTATTTATTTTAGACAGAGGGGAAGGGAGGGAGAAAGAGAAGGAGAGAAACATCAATGTATGGTTGCCTCTTGCACACCCCCTCCTAGGGACCTGGCCTGCAACCCAGGCATGTGGTCTGACTGGGAATCAAACCGGCAACCCTTTGATACTAAATGATAACTTTGCTGGGTAGAGCAATCTCGGCTGTAGGTCCCTGCTTTTCATCACTTTGAATATTTCTTGCCAATCTTCCTGGCCTTAAAATGACACATTCATGCATGTTTTACCACAGTAAAAAATAATCTGATCATAGCACACCTTCCCCATCTAAAACCCTCCAATGGCTTTCTCTTAAGAAAAATGCCTAAAATTCCGACTACAGCCTACGAGGCCTGGCGTTGTCTCGCTTCCAGATGGCATTTTCTCTACTTTCGCCACTCTAGTCACACAAATCTCTGTAGTACCTGCCTCGGAGACTCTGCACACTGTTCTTTCAGCCAGATCCTCTCCCCAGCCTCGTCATCCTCCAGGTGTCAGCGTGAGCTCCACCGTCCGCTGCACCAAGGGCAGGCTCGGGCAAGCAGCCGGCCAGGGTGCAGACGGCTCTGTGGGAGTTACCCAGGCCTGTGGCTGCCTCAGGCCCCAGGCCGGTGGACGTGTGTAGGGGCTGTCCCACATTCCCACGGCCGCACCACTTCTTCTCTGAACTACCTGCATCTGAGCTTTGGCCAAAGGTCATCATGCAGTGGGGCTTTCTTTCCACCCTGGGCAGGGAGGGCCAGGGACAGCCCCACTTGACTCTCCAGGTAGGGCACCAGGCCTGTCCCTCATCTCATGGTCTTCCTTCCCAGCTATGGAAAGTTCCAGAGCTCAGTGTCCCGGGCAGTGCCTCTCAGAGCATTACATTGAGCTGTGGTTTCAGGCATAGAAGTCTTTTCCTCTGCGTGAGAATCCCTTTCCGTTCTCTTCTTCTTGACATGCATGTGGTGGGGGCTTCCCTGGCTGCTGTGGGTCCCCCTCCCCCATGATGTGGTCGGGCTGTGCGAGCAGAGACCAGGCCGCTGGGGCTTCTCAGGAGGGGTGGGGCTTTCGAGTCCTTCCTGGCCACCCTGGCACCCATGTCCTGCTTGCCCAGGGCTGCCTGGGCTCCTCCTCCAGGGAGGCTGTGGGGTGGGGCAGATGGGGCAGACTGGACAAGAGGGTGGGACCCGGACTCGCCTGGGCCTGGGCTGTGTGCCAGCCTCTCCCTGTTCTGTGACCAAACTGCTGGATCTCTTCACGCCTCTATTTCCACAGCAGTGAAATGGAAGCTCTGCCAGCACTCACCCGTCTCACAGCACTGATGTCAGGAAGAGTGGAGGCCGTGACTTTGGTCCACAACCCGGCACTGTGGCAGGCCTCTGTGCCCACAGCTGGGCTGGCCTGTCTGCTGGCCAGTGAGGCCAGGTCTAGATGGCCCCGGCCTCCTGTGTGCGGAAGGCCCACCCAGGCTAGTCGGTCCTTGGACCCCAGTGCAGAGCATCTTTGTAGTCCCCCTACACACCCCAGAGGCTTTGTAGCCCCAGAGTGACAGCAAAGAGAGAAGGGCCCAAGCAGAGAGCCCTTTCCTGTCTCCCAGTCCCTCTTTCTCCCGGTCAGGGTGCAGCGGGCAGGGCTCAGACAAAAAAGGCCTGGCAACCTCCTCTGGCCTTCTGACAGATGGGGCAGGGGCAACACACCCCTTCCTCTGGCAATCACCCACCCCCAGCCTCAGCCAGTGGCTGACCCCTTAACCAGGGAGTCCATTTCCTGGCGGCAGCACAGAATACTTAGCCTACTGAGTCTCCAGGAAAAATCTGTGTGTGTGTGTGTGTGTGTGTGTGTGTAGGTGCGCACATGCACACGCACGCTGTTTGGACCCCGGAATGGGAACTTGACCTTCTCAGGCTGGGAGGAGAAGGCAGGGCAATGGCGGTCACAAGGAGGACTCCCAGGGGGAGCTGAGAGGAGTGGAGATCCCCTTTTTGGGGAGGCTGGGTTGGGGCAGGGCAGAGGTCGAAGTGACAGAAGGAGGGGGTTTGGGTTTTTTAAGGAGTCCTATGGTGATTTTTATTTCATATCTTATCACTCAGGTTCTGACGTTCTTACAAAGCCCACTGCGTGCACTCTGCGTGCTGAAAGTGAGGTGAAGCTGGGCACACCCAGCGCTGAGCCAGGCCATCGCCACAGCCCCAGCCCGTGTGACCGCCAGGTGAGCAGGACCGGTGACATCTCCCCTCACAGGACCCCTTCTCCTGAGCCTGACCACTTCCCAGGTGAGCTCCTTCACCTCCTCCCGAGTCCCCCCACTGTGTAGAGCTCCTGTGTGTCCTGCCCCAGGCCTCTGCTCCCTCAGATTTCTTCACTCTGTGCACAGAACCACAGGGCTGCCCTTCCCAGCCCATGTGGATATGCACACAGGAGGTAGTGCCCCTGGCTGACACGATTCTCTTCCAGCTGTGAAATGAGTGAATGACTTTATTGGATGACGTGTGATGTCTGTACAGCAGGGCCGTCTGCTCGGCCACCGCTGTTCCCAGCAGTGGACAAAGGAGCAGCAGAGGAGCAGTGGTATTGGCTCAGTGGGTCCAGTAAGTGAAATGAGCTCCGCCTGCTGGAGAGAGGCAGCCTTGGCCCAGGGAAGTGTGGGAGGGCAGGGCTGTCCCATTTCCCAAGAAAGTGGGCTGCCTTCGGGAAAAGACACACACAACAAGGCCCTCAGCTGCTCTGATCCTGAGCAACCTCGGCATGATGAGTAAGAATTCCACCCTGGCTGGGGTGGCTCAGTGGATTGAGTGCCGGACCGTGAAGCAAAGTGTCGCCGGTTCGATTCCCAGTCAGGGCACATGCCTGGGTTGCAGGCTAGGTCCCCAGTAGGGGGCGTGCGTGAGGTAACCACACAGTGATGTTTCTCTCCTTCCCTTCCCCTGTCTCTAAGAATAAATAAATAAAATATTTTTTAAAAAAGGATATCTACTGCTGTGCCAAGCATATTGTAAGTATCATCTTATTTCATTACCATGATGGACCTATGAAGTGGATATGATGGTCATTCATGTTAACAGATGAAGAAACAGAGGCACTGAGTGGTGAAGTGATAGACTGGAGGCCACACAGCTGGGGAGCAATGATGCCATGGCTACAGTAGCCTCTGAGTGCCAAGGACAATGGAGAAGACAAAAGAAGCAGGGGAGGGGACTGGCACACTATTGGCCCAGAGGGTATGACCGGAAAACCTGGTTTTGCTTCCTCATGTAGTGGCCTCTGGGAGTCCGGAGACTGAGCTTCCAGTCCCAACTCAGCCATTTTCTCTGTCCCCAGTGGTTCCCCCCTTGCGGAGCCTCAGTCTCCCCATCTGTATAATGGGACTGCGCGGGCACCCATTTCATAGGGTCCCAATGCGGTAAGGGAACAGGGAGGCTTCAGGCCGGTAAGAAAAATGCTGGTGAAGTGAACCCTGAGGACCCAAGGCCCCAGGGCTGGTGAAAGCAGAAATGAACACAAGTGCCACAAAGACTGAGATGCAAACCCCACATCCTGTCTGGGTATCTGAGGAGCAGCCCGTCCTCTGGGAGGGCTCCCAGCTGAGACGCTCCCAGGAGTGCTGTCGGTGTGAAGGAGCATCACAGCCCCAAGGACAGAAGCCCGTCCCTGGAGAGTCCCAGGCCAGTACAGTCCCCATCCACACGGGCACACGTTTCTTTGGCTTTATTATTACAAACACATCATGGCTCTGCCACGCCTGGGAAATCCTGGGCTCTGCGTGCTCTACCCACCCTCTCTTATCTACCTGGCCAACAGAAGTGTCCAAGCCACGTGTAGACTTGAGACACATTTGACAGAGCGTTCAACTCATAGCTTATAGTGACGCCATTTCTCCAGCGTGAACAGCTAGCACAGACAGTGCCAGGACGCCCCACTGCGCCGGGTTGTTTGATGCATGTTGTGGAAACACCACAAGCTTCGGTTCCCTTTTCCGGAGCAGTGGGCATAGGCAGGAAGTTCCATGTTCGGGACAGGTCCTTTCTGAAAGCAAATGTCAGGCAGGGACATCCGGGTCTCTCTACGCAGTGGGCTAACGGCCATGTTTAGAGAGGACAAAAATGAAAAGTACATCTCTCTCCTTCCTCCCCCAACCCGCCCAAGGCTCAGAGCTCACTCTGGTGCGGCCCGTGTACATTGAAGTGTGCTATTTGGTTTCGAAAACATTCAGTCTCTTTGGCGAACTGGGAGAAACTGGCCAGGAGCTGCAGAGGCGCACTGCTCCCTCGGTGCTTCGCACTAGTGCTTCATCCTCTCCAGTAACCGCTGGTACACTGGGGCTGAAAGAGAGGGGTTTGAAGGTGAGAAGGACGCACACTTCTCCACGTCTGTCTAGGACCTGTTGGGTTCATGAGCGTGGAGCCCCTTTCTGCCACTCCCCCCTGCACCCAGCAGGTCCCTTGTGGTTTGTGAAACCTCCTGCCCCAATGAGGTCCTGAACCGGGATTTTCCACACTGCCGGCTAGGAGCCACGTCCTCACGGCGGGCTCCTGCTGAGCTCCTGTGCACTATTTCTGGGCTCCCGAAGCCAAACATTTACATCAGCCGTGAGAGGCTAGTATGAACTTATCATCCCCATCTTATAGAGGAGGAGATGGAGTGTTCTGTGCCTGGCCCCGAAGACCAGGTTGGCTTTCACACCCCAAGGTTTTCATCTCTATGCAGCAGATGGTAGGGACGGCCTGCTTGGGGCAATGCCCCAACAGGCCTGTGGGGACCTCGGACCCGACCAGACTTACCTAGCTTCACAGAGCTCTGGGCAGCCTGAAAGAGAACGCAAGGTGTCAGGACTTTGAGTGACAGGTGTGCCTAAACCTGCTCATGGCAGTGGCTTCGCTCACTGCCATCCCTCCTCGGAACGAATGCTGGGGATGAGGAAGAGGACAGGGGATATGGAACTGCCGGGCCCCGGGGAGCCCCTCAGTTCATCTCAGCAGCCCTAAGTGGGGTGCAAACCCATACCAAGTGGAGCCTGAGGTGAACATTCCCAGGAGACTCCAAAACCAGGCTTCCACCAGTACCCCAGCCTGGAGCTTGGGGAGCTGGGATTGCACAGGGGAGTCGGAGCTCAGAGTCAAGAACCTTCCTAAGGGGCACTAAGGACAGCCTTCTGTCCAAAAGGAAAGCGACAAATTTCAACTGCAGGCCTCTGCACTAAGGGCAACCTCCCGCAGACCCTTTTATTTGAAATGTAAGCCTTCCCTTTGCTACTCAATATTCCCAAGGGGCTCCACCTGCCCCAAAGAAGTGGAGCAACCTGGGTGGGGCTCCAGGCCCTGGGCCTGGCAGGAAGCAGGAAGAGCAGCAGAAAGAGTCAGGTGTCCTGAGGAGGATGGGGCTGAGGCAAGGGGCGGAGTCTCCACACGGAGCTGGCCCTGTGTCCAGTACCCACACCATAGCCCAGGAAGCCCCCACAGCACCCGAAAGGAGCCACGTCATGGTAAACAGGCCAGGCTGAGGGCAGGCCAGGCCACCATCAGGCGGATTCAGGATGGGTGGCCCTCCTTGGAGAGATGGATTCTGGGGCTGCCTGTGTCCTCACCAGCAGCAGCTTCCCCAAAGACAGGGGCTAGCGGCCTCCGTTGGAAGGCCTGGGAAGCCGGGACTGCCTGGGTTCCTGTCCCTGCACTCCACACAGGCCAGGGCTAAGGATGCCCAATGGGAGAGGGAAGAAGTTTCAAGAGAGCCCTGGGGCAGCAGCTGAGGAAGACAGGGGACCCGGAGGACCCCTCTGTGAGCCCAGGAAGACAGACGGGGGCCCCACCCAAGGCTGCTCAGGCCAGGGCCCAACCTAGCAGGCATCTTACCCTGGAAAAGGCTGCTGCCTGTCTGAAAATCTCAAGTGCAGAGTCTGCCAGCTCATCCCCTCGTTCCTGAGGTCTGTTGGCTGGAGATGAAAGAAGAGGCAGCTTTGGTGAGGGAGAAACTATTAGCATGCCATTCCTAATACCAGTGATTTTCAACTGGTGTGCCACTGAATTTTTAAAACATGCAGTACCTGACTATTTAGTCAGGGGGACTGACTTCTTCTCCCTTAGATTATCAAGTTAGAAAAAAGAGACACCAATACAACAATAGCTGTCCAATGTGAAAGAATCAAAATTATACCTGTTTTTTTTTTGAGTGACAAAGAACACATTTTTTGGTGTGCTGCAGAACTTTAGTAACTCATTTACGTGTGCCGTGACAGGAGAAAGGTGGAAAGTCGCTGCCTAACCGCCACGACTGAGGGGCCCCATGGGGCTTTCTGGCCCACATTTTCCCCTGAATTTTTCCCTTACGAGGTTCACACTGCAGGGCAGAATCCAGCCCGTGGGGAGAGAGCACAAAGGGAGGAGGACGCACACGTGAGGGCAGAGGCTGGATGCAGGCTCGGCTCTGCTGGAGGCACAGAGCTCCCTCGGGGAGCTACATGGTGAGAGCCACATTCACAGAGTCCACACGGGACGACAGACGGGGCTGTGTCTGGGTGGGCTGAGCCAGCCAGACCACGCAGAAGGACAAGTCTGGCCTTGCACATATCATTGTGATGGCTTTGAAAGGACAGTTCCTCACTCACTTTCACCCAGCCACCTCGATGCCATCCACAGAGGCGGGTTTGCAGGTCGAACCTCATTCTTAGTTTTGCTTAGAAGAGCTTTTCTATCACACACCAAACGCTAGAGAAAGGCAGCTGCGCACTGAGGGGCGGGGGGCTGCTCCAGGGCCTTACCTGGAGGCTGCAGGACACTGGAGATGGCATAGACCACGCCATTGGTAGCCATGATGTCGGCTTCTGCAACGGGCTCTTTGTTGACACACACAACATTGTTTTTCTGGGAGAAAAAAGGCAACAATGATTGACTGTAGAGCATGCTTACCTCATTCATTCAGCCAGTGTTGACTCAGCACGTCTGGAGAGCGGACCCTGGGCTAAGTGTCGGGGATGCCCTGGTGAAAGGAGGAGTCCCTGCCCGCTGCAACCCTCTGGTCTGCTGGACTCACCCCTGCCCCTCGTGCGGACTCAGAGAGTCAGGATTCACAATATGCTCTTTGGTGTTCCTCACCTCGTCCTCACAGCAGTGTATGGTGATGAAGCAGGTAGTACTGCCTCACTTCACAGAAGGGGAAACTGAGGCTCCAGAGAAGCCAGGGGCCTTCTTTAAGCTAAGTTAATTGGATCGATGGAGACAGAAGCCAGGCCTCCAGCTCTGAGTTAAGGGCTCTTTGCACTTTGGCTTGATGCCCTGGTTGGGACTTTCTCACAGGAAGTACACTGGGGTAAATCTGTCTAGGCTTTCCTGAACAACCTACATATCAGATCCACGGCAGGAAGCGGGGACGGAAGCCTGTGATGGACAGGACCTGACAGCCAAATCTAAGAGCTGAGAGAGTCTCGGGTGACCCTCCTGCCTCCCTACATGCTCTCCCATGCTCTGGGGAGAGGCTGCCCTCCCTGGAGCAGCCAGGGAGGCCTCAGGCAGCTCCGAAGTGGAATGTGTCTCAACGTGCAGAGTGAGGGAAGGCTCATAGAGCAAGCATTTTCAGATGGTCTGGCTCATGGCACAATTCAGTGAGCCCTGGATTTGCGTGAAGTGAGAAGGGGAGGGGGATTTATCTCTCAAGACATATAAGTCATTGCCCATCATCTCCTTAAGGGAAGGAAGATCCAGTAGCCTCTCCTAGATGCCAATCAGAGCCTTTATTTCCCCACAAATCTGGAAGTTCTTATTCATGTTTAACTACAGTGTCAGTTGATTTCCCTGGAGACCCTTTTCTATTTTCTTTTTTTTTGGACAAAATGCACACAGGGATTCAAGGTATGTCTTAAAGGCTGTGTGTGTGTGTCTACTGCCGTTCTGGGGGAGAGGAGGGCCCTGGAGCCTGGGTGGCAGGCCACAGCCAGCCTTTTAATTTGCAGGCACACTTACTGAGCTGATTTCTAGCTTGTCGCCTTGGAGAGACTTCAGTCGCACCAGGGCCCCGATGCCTCCGCTAACCAGGATTTCATCACCAACGTGGTATTTCAGGATGTTGGCAAGTTCCTTGGCATTGCCTACAGGTTTGTGGGAAAGAAAGCAGAGTTAATGCCAAGGTTGGTCATTGGCGTGGCCAAGGAGGGCCCAGAGGAAAAGATACAAGGGGTCACCCCTGAGTTGGAGAACTTGCCTGGCTAATAGATAGATACTCACTGAGCACCGCTGTGTGCTCAGCCCTCTGCCCCACCATTCCGAGGTGACCAGGTGAACAAGGCATAAGTCCGTGGCCATGAACCTCCCCTGCAGCTGGCGGGCTGCTGAGTTGTGGTGCTGAGAAGGAGTTAATCCATACCCCTCTGTGAGTGTGACTCATGTTTCCATGAGCTAAATATTTGCTTGGGAAGCCAGGGACCTTCCAGCACTTGGCATCTGGGACATTTCATCATCAGCGTGGCTCCTGATAGTTATAACAGTAGTGAAATATTTACACATTCTGCTCTCAAATGCATATTCAGAGACTGGCTATTTCCTGATGGGAGAACTTGAAAGAGTCGACAGCTGCAATCTGGAGGAGCCATGGAGCCGACGAGGTCAGGGCCGAGGGGGCATTCCCGCCCCGGGTCCCCCGCCACACGCCCCAGCATTCCTTCCAGCCCACATCAGCCTCCCCACCGACTGGAAAGCATCAGACGGCTCATCAAGGTACACAGGCATTTCCCAAATTAAGTGTGGGAGGCAGCTCTTTAAGCCGCCAGCTGCTCTCTCATCTCTATCAAGGCTACCCCCTGGTCCTCACATAACCAGCCAAATGGCTGAATTTCCCCAGGGCTATTTCCAGCATCTTGGAACTGAGGAAACAGGAAGTTCTAAAGCATTTTGGAGAGTTCGCTTGGTTATCGGCACATCCACATTAGTGCCGTGGGACGGAGCCACCAGGTACCAAGTGATTTCCAAACACAGCCAGCCTGTGGCTGGCCAGAGCTCCCCTCCCACAGAAACACTGCCAGCCCTCGAGGTGTCTGCCATGTGGCCGGCCCTCCATGCCCCGGAGTGCTGGGGTCCGATCCCACCCACCGGCCCATAGGAGGGCGCCTCGGGAAGCTCGGCCCTCACCCCGCTCTGCTCCCACACAGCTGAAACTGAAACGGAAGCCGAGCGGGCTCAGGCCCCCTGGGGAATATTTTGTTCCTGCCGGACAGAGAGAGGGTGGAAAGTTTATGTTCAGACTGAACTTCTCCCCTCTTCTCAGGAACACACGTCAGCGTTGGAGACATAAGCATTCATTCAGCAGTAAAGAAAATTAAACAGGACACAAATTCTGCTCACAGCTGCCTGCAACCTGAACCTTCTATTCTGTTCCAGAGCAGGAAGGGAGGTGTAGACTATGTGGCCCCAGGGTTTGGCCAAGGTCCTTCCTCATCCTCCTCCTTCTCAGGCCCACCTTCCGTGATGGGTGGAAGTGTCTCTCACAAGCAGGCACCAGAACTTGGCACCGCAACCCCATCCCGCTTCCCCTCCACCCCAGCCGTAGTAACAGCTGGTGGTGGGTGTATGCTCAGCACTGTGGGGAACACTGCATTTAATCCTCAACGCACCGAGCAAGGTACTCTTATCATCTTCATTTTTCTAATGGGAAAACTGAGACTCAGAGAGGTTAAGCAACTTGATAGAGACCACTCAGCTAGCAAACGCCAGAGCTGGGATTTGAACCGGCGTTCATATCATCTGGGAGCCCAAGCTCTTGACCACTAGATTTCTGCTCAAACATGCTCAACCTCATTTCTCAGGGCTGTGACCCCCTTCTCAGTACAGCTTTTGTCCCGAGGATAAAACATGCGATGCAGGTAGATGGCCTCCACTCACAGGCCCTGAGTGAAAGCCATGTTGCGGTGACTGGCTGGTTGTCACCCACCGGGAAGTCCTCTCTGTTCTTTTCTGTCTTGTTAGGTGCTGGGAAGGCTGACGCCAGGAATGTGTCTTCCAGGCTCCCTCGCTCTCCTCCTGCAGCCAGCCATCAGGCAGCCTGGCAGGCGTGGGCATGTGGGAGGGGAGCTGGGCTGAGGCACGCAGTGACCATGGCTCTGAGGGCAGCTGTTTGTGGCTCTGCCTACTGTCCTGCGCTCCCCCAGTCCAGCTCTCCCTGGTCCCACCCACCACCCCGCCCCACACCTGGGGCGGCAGAGGCTTCCCAGGTCTCTTAGTCCCCAGGTGCCGTCACCCTTTGCAGAATCCTTAATCCTGCCCCCATCTCTGCCAACAGTCTCATTGTTACGTGTCTTTCAGTCAAACTCTTTGTGCTGGGCCAGCTCTTTCCTGGGGGACCCTAACTGACACAGGGACTTCGGAAAGCTGCAACATGGACTCAAGCTGGTCTTTACCCAAAAGTTTGTTCCGTTCTGCCGGTGGCATGGCTTGGAAAGCTTCATCTGTGGGGGCGAAGACTGTGTAGACCCCGTCCCGGTTCAGCGTCTCCGTCAGCCCTGCAGTCTGGATGGCGGCCACCAGCATGCTGTGGGCACATGCACAGAAAATGTCACCTGCCTGGGGGGGCCGTCTCTTTCCCTCATACACCTCCCGACTGCGGGCAGCTGGGGCCCAGAGCACCGGGGCTCCCCCCTCCACCCCATGCACAAAAAGGGACAATTAATTCCAGTCAGCATCTTCTCTCCTAAATGCTAAGCTCAGCTCAACAGCGAGAAGTCAGAGGCCAGAGGGGGAAGGAGGAGGGAAGGGGCAGCGGCATGGCTGACATGGAGCCTGGCTGAGCCACTGGGCCCTGGGTGGGTCCCCCAGGCTGTTGCCCAGGTAGCTGATCTCAGTAACAGGAGACAACCAGTGTCACGGCACCTAGTGGTGAGCGAGGTCAGAAATGGAGAACATGGGCCAGGAGACTGGCACAGGGAGCCCGAAAAGGAGCAGCAAGAAGTCCTCAAGTGCAACTGGCGGACACTACACAGAGTGGGGCGGCACTACACAGAGTGGGGCTCGTGTGCGTTCAAAACCGGGAGCTCTCGGCTCACCCAGGACTGTGAACTGAGGGCGTGAGGCCTTCCCTGCACTTGAGTAATAAAAGTGCAGCCCCTCCCCATTCCCCACATGGGCGAGGGCCACGCTCTCGGAAGTAACCCATTTTCTCAGCTGCGGCTTCCAAGGTCCTCTTTCCCACAAGCCTGGAAGGTCACATCAGTGTGTCACTAGTGTTCACTGATGCCCAGGGGAAGGGGAGACCTCGACAAATAGCCACCACCCAGCATCCTCCCCAGCACGACCCCTTGGCAGAAGCCACGCCCTGGGATGGGGCTGGTTACCTGAAGCGATTGTCCCCCTTCAGGACGTCCATGACGGTCCCCATCGGAGGGGTCAGCATGCGGTCCATGGTGAACAGGGTCCCGTACCTCCCCCTCTTGTCGTGGGCGGCGATGCAGCTGTTCTCGATGCACAGGCTCTGGGCGGAGGGAGTGGGAAGGGCCAGTTACCCCCCAGAAGGAGCCCCCTGCTCTGTGCTGATGGGGTCACCCACAAGCGCCAGCGAGTATGCACTGGGATGGGTTTTCATGACTAGGATGAAATAATGTCTTTTCTCCAGGAAAGAAAAACATAAAAGTGTGTTCCTTAATTCGGAAAGAGGGCCACAGAGGCCCCAGTAAAGTCCCACAGAGGCCCCACAATGAGACTATCATGTGACACATGAGGTCCATTGACAATGGCCAAATAAGTAGGCCAAGTCTATTGATTTATGTGTTTAACAGATGTCAACAGCCTCCGGTCACATGGTGCAGGCTGGTCCAGAGCAAGAGCTGCGTTGTGCTGTGCTTCCTGCCTGACACTCCCGGGTCACTGCTGGGTTTGCAGAGAGAGAGGGGACAGGAAAAGGGAGGACAGAACCTTTGGACCAAGGAGGGCAGTGCTTCAGTCCAGGGGGCGCCTCTTTGCCTAAGCTGGGGTGGATTCAGACCCTCATCCCTCCGCCCTGAGTTCCTCACTCTAAGTTCCAGGCGGACTGCTGCCCTCCCAGCCAGCCCGGCCAGGGGTGCGGTTTATTCCCAAAGGCCTCCACAAAAAGAGATTCTAGTCCTTCTGCAAAAGCTTATTTGACTCTTTGGTATCAGATATATTTTGCAGAAATTCCTTCCTTCCTTATTTTTTTTTACACTCACACAGCTCTTCTATTTCTTGGAGCTGAGAGAATGAGCGTGATCGAGGACCCAGGACTTACATTCCGATAAACAAAAACGCGTAGCTTTTTGCCGCCCAGAGTGTCCAGGGTCTGCCCGTGGTACAGATACTTGGAGGCCAGCGGCTCTTTAACCATGTGGTTCAGAAGCAAGTTCTTTGTGCGGGCATCCACACGAGGGGTTCCATCTGCAAGAGAAGGTGTGGTCAGGTGCAGGCGCCCTGAGAGGAAGAGAGGCCAGGAGCCCGGCTCTCCCTGACTTTGGAGACGAAGACTGAGAGATCAAACGAGGCTGCACTATTCCTTAACATCTGGCAGCTTCTGCAAATCAGAGAACAACATGAGAAGGTCCAGGGAGTCGAGGCAGTTTGGTCTCGCCCTGAGAGGGAGGGGAAGGCATAGGCACAGCTGGTCCCCCGTCTCCACCGTCCCCGTGGCCACGACTCAGCTGCATCCCCACTCTGACCACCTGACTATCACCCTGGCCATTGCCCCTGCAAATAAAGAGGCAGGGGAGCGCTCTGCTCCCCCGACGGATGCAGACTCTTCAGTTCTGAGGGCCAGAGCCCCAAATGCATTCTCTGCTCTGCCAAAGAAAACAGCAGCAGCTCTGAAGTTGCTGGTGAAGTCACATCTGCTTTCGGCTGAGCTGGGCAGGAGCGCTAACATTCCGCAGGGTGCTATAAATCAGGGAGGTGACAGTGGCGGGGCAGCTGCCCCCAGTGACGCACTCACAGGGGTGCCTTCCCTACGTTACCTTTGAAGACAGAATTCAGGGGGGCCAGGAGAGTCAGCGGCTCATTTCCAGAGAGATGGGAGCTGAGGCCCGCTTGTTTGAAAAGATCGATGGCAGTGGAGACATCGGACTCTGCAGCCAACTCAAACAGCGTCTTGGCTACCAGGAAGGAGACAGTGAGTTCAAAAGTTAAAAGTGCTGTTTTCGTTTGTCATCCGTGCACCCCAGAGCCTGACATACACCAGCAGGAATGTCACCTCGTGAGTCAACAATGCCTCTGAACACTGTGGCATTGGGGCACTGCGGGCTCGTGTCCTCAGGGGACGGTCGCCCAAAAACCCTCCCTGGTTGGGGCAGCCAGGGGAGGCTCGGCGGGGCAGGGGCCGGCCACCCCCCCAGCCCTTGGTCAGAGCACTGTCGAATGCCAGGGACAAAGGCACCACCGTCTGTGTCATGGCTTCTGAAGCGCAGAGAAAGACAGTGACCACACCTATGGAAAGAGTTTTCTTCTGGTTTGGTTTTTCCTTTGAAAATCTGGCACTCATGGGACATAGACCCTGGAATTTCAGAATGGGGCTAGGACGCTGAATGAAACCCAAGCCATAGTCCCTTCGGTCATTTCTCTCAGGGCCACCAACCCTGGGATGCGTGCGCACTATTGAGGAAGCAATGGCCTTCCACGCCCAGCTACAGCGGGCAGATCTTCTGAAAGGCTCCTGTGATCTCATCGCTCCCTCCCCCGATGCCTCCGGTGGCTCTCCACCGGCCCCCAGGCCTGTAGCTCAGGATTCTCCGCACTCTGGCTGCAGCCCCCTGCATGCCCAGCCTTCTCTTCCAAGGGGCTGCGAGCTGGGTGCAGGCCCCAGCGGGGAGTTGGCCCTGGAGATCCCTGAATTCCCCCAGCTCTGCCACCATGGACGGCAGAGGGGACAGTGGGTCTGGTAGGACCGGGGCGCCCCGAGGCCTGGCTTACCTGAGTCTGGGATGAGCAGCTCCTCGATGAAGTGGATCACGCCATTGGTGGCCAGGACGTCTTTATTGGAGATGATGGGCTTCCCGTTGATGGTGAGCATGTCGCCGCTGCAGCCCACCTCCAGCGTGGTGCCCTGCAGCGTCTCCACAGACAGCCCTGAGACGATGGCTTCCGCACACATGGCCGACTTCAGGATGTGGTTCTTGAGCAGGTCTGGGGGCCGAAGCATACGGGCAGGTCAGCACAGCCCACCCCTGGTTCTGAGGATTCTGTCCTCTGCGGTGCTAGCCTTCCATCGAAGCCGCAGCAGCTCACGGCCCAGACCCTCCTCTCCTCCTGCCTGCTGCCCCTCTAAAATGGGCTGGGGCTCTGTGGTCGGGCTGCCTGAGTTCGAATTCCGGCTCGGCCACTTGCCAACTGTGGGACCTGAGGCAAGTCACTCGGCCTTTTAGAGGCAGGTGGAGCTCAGCAGAGCATTCGCCTCCCAGGGCTAGGGCGGGGATGAGGCTGGCTGCGAGGCACCCAGTGTGACAGAGTAGAAGCCAGTGCGTGTTTGTGATTAGCCTGTTCATGCCTGAACTTCAGGGGGAGAGGGAAAACTCGAAGGAGTTTACCCAGGGACTTCGCATCTATAGACATTAGTAAAAATGTAAAATGTGGTATGAAAAGATGGAAACTGGTAAATGAGGTTATGAATTACTTGTACATTTTATTTGTTTTTGTACATTCTACCCAAAGGTCTGCTAGCTGCCAGGCTGCCTTAGGGGTTGGGAATGGTAACCAGCACAGCCTGGTCTTGGCCGCCCCACTTACCCCCACATGGATCATAAGTACAATCATCCAGTTACTCGCCCAAGTGCTGCTTTAGGGACCAGACAGGGGCTGGGGGCCCTGCGGAAGCTGCAGGGGGCAGACCAGGGGGGTGCGTGCCAGCCCCAGCCCAGCAGAGCAGACTCTGGGCCTGCCGCTCACCAGAGCCACCAAGACCCATCTTATTCCTGCCGCAGAGGCGAGTTTCTGTTTGTCCTGTGTATGGGAACCAAAACCACACTGCTATGGTCAGGGGGGAGCTCGGGGGCCCCACAGGGCCCTCGGGTGCCTGCAGAAGTGCGGGGGACTTGAAAGCCGGCACTGACCCAATTCGGCCGGTGCGGAAGAGAGAGGTCGGCTAGGTCACTATGAGGCCTTGGGGATTTCACTTCCCGAGCACGGGAACTGAAAGCAGGGCCGGGGGAGGAGACCTGCCAGGGCCACTGGAGGGGTGAGCTGGGCCAGGGCTGGAAGCCAGGCTTCCAATGGGGCACACCAGCCTGGGGCTGCGTCTCGCCTGTTTGCCAGCCCACGAGGAACCACAGGACACTGTGGGATGGATTTGTGGCCTCTGCCTTCCAGCTGCCAGCCCAGGCCCCACAGAGGGCTCTGGCTTGGAACAAATGGGTCATTGAGTGGGAAAAGGCAGATGTGCATAAAGAATACATCAGGGGTGAGTTTTTATTTTTACTTTATAATGAGTTTTGACATCTACAAGATAAAAGTGTGCTATATAAAAACACATTTTAAAGAAAACATAGTTCTAAATGGAAAGCTGAGTATACTAAGAAGCACCTCACCTCCTCCAGGAAGCCTTCCAGACCCCTCAGTCTGTATGCGCCCCACTGGTGTCCTGCCCTCATGGTGAGTATCTTTGTCACCGAGGCCCATTTTTAGGCCTGTCATCCCTACTATCCTTCAACTTCCTTGCAGGTGAAGGTGGTGTTGTATTCACCTTTGAGGCTCAGTTCCTGGCTCAGGCTAGACACACACAGGCCGCACGCCTTCAGGACACGGCGCATCCCCATCTGTGCATTTGACAATGCGCCCTCTTCTGACCCTGTGTGTCTGTGAGGAGAGCCCCTCGAGTTTACAGGGTGTTGGAAATGCACCAGGCATGTCGGTTGTACATTTCAAAGGTGGGCTTACATAGATTCAAAAGAAACGAAGTCTCCCCTGGGTTATATCCGGGAGGAAGAGGGGTGGTTGGGGCACTCGGGGGACCTGAGCCCATGCACAGGGACCACCAGGCAGCAGCTCAGTGGCCTGGGAACGGAAGGGGACAGACTGGGGGCTGGCGCAGAGCCCGGTCTCCTCTCCTACTTTCCTTACATGCTCGGTCCTCCCTGCCCCCCCAGTGATAATCAGTGTGCCCCCAGCTCCGAGGCCCACTGAGGAGAGTGGACGGGCCTGGCCAGGAACAGTCCAGAGCTGACGGTTACCAGTTTTTAACCACCGTCCTAGATTACTCATGACACGCCTGGGCATACATGGGAAGAGTTCAGGGGTCAGCATGATGACTCCATTTCAGGGATGCCAGGATGGGCCAGCCCCTCCCCATACCACCGAGCTGCTACCCACCCGGCTGCTTTGTTCTGCCTTCGATCCCCGGGGTCTTCAACTCTCCCCGAACCTGGCCTGGGCCTGCTGTCAGCCTCCAGTTCTGCGCCCTCCTCAGCCCAACGCTGACCCTGGGCAAAGGCTGCCGGTTCCGTGTGCACCCCTCTGACCAGGCCTCCACAGAGACGGGGCCACCGGGAGCAACGGGACAGGACAGCAGGCGGCCTGTGTACCTTGGATGGGAGCAGGCCTTGGGCTCAGTGTGGCTGCATCCACGAGTCCGCAACGTAAGCTGAAGGGTGCTCACCTCTCAAGGCCTCTGGGTCACCCAGTATCCGGTTCAAGGTCTCAGCAGGAATCTTCTTGAAGGCCTCATTGGTGGGGGCCAAGAGTGTGTACTGGCCGTCGCCTTCAAGCAGGGTGTTGAGCCCCGAGGCAGCCACAGCAGCCTGTGGGGGAGGGGAGAGGACAAGAGTCCCTGAAGGCTCTGGGAATTTCTGCGGATGGACCGCGCGCAGCCGCAGCCTCGCCAGTGCTCCCTCGGAGGTCTCTAGGCCTTCACAGAAGCCCAAGGGGGAAAGAAAGGCCAAGCGGAAGCTCACTTGCTACCATGGTGGGGGCTGCCTGGGGCATGGCCCAGCCTGAGCCCAGCCCCTCAGGGACTGCATGTGCCTTCTCCCCTCCCGCCTCCAGCCTGCACCCCCGCCCTTCCCCGTCTTTGCTCCTGCGATTCCTTGTCCTTCTTTGGGCTCCACCTAAAATGTCATTTCTCTAGGTAGTCAATGGGACATTGCCTCATGCCCCCCGCCTCACCACTGCCCCCATGAAATGGGCTGTTACACACACTCGCACAGCTTGCTGTCCTTCTCACTTTGTAATTAAATAGTTACTGGTGACGATGACCTGTGTGAGCCCCGTGAGTATAAGCCTCATGTCACCTGCTATCTTAGGAGCAGCCAGAAAGATCTGCAAGCACAGGTGGCTTCCCACTGCCCTTGGGATGAAGCTGCGCTCCTGGGCCAGGTCTGCCGGCCCCGAAGGAGCTGCCCTCCTCACAGCCCGCCTGGCCATGCCCCTCTCCTTGGCTGCCTTCCCTCTGGCTCCACGGGCCTCCTGCCTGGCTCCGAGCCCTTGCTCGTGTTCACTGCTGACCTCCCTCTGCCCACTGGGCTTCTGACCCCGAGTTTTGTATAACCGGCTGTTCTCATCCTTCAGGCCTCAGCTCAAAAGTCACCTCTTCCAGGGACCTTCCCTGACCACCTGGTCCCAACCAGCCTCCTCTGCTTGCCACTTCCTGACTTCAAATGCTTAGCACAATCTGTGGGAACCTCGTTCGTTTCTTGTTTGTCGGCCCAGAAAGAACGTACGAGCCACGGAGGACAGGCATTTGTATGTCCTGTTCACCTCGCTACCCTTGGCATGCATGGCAACGCCTGCGGTGAAGTAGCAGGTGCTTAAACGTGTTCACAGAAGAAAAGACGGGCGTTAGGGAGGAGCGAGGAAGGCATATTTGCCAAACCTAAACAGTAAGAGGTCCTTCAGTGGGGTCAAAGGATGTTAATCAAAAGATGCACCACCCACTCTGTGGGAATATCATTCCTGAGCAGACTCCTGACCTGTGAGTGACCTGGGAGGGAAGCAGGGGAAGGGCTTAGACAGCAGGGTCCCCGGGGCCCTCCAGAGCCACTTCCTGAGGCCCCGCGGTGCCAGCCCAGCCCGGGGGTGTTTGTCTCTGTGTGTTGGAGATCTCCAGGGGTGGAGCCGCCCCACTCCCACTCTGCATCCTTTGTGGTCAGGAAGTTCTTGAATCAGGGCAAAAACCCTGACGGGGCAGCCTGTGTTCACTTCCTCTGAGCGGCGGTTGCCAAGAGGAACACCCGCTTGCGCTCCGGTTGCAAGACAAATGTCTGCTGGGCAGTGGGGGAGGGGCAGTGTTCTGTGGCCCCCTCACTGCCGGCCTGGGCTCCAAGGAAACATGGGTAGGGCGGGAGCAGGGGCCCCTGGTGGGGACATATCAAGGAGACCATGCAGCCTGAGTCCCACATGTGGGAACCAAGGGCAGGCCTGGACGCTCAGAGGACCCTGGTCTGCTGCTGCCACAAGCTGCTGACTTTGCAGGGCAGTGAAGGGAAGGAAAGCTTCACACGGAAGATGATGGGCTGAGGGGATTTACGGCACGCGATCGCAGCGTCTCGCTGTGTGGCCACGCTGGGGCTCGGATTCACGGATTCTCCACATTCACAGGCCTTTGGAGGAACTGGCTTCACGTCCCCTGAATGCCTAAAGCAGGGAGACCTTCTCGGCCCCTCCTGCAGACGCAGCCCCTCTCCGGGCTGGGCCCCTCCCCGGGCAGCACCTCACCCGAAGGGTCTCGAAGGTGTCCTCGATCTCGATGATCTGCTGGATGTTGTTGGTGGTGGTGGAGATGACCTTGTCAATGAGGTGTACCACTCCGTTGGTTGCGTGGTGGTCGGCTTTCAGCAGCCGGGCACAGTTGACAGTCACGATCTGCCCAGAAAAGCAGTAAAGACGAGCGGTTAGCACTTGGAGGCACCGTCTCAAAGCCCCAGGCAGGGAAGACCCAGTGCAGCATGGGGGCCCCACAAGCTGTGGGACTAGAGAGCCCGGGCAGAAGCAGGGGCGGGGGCACAGGGGTGTCTGCAGCTTATGCCCCCTGTGGGACCATGGCTCAGGCACCAGCCCCCGGGGCCCAGCCCGTGCCGCGCCGCAGGGATGCCCTACCCCGTTGGGGTAGTGGTGGATCTGGATGTCGGAGTTCTGGTACATGGAGGTGAGGGCCAGGCCGTGTTTCAGCTCGTCCGTCAGCACGCGTCTGTTCACCATGTGGTAGCGGAGGGCGTTCAGCAGCTCAATGTTGACGTTGCTCACCAGGGAGTCCAGCACTTCCTGGGGGAAGGGTGGTGTGGTGCTCAGGGGGCTGCGGATCCTGGGTCCAAGAGATGGGCCATTGCTACCCAGGACAAGACGCTCTGCAGCCCCAGTGACCCAGGCCTCCACTCAGCCAGGGCCCTCAACTGGGGTGGCCTGTCCAATTGGAAGAACCTGGTGAGGTCTGTTTTAGCTGGAGGTCCCTGGCTTTTTCCTGAGACAGTGGGAAATCCCTGCAGAGTCTTGTCCTTCACACCTGCCCTCTGGGGAGTAAGGCAGTCCCCAGTAAGAGCCCCCCACCCCACAGAAGGAGGTCAACTCACAGCTGGCAAGGAAGCCCAGGCGTCATTGCTGGGGGCGAAGATGGTGAAGCTGCCGGGCCCCTCCATCTCAGGCCTCAGCTTCTCGGTACGGTCCGTGTACAGCTGAGTGGTGGTTGATCCGACGACTCCCAGCGTCTCGTAAAGGTTTGAGAGCGGTAGGGCTGCAGGGGCAGAGAACAGACAGGGGGTGGGGGTGAGGCCACCCCCACCAGGCCACACCCTTCCCTGTCGCAGAGAGAGGCTGGTGGGGGTCTAAAGCTTCTTAAAAGAACTCGGTCTAATGCCTCCTTACTGGAACTGGACCAATTGGTAATTTTTAATCATTTTAACCGCATGGGAGCAAAGCTTCAGGCCCCAGGCACTGAGACGGTGCAGGCAGGAATGCACACCAGAGGTGTCACCAGCCAGGCTTCCAGGCTTGTCAGTCGTCAAGACTTGTTCCCGGAGTGCGAGAACTGCCCACAAGTCTCTGCGGCACTTCGTGTGTCTGCAGCAGCCGAGGGGGCGTTCCCTCCCACAGCGCGCCTGCTGTTTGGGCCCGGGGCGTGGCCTTCGGGTGCAGAGGCCAGGCTCCCCTCTTCTACAGTCACACTCCTTTCCCATTCCACATCCCCACCTGTCCTTCCACGTAGGCCAGGAAGGCCATGGCCCGGGGGTGCCAACCACACCCCCTGGTGACCCTGGCACCCAGGGTGTGTGGCCCCCTTCCTTTTAAGTCTTGGGCTCACATTCTCAACTAATAAAATAGCAAATATTTCAAAGTTTATAAAAAATCTCCTCTGCACAGTCCCTGGTGGTGCATGGGGACTAACAGGGAGGCTTCACCGGCATTCACAGGTGCCACACAGCCCTTGGCCTCAGGTGGCCCTTTGTGGCATCCTCTGTCACCTGGCAGGAAGCCTGCCTGGCCTGCCACTTTTCCTGCCGCGGCGCTCCAACGGGCCAGGTTTCCACCAAGTGAGGTGGACTCGACCCAGCCGGAGACCACACCTGTCCCATCTGCTCTCTAGCATGGCAGGCCAGAAGTGCTGGCTGTGTTTAGAATCCCTCCCAGCCGGAGCTTACAAGGTCTGAGCCCATGCACACAGACAGAGCACTCATCAGGGAGGTCTGCTTGAGCAGGAAGGAGCAGTGCGGGCAGCTCAGTCTCCAGCGCCTGTCCTCTGGCCCTTGCACGGAGCCTGGAGGTCAGAGGCACGTGGCGGGGAGGTCTGCCCAACCTCACCCCTCAGGCCCCACTCAGACGCTGCTGCCTTTTATGTGGGTGCTCACCTCCCCTACCCCTGCCCTCCATCTGCACCGATGGGCAAGGCCTGGCTCACTCACCTGCGGGACAGCCCTTCTCTCCCGGGACCTTTTCGTAGCCAGGACAGCACTCGTAGCTGATGACTCTGCAGTGAGACACACAGAGGCAGCATTAGGCAGGGCTTCCTCCTGCATGTGGCAATAGTCCTCTCCCCGGGAAGAGCGGACGGCCTCCATCGACGAGGGAAACGGCTGGGAGAACACCCTGTGCCTGGAGATCGTTCGCTGTGTCACGCTTGTGCCTTTCGTCGGCAAGGGGCTTGTCACTCCTCTTCCCTTTGTGGAGTGTTCCTGATGGCTGCCAACTGGGAAATGGTCAGGGGATGGCAGTGGCATGTTCAACAGTGGAATTCGAAAAACACACCAAGAACTTATCTCTAATGTAGTTCCTGGGACCCAGGAGTTAGCGTCCCCGAGAGGCAGCAGGGAGGGCTACAAAGAGCCCCAGACCTGTCCTGGCTCTGAGCCTGCCACTCACTACCTGCAACCTCCCGGGCAGTCCTGCCCCACCCTCTGGGTCACGGTTTCCTCATCTGCGAAACATAATCTGTGTATCGTGTGATGGTCGCTGGGTTACACCTCTGTGTCCTTCTAGCTCTCCAATGTAATGACCAAGGAGGGTGGTGTGCATGTGATCAAGTTTTTCTCGGTGGGGGGAGGGGCGTACAAGAAGACTAAATGGTAATGGAAAAAGTATAATAGAGGTTATATATTTAAAAAAGTGAAAATGAAAACATATTCTCATTTTATCAAGATGTTTTTAAATTTTTAAAAAATTAAAAACAAAATTTTAATCAGTGAAAACATTTGTATGGTTTCAAATTGGAAATACGCAAAGGACCGTATAGTTAAGTGTTCCCCACGCACCCTGATCCCCAATCCCCAAAGACCCTACCCGCCTTCCAGGAGGCAACCGACATCGCCAGTTGGCAAGTCTGTGTGTTTGGAGGAGCGAACCTGGCGGCATACAGTTGTAAACTTTGACATCGTTTGGCAGAGAAACTCACAAATTTCTCTTCTTCTAACTCAGACCCGTCCATCATGGGGCATTTACCTCCTCTGGATGTCTGAAACACCCAGCTTTAGCTAACCCCGTGTTCTGGGGAAGCCCCAAGACTTTAAAATATCACTGCAAGGAAGTAGGTGTTCTCTCTTTAAAAAATTTGTCTTAAATTAAATCTATGGGGGGTGATATTCCTTAATAAGCTCACATAGGTTTCAAGTGTACAATTCTATGACACGTGATCTGTATATCGCGCTGCGTGCCCACCACCCGAAGTCCAGTCATCTCCCGTCACCGCCCATTTGGCCCCCTTTACCCTTTACTCCCTCCCACCCCTAAGGCCCCTCCTCGGCAGCCCAGAAACCAGATGCAGACAGCCATGTGCTCCCCTTCCTTTCTTACCCACGGAGACGCCCTCTGGGACAGTAGAGAACTCAGACTTTAATTGCAGCAGGTTTTATGGGTTTTACTGGGGCTGCTCACCGCGGCCATCTGATGACATCACCAGAAGGGGTGGGCGGATGGGGAAGAACGGGCTTTGCACTGGGGGAGCAGAGGGGAGCGTGCTCTCAGTGAGCCCAGACGTCTGCTCTGGCTCACGGTTGCACCGGAAATCGCCTCAGGGAAGCCCCGTGAGTCCTGAGGAGATGAAGCCCGTTCCTCTGTGATCCAACTGTTTCAGCGGCGGATTGGCTAGGATTCTCGGGATGCCAGGGAGCTGCGCGTGCCACTGGCAGAAACGCTCCCCCAGCCCCAGGGCGTGGCCGAGGAGTGACAAGCCCTGTGCACTCTTCTCTGCCCCGGCCTCTCCACCGTCCTGCCCCTCTCCTGCCCCTTGCCCCCGCCCCTCACCATCCCGGCCCTTCCGGACCCTTCATCCCTGTGCTTGTAAGGGCCGAACAGGCCGGTGCTCTCAGGACTCCACTGGACCAACCCACAAATTTATCTTTGAAAATTACAGTAAAATTGGATTGACTTTTAGGATTGACTTCAATCCCTAAGTTGAATTAGATGACCTCTAAGGTCCCTTCCCATCTCACATGCAGAATTCTAGTCAGTGGGAGTGTTTCCAGGGGCGGAGAAACTCTGAAAGGAGAGCACCAGCGTCTCCCAGCTAAACCCAGGGACAGCGCCAAGCCTTGAGCCCACAGGACGAGGGGACGGGCACCCACACACGGGATCCCAGGCTTTCTCTAACAAATACCGGGGTTCTGGGACTGAGGTAGGGAGGGGGGATTAAGTCAAGTCTCCCAAAGCTTAGTTTTTTTCCCAAAGTGCCTGGGTGACATGCCATGAAGTTGGAGAGGCACAGGGGGAGGACGGGTCTTCTCCTGCAAGCCTTCCTTATTTCTGGGGACCCCGTACACCTGGGTGCTGTACATTCCGTGCCTCGAAGTCTCCAGCCACGCTGGCCCTGCTGAGCCACGGGAGTCACCAGAAGACTCTTCTTCCAGGGTGTTAGCACCTGAGTTTCATCCCAAAAAACCACAAGAGAGCTCAACAGCCCAGGTGACCTCACCAGGATTTCACTGAGGACAAAGGAAAACCAACCCCCAAGAGTGCAGTGGTTCCTGTGGCCAAGTGTGAATGTGTGTGTGTGGGGGGGAAGTGATCAGAATGACACAGGAGAAATACTGTATGGGGGTGGGGGAGGGGGAGTGGTCAGAATGACACAGGGGAAACAGTGTATGGGGGTGGGGGAGGGGAAGTGGTCAGAATGACACAGGAGAAACAGAGGGCGGGAGGAGGGGCAGATCTGAGAGAAAAGTCTCCTCGGGGAGGATACTTCCAGGGAGTCAGAAAGCTGCGAGGGGAGGGCTCTGAGGGGCAAGGGGTCTCTGAGCTCACAGCTGGGGAGGGGCAGATCCAGGACTCCTCCCAGCTTTCAGCAAGTCCAACCCCCTCCCCAGTACTGTAGACCTCGCACATACAGGGGGAAGCCAGCGGATTTGCAGACTTCGACAGTGGAAGGTCACAGGTGTCTTCTCCAGGGTGACAAGAGCCACCCCTTGTCAGCATTCCCTGTGCCTCCTCCGGGCGGGCTCGCCGCACCTGTGTCCCCAGCACGCTACCCCACAGGGGCTCAGTTCCCTAGCTGAAGGCTTCCTTCTGGTCCTCTGCCAGGAAGCGTCCTCCCACTCCTCTCGCCCTGATCTCTCCCTCCCCTGCCCTCCTGCTGCCCAGTCCAGCACCTGAAGTGGCACTCGAGGTGAGCGGGTGGAAGCCCAGCCTCTCAGCCTGAGCCTGGCAGCCCTACGAGCTGAGATGCTGCCACGGCAGAGGGTTCCCTGCTGCCAGCTGCCCCAATAATGCCCACTGTCCTTGGACTCTGTCTGCACAACCCCAAGCAGCGGAGAGCAGCTGGAAACTGAAGTCTGAGAAGACAGCCCGTCAAGACAATCTTGACCAAATTTTCCCGGGCAAGTGGTCTGTTTTCAGCCCAGTGTGCAGCCCTGGCCCTGGGGAGAATGTCCATGCTGTGGGGTAGCCGGGGGCAGCCACAGGGTCGCAGGCCTGATGCCATCCCTCTAGGATGAAGGCAGCCAAGGATGGAGACCTAGGGGAGCCCCATCTGTGTCTCCCAAGTTCCTGGGCTTCCCTGTGCGGAGAGGACCAACTTGTTGGGCTTTGAATCGAATCCCATCAGCAAAAGCTGTTCTAATGAAGGTGTCTGGCTCTCCTTGGCCTGACACTGTCCAGTAAGGAGAAACCTTGGGTCAGAAAAAGCATGTCCTGGAGGGACACTGAGACCTTTCAGCTTCCCTGGCCAGGAGACCCACTTGAGGAAAGAAGTGAGAGGAGGTTCAGGAGGGCCACGGCGATAGTGTCGATCCACGGTCTGAGAACAGAGGTGCTCTGGAAGCTCCCCTCCAGTCCCCCCAGATTTTTAACTCATGACTTAATTGAGAGAATTTTTGGTGTTTCTCTCCCCAAATAATTTTCCAAAGAGTTAATATAATAAGTTAAAACAATCACTCTCGCCCAAGTGTGCTTCATGCTCTTGGCTGGCTACCGCAGCTGTAAATACCCTAGGGATGAACTAGACCTTGGAAGGAGGTGGAGCAAGGAGCAGCGCCCGAGAGCTGGTTTCCTGTGACAGGAGGTAAACCGTTCAGCTTGTCATGATTTCCAAGAGGAATCACAGAGCAAACACAGACCCATGTTGTCTAGACATTCAACTCGCCCCACAGATGGGCTGCCTGCAGTGGTCCGTTTCCCGCACGGCTGGCCTGGGAAACAGCTGAGCTTTCTCGAGCTTCCCAGCAGAAGATCAAAATGTTGAGCCGGCTAGTGAAAGTGGGCTTGTTCTAACCGACTGTCCATCCCCAAAGACCTCACCACCCCCAACCACCAGGGCGCAGCTTGGTTAGCGATGAGGCTGTCTTCAGAAAATGTAGTTACGTTCTCTGGTGGCAATCTGTGTGCAGCGTGAGGGCATTCCGGGGGCTCCTGGATGTTGGCCGTGGTTCCTCTGTTCCCAGGCCCTTCACCACCTCACCAGGGGAGTTGGGGAGGCCCCTCATAGCTGGTGATCAGAATGACACCAGACCGGGGGCGGGGAACAACCAGGAGAAGGTTGGTGAGTCAGGGCCAAATGGCCTCTGCTGACCCTGAGAAGGCCTCTCCCTAGGGCCCAAAGCCGCAGGTCGTAGGGCTGTAGACAGCGATCCGGGGCCATTCGCCCAGGCCTGACAGGGCTGCTCACTGACATTAGCCGCCGGACTTCATTCCCCCAGGGAAGCCGAGCAGAGCAGGGCAGCAGACCTAGCCTGCTGACCAGCAGGTTGCTTAGCCCTTCTGAGCCTCAGTCTTCCCCTCTGTAAATGGGCTGATGGCCAGACTGATGAGATCAGGTGGGTAGCTGTGAGGCTTGAAGGAGCTCACACAGGAAAGGCACTTAATAGATGCTCAGTATTTACCGACTGCTCACTGTTGAGCTTTCTCTTTAAAAACTCCAGCTATAAACTTTAAAATTGAGGGTAGGTTAATAATTTCACTAAAAGTAATGTCTTACATGAGACCATTAATCAGTGACGTAGTTGCAAATCTCCCACAGCACATCTACAGAATGCACTAGACAGGGCTCACATTAGTTCCCCGTTGTTGCTATAACAGATCTGCACCATTTTAGTAGCTTAAAACAACGCACATTTATGAACTCACAAGCCTGGAGCCAGGAACTGACCTCGTGAGGCTAAGCTCAAAGGCAGCATTCCTTCGGGAGCCTCCAGGGCCGAATCCGTCCTTCATCTTACCCGGCTTCCAGACGCTGCTTGGGTTTCTGAGCCCGCTGGCCGCACCCATCCTACTTCAGTGTTCATTGCCACGCCCTGCTCTGACTCCCACCCTCCTGCCTCCCGCTTACAAGGACCCTTGTGATTACAATGGGCTCACCAGATAATGCTGGATAACCCCCCCTCTTGAGACCCTTAACTTAATCATATCTGCAAAGTTTTTCTTTCCTTGTAAGGGGCACATTCGCAGGTTCAGAGATTAGGGCCTGGGCATGTGTAGGGGTCCACCACAGGGCCTTGCCCCAGATGGTACATGGATTTATGAAAATACTCAATGAAACAAACTTCCACATCAGCTACGCTGCTGCCCAGGAGTTTGCAGAATGGGACAGAACCTTCGGGAAGCCCTGCACAGCAGAGAGGTTTGATGAGCCCCTGGCGTTGGGTGTATGTCAAATCTCAGCTGTTTTGGAGCAGGTCACTCACAGGTCCCAGCAAGCAGGGTGGCGAATAGGAAACAAGGAAGGCAGTGCTGGTGTGGGTCTGGGGACAGCTGGCTTCCCTGCACGGCTTCTCCCCATCCTCTTCTTTTTCCTCTTGGGACCAAAGTTGTGGGACATAGAAAAGGGAGGACAAGGAGGCTCTTACACAGCTTCATGTCGATGCCCCGCCGGGATGAAATCTCCTTGAAATGGCCCTACCAGCTGATGAACAGCTCAACTCCACCGGCGGCTTTGGTCAGAGGTGGATTTTGAAACGCTGATGCATGCTGGAGCAGCACCAATACTTCAGCCTGGGGCAAAGTGCTGCTTGCTCCTTGAGAAAGGGGAGTGTCTTGCCTGCTCAGCTCGGCTCTGGAGAAGGGCTACTGTGCTTGTGAAATGTGTTGCTGGTGAAGCAACTTCACGACTTCTGGAACAGACAGCTGCCACTCCAACCTGCCAGGTCCCACTGGCCCTGGGGTGCCACATTTATGACATCTGAGCTCCTGCACTGGCGATGTCAGCTCTGACTTGGCTGTGAACTAGGCCTCCCTCTCGCCGGGGTTCTCACAAAGGAGGCCCGTCGCAGGGCCAGCAAGGTTCCTGACCACAGTTTCCTGCACCGTCACTCAAGCCATTGCGTGTATAAACGTCCTGGTGGCCGACCCAACTGGGGCCTAAAACTGGAGTGGGATGCTGCCCGCTCTCAGTTCTCTTTGTGTCCTTAGCTACTGGACCACTCTGGTGCTCCTGGGGTCCGAAATGAAAGCTGCCTGAAATGTCCCAGTCTGAAGTTTCACTCAAGTCCCTAAATAGAGGCCCATTGGTAACCTCTTCTGGTAATAAGGTCCACACGTTGGCTTGACAAATAGCACCAAAGACTCTGGTTCTTCTCTTTCAGGAAAAGCAGAGAAGTTATTGTCAAGGACAATGTAGGGAGGACTCCTACAATGTAGGTAGGACTCTTGAAGGGAGTGCTAAGTGTGGGGTGTCCCCTCCCTCCCTCCCTCCCTCCCTCCAGGGAGGTGGCTCCAGGCTTCTGGGTCTGACCTGACACTACAAAGTCTTCACATGCACATATGTGCACAGGTGTCTCCTACCCCTGCTTGGTGTCACTGGACTGCTTTCAAGTTCAAGCTCTCCTTGGTCTTGGGCTCTTGGTGACTTGTGCTTCCCCTTCCCTGTGACAACATACACTTCTGCTCCAACCTCTTCCCTGGAGACTTGCTGAGAAAGTCCCCACTGCCCAAGGTGGCCCCTCGTGGAAGGGTCCTCCAACCACCTCGTGCTCCCCACTGCCCAGTCTGGTCCTCACCCAGACAAAGGTGTGCAGGGACCCCTTCCCACCAGTGTGACATCAACTCCAGGCAGCACAGCTCTCTCCCCTTCCTGTCCTGGACACCCACGGCACTTAGTTCCGGGGGTCAGATGGTGGCTCCAACGTGGCTCTCGGTCCTGGGCACCGCAGTGAGCAGCAAGGCTGCTCCTCCTCAGCTCTCCCAGGGACCATGGTCAGCTGCTTCCCCTCTCCCTCCCGGGTTCTCTGCACCCCTACCAACTCAGCTCCACCTGCCTCACACACGATGTTCCAGGAGGGGACCCTCTTGTCCCAGATCATGAAGTTTTGTTTCACCCCGTGTTTTTCTACCCTCATTTCCTCTTTTGAAGCTGCCCAAAGCAACGGCCACACTGAAGAGCTGAATGTGCCTATGGCCCCCTCTGGCTCCATAAGGCCGGGGCGACAGCTGGGCCTGGGCACTGGGCTCTGCCTGACTCCCCTGCACACTGCATTTTCTGCAGGTGTGAAAATGCGCCCCACCCATCCATTCCTTGTCCCAGTGCCTGGGACTCCCTGCACACACTGGTGTGCAGGGATGCACCGTGACATGGCCACGCTTTCAAAGCCAGGCCTGCCTGGAGGGGAGGACTGGGTCACCAGGACATCTGCCAGCACACCGCTGTGCCACCTGTGCCATGTCCTAGCACACAGATGGAGACGGATGCAGGAACAAGAGCCAATAAGCCAGGACGGCTCACCGTCCACAGCAGTGTCCGCTGGGCACTGCGGGGCACGTCTCCAATCTACTGCTGCTGCTCGGGCACAGGCCTCCATGCGGGGCTCCCCGGACACCAAGGCCAATGCCACTACGTTGCCAGCTTGACATCACAAGCAGGTCCCATTTTCAGGGAAACACAAAGATACTCACACAAAGGTAGAGCTCTTTGAAACCCACAGTTCTCTGTCTGGAAGGTGATGCTTGGTCACCTTCCAAGAAGCAATTATATGGGGCCTGGTTTGGTATTTAAGTACTTGGTTTATTTGAGTGCATAATATTTGCACATGGGAAAAATCAGAGTACTAAAGGTATTCTTTTTTTAAATCCTCATCAGAGGGTATGTTTATTAATTTGAGAGAGGGAAGAAGGAACGGAGAAAGACAAACATCAATGTGAGAGAGAAACATTGATTGGTTGCCTCCCATATGTTCTCCGACTAGGGATCGAACCCACAACCTAGGTATTTGCCCTGACTGGGAATAGAACCTGCGTCCTTTTGGTGTACAGGACGATGCTCCACTCAACTGAGCCACCCAGCCAAGGTATATTCTTTTCTTTTCTTTTTAACTTGAGCACCATGAAAGGATCTGTGGTCCAGAACCTGCATAATCTCTTTTGTCCACAGCAACGAGAACTATCCCTGGGTGTTTGTTCACGAACCCAGGAGGTGTGTCCTCTTAGCTCACTTAGCCCTTACCTTTGAAGCTGGGGTTGGGCACGTGGGGAGTCAGCTGTCATGCACTTGCCCTTGACAGGCTCCCAGGGAGCTGCTGGTCTCTCCCCAGCTCTGCCATGATCCCTAACTTCTCTTGATGCATACTAGGATGGATAATTGACTAACATAATAAGGATCACAGTTGGGGTATTTATTTCCATATGCATATTAAAAAGAGAGCATTTTACCTTCCCTTAGTTGGTTATGCAACTGAAGGAGTTATCTGCTCAAAAGCAACACTTTTAAAAATCCCCAACGTGGAACGTGTTCAAGGCAGTAGCCTGCAGTCTCAGAACCCTTCCATGATGCAGACAAGGGGGGGTCAGGCCCTCCCAAGAGGCTCGGGAGGTTTCACATGTTGCTGTCTGTGGGAGAGAGCCAGCTTCGAGTTCTGTTGACGGTTGGCGCCCAAACAGATTAGGTTTCCAGGGGCTTCTGTTAGAACATGCATGCCGCCCTGTCCGGGCCAGGCAGCAGGTGGCCGGGTGAGTGCGCCTCCCTGCACGCTGGCGGAGGCGCCGCCGAGCCCCGCCGTGACCATGCTGGCCCACACCCTGCTGGCACTCTGGCCTCTGTTTGCGTGGCCTAGATATGCAAGGCCTAGTGGTGCTGAGAACGGCAGGTAGCCTTTCAATGCACTACTCCATTCAGTCCTCCTAATAGTCCTGTAAGTCCGTGCTATTTCTATCTCACAGACAAGGGAACTGAGGGCCCCGAGGGGAAGCAACTTGCCCAGGGAAGCGGCAGAGTCAGGGTTTGAATGAGGGAGTGCAGCCTCTGTTCTTCAAATGCTACACTGACTGGTAATGCGCATAGTTCTAGGCTCTCGCAAGCAGTTCTGGGGCATCCACCTCGGTGCTGCAGAGCAAGCCCGGAATGTCGGCTCACCAGGGGGCCTTCTTTCCAGAGTCACAGGCTGCCCACTTCTCCTTAATGATACTATTTGTGCCATTTAGTGAGGATTCAGAAATTCAAGGAGCTCCGGCTAAGGAGGCATAGGTAGAAACCCTTCACTTCCTTGCACAACTGAAAGGAGGATAACTACCAATCTAAAAACAATAAACAACCAGAAATGCCAGAAAATCAAACTGCATGGAACTCCAACAACCAACGAATTAAAGAAACAGTCAACCAGACTGGTGTGCTGAGACAAAGAAATATGGCCCAAATAAAAGAACACATCAAAACTCCAGAAAAAGAGCTAAGCAATGAGGAGATAGCCAATCCGATGCACAGTTCAAAACACTGGTAATCAGGATGCTCACAGAAATGGTTGAGTATGGTGGCAAAATAGAGGAAAAAGTTAAGGCTATAAAAATTAAATTAAAGGAAAATGTACAGGGAACCAACAATTACAGGAAGGAAACTGGGACTCAAATCAATGGTTTGGACCAGAAGGAAGAAATAAACATTCAACCAGAACAGAATGAAGAAACAAGAATTCAAAAAAATGAGAGGCTTGGGAACCTCTGGGACAACTTTAAATGTTCCAACATCCAAATCATAGGGATGCTAGAAGAAGAAGAGAAAGAACAAGTAATTGAAAACTTATTTGAACAAATAATGAAGGAAAACCTCCTCAAACTGGTGAAGGAAATAGACTTCCAGGAAGTCCATAGAGTCCTAAAAAAGTTGGACCCAAGAAGCAGCACACCAAGGCACATCATCATTAAGTTACCCAAGATTAAAGATAGAGAATCTTTAAAGTGGCAAGGGAAAAGGAGACAGTTACCTACAAAGGAGTTCCCATTAGACTATCAGCTGATTTCTCCAAAGAAAACTCACAGGTAAGAAGGGGCTGGAAAGAAGTATTCCAAGTCATGAAAGGCAAGGACATACATCCCAGATTACTCTATCCAGCAAAGCTATCATTTAGAATGGAAGGGCAGATAAAGTGCTTCCCAGATAAGATAAGTTAAAGGAGTTCATCATCATCAAGCCCTTATTATATGAAATGTTAAAGGGACTTATCTAAGAAATTGAAGAAGATCAAAAACTATGAACAATAAAATGACAAGCAATTCAACTATCAACAACTGAATCTAAAAAAAAAAACCTCAAGGAAAACAAAAACTAATCAAATAACTAGAACAGGAACAGAATCAGAAAAGGACATCACATGGAGGGTTTTCAGCGGGGAGGGGGAGGGGAAGAATGGAGGGAACGGTACAGGGAATAAGAAGTGTAATTGGTAGGCATAAAATGGACGGGGAGAGGTTAAGAATAGTATAGGAAACAAAGAAGTCAAAGAACTTATGTGTTCAACCCACGGACATGAACTAAGTGCGGGGCGGGGGGGAATGCTGGAGGGTTGGGGAATGCAGGGGGGTAGGGGGAAAATTGGGAAAACTAATAGCATAATCAATAAAATATACTTAAGAAATAAAATTTTTAAAATAACATTTAAAAAATTCACACATACACACACTCGCACACCACATTTCATGCTTCTTGTAATCTCAAATCAGCCCATGAAAAATGCAGCCAAGTCTTGTCAGGAGCCTTAAAAATGCAAAACAAAACTGGCCAGCTTACTAACACCACCACTCCCAGTCACGCAGCTCCCTGGCGTGTCTGCACAGGCACCCGCACAGCTCCGGAGGCAGCCCGGCCTTCCAGAGGCCGGCCCAGGCCCAGGGGTCCCTGCAGCGGGCAGACACGGAGCCCAGCCTCCTGGGCGCCTGGCGGTCTTGGGTGGTCACACATACTCACGTCGATTTGCCACAGATCTTCCTCTGGTACCACTGCTTGCAGTTGGTGAAGTACTTCTTGTTGGTGCCGATGAGCTTCTGCACCGCACACACGTTGGGGCTGCAAACGACACAGCGGCGTTGGCAAGATGACCACACGTCCACCCACCTCCACGTTCTTCCCTCCCGGGGGCCCTCCTGGCATGTTGGAACATTCTAGATACATAGAAGATACAGTCTTTTCAGTCTTGGTACCAGAGGGCGGCTTGGGGCAGACGTCGATCCTCCTGACCTGGATTTCCATCACCCTCCTGGAAGTTTCCCTCCGAACTAAAAACCGCCAAAATACCTCACACAGGGAGGGACATAATTTCTTCATGCGAGTGTCCTTCTCTGACACGGACATTTGGCAAGTGGAAGTAAAAGCATCTTAAAAGTTTTAGCTTGCACGTCACTAAGTGAGATAACTAGTTAAGTAAAAGCTGTACATTTGCTAAGTAAATGAAGCAACTTTCTGAGAAGCCCCAGCCTTCCTCTGCTTCTCTGCCTCACACTGAGCCAGACGCCCGCGGGCTCCAGGCGGGCATCCCAGTGCGCAATGCCAGGAGGGCGGCTGAGGCCTGGGCCCCGCACCCCCCAGGCAGCTCCACACACAGGCGTACTCCGAGTCCCTAGACCAGCCGCCTGGTTCCCGTAGGCAGCTGCCCCAGTGCCGCCCTGGGGACAGGAGGGCACGGCCAGCTGCCAGCTGGACCTTCGTGCGAGACGCTGTCCCACTGGACTCAGTCATTCATACTTAGGCCCCAGCTCGTGCCCCACCTCCCCCAGAAAGCCTTCTGGTGCCCCAGGCGACACTCTTCTGTCTACCTCAGACCTGGGAGATAGCCCTTGTTTGGCCCTGGGCACTAAACCGAATCCTAGAACTGACCAGGGTGTGTCTGTCTCCTCCGTCCCCCACCTCCCAAAGAACCTTCAGGCAGGAGCTCTGCTTTGTTCTGGTCTATTCTAGATGGGGCCTAGCACTGGGCCGGAGGGAAGGAACATCTCGGAGAGAACTTGAATGAACAGAATGAAAATACCGCTCCCAGGACCACCCAGTTCAGAAGGATCCTCAGGAACTCTGTGGAAGAGCAGAGGGCAAGTGCTGCGGGGTCGGGCTGAGAAGCCTTCTCTCCCAGAGCCATGGGGCTCTGCTTCCGTATGTTCCAGCTCGGTGCACCGAGTCCTGCCCCGCACTGTGCCTGGGCCTCGTGGTGGCCCCTGGGAGGGGCCCATCCTGAGCTGGGGGCAGGCAGTCCGTGCGGCCGAATCCTGAGTCAAAGGAAGCAAAGCGAAGAGGCCAAGGGCTTTCACACAAGCCCTGGGCCGGAGAAGTTCAAGTGTCGTTCTTTCACACTGACTCCTCTGTTGCTGTAAAATGCAACCAACGGGCACCACTTGATGTGCGTGCATTTTTCAGGAAGACACTGATAATCCAGGACACCTATACCTGCCATCCCCAGGTTATCAGGTCGCAGAGTGTGCTGACCCTTTATTTCTCTGCCCATGTGGCTGTCACTTCTTGCCTGGTGGTTCAGTAGGCAAAGGGGAGTAGGACAAGGAGGCAATAGCTGAGTTGGTATAAGAACCTGAGTGCCAGAGTGGCTAGGGCTGCAGAGGGAAGCCCAGGCAGGCCGGGAGGAGAGCCCAGGTCCCCTTAGTGGTGACTCAGTCTGGCCCAATGCCCGCAGCTCCCAGAGGATTGTAACAAGAAGCCACCTTGCTTCTGTTTGCTGTCTGCGACTCGCAGGCCACAGTGGTCCCCAGCCAAGCCCTGGGGAGTTCCTGCTGGCCACGCTCCAGCCCTAGGTGCACAGCCTCCGAAGCTCTTCCATCTGACCAAGCAGGAAACAATTACTGCCCAGCTCCCTGCGGCTCCCGTGGGCGTCTGGCGAGCCTTGAGCGGGTCTCTTCTGAATGGGGCTCCAACATTCCTTGGCGGAGTGAGTTTCCCCTGCTGCTGCCTTTTGAGACAGGAGCAGGGGCTGGGGGGCACTGCGGCCCGCCCCCCCTCACATCAGAGTGACAGGGTTGGGCGGTGTACACAGCAGTTGGTGAAGTGAGCAAGCCACGTCTGGGCCTTCTGCCTCGAGCACAGCAGCTTGGCTGCACGACTTGGAGTTGAAAAGCAAGTGCTTCAGGAAATTCAGTCCAGTTTTGGTCGGTGTTATTCGGAAGTGCAACTGCATTTTCACTTCTCTTTCAGCATTATTTTTGCCTTCCCTATGGCAACACAGATACAGCGGGAGTGGAGGGACCCTGTCACCGTCACTACTCTCCCAGCAGCTGTCTGCCTCGGTCTATGCCATGCCGTGTCGCTGAGCGGCACTTTCCCCACCTGCAGGAGGGGACCACGAGCTGTGGCTACAACAGCGGCGCTGGGTGATGCCGGGCCGCACACCAGCGGGGCCACCTCGGAGCACTCTGTCCTTCCTTCAGACGGCAGAGAGCTTTCTCTTCCCTCTTCACTGGTTTTCACTTTGAGCGGAGGGCTGGAGCCTGAACAAGGTTATCTGTTCTGCACAGGGCGCCACATGCCTGTGTCAGGCAGGCAGCCCTGGGGTATTCTCAGGGACAGTTTGGTCAGAGGGAACACAATGGCGCCTGCAACCGTTTTGTCACAGTTCGTCTGCCTGAGCATCTAGACCTCCCTGGGGGAGGGGTGCACATGTGCCTTCTTAGACCGTTCGGCCCATCACAGACCACCCATCACAGATCACCGCATGCAGGCCTCTCCTACTGCGTGCCAACTGCACGCAGAAGCTAATCAGGAAGGCTAGCCTGCAGGGGTACTGGGGAGGGAGGTGGAAAGTCGATCTAATACCTGCAATTCTTAACAAAGAGCATTTGCATTAAAACAACGAACCTGTTTTCAGGCTGGTTAGTGCTCTGACAAGAAGGTTTGCTACAGAGATTGACACCTTGGGGAGGTTTCACTGTGGTGTGCAGACACCATTCTGGGTGACAGGGCTACAGGGGACTCTGTGGGGGCGCTTCTCCTTACTTTGCAGCAAAAACACAAAGGAACACAAACCTCCAGGCAGAAACTATAACATAAAACGATAACAAAAACTATATAATGTCATTTGCTAGAAAGGCAGAAGGACAAAGGTGAACTGGGCAGAGGCAGTGAAAATGCCAGTTGCTCCCATTTGGGCTTTAATGCCATGTGAGCCCCTCATCCTTCTGACCTGTGCCCTCACCCTTTAGTACCGGCCTGAGTCCAAGTTGATGGTCCCCCTTCCCTGAAGACCCCAGGACACCCCTCCCTGGTGCTCTCGTCCTCCTAGAAGGGCACTGGGTCTGTGGCACGGCCGGGCTTCACTCCACTCTGCAGAGTTGTCAAACTCACTCCCAGCTGTCTCCCTGCCTGCAGGCCTGGGCACCTGAAAGGCCAGGTAAGGGCGTAGGGACACAGGCAGAGATAATAAGGGAGTGACCCCAAACCCTGCAGCAGTCCTGGGGTGGGAGCTGAGGCTTTGTAAAGTCCTATGAAGTCACCTCTAATCACCCCAACGAGTGAGTTTTGATCTGAGAACAGATGTCCCTAGTTATGAGGTGGTCTGGACCTCCCTGGGTGCGAACGCCTGCACCCAGCGGCATTTGGGCTGGTACACAACTCCTCCCACATGCGGTTGTACCTGGTGGTGGGAAAGGAGCTGGGGCACCTGGGCAGGCTGGGAGCTGCACATGGCCCGGCTCTGTGTGAGCAGGACGGCCCAGCTCGGGATGCAGAAATACTGCCTGCCTCTGCCCGGGTCTGCCAGGGTCCTTGCCAGGCCAGACCCTCTGCCTGTGTTTGCCTTCCAAAGCCAACACATCTCATGCAGATCTACCCCTGAGGAATGTCAGTGATGAAAACGTCCCAAATTTACAAACATAGCTAGTGTTTTAAGAGAGATCCCAGTACTGGGAAAGTGCTGTGCTCCCTCCGGCCTCAGTTTCCCTGTCTGTGCAATGGGTGGGAGGCCATGGGATTCTCCAGCTCTTCATCTGGCAGGGGAGATACTGCCTCCACTATCCCGGCTCTGCGCAGGGAGCTCTGTCTAGTGCCAGGAGGCGGGCACGGAGCCAGGCCAGGTGAATAGGAACCTGCGGCCTTGGATGCTACCGACTTGTGTGGCCCCAGTGTCATGCCCGGAGGTGCTGGACAAGGACCCGGCTGGACGTGTGCTGTTGGGTGGGCTTCCTCTCTGCCCAGCAACTTCCCATGGTGATTCTGGGCAGAGCTGCGGACTCCCCTCTTCTCCCGGTCACGGGTTGGAGAAGTTCGCTGGTTGGAGAAGCGGAAAGCCGGGGTTGGGTGGTCTCACGTTTTTGGCCTGAGTCTGGGGTTGCTGGTCGACTCTCCCACCCCCTTCCTCTACAAAGCTTCCGCGGCTGGGTTTCCCTCCACTGTACCCTCCTCTCTCCACTTTATGCAGGTTCGTCGTGCGGAGGGAGCGCCCCACTCCGCCGGCTTTGTCCCAGTGCCCCCAGCCCATCCCAAAGCCACCCCGGCAGGCGGCCGGCCGGCTTACCCGTGCTGTCGGCCCCGGAGCCGGCTGTGCTGCAGCACCAGCTGGTAGGGCGACTTGGCGGGGCCCGCCAGGGTGGTGGCGGGGTCCAGGGCCAGCGCCAGGGCGAGGGGCAGCAGCCGCAGGAGGAGCGCCATGGAGCGAGGATGCACGCAGCGACGGCGAGCAGACGGCGGGCAGTGAGGGCGCCTCCACCTCGGCCGGGCTAATAAGCGGCCAGGAGGGGCGGGGAGGCCGGCTGGCGGAGGGCGGGAGCCCCGTTGCCTCCCCGCCCCCCCCACCCCGCCCCTGCCGGCCGCCCAGTTCTTCCTCTTCTCCCCTCCCCAACCCGCTTCCTGGCACCAAGACTACAGGTCCCGGGACTGGAGAGGCTCTCCGCACTCCACACTCCCTTCCTGGAGCCGGCAGGTCCCTGAACCCCAAGATCCTCCACTGGCCATGAGGCTACAAACCCTTGCCCGAAGTGGGGAAAGGCAATGCTGAGCCCCCCAGCACTCTCCCCAGCAGACTTGCCTCTGCATTCCAGGAGCGCCCCTCTGTTCCCCAGGCTTGCTCGCTAAAAGATAGATAAGGACTAAATCTTGTGATTGAAAGAAGCCCAAAGAATGTAAGCTCCTCTTGCAAAGGCGGGAGAAGGGTGGGGCCCGCCACCTTGGTACCTCATTCTCTCCTGCAATAAATATGTCTGGCACTGCAGCCAGGTGGATGCTGCAAAGATTTCTGCCCTGGAGGAGCTTGGAACTGTAAACAAACAGTCACACGGAGGGAGGATTCATCCAAACACCTGTCAATCACCCACCACTTAGCTACCTGGATCTGCTAGGCTGCGAGAGACAGAGATGGATGAGTGGATAAGATCCAGGCTCTTTTTGAAAGAGCTCACAGCCTGCAGATCTGTGGGCCGTGGACAATGTGCCATGGAGCAGCGGGGCAGCTGGGGTCTGGGGGCCTGGAGGGGGCACCAGGCCCAACAGGAGACACACCTGTTCTTTGGCCTGAAGGGCGAGAAGGAGTTTGCAAGCAAAACGAGGCGTGCATTTCGGGGAACTCAGGCCGTGGGGTTGGCCGAAGCAGGGGTGGTGGCGTCAAGGGTAGAGGAAGAGGGAGGCCCTGTGGCAGGGCCTAGAGCCAAGCTGGAGTCCCGCAGGGGATGGAGAAGCAGGTGAGCGATTCCATCTCTGTCAGGAGCAGGCTCTGAGAGGATCCGCTGAAACAAACCAAGGCAAGACTGGAGGCAAGAGGGTCAGGTAACTACCCTTGAGGGGTAGTGTGGAAGGGGACCGTGTGGAAGCTTGACCTTGGCAGTGGAGGCAGGTGTGAAGAGAGTCCATAAACCTGGGCGGTGTCTAGAGTAACGGACCCAGCAGAGCTTGGAGGCTGTAGGCAGGGTGTGGAGGAGAAGGAGGAGGGGTCAGGGGTGACTAAGGTGCTATTAGCACAGGCATCTTGGTAGATGGTGACACCAGTTTTACAATAAGGGGTATGGGAGGGGGTGCCGGTCTGCCAGGGGAATGGTATTGGATGTGCTGAGTTTGAGGTGCTTGTGATTCACCCAGAGGGAGTGTCCTGTGGGCAGTTGGATATAAGGATCTAGAGCACGGGCCGGAGAGCTGGGGTGAAGAGTCAGATGTGGGAGTCATCCTTGGCCTGTAAGAAGCCGCCGCTGTGGGAGTGAGAGAATTCTTCGGGGCATGCGAGTGTGGAACAAGAGGTGAGTGATGACAGGTGACGGGGAGGAGGTGCGGCACAGAGCAGCCACCGGGAGGGGAGGGGTGCGGACAGGAAGGCAGGAGGACATGGGCGGTGGGGCCCCCAGGGAGGGAGCTGATAGCAGCAATGCCGCCCCCGAGACGCATCCAAAGAGCCAGCGTCCCTGTGTCTCACACAAAAGGGGAGAGGCGCCTGGCCGGGGACTTGGCTGTGGCGAGCAGGCGGGTCGAGGCCAGAGGAGGTGGGCTGATGGAAAAACAGTGAGTGCAGCGTGCAGATGAGTCTTTCAAGAAGCCTGTCTGAGACAGGAAGGGGAGAGTCAGGGTGGAAGCTAGGGGAAGGCAAAGTCACAGAGGCCTAGCCGTGTTGGGGTGCTGAGGGAGAGGAGTTGGTCAAGAGCATGGGGGAGAGGGCTCATGTGGGGGGAGGGGAAGCAGGAGAGGAGCGGGGGGTGTGGCAGTGTGGGGGCCAGAGGAGGGACAGGGTCCTGAGGGAGCAAACGCCACTGAGGGCCTGCGGGGGAGATGGGGTTGGAAGGAGTGGAGTAGAGGGGACAGGTTCCGGGGACAGTTCAGTGGCAGCACAGACCCGACTTGGAGACACTGTGGACAGGAAGGGTCAGGGAGGGGCAAGTGGGAGACAACCATGCTGACTGGTGCGCGCTGGGCCCTGGTGAAGGTCCGCGCTGGGCCCCTCCGGGGAGGGGGCAGGACTCCAGGTGTCCCCATCATGCCTGATGGCCCCCTGCATTTCCAGCAGGACGTGTCCAGGAGGCGGCTACCTCCAAAGGTCTGGAGGTCAGGGGAGGTACGAGGACTGGAGATGCAGGCCGGAGTCGCCACACCAGCAGGTGGTGGCTAAAGCCACGGACTGGACACCGTCCCTCAGGAGCAAGTGTTGGAAATGAGGAGAAAGGGCAAGAGGAGGAGGGAAGAGTACCCATCTGGAGAGGTTGAGGGGAAGGCAGAGAAGGAACCCCGAAGGGGCAGAAGTCCAGAATGGCCACAGGAGAGGAGAATCCAAGCTGGACCCTGTCTCTGAGTGGTTCCTGACTATGATTGGCACTCAGGAATCCAGCGACCACAAGGCTCCAGAGTTTTCTGGAACACTCTGACCCCAGGTGGTATTGTCTGCATTGACGACTAGGAGGAGTCGTGGGGTGGCTTTGGCCTTAGAGAGTCAGGTCTTTCCCGGATGTCCTCCCCTTCTCCCATCTCCCAGAAAGGAGAGCTAGGACTTTCACTGTCCCGGCTTCTTGTGGGAGCCAGTCCCAGCGCTGGGGACCCGGCCACACTGGGTAAAGTGTTCCCTTTGCCTGTCTGTCTGTCCGGATGAGGCTCATTCTGCTGGCTGGTGAGGACCTCAGGCTGGAATTATGGGACTTTTCTGAAAACTGCTGTCTGAGAGAGGAGGACGCCTCTTCTGCTGCTGGAGGCTTTGCATCTGGGCTCCCGGGATCTAGCTCTGCTTTGTCTTAGAATTCTTTTCTTCATTGTGGTGTTACTATCATTTTCTTTCTTTTTTTGTCCTGGAGCCTCAGGGAGAAAATCCAGAGATCAGGATAGGAAACCCTATTCTGATGATTTCCATATCAACGAATCCTACCTGCTGACTTTTGCTCAGTCAGTGATCCTGCAGAGAGAGGTGTCTTTGGCAATGACCCTGCTCTATGGTCCATGGGGATGAACCTCAGGTCAACCCGGGCTGCAGTCTGAGCATGCAGCAGCCTCCATGGGTTGGCATCGGAGTCCAAGCTGCTCTAAAACACCCCCTTTATAAAACAGGGTGGTCCTGACCGGGAGAGCAGGGTAAGAACTAGAAGGAGTTTCGGGGAAGGAAAAGCACCGAGAGAGGAGGAGGTGGCCTTTGGCAACTTCGCTTGGTGGTTTAGGGTCTCGAGTCCCCAGCCAGGACCTGGAGGGATGGCAGCCTTGCCTGAGCGGCGCTGGTGTGACAAGCTGCTGCTCCAAGGCTGTGGAGGCGGGCGTCCTGGGTTGGAATCCCAGTCCCACTACTTAGAAACTGTGTGGTCCTCAGCAAGCTGCTCCACTCCTCTGAGACTCTGCTGCTGAGGCCCGGAGACAATAAAACCTACCTCAGAGACATAATCCCAGTAAAGCGGCTAATGAGAAGGCTACTTCTCCCCAGTAATTGTTCCACGTGATAGAGGGCACTGACAAGATAGGGTAATTTAGCAACTATAGAAGCAAGCATCTGAGAATGATCATTTAATTGATGGAAGGCAAAACATTACTGTTTCATCATGACCACTTGGCACGGGACATCGGGAAGGCTCACAACTATGCAAACGAGGGCTTGCAGTGTCCCCTGGGGCCGGGGCACTGGCGGCATCCCAGCTTTAGGAAAATGCCATCTGTGTGTAAGGGCCTGGGAGCCCTGCCCGGCCCAGCTCTTCCTCCGGCATGATTTACAGGCTTTGGGGCAAGTCAGGTAACCTCGCCATCAAACTTTCCTCCTCTGTGAGACTAACATTCCATGACTTGAGTTTTTCCATGAGCTCAGAAAGAGGAATTACAGTAATACTTCATTTACTGTCTAGATGCAAAAAAAAAAGAAAAAGAAAAAGAATTACACCTCCATGCCCCAACATCGCCCCCTCCCCCAAACCATAAAACACAGAACCCAGTGACTGCAAACCGGCCCTCCCACCAGACGCTGCTGTGGTGGGGGGCAGGGGGAACAAGCTGTGGCTGGAGGAGGGAGCAGGATGCCCGTGACCATGACCGGAGCCACCCAGGCTTAGCACAGCTCACTGCGAGACCTTTCATTTGGGAAGATTTTCTTTTTCTTTCCATGTCAGACAAACTGAAGAGAAAGAGAGGCTTGTTTGGAACAATAATTACTAGACTTTTTCTGGCAGTTTATAAAAATGAGTATTTTCACATTCTGTGGCTCATACAAGATTACTAAAAACAGTTTGATTTTTGAAATTAACCCTGGTGAGCTCGACAACAGGCCTTGTAACAGTGGGGAATTGTAACAGTGGGGAAACCCAGCCCACCCACCGTTCTCCTGACATTGTTGCCGTGAGTGCTCACTCTGACTAATACGTGGCTTGTAGATGGACAGCATGTTTGCACAAGAATCCTAGGAACTAACTTCAAAAGATACAGACCCCGACCTGCAGGCATCCCGGCCCCAGGAGGTATGCTGGTCTCCAAACATAAGACCAGGATGATGTGGAGCCCAGATGACTAACCCGGGATGACGCTCACCAACCGTCACTTGTCTTATCGGACTGCACTGTGCTCGTCTGCACGTACAGCACTTTGCAAGCCCCTCCCTTGGTTGCTTGGTTCTGTTCCCTTCTCCCTCCTTATAGAAACCTCAGCCTGCACTGAGACGGGAGACGGGCTCTGTGACTTGAGTCCCCATCTTCCAGGGTGCCAGCACCTGAATAAACCACTTTCCTTTACATCAGCACTGGCCTCTCAAGTATTGGCTGTTGCAGCGGCAGGCAGTCGGGCCTGCGTTCGGTCACAGCCTTAGACATCAGGTAAGCTAGTAGCTCCAGTGAGTTTCCTACAAAGGAAGTGAAAGAAGGAGCTAGTCTGGGTCTGTGGGGAAAGCTGGCGATTTCAGCCTCATTAACTCCATGCCTGCCTTTTGTCATCCTCTCCAGGGTTCTTGGTGATGCTGGGTATCTGCTGGAAAGATGACATGGTCAAAATAATAGCCAGAGGGCACCCTGCCTTTGTAACCTGCCACTGTGTCTGAAGCAGAGAGCTCTTACAATTCAGTGTCCCAAGATTTGCTGGGGAAAAGGGAGGGCTGGTTCTGGCATGGTAGCCGGTTTGAAAGGGTGCACGAATCACGCCCGGGGCAAGCCTACATTCTTTACACAACACACAGCACTTAAAATAGTACTTCATACACAGCAGGTATTCATCCATCTTGCATTTGTTTAAATGCAAGAAACACCCACGTTTACTAAAATTAAGAGGTAGTTGTAGTGCCGTTTGGGGAATTCAGATTTGGTTTTCCAAGAATTTTCCATAATCTTGCTGTGTGACTTGCCAAACAGCAGCACCGGCACCCCGCTCCCACCCCCCAACCCCCTGCTCCGAATCAGACTCTTAAGTTTTAACAAGGTCACCAGGTCCTTTGTGTGCCTGTCAAAGGTCAAAGGCATAGGCCTGGGGCAGGGGTGGGGAATATGTTAAATAGCTAAAGCTCAGATGAATTTCAACTAGGTTTCCATTTATGTAAAAGCTTTTCAAGAAATATAACCACTGCCAAAAAGAAATACACCTGAAAATGCATACCAAAATGACATGATCACACTGGAAACCTCTGCTCACCCACCCGTCGTTAGGTATTCATTCCTCTGCACCACAATTGGGCGAAGGAACTTGTGTTCAGTCTGGGTCACCTTCGGTTCTCCTCCCCTTTCAGAGTCTGCACAGGGGCCTGGCTGAGCCACAGGTCTGTAGCAGCAAAAACCAGAACAAACCCGCGGCGTCGGGAGCCGAAGCCGACAGAGACAGAACCAGCTGGCACAGCCCTGCAGTGGCATCCAGTCCCCAGTGTTTGCTTTCCCCAGAACTTCTCCAAATGCTGGCTTTCCTCCTCGGAGCTTGCCAAATGCTACTACTTGTTGGGTAGAACCCAACTTTATTTTCCAGGGAAACTGATTTTTCACAGGAGACTTCCATTGATTTGGCTGAGATAAACTATCTTAACAAGAGAAGAATCCAGAGTCGCTTTTGATGTTGCATCGATTGCCTGACCTCAAATACTTTTGTGGAGGGATGTCCACAGTAAAGAATTTACCAGATGATTGTTGGCCGAAGGAGCAAAGCTTGCCCAAGCCTTTTCTCTGCTTCCCTCAAGCTTTCTTGCAAAGGTCTCCGAGGAACAGACAGCGCCCCCACCCCAAGGGCAACGCATTCCGAAGTCTAGGCATCCGCATAGCTCTTGGCTTCTTTAGTCTCATCTCTGGCACCGAGGGGTGGGAAACCAGTGCAGCCAGTTTTGCCCAATCTCCTCTTCCTGCCCTACCCCCCTGCAATCAGTCACCAAGACCCTGCACTGCTCACATGTCACCTGGATGACTCTCCCCCATCCACTGCTCAAGTGCCCAGACCCCACCCCCACCTCCTCAGCTCTCAGCCCCCAGCCAGACTCCTCGTCATAGCCTCCCACCCCTGCCCCCACCCCAGCCACCCACCTTTCCCAGCGCCACCCGTCTTATCTCCCACAAACGCCACTTCTGCCAGGACACTGCTTGCTAAGCGCGTTCCCAGTGGCTTCTGTTGTTTATCAGGGAAAATCCAGACTGCTCTGCCTGTTTGGATTTAGTAAATATCTTTTTATCCCTCTAGTTAAAAAAAAAAGGAATATGTACATGCCTGTCACGCAAGGCTTGGAAAATACTGAAAAGGTTAGATAAGAGGATAAAAATGATCCACCCATAATCCCTGTATCAAAAGGCACTTTCCAGTACTGCCCTCCCTCTGCTGTGTCTGGCCTGTAAGTCTGCTGCAGAACTGCTCCCCTCGGGGTAGGGGTAGCGTCAGGCCTGGCTGTTGTGGGTGGGGCTGCGCCTTCGCCCTGTTCATGCGGCCCCCACAGCCCCACCAGCTTCCGCCCTGTCTCTGCTTAACGTTAATACTCTCCCTTCAAGACCAGCTTTGCTCCTGAGATGGGTTGTGCCCTCCGGTAAATCCTTAACCCATCGGGGCTGCTGGTTTTTTGTTTGTTTATTTTCAGCTGGTCTCCCTTCCAGGCCTTCCATGGGAGGATCTCCTTTTCAACGCCTAGCACTTCTAGCCCTGGGGTCTAGGATCACAGTGTGCGCTGTGCTTCTTTTTATGCCCTGCCCCCCATAACTCAGCACGGAGCCCCATTAACATTTAGGGATTCATTAATTGACTGGCTGGCTGTGTTTCGAAAGGTCTGGCCTAAAGCTACGGGCGGTTCCAGTGGATCGGTCCCGGTAGACAGGGGCTGCCACTGCTTCAGGGGGCTGCTCCACTGCACACCTGGGACTAGCCTGTGGCCCACTGGGTCAGGCAGAGACTCCGAAGGGCCGCAAGGACACTGGCCCTGGCTCCCTGCCCAACTGCCCCGGCTGGGGCATGCGGTCCCAGCAGGAAGAAGCCGGCTTCTCCCAACATCACATCCTGATTCTCTGACTGTCTGCCATGCTAGGGGAAAAGAAAGCCCCCACCTCCTAGTTACAGGGCGGTGCTGGCATCGGAGAGCAGAGCAGAGGGTGGGCAAGAGGCAGAAGCTAAGAGCCTCGTTCAAAGTGCCTAAGATTATGCTGACACCACCCTGCCCCACCCAAGACCACCCTGGACATTAGAATCCAGGGTACAGAAGGCTGTTTGTGCCAGCTGAAATGCTTGTGAGACAAGAGCCACAGAATTTTGCCTGCAGCTTTTAACATTTGGAATGTGCTCCCTCTCCAGCCCAGAAGCTTCACTCTGGGGCGACAGGACAAAATGACCCCTCGTGGGAGGGCCCCATGATCCCCACCTCACCCCCCCGGACCCTGCCCCCGCCCCCCAGCAGTCAGGCTCTGGGCCCATCCCAGAGGACAGGCTTCCAGGGCTGCCTGGCAGCTTGGTTCGCTGCCACACCCGCTCCCCAGCCTTGCTGAGGAAGCACTCTCTTCCGGAAGCTTATCTTCCACCCAGGGAGCATGCTAACTCTCCAGGTCCTGCGTGGGGTAAATGCTGAGACGAGAGGAGGCACATAAAGGGGACTCGACTGCTGCTTCTACCGCAGCAAAGACAGGGGTTCGCCTGAGGTGCCCCCACTTGAGGCTGTCTTCGCCTGAGGGAAGGCTGCGAGCGGGACAACCACACAGGGAGAGCCGTCAGAAGGGGAGAGCGGGTACATGCATGCATGTGCACATGCAGAATACCAGCCTATTAAAGAGTAATTACAGCTTATGACGGCAGGGACTATCCTAGGTACTTTCCACGCCTGAAGTGATTTCATCCTTGAAATAATCCTATGGGTTGGGTATTGTTATTTTTTCACCAGAGAGGTGAAGGAACCTGCCGGAGTGGTGACGGAGTCAGTCACAGAAGAGTCAGCATTTCCGCAGAGGCGGCCCGGCTCCCAGCACCTGCCCTGCTGATCCCACCGCACCATGGTCCCCTCCTGAGTAGTTTAGTTGCACATGTTTTGAGAGCCTGGAACCTCCTCTCCCTTGCACAGACGTTCATTGAACAACTTCCTGCAAGTCCCCAGCGGTCTGCTGGTGAATGAGGCAGCCTTGGTGAGAAAAGTGCCAACATGTGGCCACGCCCCTCCTACCCCACATAGGCAGGGGAGATGAGCTGCTGAACCACCGTTTACTTGGACCATGAACTCAGTGTTCCTTTGAGTGGATCAGCTAGAATCACTCAGCAATGCTCAGCAGCCTTGCTGGGGGCCACTCCCAGCCTGCAAAAAGAGTGCTGCTCTGTACGGACTGCGTGGGGAATCCAGGGAGCCAGTCTTCCCAGGCGCAGGGAGGGGCTGCCAGCCTAGTGCCTCTTCCAGGTCATCCCACTGCAGTGCCCTCCTCTGATAAAGTCTCGAGAGTTTGAGTCAAATAAAAATGCCACACAGCTACTATGGACAAGAGGGGAACTGCATTCTTGAATTTCTGGAAAGCACATCCCTGTGTTTCCCCCTGGTGTCTGGGTAGACACCTGAGGGAGCCCGTGGCACTGACATCGGGGCTCTCTGTGGCCTGGGACCGCCCAAAGGGAACACCTCCCAGCTGCTCCCCAATTTACCATTATGTAGCTGCTAGGCTCCAGAGGCTAATTTATGGTCTCTGTCCACGAGAGATTTGTGAACATACTGAGGCAGGTAATGGCAAGGTCCCTCCTTTCATCTTAATTATCTAGAGCCCTCCTTGCAGCCAGCTGCATCTCCCCGTGACTCTGTGTGGCTCTTGGTTGGTAAGATGGATCATCTTCTTTCCTAATAAATGTCACGTTGGGGATGGACCGATATATGCTAAGCCGTCATTACTTCTCTTACAGCACCGTAAAAGTACTGTAGATCCCCCTTGTCTGTGGGGGATCCGTTCCAAGACCCCCAGTGGACGGCTGAAACCGTGGATAGTACTGAACCCTGAGTATATTGGTTTTCCCCACACATACCTACAATACAGTTTAACTTATAAGTTGGCCACAGTAAGAGATTAACAACAATAACTAAGAACAAAATAGAACAATTTATGTAAATATGGTCTTTCTCTCAAAATATTTTAGTGCACGCACGCCCCCTTCTTATGACAAGGTGAGATGATAAAATTCCTCATTAAGTTGACAACTCCCCCCTTTTCACTTAAAGGACGCACTGCAGGGCTCCTCTCCGGCAAATCTGGATCACCAGCCTGACCACTCCCTCGCTTTGGGGACATTAGGAAGCAACATAAGGGTGACTCGGGCACAAGCACTGTGACACAGCGACAGTTGATCAGGCAGGGCAGCTACGAGGTGACCGCTGGGCGGGCAGTGGACACAGCACAGATGAGCCAGCCATGCGCCCGGTGGGACGAGGCAGGATGGCGCAGCATTTTGTCACACTGCTCGTCGGAGCAGCAAGGGATTTAAAACTTAAGAATGACTTATTTCTGGGATTTTCCACGTGATGCTTGCAGACCACAGTTGACTGTGGGTAATGGAGCTGTGGAAAGTGACACCGTGGATGAGGAGGGCGCTACCCGATGGAAACTAAGAAGTGAAAGGTCATTGTTTGGGGGAGTGCTTGACACAACCCCACATGTGACAACATTTCAGCAAGGCTTGTTAAAAACAACAAACTTGCCCTGGCTGGCGTAGCTCAGTGGATTGAGTGCAGACTTTGAACCGAGGCATCGCAAGTTCGATTCCCAGTCAGGGCACATGCCTGGGTTGTGGGCCAGGTCTCCAGTGGGGGCCACATGAGAGGCAACCACACATTGATGTTTCTCTCTCTTTCTTTCTCCCTCCCTTCCAGTTTCTAAAAATAAAATTAAAAAATCTTGTATTCCTGTTTAATTACAGATCAAACATTAATTATCTGTGCCTGAGAATTCTTCAAATTAACAGCATGGTCATCTTGGTTAACACTTTATGCAACAAAATCCTAGGACAACGAAAGAATCGAAACTACCCACAGGGTCTGTAGACAAGATTTGCCTACATTAATAGTGAGTGCATTATGAGGTCACAGTTGAACAGGGGTTTGAGTTAAACCTATTGCTCTACATTTAAAAAACTACAACTGACAACGTATGGACAACCAGCCTGCTCCGGAGGTGGTTCTGGACCGACTGTACAAGTGCTAACTGAACACACGCTGCGAGCCCGGCAGTGGCCTGCAGGCTGTGGTTCCAGAGATGAGTCAGTCGCTCTCTGGCCCTGAGACAGTCTGGTGGGGAAACCAGGCGCATATACAATGAAATAAGTGCCCAACACACGGCTCTGGGCAACAGGAACTCCAAAGGGAAGTGTCCAGCCACACAGCGGGGGCGGGGTGGGGGAAGCGGGGAGAAAGAGTGGCAGGGGGTCAGGGTTCTTCCCAGAAGAGGTGATTCATCATGTGGTAGAGAGGGAAGCCAAGTCAGCAAGGTAGACGGCAACTCATCCAACCAGCAACCGGAGACAGGCCGCTGAGCTGGGTTTCTGGTTCTCGTTAGTACTATGCACAGTTCCCAAGTCACAAGAGCCTGAAAGAATTGCCCTCCTGTGTGTCCATTCTTAATGGCCAAGGAAAATGCCATTCTGATTATTGCACTTAGGATCAACCCATCACTATCCATTGTATAAAACTCTACTAACTATCCTAAGGCTCGATTTCTGGTCCTTCTCAAAAGTAGCCCCGAGTCTTCGGTGTGGGCACTTTCCAAGCTCCGAAGCCAAACAAGCCCTGGAGTGGGCCCTCAGCCCTGTGGACTCTGTTCTGTCAGCAGTTCGGGGCACACCGCTCTGGTACCACACACACACAGCACGGGCTCCCCGCAAACTGGCTTGGCGCTTACCGCTGGGAGGAGGGGAGGAGGAGCCACAAACGGGTATCAGAGTGTGTGTGATGTGCGAACAGCAGACTGTGTCTGGGTGTCCACACCCAGTTGGTGCAAACCCTGTGGAGCCCTGAGACAAGAGTCTGCCAAGGCGGGAGCGGCACCAGGCTCAGGCCCAAGGCAGAGCTTGCAAAGGCTTGGCTTGGCGATTAAAGTCCAACCCAACACGCAATTTCAAAAACATGTTTGTTCAGATACAAAGTTCGCCCAAGACCCCGTAAATGAGACCTTGGCCTATTTTCACAGAGTATTGTGACAGTCACAGCCTCTCTTTAATTTCGGCTCCCATCACTCACTCTGGGGACTGGAGTCGATCTCCCCAAACCAGTGAATTAATAAAGAAAGCAGCAGAAAGGAAGACTGCAGGGTCGTGAGGCCCGGGCTTTCGTGCCTCTTCTTTCTTTATAACTGTTTCCAGATGTGAGGAGTTGGCGTGGTGTCAGCTCAGCGACAATAACAAATGAAAGTCCTTCCTTCCCAGCTATCAGCAGGCAGCTACCGGTCCCAGCAGTCAGCCTGTTTGCGTTTTCACTGCAGAGGGCTGTGCTGGGCTGGAAGCACCACCCTTGTTGAGTGTTTACCTGGCGTAGGCACCAGAGTTGGTTGTACCAGACACAAGAACCTGAGGGCAAGGTGTCTCCTGGAAAAGGTTGGGGAGAACTGCACACTTCTAACAGCAGTCCTGCACAAAGGAGGAAGATGGGGGCTGGACTTTGGGTCCGACCACCCATCACATGGGCAATGGGATGCGTATGGTCATGGGCCTGGGACCCCGTCCTTACCATCGATCAAAGGCTTCCTCCCTAGTTCCCAGGAGGGGAGGGGAGAAATGGTTTGCTCCTGATTTTAGGGCGCTTACCTTCGGAAACGGAGCGCACACCCGAGAGACAAAACCAGGGCAGGGACTGGGTGGGATTTGTCGGAGAAGACATTCTGGAGGGCACACACATTAGAGGACTCTTGAAGGACAATCAGGCCTTTTTCAGGGGCTAAAAAGAGGTGCTCTGAGAAAATGGAAGGTCCTGGCATGCTCAGGGGCCAGTCTCACGTTCTGCTTTGGTTCTCATGGCTTCTGGGAAAGTCTTCCTCGTCCGCTAATTGTTACTTGCTGGTCAACTTGCTCATCACAACCACAGGGAAAACCAAACTCATACCAAGTAATTTGACGTGAGTGTGGTCTTCTCCAGCAGATAGATAGGGAGTAGGTTTGCCTGGCTGATGGCATCACTGGCTGCTGTGAAGTCAACCCCGTAAGGACACATTTTGTTGCTTTCTAGAACAGAGTGCAGCACTTCTTGTGGATTTCCAGGAAAATCTCACAACTGGGAACGTTCCAAGTGAGCCCAGAAAATATTCACTTTCCTGCCTCAAAAGATATATCTGATCTCGGTTGCCTTTGATTGCCAGTGGCCAAACTTGTCTCCCTGGGTCATTTGCAGGAGTTAATTTTGTGGACTTGGACAGAAAGCCCTGGGGGCATGAGAGAGACAAGGAGGGCTTGTGGCTAGCCAGTGCCACTTTGGGGAAGCAAGAAAATCTGAGTCTGTCTGCTGGTGACAGGGCCTGACCCACCAGAAACAGAGCCAGAGTGAAAGACAGTCCTGCTCTCCCATCCCTGCTGCTGACTCGATGCCCTCCCCAGTCTTGGACGGGTAAGGCAGGCTGAGACAAGCCATATGTTTCATCCTTTCCATGGGCCCACAGCCCCAGCCCCAGGGCCACTAGGTGTGCACGCCCCTTGCAGGTGGAACGCTCCTACATAATCCTGATTTTGGAATGACACATGACACCATAGTTCAGAGCATGGGGCTTCACATCTCAGGGCCAACAGATGGGGCTCCGTCAGCCCCTTTCCTGGCCAGATGGATTCCGTATGTCCTGCTTAGGCCTGCAGATGCATGAGATGAGCTCCAGAGAAGTTCTAGGACGCCTCCTTTTCTAGCAAGTTCAACACCCAGTGAGCACATGTTCAAGTGCCAGCTGTGGGCGTTACACAGCTGAGCAAATATGGGAGAAAACACAAAAGATGGGGAAGATTCTTCATGTTTTCCAGACACCTACCATCATCTGGGAGGGCCTACAGAAGGCAAGAAATCAAGTTAAGAGTGGAAAACCTTGATCTCCATGGCCAAGTTTACTATTTAGACAACACTTTCTCTTGGAGGCCTTCCCTTCCTGATGCCTGTTGTCTGGGCGTGCATTGGCCCCTGTTTTTCTACTCTGGTGGCCTCTGTCCGGTCGTAACTGTCTGGTGACATCTAGATTGCGAGTCGGGACAGTGGGGAAATGCCTGTCTCCTTCACTCCTGTTCCCAGCATTCATTCACTCTGATCGACTCATTAACTCATTGATGGATGACGCACAAAGAGGAAGGTCATTGTGAGGCTTTATTACTGGGGGAGGCATGTTGGAGGAGGGGCCTTGTGAGTCTCCTTGAAGACGTTTGAAACAGGAGATGGGGAGGCACGGAACCTAGCTGCATCGTGCTACTGCCCTCGGGAGGTGTCTGGGCTTCCATGGGAATAAACTTGGGAACCATTAGCACGTGGGAAAGTTGCTCGTATCCAAAGAGCTCCCACCACACACCAAGCCAGCTTTCCAGATGCCAACCACGCTGACAATGTCTGCCATTCACCCGGAGCTGGCTGCAGGCCAGGACACTTCCTGGGCTCTCTCACTGATCTTTCAACAACCCTGCAGAGTAGAGACGATTGTCCCTGGTTTTACAGATGAGGGACTGGACCTCAGAAAGGGCAGGATCGGGCCAAGACCACATAGTCACCGAGCCAGATTTTAAAGTTGGTATTTAAAGATTTGTATCATACATTACATAACTGCTGAAGATGATAGAGTAATATGTTTTGAATAGGTACATTGCATTACATTTTTGTCAAAATATTGGAACAATGGATTTAGTTCATGCAATTTACAGAAAATGCCTGCTATATAGCTCACTGGCCATGGGACCTTGGGCAAGTTACTTGACCTCTTACATGTCAATGTTCTCTGTCAGTAGGAACAACAGCAGTACCTCCTTACAGGCTGTTGGGAGGATTACATGAGTTAACTCATGTAGTGTTCAGCATAGGAAGTAGTCCATACTGCTGTTATTGTGTTTGATGTTATTATTGCTCTAAGATCTAATTGTGAGGCCAGTCTTCATTGTCAACATTAGCCAAAGCACATGCACTTTTGGTCTGAAAAGTACAGTTTCATTTTTTAATTCAAATGAACATATTTCTACCTGCCTTCCTGACATCCATCCCTCTTACAAATTCTAACCCTGTGAAACCAAGTGCCACACCTTCACTACTTCTTGATTAGACCTCAGGAGCCTACATCTGCCAGCCACCCTAGGGACTTGTGTCTTGGCACGGTGCAGGAAGGCAGACAGGAGGGAAATCTTGCTTTTGCAAAGGTGAGGAGAGTGGGGAAGGGGAGGTGTGCGCCCGGGCAGGTGTGCTGTGGGAGAGCATTGTGCGGAAGCTGAGGGAACTGATCCTGCTAAAAACTCTGCAGGCCCACAGCCCCAGAAGGTCCTTCTGTAGCCCCAGGGGTATGTGTACTTCAGCTGAAAGTTCTCATTTGTCCTTGAAGATCAACTCCAGTTTTTCTGGATCTTTCCTCCCCAGAAAGGTCGAATTGCAGGCAGGTGCTCTGCTGACACCGCTCGGCCAAGTCCTATAGACCCTGGCTACTTGAAGAGTGGCCCACAGACTGGAGTCGCTGGCTTCTCCTCTAGCACAGGCCCTGCCCACTGGATCAGAGTCTGTGGGGAACCCATGGTTCTGAACCTTGGCAGCGTCTTGGAATCACTGCCCACAGGCAGCTTTCCACAAATCCTGAAGCTCGGGACCACACCTCAGACCAGGGAAACCAGAACCCTGGTCCTGTGGTTGTCCAAGCAGCAGTTCTTAAGTTGCCCAGGTGATTCCCACGTGTGGCCAGTACTGAGAGCCACGGGTGCAGATGTACTTACAGCAGTGTGGCGGACCGCCGGTCCCCCGCTCAGGCGCAGGCCCCTTGCTCCACCTGGGCTGCCGGGGTGGCCACAGCCCTTTCCCACCCCAGGCCAGACCCTCCACAGCCTGGCCCTGACCACTCTTCCCAGCCTTTTCTCCAAACGCTCTCCCCACCACTTCTTGGTGCACAAGAGCTACACACCCACACACACCCACACCCACCCACACCCACCCTGATCCTTTCCCAGGCAGAGGGCCGCAAAACCCCGAGCCTGGAAAATCTGGGCGGGGTCCCGGAGCTCCTGCAGCACTGCATCTCCGCCCCTGTTGGGAGTCATCAGGCATGCCAATTTGTTTTATTACATTAAAGCTATTTTAAATTGCTACTCTAAGGGCAGTGGGCAAAACCCACATAAGGCCATTTTCTTTGGTTTTTGCAACATAAAATTTGCCTGGAAATAAGTTTTCTGATGTGTAGCAATGTTCATACAGAACTTCAAATGTGGGCCCGGCCCCTCTAAATAACAGCCTTCCTCTTCGGTGGTACGAGTTAGGCTGGCGACCACTGCCAGCAGGGCCCTGAGCACCACCGCACTTCAAAGGGAACATTCTCCAGGCGCCCCTTCCAGCCCCCTCTGGCAGCCCGAGCCTGGCCTCCGTTCAAAGCCACGATAGATGTTCTCTCAATCCAGAGATGTGCACTAGCATTTGGGCCTGGACGCCTCTGCCCTCCCTACACGCCGTGGAGATTCTGGGCTAATTCACTCCGACACAGCTCGGGGCACATTGAACGTCTAGAAGCAGGACATTGGGAGGGAGACACCCCTCGCCCTCACGGCTGCCCGAGTGCCTGCTGCTCCGCTCCAGGCTGCACTCCCAGCAGCGGCTCCTTTCGCGCCCCTGCCCTCTCACCTTCACCGTCTGCCCTTGCCAGGTGTCCACTTGGATTGTAATCGCGGTGTAACGGACATGTAACAGTGAATTTAGGTGTGCACCATAATGATTGCCACAGAGAAATGAGTACTGCAGTAAATTTGGTCAACATCCGTTACACACAGCTACAAATCTTTTTTTCTCCAGACCAGAGCTTTTAAGATCTACTTCCTCAACAGCTTTCACATATGCAACAAGCACCATCGACTGCCGTCACCATGCTGGACGTGACTTCCCCAGGACTCATCTAGTTTATACTGCGGTCTGTGCGTTTGGATCCCTACTGGTTTCAGCCCCCACCCCATACAGTGTTTGTCTTTCTCTGATTCATCTCACTTAGCCTAACGCCCTCAAGTCTATCCGTGCAGTCATAAATCGCAGGTCCCCTTCCTTTGTTTTTGAATAATATGTCATTTTGTGTGTACACACACACACACACACATTTTCTTCATCTATGGTGGACACTCAGGTCGTTTCCACATCTGGGCTATTGTAAGAAATGCTGCAGGAAGCACAGGGGTGCAGCTGTCTTTCTGAGTTAGTGATTTGGTATCTGCTTTTCCTACGGCTCTGCCAGCCCGTATTTAGACGGGGTTTAGACTGATAAGTATCAGTATGGGTCATGCTGAAAGTTCATTTTTTCCCTCTGAGATCAGGATTCGTACTGACAAGGTTCTATGACAGGTGTATAGCCAAATTTATGAAAGAGTCAGCTGTTTTTTTTGCATTATCATCTTCTTAGCCCCTGACACAGCTCTCGTGTGAAATCATGGAAAGTGCTGCTTTCCTAGTTGTACAACTTCAGAGGGAGGACATTTAGCAGAGAGGGAAACAAGACAGTCTGTCTCTCACCTAGACAGGCGATGCTGAGGCAGCAAGCACCTCCGGGGCCTCGTTAGAGCTGGGCCAATTTAGGGGACACATTTAAAAGACTCTTCACGGCTGGAACTGGAATGGGTGGCAGAAGCTGCCGGGGTGTCCCGAGGAGATCTTCAAGAACATGCAGCTGCCGGCTGCACTTGGCTGTGGAGGGTGGGGGACCTCTGAAGGCTGCTCCCACCCTGGGACTCTGTGGCAAGCGCTGTCTGTCTGTGTCCTTCTCTAACTTTCAACACGTGTTTCCAGCACACTGTGCCACTGCCACTCTGCTGTGAGGTCCCTCCCTCACATGGAAACTGCAGCCCAGGGGGAAAGAAACTGAGCTTTCTAAGCCCGACACCGAGCCACTTTTGTTTGCCCGCGCATCCCTGCACGATCCATCTCCTCATAGATAACACAGCTGTCAAAGACCTATGGTCTGAACCGCCCCTCATTTCCAAACATTCTTTAAGGAAATGCCACCTCAAAGGCACTCAGAGATTTTTACTTGGAGTTCAGAATTTCTGATGAGAACTGCAACTTTTCTACTTATCAGGCAAAGCATGAATTAGACACTTGTAGTAAGAAGAGGAAATGGCTTACCAACTATCAGCGTTAATTCTTGAGATTCCGTTTAATTACACAATACTCTACTTCCTCTTCCTCAGTTAGCATGAACAAGCAATTGTCTGAAATATTAAATATACAAAACCACAGCAAAAACTAAGGGATCCTCAAATGGTGCATGTGTGTTCTTCGTGTACAAAGAAAAGCGGATGACATTATAGAAAGAAAAGACTAAATAAGGGAGCGAGTCCTTCCCCGCCCCGAGTGCCTTGGCAAGTCTAGGAAACCATTTTTCAAGTCTATTTCTGATTTTCAAAACCACAGGCTGATAACAATAAAAAGCTTTTTAAGTTTCTGGCTACAACCACCCAGAGTAAATTGCTCCCTTATTAACCCAGGGAGACTAATTATCGAGTGAAAGATCCGCTCTTGTTCCTCGGCCATGATTTCTTTCACATGCGTCCACTCGGCCCGCGTCCAGTGCTCACACGTGTGAGCACTTACACATCGGAGTGAGCTCCCCGTTAGAGCTGTCACTGTGCATTGCTTTTCAACTTACACAAGATTTAAAAGATTATCAAAGAGAAAGTATTCCAAAGCTTAGAGCCAACCCCCTTATGGTCCCCTGACTACTTTATGTCTCTTATCACAAGGTTGGGTTAAGTAATGCTCTGGCTGCTTTCCCAAACGCCCAGACGTGTTTTATGTGAAGTGTGAGTCACGGCGGCCCCGCTTTCGGGGACCGGACAGTCTCCTCGGAGAAAATAACAAATGGCCATCCTGAGTTATCGGTGACGATGGATTCGGAGCTAGACATCTATCCAAGTGAGGAGAAACAGAATTGGAAAACGCCGCCTGCCAACTTCAAATAAAGAGCTAATTGTCTTCTGTGAGCCATGTCGACAAAGACAGATGGGATCGCGGCTGAGGCTGGAAAGAACGGATGGTAGAGGTGAGCCCTGTCACGGATGAAATATTTACACTCTAGACCAAAACATGGACTCCTAAGAGCTTCGTGGAAAAAAATAATCACTGTCTTCCCTCCCTCCAGCAGTGTTTTCTGCGTGCTAAAGTTTTATGCTTCCAAAAGACAGTGGAGTCGGTGATTTCCTAAAATGCCGGCTTTGTCCGAACTGTCTGTAACACACGTGTGATGAAACAAAATGATTAATGGCTTTGTATCTAGATGCTTTGCCCCATTGACATCCCCATCGGAGGGGAGTTTTGTTTCTGCCGGAGCATTGAACGGAATGTCTGTGTTTGTGAATCAAGGCATGGGACACAGGGAAGGGAACCACGGAAGCGGAGGGAAGGCAGAACCCTGGCAAGTCTTTGCTGATGGACTCGGTGCTGTTCGGTCCTGAGCCACACAGGTGATTTTAGATTTCCTAGCAGCTGTATTAAAAAAGTAAACAGAAGCAAGTAAAATTAATCTTAAATATATATATATTTTAACCCAACATATTTAAAACATTACTATTTCAACATGTAATCCACATAAAAATGATTCATTTACATTTTTTAGACCAACTCTTCAAAGTCCAGTGTGTATTTTACACTGAAGGCACATCTGAATTCACAGACACATTTTAAGTGTTTAATGAGGCTGGTGGCCGCCGCAGTGGAGAGCTCGGGTCCGGATAGTAACCGGGGACAGTAACCGGATTACTGGGGAGGGGCTTAGAAATGAAGAAGAAAAGCTATACAGGCTGTGGGTTTAGGAGTTGGGGGCAAGGCGAGAATTTTGAAGAGAGATTTGCTGGAGCTGCTGTGACCTGTCAGGTAAATGCTGGAGTGGCTGTGGAGCGAGTACTTAGATCCCTTTCAGAATCTGCAAAGAGCAAAAATAAAATTTTGAAGTTAATTTGGGTAGATGGACTGTTTCTTGCAACTGGACCACTTGGTCTTGGCTTTACAAGGGTTACAAGTGCAACACGGATGGGGGAAAGTAGACTGTAGGGCAGAGAGATGCTGGTGGTTGTGGGCGGAGGCCAGAGCTGTATTATCACCTAGTTGTGCCTGACCCTCGTCTGGCGTGGGTCACAACCAACCCACAAGGAGGGCTCGAAGTGAGCAGGTCAAAGAGATGCAAGGAAAGGTATCAGCTGGAGGGTATCACTGGTGTTATGGGACAGCAATGATCTTGAAACCCTTGGAGGACAGAGGCATGGTCGTGTGACACAGATCCTGACGTGCGGTGCAGTGTGGGGTGGTTACCTGAAGTGCAGCAGCACAGAACAGGACAAAGGACACCTGTTGCCAACCTGCACCACCATCAGAACAGGGACAGGAGAAACTGACACCCCGGCCTCCACACGCAGCTCAAGCCCAAGAGCCAGCAGAGCCCGTAGCTCTGAACCCGTCCTGTGTCGGATGGGAGTAAAAGTCTTCCCAAATCAGCGTGCCAGCACCATCGTGATGCCTGATCTTGTGAGATCCTGTGAAACGCCATGCTGCTCTGTGAGAGCGATTCACTCACCAGGCCGTCTTCCTGGAATGGGGGTCAGTCTTTAGGGTCCCAGAATAATTCCATGATTGTGGGGCCTGAAGTTCCTTAGGGCATCTGGTCAACCCCACACGGAGGGACAGAGCCTCAGAGAGTACTCCCAAGAAAGCCAGAGTTCATATAGATGGAACCGATGATTTCAGGGGGTCCCAGACATCAGAGGGGGCTTAGAAAATTTCAAGGAAGTTAGTCCAAAGCATGGGGTCCCTTTGAGATAGAGCCCAGGACAGAGACCCCCCTTTGTGGGTTTAAGGCAATGTGGGCGGGAGCTCTTCCAGAATAGTAGAGAATAAAGTCACTCCAAAGAGAGAAACCAAGCAGGAAAAACCATGTGCCAGATGCAGTCCTGCTGACACTAAGCCCTTGAGACCTGTTCAGCCCCTGCAATGACCAGTGTGGGCAGCCAAGAAATTCTCTTTCTCACACCAGCTAGCTTGCAGGGCGTCTCTGCCACCTGCAACTAAAAGAGCCCTGGCTAATGCCAAACCGTTTGGTGTTTTCAAGACCAAAGTCACAGTTTCTATCCTTTTAGGAGCTACTCCCTCCCTCCCAGTCCCAAGACCAAGGACGCCCCTCACCTCTGCAGCTCTGGACACACCCCAGAGGTGCTGAGCAAGCAAGGCTGTAGCAAAAGTCATATCCCTCACTGGGGAAAAAAACCTCTGGGTGTGTGAAGGGTCATCCCCATAGAAGGATGAGACCCTGGATTTATCATGAGGTCTTTCAAAATGCCTCCATCAGGGGCTTGGTCCCACTCTCCTCCACCCAACTCAAAGTACCCTGGCAGCGTCACAGCGCATGCAGGGTGTGATATGGCCCCAGCTAACCCTGCCAGGGGCATGCCATCTGCCCCTCACTCCCACCCTGTGCTCATCAACCATTCTAGATTTCCCCATTTCTTTAACACACCGAGTTTAGCTCTGCCTCGGGGCCTTTGCACTAGCTATCTCCTCTACCTGGAATGCTCGTTCCTGTGTCTCACTTCTTTTTGACCTCAGATCTTCCTTCGTAGGAGACAGGTCTTCCCAATCAGCCTCTGTCATCCTATTTTCATTCCTTTAACAGCTGCTATTTGACTGGGTTTGTTGGTTGTTCATCATCTGTCTCCCATTATATTTAAGTGCCTGGTAAGTAGAATCATACTTGTCTTGCTCACTGCCACATCCCCAGTATCTAGAAGAATACCTGGCATATAGTAGGCGCTCAATAAACATTTACCAATAACACAAGCGGCAGGCACACAGGCTGTCTTGGTTGACGGATGCAGTTTGTCTTCTGGGGAATGTCATCCTTTCGGCTCGTTAGCCGAATCTGGAGCTGACTTATTTACTCGGCTGAACAAACCACTGTTGAGTGTATCCTCCTTACAGGCTCCGTCTGAGGCGATAATTGGACAAGATTCTAAAGTGCAGGAGTGCAGACTGGTGGGAGAGACAGACACAGACAATAAAGGCAGCGTGGAAGGTGCTGCAGCCCAGCTGGGGGACAAAGAAGGAGCATGAGCTTCCCGTCGGGCATGTTCAGGCAGCACGGTCAGGGGAGCCACCGAGAAAGAGCCTTCAGGATGTGTCTCTTTTCCCCTCTTGCAACACCTCCCAGATATGAGTTGTAAAAGCAGTCCCCCCCATTCTTCCCTCTCTCTAAAGCATGGGTGCTTGCGAAAGGCCCGAGCAGGAGCAGTCTGTCTGGAAAGGAGAGAAAGCTGGAACACCAGGAACTTGGGTGACTTTGTGATTATTCTGTTTGCATGTCAACAGCCAATTACATTATTTATGCCCCTCAAGTGGCTTTTCATTAACCTGCATATCTGGTTTTGCCAGTGGTTTATAATCTACCAAGTTAGCTAATAGCCCCTCCTATCCTGGCTTGGGGTAGGGAGATGACAGATGAGACAGAGTCCTGGGTGGCGGGACCTCCTGCCCCCTGAGTGCTCAGGAGGATGGCCAGCCAGCAGAGTCCCCACAGGAGTCCCTGAGTTCCGGCGGCCGTCCCATTGCCCCAGGGGGTACATTCGAAAGAGCGGCCTCCGCAGACAGCAGCACGCCTCCCTGTTCTTTGCTGTGGGCGCTGGCTCACCTCCGCCTGTCACACCCACACTGACTATGGCATTCCGAATGCAGAAGGAGAAGCCACCTGGGGCCCCGAGGTCTTTGCCCACTCTGGTGTATCAGAAGTTACTCACCCTGTTGTATCAGAAGTTGCCTCAGGCCCCTTGTATAAACCTAGCCTAAAAAAAGAATCATTGTTCATTGTCAGAATGAGGCAACATCCAACTTTTTATGGCTGGACTATGAGTCAGGCATAAAAAAAGACAGACTTCTCACCTTTAAAAGGACGCCTGAAATCCATTTTCTGCTGCACTGCATACACACACACACACACACACACACACACACACACACACACACGGGCAGGATGATTTAAATAGTTGGGACCTTTGTAAACTGCGAACTCATTTACAAGTTTATAGGTCATCTTGTCTAAGGAAAGCTAGCAGGCGAAGGGATGAGGTGGGGAGGCTGGAGTTGGGCACCCATTGGTGGGGACACAGGGCACCCCCTGACACTGAGGCTGGACACTGGGAGGTATCTCAGTTTCTGTCTCCTTGGCTCCTGGAAGGGACCCATCGGCCCAAGACCAGCAGGTCCCTCCTTTCTGCAGTACTTCCACAGAATCACAGTGTCCCAAAAAGATGATGCATGCTGGAGCTGGAAGCCTGCTGGGAACTCTAGACCAATCCCCTCATTTGTAAACAAGGCAAGAGAGTTCCAGATGGGAGCCCCGCCTTGTCCGAGGTCACACAGCAAGTCCATGCTGGAGTCAGGCACGAGAAGCCAGAGTCCCTGAAGCCCAGCCTGTCGCATTCCCAGCGCGTCCGTCACAGCGCACTGCCTGGCACTGTGAGTTACTGTCCCCGTGAGTCTGTCCCAGCTCCCCAGAGAGGCCCTAATCTCCTTGGGTTATGGACACGGCTTTATTCTCTGTGATCACCAATAAAACCTCTTCATTAGAAAGTTCCCTAGGACTTTAGTTTTAAATGATGCTTGGTGAATAGGCTCCATCAGAGCTGCCCCCAGCCTCTCAGGAAAACACCTAAGACAAAAGCGCAAACCCCCTTCTGTGAATCGGGATCAATGTTCAAACCAATGCCGGGCAAGAAACTGGGTTAAAAATGTCTTTTCAGGACACTCACTCTGCATGCCAGGGAGCCAGCCCCTAAAACTAGGACATGAGGGCTGGCCACACAGGCAGCCTCTCCTCGAGTCCGGGGAGGTGCAGACGTAGAGGACCCGGCTCCACGGTAGCTGGGAGCGGGCTCTTCGCAGGCACGGCACTGTGGCCACAGCCCACAGATGGCAGAGCGAGGAGGCATGCCGGGCACCGTCCCCCCTGCATGCTCTGCTTTTTCAATGTCCGTGGTGCAGGAGAAGAAGGATTTCTGTCAACAGATGTTCAGTAAATAAAAACCCTCCCGGTCATTAGGAACAAGGCCAGAAAAGCTGCACCACAATCTATGACTCAAAGATCGAACAAGGCTTTTGAGAGATGACCCTGATGACAGAGGCAGCAATAAGCACAAACGCCCACAACCTCTCTTCTGGTGATTAATGGATACTGGCAGATAACGGATCTTCCGTAGTTCAAGGCTGAGTAGCGGAGGAGAAAACAAGGAAAGGGTCCTTGAACATCAGAAAGAAAGCCCTTGGCTTTGCAGTGAAGAAGTTTTTAATGCAATAAAGCCCGGCCTGCCTTGGGTCCACAGAAGCAGAGCCGACACCACAGAAGAGTGGACTGACAGTGTGGAGGACCAGCCCGGGACTTGAGGAGGGTGCAGAGAAGGGCGAAGTGATGGAAATGACGGGGGAGGAAAGGGCAGATTGTCTCCTCACGCTCCACTCAGCCAGGTCCGGGTGCCAGGACAACAGGGACAGAAGCAGTAAGGGAAGGGATGATCAAAGAACACTTTATTTAGTAGACAAATGGAAAGGGCTGGTAGTATTCTCTGCAAAAATAAATTTAGAGGGGGCCGTGCAGGAAAGTGTTAACTAAGCAGTCTAAAATTGTGATTCTTAGACAGCCCTGCATGCTGGTGTCTGGGAACTTGCTGGTAAACAGTTCCCTACCCGGTACAACACTCTGTCTGAATGATAAGTCAAGTGGCTCACTGCACCTGAACTGTTTTTACAGACACCATGGTTTTTGCTGAACACCTGCCTTCCTTCTAGAAGTCTGAAATTTGGGTGTGTGCTAGGTAGAATGGCTGTATGGTCAGACCCTCCCACCCCCCCACAGCCCCAAACTTGAGTCCCGAGTCTTTAACGGGCCTCCCTGGGCAGACGTGTCTCACAGATGCCGTCTCGTTTCCCTGGCTGCGGAAGAGTGAGCTCTGTGTGCGCTGTTCTCCTTCTAAGGCAGTTGTATGTCTTGACTGCATCGCTGCAATAAATCTTAACCCCGAGTACACTCAATGCAGAGTTTTGTGAGTCATTTTGGTGAATTTCCAAACACAGCAATGGCCTTGGGGACCCCTGACACAGGGCTTCACTTAAAGCATACTCTAGCAAAGTATTTGAATTATAAGAATAATTTACTTTTATGAGAACCAAGGAAGAAAAAACAACTTTTTACTAAGAATATCAAAATTGGTTGGCTTCAGACTTTTCCTTTGCTGTCTTGTATGGAGATGCCTGGAGAGGGTTTTAAAGGAGGAAAACTGGGACCCAATACTTTCGCAGCCTTCAGAGGAAAGGCCTTACCCAGATATTCTTAGATATGCAATGACTCAAAACAGACTAACACCGGTGGCTGAGATCATGAAATCTAAAAACGTGAGAACAGGGAATTCTGGATATGCCATTCTTCTGTTGCAGAGATCCCAAACTCAAAACCCAGTTGGACTGGTTTGTTGGAGAATTCTGTGACTTCAGACTTAACCCTTCCCTGTTGCCCTCAGCTGCTTTTCTGCTTCTGGAGTTTTCCTGCAACCGAGAGATGAATCCCTTGTGCCTCATTTTTCATCCCCCAGGTTGGGAGGGATCTTCTGCACAGCTGATGGCCACTTAATCTCTCAGGCAGAGTGGTTCTGTCCTTAAGGATTGCTAAAGATAAAGGACAGCGATGAATCTGAACTGGCCAGAGTCACTGCATGGGGGTCACTGTGCTGATGAGATTCTGAGGCGCACCAGAGCCCCGTGGGAAAGAACGGGGGGATCGGCGCGAAGTGCCTGTCCTGAGGAACGTGCGGGTGTGTGCGCCCCTCATTCACTGCTCTGACCACAGACTCGGGCTACTGTGGTTTAAAAACTAATGACAAGATCTTACTTTTGTCTGCAAAAGAAGAGCTGCATCACGCAAGAAAACAGACCCTTTACCTTTCAAGAAGCTTCAGTAATAATGTTCTGCATTTAAAAAGTTCACATTGGGAAAGAAGTCACTCCCATCGAGTGGCTGTGTGTATATGCGTGTGTGATGGGAAAGTCGCTAAATGACTCAAACGTAATCACTGTCTGTCACCAATGGCATCAGAATGGTTTTTGATTTGGGCCTCTAACCGCTCCGCGGCTACCCATGCTTCAGAAAGCAGTTATGTTCTATGATCTCAACTGTGTAAAAGTAATGCACATTTCAGACAACAGAATGGTGGTTAACCACAGGGGAAGCAGGGTGGGGGAGGACGAAGAGGGGGTACCGGGGGTCAGGGGTATGGTGACAGAGGACACTAGACCTCAGGCAGTGAGCGCACAATAGAGTATGCAGATATCCTATTATAAAGCTATACACCTCAAATTTATAGTTATTAACCAATGTTAACCCAATACATTTAATTAAAAAGTAAAAAACAATGAGAGTCATGAATATCACAAAGTAATCGAGGGAATCTACCAACAGCATAGATCCAGGTTACCTCTGGCTGGTGGGTTTCTGAATGATTTTTAACTTCTCTCTATTGTTTATCCTGGCGCTTCCCCATGTGCTTCAGCCTTCACTTTCCTCTGCCTCGCTCTGTGGCCCAGGCTCCGTGACCTCCACAGGCCACATCGCCCGGCTCTCTTGCCCTCTGGCTTCTGGTTGGGTTTGGTCCATGGGGGCATCTGGAAGATATCAGAGGGAGGAAGGGAAGACAGGCCAGAAAAACGTCACATGGGAATAGCGCTGGTACCCTGTGGCATTCCTGGGCAGAACGGTGGGTCACTCGTGTACACGTGCTCTCTCCTTCCTGCTTCTGGATACGCTTCCCCGTGTGTGTGCGTCAGTCACATCACCTCTAGGGGTTACACAGACCAGAACCTACCCCGGCCTTGCGTGCCACAGGGCTTCCCTTCCCTCCTGTGAGGAGGGAACTGAGAGCGAGGCCTGGGACCGAGGACTGGCGGCCGCGGGCGGGGGGATGCCCGGGATTCTATTCTCTGTGTCAGAAAAGATCTTCACTTTCATTATATGTTAACCTTGAACATGTAGACACTGGGTGCAGGTCTATGCTAAAAATGTTTAATGTGATAAAATGTTAGCTTTATAATAACTATGAGGAAAACCGAGCAGCACTTTGTGATATCTAAAGAAAACATTTATGAACCCTATTAATTAGATAATGGCGAGATATTCCCTAGAGTGTTCAAAAATCAGACCAAAAATGAACATAAATACATTTCTTTCTCTTATATTTGTGTTCTAAAATAAAATAACTGTGTTAGTCTACACCTTGGATTCACCATTGATGGTCTCTCCGTGCTGGTTTCCTGAGCAACCAGCTGATAGAGATTCCTCATTTCAGTCTCTTTGGTCCCTGAGTTGCCCATTTCAACATCTTGGTTCTTCAGTTCATATCACAACAAGTTCAATTTGAAACATCAAAATGACGATCTATATTTAATACTCATATTTATGTAATATTGTTGAGGAGACAGAAGGAAGTTTAAAAAATAAAATAGTACAAGGGAGAAGGTACTGAGTAGGGTACTAATGGACCAGCTGCATAATACAAGGGTGGGGAAAAGTAGGTTTATGGTTGCTAGTATGGATAGCTATATAATACAAGAATAAATAACAATACAAGTATAATCTCTGTGTTTTGCATACACACTCACAACCTACTTTTGCCTACTCTTCTATTTGTAAACCTCAGACCAAAATGCAAAAACATCATAAGATAAAAAGACAAATGACGGAGGCACCTATATACAATACAGGCATCAAAGGACCAATATCCTTAATGTAATAAGCTTTCGCAAATCAATTTAAAAATGAATGACACAACAGAAAACTGGGTAAAAAGAATAAGCAGCAAATTTACAAAGAATATATTAAAATTGACAATGAATGAATGAGCTAGCTCACTGTTTGATCCCTAAGAAAGTGAGTTAAAAGTTTAAAGAGTGAGTACTGGGCTGGGTGGTTCAGTTGGCTGGAGGGTCTTTCCACACACCAGAAGACTGCAGGTTCGATCACTGGTCAGGGCACGTGCCTAGGCTGCGGGTTCGATCCCTGGACATGGCAGTTATGGGAGGCAACCAATTGATGCTTCTCCCTCACATTGACTTTTTCCTCTCTCTCTCCCTTCTTCTCTAAAATTAATAAACACATCTTCAGGTGAGGATTTTTAAAAAGTTTAAAAAGTGAGCTATAAATTTAAAAAATCCTTGCCAATTTGACAGGTGAAAGACTACAACCCAGTGTTGTAAGTATAACTTTTCTTAAAAGGAATTTCCCTCATCTTTCAAAATTCTCGCAACTACATGTTCACACAGAAATTGCCCTACTGCTGAATCGTGGGAGGTGGGCTTCAAGATATCTGTATAGAGTGATCAGGTCAGGGTTATAATGGCAAAATTGGGACAATCCAAAGTCAGGGGATTGGCTAAACAGGTTAAGATGAGTCTATGGAATAGAATAGAGGCAGCTGTCGAGTCACGTATGGAGGACGACATTGAATGGGAAAGTAGTGTGATCCATGGTTTGGTAAACCAGGACACAGAGTAGCTTTCATTCCACACCGGTGTGTATTATGAGGTGGTTCTGAGCTGTGGAATCTGGAGCACCCAGCCTGCAACTGACTCCTGGCCCCACCTGCCTCGCTGGGCATTTCTGGGCAGATTTGCTGCCCCTTCTCCACTGCAGCGTCTTCATCTGTAAAAATGGTGTTCATTAAAGTATGTACCTAACAGGGTTGTACTTTATGCAGCCAGAGATCATCCAAGCAAAGTATTTAGTGCACTGCCTAACTCAGGACTGCACATTAGGTCATTATTTTTAAAAATAATGCTAAAAAATAAAGCAACAGAAGCCACACTAAAACCCTTGGTAGTGAGGCTGTCACTAGTTTTTGCATCTTTTTACTCTTCTAGGGTTTTCTTTTTATCGAATGTAGATTACATCTATAATGCTAAAAGACATACACAATAAATATCACTTTGCCAAGAGGTTATCAGGAGCCTTGGGGAAACAGCTGAAACCCATCCTTCTAGGAAGAAAAGAAAGAAGAAACAGCCAAATGAGGGGGAACCACCCCCACACTCTAGGAAACACGCTCCCAGACTATGGGCCATTCCCCAGCCTGCGAGGCAGCAGGCGTGGGGTCACCAGAGCGGCTGCCCGGGGTGAAGGCTGCACACTGGCCCATTGTCTGCCCACGGCCCCGCTCTGGTCAATGAGAAGCAGATGGCCAAGATTGCCTGAACATACCTCAGACACAGGGCCTGCTTCGAGCTGCCAGCAAGGCAATCTGCTTTTCATTTTATGGCAGAGAAAAGCCACAGAGGAGGGAAGGAGACCATAGTTTTCAAGGTGTCAGGGGAGTTAATGCAAGAATAATTCAATTCTCCCCTACTCTGAAAGGCAAAGCAGTCCAACCCCAAAGCAGTCCAACCCTGCAGCACGCCTGCTGCGCTGGCCTGTAAACTCAAACTCACCTCAAACTACCTCCGGTGGATGCAAGCCAACCCCGGAACCTGTGACCTGGAACCCGAGGCTCCAGGCTCTTGGGACTGGAAGGGGAAGAGAGCTCCAACCAGGGCTTCTTTGGTTTTTGCCTTGCGAAGAGGGGCTGGAGGAGGACTGGGAAGGGGCCTCAGAGTGGCAGGCCTCACACCCCGCAGCCAGGGAATCATTTTAAACACCGAAACAGAGTGTGTGGGAGCCAGCCATTGAGCCTGTGGGGCCCTCCCCTCCCTTGCCTTGAGGTCTTATCCTTCCCTGGGTAGGGCTGTGGGTTCTGCGGTGGCTGTTCCGTGCAGGATCCCATCCCAGCTCTCTGCTTACTTGCTGTTACCTTAGGTGAGCTACTTCACCTCTCTGAGCCTCTGTCTCATCAGACAGATGGGCATGAGACTTGTGTTACCTGATGGGAAACTGACTGGAGACAATCCACAGGAAGTGTGGGCACGGTGCTCGGCACATGGTCAGTGCTTGTTAACAGTTGGCTGTTACCACTATTACAATTGCCAGAGTCTCTCTGGGCCTTATTTCCCTCGTCTTTATACTGGGACATAATTTACACCGTGGCCTGCTCTCATATGTAATTTCTTCCCACAGCAGCAACTGTTTCCAGGTTTTGCTTAAGGGCGGCCTCTGCCTGTGCACCACCTGTGGGTCCCCAGCTGCAGTCACCCATGATTTCTGCTATCTTTGGGATGAGCCAGATCGTGGTTTGGGATCGCAGTGTGATGGCCCAACGCAGCTGGGCAGAGTCCAGGGAGAGCCCAGGGAGAAGGAAGCCCGGAGCGGAGGGAAGCAAAGGCAGGCCTGTGGAGTGAGGGAGGGGGTGTTCCCAGAGGGAGGGGAGCAAGCAGGGAGCATCTGCACAGGGTCGGAGGGGGCTGCAATCCGAGGAGACATCAGGGAAGGCACAGAGTTTCAAAACTCCCTCCGAGGAGAAACGCTTCAGTGGCCTCCTGGAGGTGGTGGCACAAAGGAAGGCCCCTAAAAGAAAGACATCATCAACAGGAGAGTGTGGAAACACAAGACTCACAAAGATGCCCGCACGATGGGCAAATGACAGACGAGAACAGAGGACTCGGTGCCGGTGGTTTAGTAGCTGAGAATCTCAGAAAGAAAGGACAGGTAATCTGCATCAAGGCACATCCCAGTCAGGTGAGGACGTTTTTGGCAGCTTTCTCTGAATGTGCTAATTACACTTATTTGTTCTCAGACAAAAATAGCTAGCCTGTCACGATAGCTGAGGCGCCGGGGTGTGAGAGAGCATCTCCTCTCAGTGAGCAGGCGGACGGTTCTGTTTGAATGACAAGAAATACACGCCTGTCCTGCAATACAATCGCCTTTCGTGAAGACTTTGGAGAGGGTCCTACAGCACTGCCTCACAAAGGTAGCTGGATCCAAGCGTGGCTAGAATGAGGGTTCCAGAGAGAAAGAGCAGGCGGCAGCAACATTAACGGTGACGCCGTCCTTTTGTATCAGCAGGATCGGCCAGGTCATGATGCAGGAACAAACCTCCCCAAACTTCTAGACTTTAAACAACAAAGGTCTATTTCTCATTTGTACCCCCTGCATATCCACAGTAGGTTGGCTGGGGCTTTGCCGTGTACCCCTTCCACTTAGGGGCCTGTTCTGATGGATCAGTCACCATTTCTATCTCGACAACCGCTGTGCCAGAGGAAAAGAAAGTAAGACAAAACACACCCACCCAAGAGCTTTAAGGCTCTTAAAGCTCGTGCTCAGAATGGGACACACCACATTTCTTTGGCCAGAGTAAGTCACATGGCCGTGCTAAATCACAAAGGGGCTGGGGAGTCCCTGCTCAGTAGAAGAAACAAATACAAGTGAACACCCAACCACCCGCTACACCAGCCTTCTGCCCCACAACACACCCACCTGCTCATCACTCGGCTGACCCCCCCCTCAGCCTGCACCCTCTCAGTGATCCCCAGGAATCTCTGCCCACGGGGTCACCACAGTCTTCAAGTCACATTTTGGATGAGATGACTGGTGACTGTAACAGCAGCTCCACCTGACTCTATTTCCCTCCATGGAGGGAAAGGGCGACTCTGAGCAGAACCTCTAAAAGGACCTGGCCCATGGCCCTGTTTATAGGCAGAGAAACGGGGAGTCAAAGGAGAACCATGGGTGGTAGGCAGAACTCTAACCTGGCCCCCAAGATTCCTGCGTAACCTCCCCGCCTTGAGTGTGGGTGGGACCTAGAAATATAATGGGATATCACTCTGAAGATTATATTACTTTATATGGCAAAAGGGATTTGGCCAGTGTAACTAATCAGCATTAATAAATCGCAGATGTGATCCCTAGGGTTCACCAAAGGGGAGATTATCCTGGGTGGGCCTGAAAGTCTGGGGAGCCCTCAGAAGCGAAAAGCGGCAGCAGCCGGCTCTCTCTTGCTGGCCTGGATGGACGCCAACAGGCCTGCTGAGTAGCCTATGGAGGGCCCACGTGGCCAGGACCTGAGGGCAGCCCTCGGTCAGCATGCAAACGGGACCTCGGCCCTGCCATTGCAGGGCCTGAATTCCGCCAGCACCCCGAGTGACCTTGAAGGAGGACCCCAAGTTCCAAACGAGCACAGGGTCCCGCTGACCCCTTGCTGTCAGCCTGGCGAAACTCCGAGCTGAGAGCCCAGCTGACCCGTGCCCCGACAACTCCAGACTCACTGAAATTGTGAGATTCAAAAAGAAAATGTTGTTTTAGCCACTCAGTTTGAGGAGACTGGTTACACAGCAACAGAAAAAATAACACACCGCGATAGTAGCAGGCTCTGTGACTCTGAGCCCCATGCTTCTCATGAACTCTACGCGGCGGCAGGCCAACCAGACCACAGCCCGAAGCCGGCAGGAGCACAAGCTCAAGTGAACCCCTACCATGCACTCTTCCCCCAGCATTCTTTGCTTCATTCAAACCATCTAACACAACCAGGACAGGGGTATCTTTTGAACACACTACAGCCCCCCATCGGAGACGGCCCAGTCGGCTCCAGACCACCATAACAAAGGGAGGCTCACTGTGTTCTCTCAGCGTCTGACAGCCGGCCGCCCCTGGCACAACTCGGAAGGCTTCTGCGGGGGTTCACACCCAGTAATAAACTCCCCGGGCGTGGCATCACTTAAATCTTCTTTTCCTGACAAGATTTCCAGCTCTCTAAGGACAGCAACCACGGCTACTCTAGGGCTACATCCAAAATCGGAAAAGGTATCTGTACTCATATTCCGCCCCCACGGAAACAACTCCAATGTCCAGCCTCAGGTGAAGAGGGAAACAGACCACATTGTACCCGTACAGTGGAATGCTGCTTAGCTAAGAAATAAATTATTAATAACATGTGACCACATGGATGAATCTCAAAAACACGCTGAGAAGAGGACACAAAAGTGTAAATAACGTATGACTCGTTTATATAAAAATACAGAAAAGGCGAACTATGGTAATCTCTAGCGAGAGGAAGCAGATAAACGGTTGCCCAAGAGTGGGGTTCAGGGGGGTGACTGCAAAGAGGCACAGGGACACTTTCTGGGGTGGTGAGAATGTTCCCCATCTTGACGGTGGTGTGGCTGCGTGGATATATACATCTGTCAAAAGTCATCACACTGTGTGCTTCAAAGGGCTGCATTGTAGGACACGTAAGTGATGCCTCAACCTAGCTGACTTAAAATCTTAGTATATTCTGAGTCAACTAAGACTTTGTTGGAAATGTCACGGCCGTACCTTCCTGAAAGCGAGATCAGCACATGATCTGCAAAGGGCTCGAGCAAGAAAATGTCCAGATTCCCGCTCAGGCATCCAGTCCCTGGAAAGTGGGTCGAGTCATTTCCTCCACACTGATGAGCTCCCGGGCTGAGAGCAGAGCGGTGGCTTAAAAGGCGAGTTAGCCAACTTGAAGAGGATTGCTCAGCAGCAGAGGCCCAGAAAAAGGGAGGCGGGAGTGGGGGGTGCCAAAAGGGGCCACGTGTCCAGGAAGACAGGCCTGGACTTGGAGGGCTCTCCGCCTGCATTCAGTCAGGGGAGGCTCTTACAGAGGCCGCATCACACAGCCACCTCACTTTGCTCTGAATGCACAGGCCCTGGCCACCAGCTTGCTTATGGACTAACTTCTGAGTCCTAGAAAGGGGACATGGGTGTACCACCAATGAAAGATAGCCACCTCGGTGCCAGGGTCACAGCCCAGGTCATGCCTTGGGCGGCCTAGGATAGCTGGCCACAACCCCTTCTTCCTGCTGTCACACCAGACAGGGTCCGAAACACGAGGAGAAGCCAGCAGGGCTCCAGACCTGGACAGGGCCACATAAAAGCATTCTCTTCTTTGTAAGAAAGAAATCACACCGGAGCAGCTAGCACCCCTGACTGCAGAGGCAGTTCTGAGGTAGGAGGAGAAAGCAAGTGTGTCCAAAGGCTCATGCTGTGGGGAAAGCGCAGTGTCTTGGGAGCTGGTGAGGAACAGGTGGGAGGAGGCAGAGAGCTCGGCGAGGCCAGAGCAGTAGCAGCGACTAACAGGGCTAACGAGGAGAGGCAAGTGGAGAGGCAGCTCTGCGGTCATGGGGCCTCTTTACACCACTGGCTGCCGGGCAGCCCAGCCACCTCCCCAAACCCCAACTGCCCCCTTCCCCTCGGAATCCCTGAACAGGACCCACAGCACCACCTTGCCCCCAGCGCCACACTTGTCGGCACAGCCCTGCCCCACCTGCCCCACAGCCCATGGACTCCGCTCTCTTCTCCCCGTCGTAGGCCAGGGCCTGCCTATCCCTCTCAGGGAGGGTGCTGGCAACTTTTTAAAAAATATATTTTATTTATTTCTAGAGAAGAGGAGGGAGGAAGAGAGGGAGAGAAACATTAATGTGTAGTTGCCTCTCACGTGCCCTCAATGGGGACCTGGCCCACAACCCAATCGAACCGACGACCCTTCCGTTTGCAGGCCGGTGCTCAGTCCACTGAGCCACACCAGCCAGGGCTGGCAACTCTTAATTAGCCTCTTGCCACCCTACTTGCTGAACCACATCAGCAGGCACTCAGTCACAAAGAAGGGAACCAATGTTATCAAGTATTTATCATCCCAGACATTTTAATTATAATTCCATAGCAACCCTAGGAAGGTAATACTATCATCATCTTGCTGACAAAGAACATGGGGTTAGCCCATTTGCCTAAATCCAAACAGCTGGTAAGAGGCCAGCTAGGATTCAAACCTCCTTCCATCCCTTCTCTGTTGTTCCCAGGGTGCACTTAAATACAAATCCAATCAATCATTTCCCTGATCAAAATCCTTCAGAGACTCCCCATTGCTTACACCAGTGTTTTTCCATATTTTTTTGTGGTCATAGACTATTTTCTCCAAAAACCATTTGCACAGAACACTAACTGATGGCACCGATAACACTGTTGACCGATAACGGTGCAACGCTGGCTCAGTGTGAGCGGGGGTCAGGGCCAGCACCCTGCCCGCTTTCCCGGTTGACATCTCCACTTGAAGTCTCCACGTCATGTCAGTTGGTGTGGGACTGAAGTCTTGATCTGACCCCTGGCCTCTGGCTGAATTTTCTATCTTAACAAATGGTCTGACCATCCACTCAGGAACCTGAGAGCTACCCTTCTTATCATCTCCCTCATCTTCCCTGAGCGACCCATCAGCAAGTCCATTCGATCTGCCTTCTACCTCTCTCCTGAACTAGCCTCCTGCTCTTCAGTTCTACTGTCAACACCCAAGTGCCAAAGTCCAAGTTATTATAGTCTCTTCCCTGGAATAGTGGCACAGCCTCCACACCCCACCTTGCACCCGAAAGTCTAGTCCATTCCCCACCCAGCAGCCAGAATGAGCCAATTCAAATTTCCCAGCCAAAGAAGAGGGCCCCTCTGACATAGGCACTTCCTGACATTTGAGCGACACTGCCACTCAAGCAGACATGGCCATGTATTTCCTTCTTACTTTTAATTTTACTTAAAAAAGGTATAACCTTGAGATGAGACTACAAACCAAAAAGTAAGCCGGGAATCAAAAGAACGAGGTGCTGGTTACCCGTTTGTTGCGCGACACGGAGTTTCACCCGCCACAGAGCAGAATGCCTAGAATCCGCTCCTTCTCTCTGGCCATCAGTCGTTATGGAAATAACTTACGTGAAGTATTCAGAATTACAAGGAACATATACATCTAAAGCACTCTTATGTTTCACTGACATGCAATGATAAATGTGGATGTATGGACATGTGGTTGACAATATGATGTTCTAAGATCTAAAACAAATTTGATGATGTAGTTAAATACCCATCTTTCCACTTTCACTTGTATTTAGAACAAGATCCCTCTCAAAATCTGTCTATATTTATACATATAAATCATGTGCAAATTCAGAGCAGATGTTATTGGGCAGCTGGAGTTGTTAGGATTATAATGGAAAAAACGACATAGAGCAGACCGTCTACATGCTTCACAGATAGAGTAATATCACTGCTTGAAAGGAATACTTATAGTCTAGATGGGCTGCTTTTTAATCAACAAACGTGCTTGCTTATTGTCTGGTCTCCCGTGAGTCAGACAGAAGAGTGTGTAGGCATTTTTGGTCAGGAGAGGAGCAGGCCCTCAGGGAGAAGGCTTTCCAGTGCCTTCTGTGTCGGTGGGGTCTCTGAGGCTCCTTCTCCTCTTAGCTGGCTGACGCGCTCTCCCAGGGCCTTTTCGCAGGAGCTTCCCATGCACTTGTAGCCTCAGAAACTTTTGTCCAAGAGGGAACTGGTAAATGTAAGCTAAACCTGAAACCCCACCAATTTACAAAACAAATCTTTGGCTGTGTACATTGCAAACATTTTTGAAATCCTCTGTTTTGCTGTGTTTACTCCTTTGAGTCTGTTTCATTTGAAGTCTTTGTTTTGAACCTTGTTTGGAATAATTTTCCAGATATGATTTTCTAGGGAGGCAGAATGTCCTTCTGAGGACAAACGCCTGTGCTTTCGAGATGGAGTAGGTGATACTCTGCTTCCTGTGGCCTCTGGCTCCCCTCTTCCCTCTCATGTTACTTGGTGGAGAATTACAGAGCCATAGTATAGATTTTCTTCTTTGTAACTTGGAAAATGAAAAAGTAAATCTACAATGTTCAACGTGGGAGGTCTGGTGGATATACAGATTGGAAAATGACTTAACTCAATGACTCAATTCGATTTTCTGACATAGAGTAAGGCTGTTTAACTCTGCTGATCTCAAATTAAGTTAGGTGTTCTGAGTAATCGAAGCAACATCCTCAGTTGGCAACTATCTTTGATTTCAGGGGAGCGCAGGGGGGCTGAGCAGAAGAAGAGGGACCGTACCGAATGCCCCCTCAGTACATGTTGGGGTTTGAGGATGGGGGATGCTGAGCCTGCCTCTTTCCCTGCACTGGGCCCTGGGGGCGGAAAAGCCTACCCTTTGTGTGTTTCTGCAGGAAACCCCAGGGTTGGAAAAGCAGCCACAGAACCAGCACCTGGCTTGCACCGCCGCAGAGTAGCCTGGGTTCAGTCTGGCAAAGCGAATGACAAAGAAGAATGGCAAGAATGCTATCAATCCAAAAATCACTTTTCTGGTGGAGGTAATTTCAAGGATCACTGAAAACAGGGTGTATGTTATCAATCTGTTTAGAGAGATTTGTGCAAGCCTACTAAGGCTCAGGGCCAAAGTGAGACCATGCTGCCCATGTCATTTTGTGGTTTCAACTTGACTGAATGCTTACTATGTACTGAGTGCTGGACGAAGCTCAGTGATCTCCTGACAGCCCAACTAAGCAGATGTCTGTGTTGTTTTCATCAGCACAGTGTATTACACATAATAGATTGAATGAGAAAAATAGTTTGAATCACACAAAGACACACAGAGTATAAGAACATAATCAAAAGATTAGCTATAGCTCTTAGGGTAATTCTATAATGGGCAATTTTTTTCTGTTTACATAGCATTTTAAATATAGATACCACTACCCAGGATATGTCCGACGGAGGCTAGCAGGGAAAAGTTCTCCCGACAATGAATCATCTACAATTAGCAAGGGCAGCATGTTATCCGTTGCCACAACAACCAAATCTTTACCAACTGGTCACTTACCACATTCGCCATTGAGAGCTGGTTGATCTAGATTTCTCCCCAGGAAGCCCCACACTTAGACCCCCTTAGACCCCTTCGTAGCTTCGCCGTGTAGAGTTTGTAGGTGGACATGCCTTGTCCAAGTCACGGAGAGCCCATGTGTCAATGTCTATTTGTTTTGGCATATTTTATGTGTGAGAAAATGGAATTTACATCAACTTCAAAGCCAACATGAAAACCAGACCTTCCATTTCCCATCAGAAAACTGCATCACGCTATCACTTTTCATCTTTTTTTCTTGGGCCAAGTTTAGACAAGAAACATAAACTCGAGGTAACTGGGAATGCGCCGAGGTAAGCAGAGACACCTGCTGCTGAGCACCGAGGACTTCCAAGCAGCCTGGGGAGGCTCCGCCGGTGAGGGCGGGCCAGGGACTTAACTCCCCGTAAAAGCTCACAGCACTGAGTAAGCACTTGGAGGTTTCGTGTAAATGTTTCTACTAAACATATTTTCAGATTGTGCAAGAAAAACAATAAAAATGAAACATTTGATGAATTAGGGATGACCAAAGGTTATTTTACTGCAAGGAAAAGGTGTGTGAACCAGTCCTAAATGAAATTTGATGTTGTGTGTCACGGATCTACCCACGGTGACATGACATCGGTAGTTATCCTTAGTCTGAGAAAGCTGCCACGCTGTTGCTATACAGTTCAAGGCACCGAGCGTATGACTATTACTTCTGCTTTCTAACCAACCAGGGCAAGACGGCAGTTCTGAGGCTGACCTGACCAAGTGTGCCTCTGGGTTACTCTTTGATGGTCTCGGCCTAAATTTCCTTCACATGTTTGCTAAACAGGCCGGCATCGCCATGGATACTTTCCGCTGCCCCATCACCTCCTTACACATGCTGGCTCTGCTCGCAGAGCTACCACATATGATACCAATTGAACACATTAGCGTGTCATTTGTTCGTAGCCTGGATGGGAAATCCAGAGAGAAAGCTGCATAGAAATATGAAGAGAGAGGAAACTAAAGCAGAGGTGAGTGAGAGGGGTGAGGACACACAACTTGACTTGGACAAAGTACTTGGGTGATGTAACCCTTTCCTAGCTCACGGGGCCCCCAAGTTTAGGCTCTTCAAAATCACTGCCTGCGTGCAGGGGCTGAAGAGGTGAAGTGATGTATTCAATGGGGGCAGCTGACAACGGGGGGCAGAGAGAGAGGGGAGCCGTGGCACACAGAGAAGGGGGTAGGCAGCGTTCTCTCCACTCAGTGATGGGCGAGCTAAGAGCCAGCAGACCCTGGTAGCCAAGGTGCCACACGCACAGAGCCTGTGCTCAGCTTTCAGTTTCTTTGCACCCCCGAGCTGTGTCACGTGGAAATGTCTTCCCGGCAGTCACTCCGGAAGGCCTGTGTGGGAACTGGACATCCTGAATTCTGTGCTGGGGCCATATGTGAGGATGACAGGACTATTGACACCCACCCAGATACTTTGCTGCTGGGCTGTGACAAAGAGATTGCAAGTGAGCACAGCAAAATAAAGACAAGTGTGACTGTTGTTTGGCTGTCCATGTCCCCTCATAAATGTCCCTGAAGTCTGTTTGCTTCTCTCCATCCCACGGCCAGCTAAGACCCAGCAAATGGTACCGCTGTGTCCTCCTCACTGTCCTTCCCCAGGGCTGGGCTCGTTTGCTGTCCTCCAACCTGTTCTCGCTGTGGCCGGCATTCTCTCCTCAAACGCAGATGCGATTGTGGCTTCATTCTGTGTAAACCCCTTCAGTGGCTTCTCTTTTTATTCTAAGACAGAACCCAGAGTCTCTCGTGGGGCCTAGGAAGGCTGTATAGTGGGCCTCTCCTCTCCTGCCCTCCACCCCCGCCTGGGGGCTCCTGTCTCACATCTACCTCTGTTCTCCTCCCTCAGCATGCCCTGGCTGTCTTCCTGTCTGGCCAGGCCTGGCACATGCTCCGCCCTATGCCTGCAGCGACTCCTCCTCTCTCCCCCTTGGCATTGCCTGTGCCAGCCTTTCCCACTGCCCCGCCCCTCCCTCAGACCTTGGTGCAGTTAGTACCTCCTCAGGGGAGCCTTGCTGAGTCTCAGTCTAGGCCTGGCTCCTTTGTTATTCACGGTAACAGAATCATGCTCTTTTCCTTTATGGTACTCTCTACAGCTTGGAATGAGACATTAAGCAAAAACAATTACGCTGCAGGGGCTACAGCTCTTCCTCTGGAATATAAACTCCGTAAAGGCAGGAACTGCTTTTGAGTCAACACTTGATCTTCAGCCCTTAGGACAGGGCCTGGCACCCACAGGCGCTTGGTAGATGGTTGGTTTCTCTCACATTATGCCCACTACTTAGTCAGACAGCGACTCCCCAACCCCACAACCAGCCATGATGAGGTGACTTTGACCTTTGTTAACCTTTTCTCTCTCCTTTTATATTTCATCTCCGAAGAGCTGACTTTGTCAAAAACAACATAAATGCTTTCTTTTAGAAATGACTCTCTAATGATAAAATGTGCTTAGAACATAGTGTAGAAAGAGGAAACATGGTTTTATTGCTTTATCTCTCTTTGCCATTTCTGAATTGACAACGATTTCCGGCTGACTTTGCACTGGTTGGCAGGCTGAGACTACTTGGCCATACTGGACCATAGGAAATGTAAAATGGGCCCCGGTTAGGAACCGGAACCTAGTCAGCTAAGCTCCCTCTTCCCATGGGCCGCCCAGCACTGACTCTCCCCTTTGCCCAGACAGTGAGAGGTGTCCACACAACTCCAGACCAAGTACAAGCAACTGGGCCCCGAGGTGCTGCTCCTCAGCAATCCACCTCCCCAGAGCCGTGGTGCTGGGACAATGCAGGTCCTCCTCATTGTGGTCAGAGACTGTGAGGCGTAAAGCCATACCTGGCCACAAGAGCATTAGTGTAAATAGCCCTAGTTGGTATTCAAGTGCAAGAAGAAATCCCAGCGGGTAGACATTGAAAGAGCAGATATTTCTGTGCTAGGACTGGTTATAGTGAGTGTTGCTGGCCATGGATATGCATGCACACAGCATTGGGGGCAGGGGGTGAGTCAGGAACCCATCTTTTGATTCATTTGAAAACGCATGCATACACAGTAAATTGCCCAAGTTCTCAGAGCAAGCCAAAGAACGTGCTCTGACTGCAGCCAGTTCAGGGCTCTTTTGTTCAGTCCACGACTACAGATGGGTTTTACAGGTGGGTCCAGGGACCACCTGCATTGAAACTGCTCCGGAGAGTTGGCAGGAAACACATACAAAACCTCTGGGGATGAGACCCAGCCATGAGCACGTTCACAGCCTCACCGAGGGTTCCGAGGGACACAGACATTTCAGGACCACATTTCTACCTTGAAAGCTCACATATTTTCCAATGTATTCTTCCAACTAAATCTGTGCCTTTTTACTATAGCGAGAAAGAAGGTTGTAGAAAAAAGCCCATGGTTTTCTTGGATCTCCCATTTGAAGTCAGTGGTACTTGGGCCGAACAGAGAGACTTACACACAAGGGAGACTTGGGAGAGAGGGAAGGTATTGCTAAAGTTGGGGGAGTCATTCTGAATGGGGAAGGCATTCCTCTCAGGGGCCTCTGGTGGAACGTACCCAACCCACTGCTTAGAGTCTGAAGAGACATTTCACACCCAAGGGGACCAAGCGGTGAAAGGCAGGGACTGTCAGCTGGAGGTAGAAGTGATTCCTCTTGCTTTGGGTCGACGCACTGAAAAGCGGCCCCCAGGAGGAGGGGAGTAAGAAGTAGACAGGCCTTTGCAATGACTACAGCTCCTCTTAGTCTTGTAAGTTTTTCTGAGTTCAGCCTGGCTTGTTGGGATGCTGAGGGAGCTGGCAAAAGCAAACATAATTTCTCTTTAGAAGCATTACCTCATCTTAGTCTTCTAGTTATTTCTATAAAAATTTTTGCATTGACAAAATAAACAAAATAAGAAAGCAATCGAGAGAAGAAATAGGCGTGCAAGGGCTTCTTTAGATGTTAGAGTTACTGTATAGACTTTAAATAACTATGTTATTTACATTCAAAGAGATAAAAGACAAGCCTGAGAATTTTTGCCAGAGAATTAACAGTATAAAAAAGAATCAAATGTAAGTTTTGAAAATTAAAAATATAATAACTGAAATTAAGAACTCAATGAATGGGTTTTATAGTAGATTAGCTATAACAATAGAAATCAGTAAGACAGGTAGAATACTGTACTTAAACTGTGATTTGGAAACAAGATGCATTGACATAATCTTGGGAGTGGTTTTTTAAAATAAAAATAATACAGAAAGCTCTCTTATAACCACAAACAATTTCCTTTATTATTAACATCTTACATGAATGTGGTATATTTGTCACAATTAATGAACCAGTATTGATAATGTTCTTATTAACTGGAGCCTGTTTTTACTTAATGTCCTTTTTATGTCTGGGAGCTTTTTAGAATGAAGAATATTAGGCCTACTACAGACCTAGTGAATCAGAATATATAAGATCTCAGAATATATAAGATTCTTATTAAATATAAGAATACTTAATAAGATCTTCAGTTGACTTTAAAGACATTGAAATTTGAAAAATGTTGGTTAGAAAAAGGAAAAAAATCAGAACAAAGCATGGAGTAAAACAAAACTGTAACAGAGAATGTAAGAGGCAGAGCGAAGACAGTGAGATGCAGGTCTTACATGAGCACAACTGCGGTCTCCAAAGGAGATTACAGGGCGAGTGAGTCAGAAGCAACACTGTAAGAGACCATGGCTGAGAGCACTCCAAAACGGATAAAAGATATTCCGGAAGCTGCAGGAAATCTAACTAGGAATAAAAAGAAATCTACACATAGGTACACCATAATAAAACTGTTCAGAACCAACAATAAAAACAATTATAAGAGCAGCTCAAAGCAAACAAATAAAAAGTGGTTACCTGCAAAGGGGTAACTGTTGGACTTACAGCTGACTTCTAAACAGAAATGGAAGAAATGCTATCTTCAGAATGCTGAAAATAGGTAACTGCTAATCTAGAATTCTATACCCCCCCAAAAATTATTCAGAAGTGAGATGATGAAATTTGGGCAAATGGAACATAAATTTTTCTCCAGCAGGCTTGCACTAAAATAAATATTCAAAAGTATCTTTCAGCTAGAAGGAAAATGATTCCAGATGGAACTCTGGAGATGCAGCAAGAAACAAAGAACAATGAAACTGGAAACTATGTGGATAAATCTAAATGACTTTCAACTGCATAAAATAACAAGACTGTATTGTGAGTTTAAAAGATATAAAAATTAAAATACAAATAATAGCAGGGAGTTAAAATATTAAATAAAATCACTGCATCATCCAAAAAGAAACAAACACAAATAAACACTGGATTTTGAAAAGTCAAAACGCATGCTATAATCTCTGGAATAAATACTAAAAGGAAAATAAAAAACCACATAAAAATCTTAAGTTAACAGAGGGATAAATGTAAATATAAAAATAATTAGTCAAAAGGATGGCAAAAATGGGGAGAAAGGGGGATACAGAACAGGCAAGGAAAATAGAAAGCACTAAGAAGGTAAATTTAAATGAAAATGCATCAGCTTTTACATTTAATGAATTTGTCTACGTAACAGTGTGATTCCATTTCTGGATGTTTAACTGCTGATTGTTCTTAAGTCTCACCCCTTGCACCTAGCCGTCTGCCCCACATCTGGGAGAGCTGATAAGAAAAACCTGGGTGCTCCCTCCTTTGGCACCAGTGAGAAATTCAAACAACCCAAATCCCTTCCTGCAGGAGGGGCTCCTCATCCCAGCCCAGCCCCCTAGCCAACGTCTCCTTTCCTTGCTCTCTCAAGCCATTCAGGCCTGCACAGGCAGCCTGACCTGTTTACCCACCCTCAATCATGTGTCAGAAGCTTTTTCACAGCCTCTTGCTGTGTACAGTGTCCTGCAGAAGTAACACCTTGCTTGAGTGTGATTGGTAGGGTAATAATATGGGTGTAATAATGTATAGTTTTAATTGGAACATTTCACCTAAAATGTCACATGATGTGCTTGAGTGTGACATTGTTATGTTACAGAATTACATACTTATGATTTCGTAATAAAAAATTGTTGTGATAAAAAAGAGGTGTTATTTGTGCTGGACCCTGTATGTGTTGTCAGCTTCAACACCAAAACCAAATTTTGGGTCGGCATCTATCCTGCTTCTTCAGGCTGGCTAAAACAGTTTACGTGTTATGATAAAAAGACCAAAATTACAAGACCTGATTAAAAACTGTAAACCCAACTATATACCAAGATACTGATGCATGGATCAAGTTTCAAACGCCAAGAGAAACAGAAATGTGCAATTGTAGCAGAGACTGTTGCCGACCTGCTTCAGTAACTGAAAGAACAAGTAGACAAAAAGCCAGCTGAAATATAGAAAACGTAAACAATACAAGTAGTAAATTGACAGTGTAGACACATTTTCTACACATTTTTCAAGTTGCAAAAGATACATTTGTTTCTCAAGTATACATAGAATAGTTACAAAAATTGACCAAAATAACACAAAGCTTTCCTTTTTGATAAATTGTTGGGCTGTATATTTTTATTTTATTCACATGACTATTTCTGTACTATTTTTTCCATAGTAATCGGCAGGTTCTCTGTCTAGGATTATTAGGCCTTCCATGGTGTCTGAGGCTCTTTCTACCTCGTAGTTTCACTATATGTATCTCCCATTTGAAAGCCTCCCCTCCCTCGGTCCAAAATGACAGTGGACATTCCAGCCATTGGAACCATATTCCAAACACAGGAAGGAGAAGAAGGGCTTCAAACCATCCTTTTAAAAACACTCTCTAGAATTTGCAAATACTGTTTCTGCTTACATACCATTGGCCACAATCTACTTTCGTATCTAGTTGCATGTATAGCTGGAAATGTTGTCCCTATTTTGGTTGGACATGTACCCAAGCAAAAAAAATATTGAGGATTTCACTACCACACAGAGAAAAATAAAATGATATCCAGGTACTGAAACAGAGAGAAAGAAAAAAGATTCACATTTTGATCTTATCTAATGGGCCTTTTCTGCAGCCCCAGCCTATCCTCACCACCACCACACAGAAGCAGACAAACTTTGCTCTGTTCCCTATGGTCCTCCTTGCTTATATTCCTTCTGTGTGGTATGAGGTAGACGTGAAGGGGCCAGAGAGGCACAGACAAGCAAGCGATTATTAAGTTGAGTAAGCTTTGCATCCATACCTAAGCAGAGCAGATTTAATGAATAGGCTGTGGGAGTCTTGCTTTTCAAGTTCAAATGAGTAAATTGCATAGAAACTGAAGTTATTAATAAATGCAGCCTCTATTTCATGTAGGATGTCCAAGTCTAAATCAAATGCAACTGCTGAAAGGCCAGATGTTATTCCCATTGCTACGTTTCAGTGTTTTCCTGGAAGTGATCTCACCCTGATGGTAATACTGTTGTCCAACTGTGCATACTATTTATATCTAGAACCCTGACTTTCAGGTTTAAAATGCACCAAACTGTAAGCAGCTATTGCTTTGAATGCTGAGCCTGTCAGAGCATTCAAGCAGAATCCTTGGGCTGTGGTGTGCTAACTTTGATGGCTGTCCAGAAAGCAAGAACTTATGTAACTTGTAAACATGTGACTATATTTTTATGGGGCTCTAATGCATAGTTTGGACAGCACATCCATTCACATCAGCCAATACGGAAAATCAAGGTCTTCCCCGTCTCCTTCTATGGAGCAAAAAGCTAACAGCAATTAATTATCTTCTACAGGCTAAAAAGTATATAATTCCAAATTACTACACTGAGTTTTGGTCAAAGCCATAAACAGAGTGCCAATCCTTAAAAAGAAAAAAAAGGTCTACAGCCATACCACTCTGAATGTGTCCGATCTCGTCTTAAAAGGAAAAGAGAGAGGGAGATCAACAGGGGTGGTGGTAGGGGAGACAGACTGTCAGAAAGAGGTGTGATGATGTCTTTTATTTGGAGTATTTTCTTGTTTTTTGTTTGACCTTTTTAAGTGTCAGGGTTTAAAAAGGCATCATGAGAAAATAAACTGTAATACAGTACTTTGGTTTTATGCATTCATTTCACAAAAACATTATTTCTATATGAAGCAAAAACAATCCAGTTATTAACACACTGATATAGCTATATACACTTTCACTAGTTCATTCACATTACAAACGTGAAATAGAACATTTAGGTGGTTCTTGCAGTGAATATCCATATGGAGAAAACCACGCCTAAGACCGATTAAAGCAATAGCTAACATTCTGGAGTGCTTCCCATGGGTCAGGTCCTCTGCTAAGTGGCTTGCTGCTTTATCTCATTGATCAGAAAAAAAGGTTCTGTTATTATCCCCAGATTCAGCAGAGGAAAGTGAGGTGCAGGGAGGTAAATCACTTGCCCCAACCCATGTGTCTCTTGAGGAGTGGAGCTGGGACTTTAACCCAGGCTGCTGGGTCCAGAGCCCGTCCTTGTAAGTCTGGACTGACTGCACGGCCTGTATTAAATGAGACACAGCGTGTTACGGGAGTTTAGCCCAGCACTTGGCACATAATGAGCTGCCAATTAAAGCAAACTGAAGGACATTTACACGAAAACAGGCTAATGCAAGCAGCGATTCACATACCTTCCACATCACTGAAGGGGCAGAGAGGGCAGTTAAGGTAATGAAGATAACAAAAACCACGTGGCTGGTGAAGGGTCCCTTTTTGGTTCGACCTCTGCCTCACAGTTATCCCTGGGCTCCAGCCCTGCCTCACTTCCTGAGGGACAGGGTGTCTTTGGACCAATCACTTCTCTCCAGACTTGACTTTCTTCTATAAAACAGGAGGATTTACCTAGACCGATTCCTAAGCTTTCTCACTGTTCTGAACTTCTACACTTAAGTCATCTAAGGTTTTGCCTGGGAAAATTAGTCCAGGAGCCCAGGGAGGCTGACACCTGCCTTCACCATGCAGACAGATTAATTGCCCCACTAAGGAGGAGAGCAATGCACTGTAAGGATCAGCATTTTCCACAACATATGAGCTTTGTTTCGATGGCAACTGCCTGTGGGGGCAAAACTGCAAGCTTCCAGAGTGGGCATGACTCAGAACCAGAGGACCAGGAAAGACCTTCAGAATAGCTGATGGAACTGAATTATGCCAACGACTTTCATAATCCTGTGCCATTTCAGACCCAAATGCGTCAGTCAGGATGAGAAACGCAGGCAGGCTGTTGTGGAGGGCAGAGGCTCTAAAGTCTGCTCAATGGCGCCCACTAGTGGGAGGCCACAAACTGGCCACACGGACTTGCTGGTTGCTAGGGCTCCAACAGCTCCACACTGCTTAAGACACAAGTCCACTCATGCACCTCGAGGGCCAGGAAAATGAGGGAGAAAGAGGAAATGCCTCATCCAAGGCGGCCAGCTAGTTAGAGACAGAGTTGACCTGTTGGCAGGGAAGTTACTTCTGTACAATAGACTAATTGTTCTCTTTCACCCCAACCTTTTATTTAATATTTATTTGTTGCTAGATGCTGGTCACCATATTAAAAGAAGTGCCAAGTTACTATACAGTTAATCCAATATAAAATGTCTTTGATTCTGTCATAATTTAATAACTGCAAATAAATGTTTGGGATCTCTCATGAATATTTTATTGGAATCAAATGGTTCATAGAGATAAATAATATTGGAAATAAGAGTTATAGACATATACTTGGAACTTCTCATGAGTAACCAGAACAGCATATTGAAAATTCTCAAATATAAAAAATCTGACAAAATCCACCAAACAGCTTCAAAATAAGTGTATCCAGTAATGCCATTTACTGGATAATCAACCAATACTTTTAACATGAAGCATATATGTATTCAAATAGTGTTTAACCATGTTAGGAAAACACAAACAGCATATGACTCGGTTCTTATCCCTGAAGACGCTGCACAGCTTCACAAGGAAATGAGATGCACACAGGGTGGGCAAAAGTAGGCTTACAATTGTGAGTATGTGATAGAGTTTATTCTTGTATTATTATTTATTAATTATTGTATTAATACAGCCCAACTGTAAACCTACTTTTGCCCACCCCAGTATAATGGATACAGTATGACTGTAATTCTGAAATAATTTAAGTGTCCCAGAAAACGAGTTCAGAGGCAGTTCCAGAAAAGGGTGCTGACGGATCCAGAAACAGCTAGGAGAGCTTCATGGAGCAGGGAGGACCTGACCTGAACCTTAAGGATGAGAAGGGCTTTTAGGCAGAAGGAAAGGAAGACAAGAGTGTTCAGGAAGGCTCGCCCACAAGGAGGGACGGGGTGGTTGATGCAGGAAGGAGCTCCACAGAGGGAGAAAGTGTGCAGACTGGTCCTGCCACCACTTATCTTATCATAACTTTAGATTCTCAAACTCCTCCCATGTTCCCAGCTGGCCTCTTATTTGCCTGTCTAGCTTAGAACTCAAGGTCAGCCCTTCCAATCAAGCTTGCCAACCTGGGCTTTAACTACCCTGCTCGCCATGTCCTCTGCTTCCATTCCCGGGCAGCCAGACACTGCTGGAGAATCACAGGGCCTGGCTTCCTGGGCCCCAGCTACTTGGCAATCCTTTTCATCATTTCCCATTTCTCAGCTGCAGTGGCAAGTCCAAACAATGCTTAATGTCAAGCTCATGGTCATTTCCTCATAAGCTTCATATTTTCTACTTATCCCATATCAGAAGATTGGGGCTTTTCTGCATGAGCTTCCCAATATACATTGTCCCCAGTTAAAAATGTTCATTGCCACTTATTCTCGCTCTACCTTCACACAACTCCTCTTCGGGTAAGCTCTGTAACTAGGTCCCTTGACACACACATTTTTCGTCTCTGTGCATTCAGTCTTTGGGCGTTCTGAGCTCAGAGGAATGTGAGACATACAAAGGAAAAAGCCCTCTCCTACCTATTTGGACCTGGAGCTCCCATGGTTCCAAGAGATGGGGAAGGAGCAGTCATCGAGAGAGACTGTCCTTGGAGACAGGGCAGTGGATGTAGAAGTGCTTCCCAGGAATCAAGGTCTGCCAGTCATCATTTAACTCATCTGAGCTTCAGTTTGGGCACAGACAAGGAGCAGGAACAAACGAGGCAGTAAATGCAAATACAAAGAGGTGCTTTGTTCTCTTTAATAGAAACACACCAAGGACTAAAGTCTCCTGAACTCTTAAATGGATGGTTTATATGTAACCCTTCTATAATTTTGGCAAAGTAACATTTTCAATTTTTTTATAACAAAATTTTGGGAAGAAAGTGACAAACTATAACTTCAAATAATGAAAAGATACTTTAAAATATTTAATAATGACCAACAAAAACACGAAGTCATTTAGTGGGTGATTTTGTTTCAAAAACCATGGGCCAGAAATCCCTCTTCCAAATAACATTGTTTTTAATCAGTAAGTTGGAACAGCCTCTTACACACTACTGAAAAGGCAGGGGCCTCTGGCTAACCCGAACGCACAGTTCCTCGCAGGGTCTCCCTTTGCCCTCGCACACCACCCACCCTCTGCTCTTCTCTGACGCCCATCTGTGTCTGTGCGGACTGGTGGCAAAATACACAGATGTGTGGAGAGTGCTCACAGAACATGGGAATTAGGGATGTTTCCCTGGCTCGGTTATTTTCAATATGTCATATTTCTACTCTGACTCCTCATTAAAAGTTTAAAATTGGTCAGACCATAAAGAAAGTTGTCAATGAGATTACAATCAAGCATGCAAAGCTTCCATAAATTAAACAAAATAAAATTTCTTGAAATCCTGTGAAGGCTCCCACAGCCAAAGGCTCTGCAGCACGCCAAGCTTCCTTTCTGCTCAAGTTCAACTCCCCACGTCAACACACAGAGTTAAATTCTTATTCCTGCGCAAAGGTGCTGGGATGGTGTGATGGTTGGTTTTATGTGTCAGCCTGGCTAGGCCATGGTACCCAGATACTTGGTCAAACACCAGTTACGTGTCTCTGTTAAGGTATTCTCTTTGTTTAGATTAGCATTTAAATCGGTAGACTGAGTAAAGCAGACTACCCTCCATAATGTGCATGAGACTCAATCAGCTAAAGGTCTGAAGAGAAAAAAAGACCAAAGAAGAGGGAAGTCTGCCCCCAGACTGCCTTTAGACTCGAAGCTTCAACATCAGCCTCTCCCTGGATCTCCATCCTGCCCCCCAGCCAGCACCCACATTTGCAGGAGCAAAGTCCTCAAAATAATTCATTTCATTCCCATTCATCCTCCCTCCCTCTCTCCATACAGACACACACTCACAGAACAATCCTCTCTCTATATCCAGAACTTACAGTTATTTTGAGGACACATACAGACACATTGACTGTTCTGTTTCTCTGGAGAATCCTGACTGGTGCAGATGGGTAGTCCTGTTAACTGCAGACAGAAAACATCTCCAGTAGAAAGAAATGACCTAAATTTGGAATCACAAAGATGCTTCCAGGCTAGGACTATGACATTTTCCCTGGAAACTTCTGTTTCCCTGGTTGTCTGGGAAAGGTACAGTTTAGGTGAGGTGATCTATTCCAAAAATCACATTCTCCATCTTTTATGTCCAACAGATCCAAACAAATTCCTTTTCTTGATAGTTCCTGTGTTGTAATAATAGAAAAACATTTAAAGTAGACTTTGAAAACAGATAATAACACATGTACTAATCCTGAAAAAATGTATTTAAATATTCAATAATGGCATCCCTATCCTCTCTCAGAGCATCCAACACAAATATTCCTGGAGTAGTTTCAGCTCTCCCTAGAGTCAAATGAAATTAAAAAATTCCATCTTTATTGTTGGAAACCAGCAATGAGGCTTGATGTTCAAGGCCCTCAAAATGCCTCACAGAGCCCTGGCTGGTGGCTGCTGGCTGGTGTGGCTCAGTGGATTGAGCACCAGCCTCAAAACCAAAAGGTCGCCAGTTCGATTCCCAGTCAGGGCACATTGCCTGGGTTGCAGGCCAGGTCCCCAGTGTGAGGTGAGTGACAGGCAACCACATATTGATGTTTCTCTCCCTCTCTTTCTCCCTCCTTTCCCTTCTCCCTCTCTCTAAAAATAAATAAAACCTAATGCTTCACAGACTCAGCCAGCTGTTGTGAGTGGATAACCAACACTCCCTCCACCCATTTCACTCCCACACTTGTCCTCATTCTCAATCCAGGGCCCTCCCAGGTTCTCAGTCCTTCCTGGCTTGTTTGCTTTCCTCCTATCTTCACATTCTCTCAGTGCTTAAACTAAGCGCTTTGCGTGCATTGCCCACTGACTGGGTGATGGCTTGCTGTGCTGAACCATGAAGCAGGGTTGTGACTTTGAAAGTCAATCATGTTGACAGTTTCTTTTCTAGGTGAAGTCAACAAGTTCTGCTTGTTTGCTTAGGAGTTCTGCACTTTAATCCCTGAATAGGAGACCATCATTACTTCCATAATCGTAGTTCATTTATCTCTCAGTTTAAGATGTTCAGTTGGTCTGAGTCCATCAGAACAATAGTGCCAAGAATGTGTGTGTTGTAACCTCTGGCAATGCTCTGACCATGTCTGTGTGTGGTGAAATTTCAGGGTTCAAAGCTTAGTGAGCCAATTACATCTGTTTACCATGATTTGGGGTCATCTGTGTTTCCCTAGGTGGCCCTGGGCTGTTTGCTTTGTGCTGGTCAAAGTACTAGCAGATGCTGAAACTGAGTAAAGAAACATGCCCACTGTGGGCCTGTAAGTATTTGATAGAGTGAGGGCTGTCTATTGACTGGGACTCAGTACATTCTGGAATCTTAGAATCAAATGGTCATTTCCCCCACAAACTCATCAGGCAGGATTTATTAATTTTAATATATTTTATTGATTATACTATTACAGTTGTCCCAATTTTTCCCTTTTGCCTCCCTCCCCAGTACCCCCATTTGCTCCAGCAATCCCTCCCTTAGTTGATGTCCATATGTCCATGGGTCATGCATCAAAGTTCTTGGTTTCTCCATTACCTATACTGTTCTTAACATCTTGCTATTTTATACATACCAATTTGTGCTTCTTAATCCCTACATCTTTCCCCTCTTTTCTCCCCTTCCCCCTCCCAACTGATATCGCTCCAAATGATCTCCATAGTTATGGTTCTGTTACAGGGTGCAGCCAAGAGGGGGAGAACCATGCTGCTTTAGGAAGGAGAACCATGTGCAGCCCTGAGGGGAGGAGAACCATGTTGCTTTGAGGAGGGGAACCACGCGGCAGCCATTGAGGGGGAGAACCATGCAGACTTGATGGAGTGGAGACTCCCGCATCCCAGAGAGACAGGGAACCACGCGGCAGCCCTGGAGGAGAGAACCACGCGGCATGGCAGAGCGGGGACCCCCACAGCTTTAGAAGGGGGAACCACCACGTGGTTTTAGAAGAGATCCCGGCGACTCAGCTGAGGGTGCCGGGAACCCAGGGAGGTCTCCCAGTCGAGATGGAGTACTAACTGGGAAGAACCAGAGGACTGCCTGAGCCATGGACTCCTATTTCCTTTCCTGAGATACGGTACTCTGGACTGGGCAAAGGGGGAAGGAAGGAAGGACTGTGTCTGTTTGTGGGTTTTTTAAGGGACTTTGGGATTTTGGTAAAGACATTAGGTCACTACTTTAAGTTGGTATAGCATTAAATAAACGTTTCCTTTCCTTTTCACAAATCTCTGGTAGTGAGAGACGTCTTTCCTCTGGTGGCGGACATAATGGACCCTGGGCCTTCTTTCAATAATAGTATATCATCCCAGGCCCCCCTTGTTGTGTTCTGTAACAGTTCTGTTCCTGTTCTGCTTGTTTGCTTAGGAGTTATTTGGATTCAATTATCGATAGTTGTGAATTTATTGCCATTTTAATGTTAACTGTTTAGATCTTCTTTTTCTTACATAAGTCCTTTTAGCATTTCATATAATAATGGCTTGGTATCAATGAACTAACTCCTTTAGTTTTACCTGGTCTGGGAAGCACTTTATCTGCCCTTCAGTGCTAAACAATAGCTTTGTTGGACAGAGTAATCTTGGTTGTAGGTCCTTACTTTTGGGACCTACACAAAGTGGTCCTTACCACTTTGAATACTTCCTGCCAGTCCCTTCTAGCCTGCAAAGTTTCTTTTGAGAAACCAGCTGATAGTCTTATGGGAACTCCCTTGTAGGTAACTATCTACTTTTCTCCTGCTACTTTTAGGATTTTCTCTTTATCATTAACCTTCAGCATTTCAACTATGCTGTGTCTTGGAGTGGTCCTCATTGCATCCACCTTGTTTGGGACTCTCTGTGCCTCACAGACTTGTATATCTATTTCCTTCACCAAATTAGGCAAGTTTTCTTTCATTATTTTTTCAAATAAGTTTTCAATTTCTTGCTCTTCCTCTTCTTCTGGCATCCCTATGATGCAGATACTGGTACATTTAAGGATGCCCCAGAGGCTCCTTAGCATACTCTTGTTTTTTGAAATTTTTTCTTCCTGCTATTCTGATTGAGTGCCCTTTCTTTCCTTTTGTTCCAAACTGTTGGTTTGATTTTTGGCTTCCTCCTCTCTACTGTTGGTTCCATGTATGTTTTTCTTTATTTCACTCATTGCAACCTTAATTTCTGCCTGGGTCTTTTTTATGCTGTTGAAGTACCCAATGAGTTCCTGGAGCATCCTGATAACCAGTGTTTTGAACTGTGCATCTGACAGGTTGCTGAGCTTTATTTCATTTAGTTCTTTTCCTGGAGTTTTGTTTTGTTCTTTCAATTGGGTCATATTTATTTGTCTCCTCATTTTGGTAACCTCCTTGTGTTTGTTTCTGTGTTTTAGGTAGAGCTACTTTGACTCACTTAGTAGTGTGCCCTATTGTAGAAAAGTGCACCTGTTAAGCTGTTTGAGGTGGAGCCTTAGGTGATCACTGGGCAGGCAACCTGTGTCACTGTTCTGTTGTTCTGTGTATGGGAGGGCTCATAGAGGGGACAATGCCACTGCCTGGCCTCTGGAGTTTTGCCCAAGAAGAATCTGTCTCTCAGCACTCATGCTTCACATTCTCCCCATGTGCCACTGGTGCCCTTCCAGCTGTTGCCCGAGTGCTGAATCCCAGAGCGGGTGGGTCCTAAGTTCATTGCAGGCCCTTTAAGAGGAGTCTCCTAAGAATCCTGCAGTTTCTTCCACTACCTCAACCCCCAGTGGGTTTCACAGCCAAAAGTTATGGAGACTTATCTTCCTGGTGCTGGAACCCTGGGCTGGGTGGTCTGGACTGGGGCTGGGATCCCTTGATCCCAAGGTATCCCTCCTGGTTTTTACATAGCACACATGGATATGGGACTGCCCATTCCCATCTCTATACCACTTTGCGTCTCTGCCCCTCCTACCCATCTGGATGAATGTGGCTTCTTTAGATCCTTGGTTGTCATATTTCCACACGGTTCAGTTTTCTAATTATGGGTGATATTTGTTTTGTAGTCTAGTTGAATTTTTTGCTATAGTTGTGTGTGGAGGCAAGGCATGTTTGCCTATGTCTCCATCTTGACCAGAAGTCAGGCAGGATTTTAAAACCAAGAGACTCTCACTTGAAAAGGATGACTTTAAATATAGAGTAGATCTAGTGTTCCTTGATTGTATATTAGTACTTAGTGGAATACAGAAAACCTTTACTGGGAAAGTTTATGTCTAATTTAAATCTCCTAGGCTACAGTGATCTTATTTTTGTGTAGATGATCACAATGTCACTTAGCTACAAAGGTATGCCAGAGGCAGAGAGTTAACCAGTTCACAAGAGTTCTGGAGAGCAGCCACAGATAAAATATTAGTGGTTGCAAACTGTGAAAGCAATTTTGACCCTCTGTCACTAGCACACAGTAGACAGGAAGACAGAGGACATTTACATTCTACAAAGGTCTGATCACCTCCTATGGGGTCATGGCTCTGATGGCCAGAGACAGCCATACAGCTTCATGTACAGACTGCCAACCTAGAGCTCTGTACCTGGGACAATTATCCTACAAGAATGAAGGAGAAACTAAGACAATCCCAGATAAATAAAAACTAAGAGAATTTATTGCTAGCATATTTCTCCACAGGAGATGCTAAAAAACTGTTTCAGGATGAAATGAAAAAACCACTAGATAATAATTTAAATCCACATGAAAAAATATAGAACATTGGTAAAGGTAAATACATAGGTAATTAAAACAATAATGATAAATCTCTATGTTATAAGCACACTATGTAAAAGGTGTAATTGTACAACAATGCACAAAAGAGGGAGAAAAGAATGGAGCTATGTATGAGCAGAGTTTTTGTATACTATTTCAGTTATGTTGAAATTAACTTGAATTAGATTATTGTAAGTTAAGTTGTAATCACCAGGACAAGCATTAAGAAAATAACTAAAATGTATGTAGTAAAAGAAATTAAAAGTACATTAGAAAATAAACATATCTGAACAATTCACTGAACACAAAAGAAGGGAGTAATAGAGAAATTGAAGAATGAAAAACCTATTTGCAGATGACACAACCTTGCATAATAAAAATTGTAGGGAGTCAATCAAAACTATTAGAGTTAATACTTTTCATTTCTAGAAATGAAATTAAGGAAACAATTCCACTTTATAACAGCATCAAAAAGAATAAAATGCTTAGTAATACATTTAAGAAATTAAGTACAAGATTTGTACCCTGAAAACTACAGAACTTCATGAAAGAAATTAAAATGAACCTAAATAAATAAAAAGGTGTGCCAAGCTCAGGATTGGAAGATTTAATATTGTTAAGATGGTGATAATCTCCAAACTGATTTACAGGTTCAACTCAATCTTTATTAAAATTCCAGGTGCCTTTCAGCTTTTTCTCAGAAAATGGAAAGCTGATTTTAAAATTCATATGGAAACGCAAAGGATCTAGAATAACTAAAAACAATTTTGAAAAAGAAGAAAAAGTTGGAAGATTCAAACTTCCTGATATCAAAATTTACTATAAAGTTACAGTAATCAGGTTCGCATGCTATTGGCATAGGACAGATGTATCTAGGAAAGAGAGCTTAGAGTCCAGAATTGAAGTAGATTGGTTGATTCAATTTTGACAAGAGTGCCAAGAAAATTAAATATGGGAAATAATAGTCTTTAATGAATGAAAAAGGGAAAATGATATCTACATATGAAAAATGAATTTGGATTCTGTTTCACAACATATACAAAAACTAACTCAAGATGAATCAAAGACCTAAACCAAAGAGATAATATTTTAATTCTTTGAAAAAAAACAGAGGTTTAAATCTTCATGACCTGGGATTAGACAATGGCTTCTTAGATATGACACCTAAAGCACAAAGAGCCAAAAGGGAAAACAGATAAGTTAAACTTCATGTAAATTAAAAAGTTCCATGCTTCAAAGGACACTATCAAGAAAGTGAAAAGACAACCCACATAATGGGACAGAATACAGCAAGTCATGCATCTCACAAAAATCTAGTACCCAGAATCTATAAAGAACTTTCACAACTCAACGATAAAAAGATAAGTAATACAATTAAAAACTGGTCAAAGGATCTATAGGGACATTTCTCCAAAGCAGATAGACAAGTGGGCAATAAGTATAAGAAAAGAAGTTGAGAGAAATTCAAATCAAAACCACAATGAGATACCACTTTATATCCACATGATAGCTATAATTAAAAGACAGATAATAACAAGCATTGGTGAGAACTTGGAGAAATGGGAACTCATACATTGCTGGTGGGAATGTAAACTGATGCAGCCACTTTAGAAAACAATTTAACAGTTCCTCAGAAAGTTAAACACAGTTAGCCTAGGACCCACCAATTCCACTCCTAAATGTATACCCAAGAGAACTGAAAACATATGTCTGCACAAAAACTTGTGCATGAAAGTTAACAGCCAAAGGTGGAGATCATCCAACTGTTCATCTGCTGATGAATGGGTAAACCGAATGTAGTATATTCACTCAGTGAAACATCATCCACTCATAAAAAGGAACAAGGCACTCCTAGACATTACCACATGGGTGATCCTTGAAAATATTATGCTAAGTGGAAGAAGCCAGACACAAAAGGCCATTATTGTATGATTTCATTTATATGAAATGTCCAGAATAAGCAAATCCATAGAGAGAAAAAGTAGATTAATAGTTGCCAGCAGCTGGGAGAAGGAGGGAATGGTGAGCGACTGTTAATGGGTATGGTTTTCATCTTAGGGTGATGAAAATGTTCTGGAATTAAATAGTGGTAATGATTGCATTATTTTTTTACTATACTAAAAAACCACTGAATCATATACTTAAAAGAGTGAATTTTATGGTATGTGAATTAAATTTCAGTTTAAAAAATGATTATGTTAGCAGATGTAAGAAACACACACAATTAACATCTATAACGGTTCCTTCACTTCCAAGTCCTAAAGAAACACTGACACCTTCTCACCACATTTATTCTGGGGCTTTTTGTGTCACCTGGCCTACCTCCAGTACTCCCGGTTGAAAAACATGAGCCTGGGGAGCCAGAAGGGCAATCAAGGTCCAGGGGCCTATTTGGGGTCACTCAACCGGGAAACATTTTCTGGTCTGTTTTATTATGGGAAAGGGAGACGTCAGGCTGGGTCACACAGTTGGTTGGAAATGTCCTGAAAATTGTTCATCTCTTTTTGCTTTCATTCCACATACATTAAAAGCCACTTCTCCAAGGGTTCTAACAACAAGGGATCACATCCCCTCACTAGAGAGGAATCATGTCCACTGAAAATCAGTTTTCTTTCTTCTCTTTTCTTCTCTCTCTCTCTCTCTCTCACCTATTATCTCTCTCTCTACCTCTGTTTATTTATTTGGCTTTTAGTAACTTGATAAACTTGAATCATTCTCCCTGATTCTGAGTCTAGGACACTAAAAAAAAACAACTAAAGGCTGGACTCTGGATTAAGGTAAATTCACCTCAATTAAGTATGACCAGTAGATTTGAATCCACATGCTCATTTCCATACACCAACAACTGGGAAAGATTCTAGGATGCGCAAGATCATGAGGACACGTCTGAGTGTGGGGTGGCAGAACAGCAGGCTCGACAAGGACCTTCTCCCTGGACACAGGGAGGAAAGGACAGTATGTGCACCGCCCATCTGCCACCCTGACTTAGATGATGCTTCCGCCTGGGCCTCCAGCCAGAAAAGCCCTGGCCACACCCCTCTGACCTTGCAGTGCTGCGTTAGACATGACATGAAGTTGCACTGTGTGTCCTCTAAAAAAGAGAGCTTTATACCTCAGTAATTTACAACCTAATTTAAAACAAATCAAACCTAATACTCCCATTGTAAGGACCACAGTCTGTCACCTCCCTTATTCCATCGATGAAAAAGGAAATGGCTTATTAGAAAATGCCTCTTGAGCCCTGGCTGGCGTAGCTCAGTGGATTGAGCGCGGGCTGGGAATCAAAGTGTCCCAGGTTCGATTCCCAGCCAGGGTACATTCCTGGGTTGTAGGCCATAACCCCCAGCAACCGCACATTGATGTCTCTGTCTCTCTCTCTCTCTGTCTCTCCCTCTCTCTCCCTCCCTCCCTTCCCTCTCTAAAAATAAATAAATAAAATCTTTAAAAAAAAAGAAAAAGAAAAAGAAAATGCCTCTTTAGGTTCCTGTCTTCTAGGATCAGTCAATGATCCCATACCTTAGAAAACTTAAAAACAATTCTTCATATTAAAATTAGTTTTGTAATCAAATCCCATTCCCTTGCTTATTTCATATCCTAAAGCAGTGACCAATGACTCATACTTGTAATTGTTTCCATTCTCTGTCGACACAGAGGATTTGGGTGGGGGTTAGGGCAGGTAGAATGCGTGATTTAAATGTTTACTTAGCATTTCCAAATCATGGAAGACACGTACTGGAGACTCACCATTAAACCATGGCTTCCACCAGCCAAAACATGTGTCTTTAAGCCTTCTTCACTGTCATCATTACGAGGCCGACTTCCATAGAGCTGTTCTGGGTGTTGCCCCGGTGTCTGAACGCATTTGATTAATAAATCAGCAGCTTGACACGGCCTGGTGTTTCCAGGTAGGTTCCTTCCAGTGAAGCACAGGAGGAAGAGAGAGGCAGGGAGCCCGTGTACTTGGTCAGGTCACCCAGGCCACCCCTCTGCAAAGCACAGTGGCCTGATGCCTTTCACAAAGGCTGTCACACTGCAGATCCACACAAAGATCCAAGAGACCAAAAAAGAATTCCCATGCCCTCTCACTCATGTTTCCTGCAGCTGGGAAAACCAAAAGGGTTTCATTTACACTTTACCCAAATGGCAGCCCTCGGACATACGCAGCACTTGAACTCTTCTGCTATTTAGTGTTCTATTAAAACCCTTGGTTTTGCATGTAACTTTGAGTGTGACACTTGCCTGAAGACAGTACATATGTAACAGAACATTGATGTTTTCCTGACAAGAGACACTAGATAAAAATTGAGAAATACATATACCCCAACTGTCTGAGAAATTGGTTTTAATAGTTTTTGAAGTTTGGGTAATTTTTGCAAGAAGAAGGTGTTACTTATATAATCAGAACAATGATATAACTACTTCTTAAAAACCAATAAGGAAATTACCAACAAAAACACAATTAGCCTTAAGAGCAGAAAATCAAGTGTTTACTTTGGCTTATAGCTTATCAGAGAGAAGTAGGAGAGGAGAAAATTGGCAAGGAAAGATGTCTGCCTGTGCATGCCAGGGGATAAACATCTTTCACGTTTATCTACAGTAGAGCACGGGGCTCAGAATCAGAGCACAGAATGCAGAGTCCCTTTGAAGTACACATCCCACACACAAGCACAATACACGGGCTGCCGGAATTTGCCCACAAACAAGGCCATCTTTGATGAGATCCTCTCAGGGCTTCATGTGCCTATTCTAGCCACCAGACAGTGGAAACAGACTAAGGCTTATGTCTGATTCCACTTCCTAGTAGATGAGAAGAAAGATACCAGCCCAAGAGTAGGAATACACTTGTTCCGATTCCTGTATGTGCTCCACTTCAGCCCCTCAGTGGACAAGCCCCTGCCATCTCCATCCATGAGATGTTAGGCCAGGGTCAAGGGCTCTGCCTGGGGTGCTAGGACAGGAAGAGGGAACTAGCCCACGCAGAGGTCACCATTATGACACCAGTCTCATGAGTTCACTGCCCTCACTAAATGAAAACAGCCAGACAAAACAAACATGAGCTCTGATTTTAACAGAAAAACGCTACCAATGACTGACTTTCAGGAAGGGCCACCCCATGTTGTGCTTACAGGTAGGAGCCACTAACACTACCAAAAGTCTAGGAACTTGCTAGTCCTCATTCTAACACATGCTAAGTTTTGGAGCTTGTCCATCTCTATTCAAGTGGAAAGCAAGGAGGCTATTTCCTCATTGGTGGGGATATAGTTTGGTTCAGATCAATTCTGTGAACACTTATCAAGGCTTTGTACTGGGGTTTGGCCTCAGAAGCTTTCTCACCATCTCAGTATTGAGCCTAATTTTTCTTTATCTTATATTCCTTATGCTGAGGCCATGCACTTAAACTTGTAGCATATAAATGGTAGTAGTTTAACTAATTTTGAACCTGTTTTTAGACTCAAGAAAAGTTAAAACTAGTTAGCTACACAAATTCAATGGCCCCAAACAATATACTGTATATTCCATACAATATGTGTATAGCCAGGTACGCTGGCAGGGTTCCCCAGCCTTTTCTTCTTCCAGCTAACTCAAATGTTATTACATCTCTAACGATGTTGTCCTGTAAATTTGTATTTTTAACTGGGGAGAGAATAAGACTCTATGCTAGGAGGTCACCTCCAAATTTATGATTTTGGCCTATGAAACAGTTTCTCTCCATTGTTTTCTGTATGTGATTTAATATTAACCAACACTGTTATGGTCTGAATATTTCTGTCCCTCCCCAAAACCATATGTTGAAATCCCAATGCCAATGTGATGGTACTAGCAGGTGGGGCCTTTGGGACATGCTTTAGGTAATAAGTGTGGATCCCTTGTGAATGTGATTAGTGCCCTTGCGAAAGAGACCCCAGAGTTCCGTCGCCTCCTTTGCCACGTGTGAAGTCAGCAGTCTGCAACCTGGCTGAGCGCCCTCACCGGAACCTGACTGTGCTGACAGCCTGATCTTAGACTTCCAGCCTTCAGAATGGTAAGAAATAAATTTCTTTAGTTTATAAACCACCCAGTTAATGGCATTTTGTAATAACAGTCTGAATGGGCCAAGACAAACACAAGATATTAACACATAAAAATCAATTTGTTCATAAACTCCTAGAATATGGCCAGCCTTCTCACTTTCATATGTCAACATGAGCTCATTGCCTACCTCGTGGGAGGAGAAGACACAGGTACAGAGAACCAGAGGTAAGATGGGGGAGAAAGCCAAACCTTGCAATTGGGCAAGCTCTACTGCAATAATTTAACTCAAGTTTTTCTAAAGAGAGATGAGAATGATGTGCTGAAAGAGACAAGTAAATTTTAGTCTCCATGTAGGTAAAACAGTTTTTATCACCACTGCCATCAGACTTGAATTACAGTGCATTTGAATCTCTCTGCCTCCTCCAGGCTCTATCTTTGGCAAAAGTGCTAAGAAAAATAAAATGGTCAAAGCAAAAGACATGAGGAGAAGTGAGGTCAACTTATAATGCTGATAGTTGAGGATATCTTGCAAAAGTTAAATGCCCTTCAGTAACTGTAACCCCACAAGTAACTGTACATCCACATATATTTACTTATGAGGAAGTAGAGCTCAGAGAGGATAAAGGTCTCGTTCAGAGACATCTATTGACAGCCCAGGGTTTCCCATCAAAAGATCTCTAACATGCAGCAATCATCTGGACACTCCTCACAATCACCGATTATACTCAGAGAACTAGGACAGTGCCTCGGGCCCTGGATGCCACTTCAGAATGGACATAAGCCAGCCTCAACCACAGCCAATGTTCAGTTAGCTAGCTTACATTCGCTTTCATTCCCTTAATATTTCCTTAAACACAATGGAGTTTATTTTATTCAGTAATTCTGAGAGCTGGGGATTCTCTAACGTAAGTTAAGAGGTGTGCTGTGCTAGGCTGGCTTCAGCTGGGGAGGCTTGGCTAGGTCGGGTGAGTCTGCTCCACGCGACTGTCACTCTCTCCCTGGGCCAGTAGGTTAGCCTGGGAATGTTCTCCTCATGGAGATGGCAGAACACAAGGTAAGTGGAAAGACATAAGGCCCCTCAGGGGTCAGGCTGTATGGATACACTGTCATGTCTGCCTCGCTGTATTGGCCAAAGTGCATCATATAACTGAACCACAAATCAAAGGCTGAGAGAGTCCCTTTGCCTCTGGGAGGCATGGCAAGGGTGTGGGCGCAGGGAGGGGTAGGAGTAGGGGACACAATCTCAGTCCCCCACAGCTACTGACGAACGACTTAAATGGGGCTGTTTGCACAGAAAATTCCAGGGCTTCATCTGCTATTAAGCATAAAACAAAGGAGATGCTAATACATGTTAGAAATATACAAAAAGTTCAGAGAACAATATAACAAGTACTCATGTATCCACCTCCAATAATTAATAATTAGTATTTTTATATTTGCTTCTGATCTTTTCCTTTTTATAAAGTGTTGTAGAATTTAAGCACCCTGCACATTCCCCTACAACTCTGTTTTCTTCCCCACTCTGAGGTAACTATTATCCTAACGTTAGTCTGTGCATATTTGTGTATTTGTGTTATATCTGCAGTTATTCATGAAGCCACAGCCCCGACGACAGTCACTCTTCACCCAGTCTTATCACTTTCTGTTAATGTTTAGTCAGCATTTCCAATAAAATTAGCTTCTTCAGCTCAAAAGCTTTTATATAGGTCCTACATGGGAACCAAATAGCTATCCATAGAATATTAGAATTTGACTTGCTCCAGTCTCATATTTCTTGTCTCATATTAAGGAAATGACAGATGCAGAATTCTGGGGCTAAATAGCTAGAAAATATTTACTCAGACTTGAACATTCTTCAAAGAGTGTGGAGCAATTATAATTATCAGAGGAAGAAACATCACAGGGAAATAAAAGCCAAATGTTTTCCTCAAGAGTCCTCCTTTTGGCCGTTTTGATTTCAACTGGTAAGTCAAAGATACAATTTTAGAATCTTGGCTAAGTTCTCAAAACTGATTTCAAGGACAGATTGAAAAGTCGTTAATAGCACACTCACAACAGAAGCTTGTGCACTTGGTTATTAAAAATGGAGTAAGAAGAATGGGGGGGGTGGTTCTCAGTGATTTCCACCTGAATGTTCTAGGTCTCTAATGAGAAACATAAAGGGGGATGGGAGGACTTTAAGACAAGTCTTTCATTCTTGGTCTAGAACTTAACTGGAACATAATTAGAAAACAAAAAGTTTGAGTAAGAATATGATTTAGAAAATTCCCAACATAGAGCCTGGTGTGGACTAGGACAAAGGGAATGCTCCCTCACTAGCCACAGCGTGAGAGGAAAGTCAGTCAAGTAACATATTGTCTAGCGTGTGCCTCAGTTCCCAAGGATAAGTATTAGTGGCCAAAGTGATGGCACTGTATCTCGATCAAGGTGTTGGCTTCAAGGTAGAAGACTTTTGAAAGAATATTAAGGAATATACATAATGGCCATATTCTGTACCTTCTCTTCCTAGCACATATATTAATAGTAAAATATTGCTAAATAAAATCAGTGATCAAATGAACAGGTACTTGTTTTTGCTTGTTTTTGTTAGTTTTCATGTGAAAAAATGAATTTGTAAACTGCACATCTCTGTGAACATTAACATTGGAAATTCTAGAAATTGAATTCAACTGAACATTTATCAAGTGCTTACTATATTAAAGTTGCACTTAAAACAAAATTTGCACAAAATACACAGAGAGAGCCAGCCCCCTCCTCCATGTTTTACTGCTTCATAGTTCTTAATGTGATTTTTCTACCGTCTTCCCCATCTTCTCACTCCACTCTAAGCTAAATTGGTTTGATATGTTCCTATTTCTAAGAATCTCCCTCTTCCATGTTTACAAATATGAAAGAGATTTATTTAGTGTTGAATAAACTTTGCTAGTTTGAAGTTTGTTTTTACTTTGATGCAAATATTTTCTTAGATTTGACTACTAGGACTAACAATAAGGAACACATTTCAGTGTTACTTCAGAATTCCTGGAGTTATTTCTTTGAGCTCTGCTGTTTATTTTTCTTAACCTCATGCCAAACAATGAACAAAGAAAACCTGGAAAGCACAATTTATGCCATTTATTGGTAGATAATCTGAAACTATAATGATGGAGGCTAATACTTATAAACACACAAATACTTTACATGTCATAAAATGGACTTCTGTGGCCATGGAAAAAGCCAACTTTACATCTGAATCAGGAGTTAAGGAAGATCTTACCATAAACTACAGAAAGTTAGGGGAAAACTGTAGTGAAAACAAGGTTTTCAGAATCCACTGAAAGACTTACAAGGCAAATGGAGACTGGAACTATGTGAGGTCAGGAATCTGCTTCCCATGTTTCTCCCTTTTTAGCACTGGCTGGACCATGGGCTAATATATGTGCTGGCAAGTCTTCCAATGAGATTAGGACGTGTGACAGCCATGGCTGTGGCCAGTACACTGCTCAAAGGTATGTATGGGGTTTCACCAGTAACCACAAGCTCTTAGGGCTTTTAACCTCTTTGCTTAGTGCCCTTGCCCTACGTTTCCTCAAAGTGCTCGTGATCGTCTCCCTCTGACAGCAGGAAAACTCGGAGATGGAACCAGTTACATTACTGTCTCTGGAGCAAGTTCTTGTCTTTAACTTCCAAGACAAGAACTCTGCTTCAACTAGGGGCTCGGCAGTGGAAACAGCATGGAATAAGGAAAACAGGACGAGGAACAAACACACTGTTTTCCCTCAAATGTTTCACCCAGTGACTTGTTTCATCAGGTTTTTCCAAGGTGAAACTCAAACATTACTACCTCATTTTATAGATGAGGCACTTGAATGGAGGTACCAAAGGGCTAAGGGTCCTGCCAAACAACTGGAAGTGGTGAAGGCTGGACTAAGATTTGGGCTTTAGGACCTTCTTTCCATCAAACCACTGTTACTGACCCAGGCTCTGGGAGCTGACCACCAGAGGCTGGCCCTGAGCAGCCAGTTTCTTCCAGACATGAGAGAAACACTTGTGAATTTTCAGTAACATACAGCATCACATTGGGAATACCACCCTCTGATGAAACAGCTGTGTGTCCAATTGCATTATTGATCTCCATCCTAATTACAGTGGAACTCTCACTTACACAGATACTACTTACAAAGTTACCTCAAACACCTCAAGTGTACACGATCATGAGCACTTAGGCATATAGGAGATACACCTAAGAGATGGGAAATATGGAAAAATGACCTCTGAATTGCCAGTATTAAGACTCAATTAGTTCATACCCTAAAGTTTATGCACTTGACTTATACAATAAATTACTGGCTCTTCACTTGGAACCTGCTCAGTGTTGCTTACATAATTGAACCAAGCTGGTGAATGTGATTTTTCGGGTGGTAGCCTATTAGAAAGGAGAACAGGCTGGTGAGTAAGAGTGGGCACAGTGGCAACAGCGAGGATTATTAGAGACAGCCTCAAGAAGCCTTACAATCTGGGAACATGCTGTGTTTGTGCCATATATACTTTAATGAGCCCACACAGTATCACTCACTACATTAAAATAGCATATACAATAAATGATGTTTATAATAACTTCTGGATCACTGAGGGAAAAATAAGACGTAGGGTAACATAAGATTCTTTTATGATAGACTCCCATAAAAAGACTTTCCTAAGTGGTCTACAAAATTTACTTACATGGATTGCCTCATTCCCCCAAAATGCAATATAAAAATAATAACTGATATTTTTCAAGGCTTCCCAAGTGCCAAATACTATCTTAAATGCTTTAATCTTTACAACATGGTTATTACTACCTTCGGGAGAGGAGGTTAAAGATGGACAAAATGGAGTGAGGAAACCTGGGACATCCCCACATGTTCTAGCAGCTTCAATTTTCTGATACCCTAGTCTGAGAACAGAGGGCTGACACCGCACTGCTGGGCAACAGTGCTCCCAGGGAAGTTCCTCAGTCCGTTCATTCTTATCTACACCCTAGGAATCATAGGCCTCACCAGGGTGTGGATGTCTTGTGTGCTGACGGATCTGCTGTGTATGCACCTTTCACCGGAATGATCATGGGCCAGGAGAAACCTTATAAAACCAAAAATGCCATCAACAATGGTGTTCGGATATCTGGAAGAGGTAAGAGCTAGTGTGTACTTTTGTATGTATGGGACACATACGGATGCTTGATGTTTGCTTACTGAATGCATGCTCCGTAACAGAGGTTTCATACCTCCTTCACGATGATAAAACCCGTAACATAAAGGACATAGGGTCCCCAGCTAAAACAGCTAATGCACTTCCAAAGATGTTCCCCTGGTTTCCATGGAATCACCTTCTTTATGCACACACTCCGCCTAACTCTCCAGCTGCCTGGGAGCTTTCTTCCTGTGGCCCATGTGGTTTTGCTGAACAATCTATAAACAAAACCACTTTCAACAAATATTAACTATCATGAACAGATTTACCAGAATCCCACAATTGGAAAATGTTGGCCTTTCTGCAAGAATTAACTGAAATATTTACAAAGGCCTCTATATTCTAGGTAAAGCTGGGTCTTCTGGTACTCTAGGTACTGGGCTTGTTGTTTGGTTGTTTTAATTTGTTTGAGATATACACACAGAAAAGTGCACAAAGCATTATACAGCTCTGTGAACTTTTGCAAAGTAAATACACCCACGTAACCAGTACTCCGATCAAGAGAAAGCAGCACCCATGGTACCCTTTGTGCCACCTTTTAGTCATTATTCCCAGCAAGTGCAATCACTTTCCCAACATAGTTTTGCCTGTTTTTGAAGACAGTATGAATAGAATTAAACAGCATGCAATTTCTTTCACTCCACATCATGTTTGTGAGATTCATCCATATTTTTCATGTTATTTTAGCTCCTTCATTCTTATTGCTTTATAGAGTGTTCCATTACATGCATATATTTTCATCTATATAATCATTCTTTAGATGGACACTGAAGTAGCATCCAGCTTTATGTGATTATGAAAATGCTATGAACTTTCTTGCACATGTCTTTTAATGAACATAAATATGCAATTCTGTTGGTAGTGAGTCCAGAGGACAATCCCTTCACCAAGCTAGCACTTTGTGAGAGAGCCCACATCCATGAGGAGCTATGAGGTAGCTTAGGCCTGAATGACAAGAGAAGCTGCTGCCATTGAATGGAGTCCAGTTAGTAGCCAAAGCCAAGGTTGGCATGGTTACCTAACAGGCAGCAGAGGTGAAGCAGTAATCAGCTTCATGTGAAGCACACAGATCTGTGGCATTGTCCAGTTAATTATGGTGACCCTAGAATGAAAGAGATGGGCAGCCTACTAAAACCTTGTTTGATTTGTATAATGGAAACACTCTAGGTCTGATGAACAGAATTCTGACTTCAATCATCACAATTATGGGTTCCAAACCACCCCACCCCAATTCCCAGACTTGAGCCAGTTCAGTCCCAGAGCCCCTTGAATGAAAGGGAGGCTGACTCTCTTTAAAAAGGGCTCTGTCACACAGCCAAAAATTTATACTGTAAACCTGACTTCTAACTATCTCCAAAGGGACCTGCTGCCATCTAGCAGAATGACTGTACATTGGGGAAGAAGAATTAGGCTTTTCAGAGATTAGTGGACACTTACTCAAAACTGATACTAATTCCTGGAGACTAAAAAGACCAGTCAGACTAGGGGCTTCCAGGCTCAGGCAATCAGTACAGTATTTCATCAGGGTCCTTCTTACAGTGGGCCCAGTGCCTCCACAAATCCACCCTGTGGTATTATAATTTTCCCAGTTGCATAATTAGAATCAATATACTCAGCAACTGGCAGTGTGCTGTAGGAGAGTAAGTGCTGGATCACTTGGTGTATGCGTACTTTCAATTTTAGTACTATAGACACTGGTACAGTTTCCCAAAGTAGTACTATCAACTTGTACTCCTCATAAGGGTGTATGAAAGTCCCAGTTGCCTCATACAGAGTACTTGGTGTTACTTATCTACTTTTCTCATTTCAACCATTCTGATGGGTGTGTAGTAATATCTCATTTAGCTTTAATTTGCATTTCCCTAATGGCTAATACCATTGAGCATCCTTTCATATTTATTGATAACATAGATACTGCCTTTGGTGAGGTGCCTATTCAAGTATTTTACCCTGTCTTTCTTGCCTGCCTTTTTCTTATTGGTATGTAGGAGGTTTTTTTGTACTGGGTTGGCCAAAAAGTGCATTTAGTTTTTTATATACAATGGCTCCAGTGGTACTTAGTTGTCTTTAACTTTATTTGAAACAATTTTGTTAGATTGTGTTGTGACAGCTGTCATACCAGCTGTCATTTTAAAAAAAAGTATCAAAGTTGGTGAATTTTTGTGCAACCATTCTAATATTGAAGATAGAAGAAGATAAGCAACACTTTTGGTAATAAAGCAATACTTTATTAGTCCAAGAAAGGTAAAAATGCAACTGAAATGCAAAAAGATCTGTGCAGTGTATGGAGAAGGTGCTGTGACTGATTGAACAGCACCTTCAATGTCAAAAGCGATGTGAAGTTTCTTGGTATTATTGACATTTGGCCAAATAATTCTTTGCTGTGGGGCTGTCTTATGGATTGGAAGATGTTTGGCAGCATCCCTGGCCTCTACTTACTAGAAGCCAACAACAGGAGACAGCTAACATACTCCAAATATCCAGATCAATAAAGTTATTGGTGAAAATGAAAACCATGTCTTTTACTTTACAGAAAAAACTAAATGGACTTTTTGGCCAACACAATGTTTTCTGGATATGAGTCCTTTGGCAGACATATGTATTGTAAATATTTTCTCCCACTTTATGAGTTTTCATTTTTTTAAATCCTCACAAGAGGATATGTTTACTGATTTTTAAAGATAGAGAGAGAAAGAGAGACATAGAAAGAGAAAAATATCAATGTGAGAGAAACATTGATTGGTTGCCTCCTGCATGTGCCCCAACTGGGTACTGAACTTGTAACCTAGGTATGTACCCTGACTGGGGATCGAACCTGCAACCTTTTGGTGTATGAGACAACATTCCAACTAACTGAGCTACCTGGAGAGGGTGTTCTTCACTTTCTTAATGTTTCTTTCAATAAACAAAAATTCTTGTTTTTAATGCAGCCCAATTTAGTAATATTTTCCTTTATTGTTAACACATATTTCCACCCTGAAGCCATAAAGATATTCTATGTTCTCATCAACAAGCTTCATTGCTTCATCTTCCATATTTAGATATAATTTGATTTTATATATTTATAAAATTTGACATGGGGTCAAATTTTTCTTCATACTGATGTCTAATTGACTCAGTACCATTAACTTGACAAGACCATTTTTCCCCCTACATTTCAGTATCTTTTATCATAAATGAGGGTGTGAATATCCATGGCTCAATTTCTCATCTTCCCATCAATCATCTGTCAATCTTTCACAAATACCACACTGACTTAACTACTACAGCTTTAAAATACATCTTGATACCTGATAGTAAAAATCTTCCAACTTTGATCTTTCAGGTTGCCTTGGCCATTCTTGGTCATTTGCATTTCCAATTATAGAATCAGTTTGTCAATTTCCACCAAAAAGCCTGCTGGGACTTTGATTGGATTTTCATTGATTATATGCATCATATTGAAAAGAACTGCTATCTTAAAAGTAATGAATCCTCTAGGAAATGAATATATTATATCCTCCATGTATTTAGGTCTTGCATTGTTTTCAATGTAGATGTCTTACATATATTCTGTTTATGTATAGAGTCTGGCAGAAGTAATGCTTGCTTTAGTATGGTTGGTAGGCTAATAATATGGGTATAATAATTTATAGTGTTAATTTAAACATTTCACCTAAAATTTCATATGTTGTGCTTGAGTGTGATATTGTTATGTTACAGAATTACATGCTTATGATTTTGTAATAAAAGAGATGTTATTTGTGCCAGACCCTGTAGGTACAAAAGACACAACTTATTAATTTTGTTTAGATCTTCTATGGCAGTACTATACAATAGGAATATAATAAAAGCCACAGAAGTTATTTTAAATTTTCTAGAAGTCACATAAAGTAAAAAGAAACATGTGAAATTAATTTTAATAATATATTTTACTTAACCCACTATCTCCAGAATATTTTCATTTCAAAATGCAATTACTATAAAGATTGTTATTTTACCTAGTTTGGGTACTGTCTTCAAAATCCAGTGTGTACCTTGTACTTAGAGCACATCTACCTCAGATTAGCTGCATTTTAACTGCTGACGAGCCACATGTCTACAGCCTTACTTATGTTTTCTGTCCACTTGCAGTGTCTGCAATGGCAGACATGTGTTGAAGTCTTCTATGACTACCAGCTTTCCATCTATTTCTCCTTGTACCTCCTGAAGTCTCTGTTTTGTACAGATGGTTTCCACGTTATTTAGCACATGGGTAATTGAGACTGTTGCATCTTCACTGGATTCAGCAGGTTAATTGTCCTCCTTTGTCTTGTTTCAGTGCTTTCTGGCCTGAATTCCAATCTCTGGTAACAGGACCCTAGCTCTTGCTTTCTTTTTGGCTTCCATTTTCTTGGCAAATATTTGTCCAGATCTTAATTTTTAGCCTTTTCTAATGATTGTGGGTTTTTTCTACACAGTATAGAACTGAGTTTTCCTTTTCAAGTTAGTAAGAAAATCTATCTAATAGATGAGTTAACATTTATAGATATAACATGTATTTGGTCCCAACACTGTCATATTATAGTTTTAGTAATATATTAACTTGATTTCTCTAGTTGCTGGGTCTTTAAATTTTTTCCTTTTGGTATTTAGAAATATTTGTATTCTCATGCCAGTCATTTCCATTTGTCCTTGTCTTTAAAGTCCAATAGTTTAATTAGAATGTATCTTAGAGTTGACATTGTTCTAGGTCAATTTTCTCAGGTATCTAGTGTTTTTCTGCTATTGTTTAATATCTTTACTAATTTTCATTTAAATCTATTCTTTCTTGGGCATCTTCCAATTTTTGTCTTTATTCCTGGCATGATTTTGTCATTTTACTCTTCCCTCAATGAGTTCAATCAACTCTTTTTGTTCTTTTCCTTCATTTCTGTTATTTTTTAAATTTCTGACTAAAGACTATTAAAGTTCAGATAGTGAATAATTTTACTTCTTCTTTTCTTTTAGGCTTCTGTATTAAAATGTTCCACATTAAGCCAATTAAATATAAAGGTTCTATCAAGAAAGGAGAGAAACTGGGAACTCTATTGCCCTTGCAGAAAGTTTATCCTGGCATCCAGTCCCATGTACACATTGAAAACTGTGACTTGAGTGATCCCACCGTGCACCTATAAATGGAAGACAAATGACTAGACCTTTTACATAGAAAGCCATCTCCTTAGAACCTGAATGCATATCCTGCTTTTCAAGAAATTCATGCTCAAATAGAAACAGAATAAATGCATGGAAGAAAACAGTATGTGGATTTCAACCCACTGCCACTTTCATGTTTTTGCATGTCAACTAATTTCTCAGGGCTTGCTGATCTTTCTGTAACCTATGACATCTGGGATGGTGTGATTTTTCTTTTTAAGATTTCTTAGTCCTAAATACATAGAATAAACAAACACATAAATTAAAGCTGGTTCAGACTGCATTTTTAATTATTCTAAAATTAGATTTCTGCCTTAAAAAAGCCTGAAACTGTTTTCATGGTGTAAGAATAGAGGGTTGTACAATATTGGAAACACATACACACTTAATAAATATTGATGGAATTAACTGGAGGCTCCTTTTGAGTTAAGCTTTTGGAGAATTTCAGCAATTTCCTTAGGTTTGTCAAATTGGTTGGATCATGAGCTGCTTGCATGGACAAAATAGAATTCCTATGTCTTTATATTTACACAATCCCACATTGCATGTAAGTGGTAGATCTTCTAGGTAATGAACAACTGTGGTCTAAAAAAATATGTAATATTCTAGATTTCAGTATGATTGCATGACAAGGGGTACTAGAAAGTACCCCTGAAAGAGGTCTATCCTAACCTGAAAAATCTCATGGAACCAAGTCAGTCAGCCTCATGCAGCCATATAATAGCTACCTATTTCTACACAACCCTCTATATCTATATTATTCTTTCCAACAGGTACCAGTGTGAAATAAAACCATGCAAATGTTCAAAGGACCAGAAATAGTACGGCTCCCTAGATTTTAGTCAGTCAGTAAGAAATGAATAAGTTGAATTCATCATTCTGGAAACTTTCTTCATAAACTTTTGCTTAAATCCTTCTGGAATGTAGAAAACTGCAGCAGGATGACTCCATTCTTAGTGCAGTTGTTAGAGGAAAATGTGACTCATTGAACTTTGCTACTGGTGAGAAGTGGCTACAGTTGTACACTAAGATACAGTATAAGAATATTTATGACATCATTATTCATCAAAGCAAAACCTGGAACAACTTAAATGACCATCAGCAGTGAGATGGACAAATAAATTGTGGTTATAGAATGGAATATTACATAGCACTCGTAATAAATAATTCTCAGCTAACATAACACAATGAATCAATCATAGCAATATTGAGTAAAAAACCATCCAAAAGATCAAATATAGCATGATAATTTTTAAAAAGTTAAAACAATTAAAGCCAAAACATAATCTTTAGGAACACATAAGTATGTGATGAAAATATATAAAAAGAAAATCAAACAAATAATAAACACTAGTAACCTCAAGACTTGATAGGAAAGGACCACTCAAATTTAAGTTACTATCAATGCTGTACTTTTACAGTTAGGAGGTGATTTCATACGTATTAATCATTATGAATTACAGTGGTACCTCGGTACTTGTCATTAATTCGTTCTGATGAACGGTGAGCAAGCGAGGACTGGTGAAGCATTTTCTCTTGCGGGTTGGCATCGTGACTCATACAAGTTGTAGCAAGTGCAAGTGGTGAGCAAGTGCTGAGTGCTAAAACATTTTTTCTCTTCAATTTTTGATGAGTACAGGGTTTGATGAGTTCTGAAGCTGACCAGTACCGAGGTACCACTGTGTATGTTACAGATGTATATGTTACAGATGTAATAGGACTTGCAGGTAGGTGGCCAGAAAAGAGAGGTAATGATGGTTCTCAGATAGTTTAGAGTCTATACAACACAATTAGTAGTTCCTCATACCCAGTTAGATACTTTTCTCTACTATACTATAATGTCTTATACAAGGCTAGCAAATTAAGGAGTTTTGGTTATAAAAAAAAAAAAAAGAAAACTACAACCAGCACTATCTGGTTTGATAATCTATCTTTTCATCTCCTCAGTGCCAAGTAACTTTAGATTGTTTCCAAAAATTACATTGTTTTCAAAGGGCACAGGCTGTGTCCCTTGAGAACACAAAAAAGGAAATAACACAGACTTTAAGGGCAATTTTTAAAGAGCTCTAAAATGTTTCAACAATGAAATATGTGCATAGCCTTCTAAATAATCAACGTCTTGAAGAGACTGTTTTAAAAACCAGACTCATTACCTGGAATGGAGAGCTTCCCCAAGGTAGAGCAAGAATGTTTCCTTCTGCCTAGCATTCCACAAGAACTCTCACATCTGTTGAATGGAAATGCAAACTTTAGACTAAAGGACTTCTTTCTCAGAAAGAACTAGAATACAGCGCCCTCTGGTGAATTATATTAGAGGGTTTTTTTTTTTAGTTTCCTTTTAGGTTTGAATGTCAAAATGTTCAGCTTAAAGTATTGCTAAGGTTCAAATGACAGAGAAGTAACAGTACTGAGTAACTTATTTTTCCTTAGTGAAAGTGGTTATAATACATACTTAAAAATGTGGTATCAGGTATTAGTCTCACTGACTGTAAATAATATGAACAAAATCGGTTTTTATTTTGGAAACTTTTTTTTAGTTTTCTGCAGGAAAGTAACTTTATGAAAATAAAAGTTAAGCGGCCAGTTTAGGGCTAGGTCTATATAGGGAAGAATTCTTATATCCTTGTGACATTTATCACATTAGTGGCATATCAACAGCAATGCGTTGATATCTGTCCATCTCCCTAGTATTTAGTACAATACAAATGAGCCCAGGAAGGTTCTTAAGGAAGAAAAAACAAAAACTTGAGAATCCTATTTTTGTGTGTCTTCAGTATACCTACAATAGAACCTTTTCTCCCATTCTCTCCATTTACATTTTGTCTAACAAAATGATCCTAACTTTTCCAGAACTCTTCAACACATGCAAAAACACAAATTTAACATGAACAAGTTTGCTTACAGAACATACTTTTAAAAGCCTAAAGCTCAAAATCCATCTAATATCAAATTCTTTCATTTACCTAGAATCCTTGACTCTTAGGAAAACAGTGCTTTCCATGGACTTCCATAGTAAATGGAGACATTTTCATTAAATGAAACATCAAGAATACTTTCTATTTCCTCATCTTGTTTTTGTTTGTTCTTCAATTTATCAACCCAGTAAGATCAACCATGGTCTCATTTAATTGAGCTGATGAGTTTTAGTCTAACTTTTGTTCTGATATTATTATTAATTATAATGCTCGGTTCACTATGTTTGACTACTAAAGACCACTATTTAGAGCAGCAATTTCTCCTTCAATGTAAAAGAGGCCACTCACTGTCATTATTTCTCTATGCTGGTGGGCCGCAGGAATTAACTCCCCCTCGACCTCTCCCCTCTTCTAGTCCCTTTCTGTTTTGCTTTGTTGTCCTCCAGTGCAAGCACCACTGGCATTCTATCACCTTACCACTCAGGCATATGCACTTTAATACCAGGTGCGACTGGAGGTTTCTGTCTTCAGTTTTTCCACCATTAATTACTCTGATCTCCAAGCAGTCCGACCCCTCCATCTCAGTTATACCACTTCCTTTCTGTCTGGTAGTCCTGTTATTCCAGTCAGACCCTAAGTTCCCTGTCATTTGCTGCTTCTGCACTCTAGGAGAGTAGAGAAATCTTAAGGTACAGCTGATATAATCTGCAATAGTATTAACTGTCTTTAAGAAATTGTTTTTTTTCAACCAGTAATATCAGCTCCACTGGCATTTATTTAGTGTGTACTAATGTACTACACACTGTTTTGAGAGGTTTGGACTCGAAGGTGAATGAAATGAGATGCCTGTTCTTCAAAAATACTCAAATACTGGAAAATGATAGATATATTTTTAACTTTCTTTTTATTTTTAAATTGATTATCTTAGAAGGAAATTTAAGATATTGAAGGGAAAAAGTTTGGTGGGATCGGGGGAGGGAGGTGGGGATGGCTGGGGTGGGAGAAAAATACAGACAAGTGTACCTGAACAACAATAAAATAAAATAAATTTTGAAAAATGCTACAGAAAAGTTATAGGATAAAATCAAAGTATTTAAGTAAAACTTATTGAGTGCCTACTATCGTGTTAAATATCATGGCAGATGCTGGGAACACAACAGTGAGTGAAACCCACCAGTGATCTTACACTGCACAATAGAAGCAGCAGATGATCATACAAGTAAAGGGCAAGTTACAATAATGGTGAGGGCCACAAAGAGCAGTCGCAGAGTGCTGAGAGTCATGGAGGCTTCCCCAAGGAACAGGCTCTAAAGGAAAGATCTGAGGGAATGGAGAGAGTAATCAAAGTAGGATGATTAATATGTACGAATGCCTTCTGACTAGAGCCTCTGCACAGCAGCTGTAAGGACCTGAAAGAGAATGGGAGCAAAAGGGCACGGGGCAGCTTGGTGGGAAGAAAGTGAGTGCAAAGCAGGGTGAAGCCAGACCTCGTAGGATCTTGTGAATCATGTCAAAGATATATCTTCATCCTAAAACCAATACATAGCCATTAAGGAATTTTGCTTACTACTGATTAAATTACAAGATTGCTCTGCAAAGTATTTGGCATCATTTCAGATGCACAGCAATAGGTCAGTAAACACTGATTCCCTCCCAAACATACTCTGCAAAATTTACTTATTTGTCTCAGTAGTGTATTTAATCAATTAACAATCACAGTATCTTCATAAAATGAATTAGCATTATTTAATTTTAGTCTAATATCAATTTACTCTCAAGTTAATGTAATAAAGTAGAATTCCAATACTGGAAATTAAAGTTGTTTATTAAATCATAACATGTTATATAGTGCTAAAATGAAGTGTAATTAAGTCAGCATCTGTATCTATATTTTGATTTTACTCTTAGTTTTTAATACTAAGTACTTTGTAAAATACATTAGGATGACACAGAAACAATTAAAACACTATAAAGTTGTAAATGGCATAATTTAAGGGATCCAAAGCTCAATATTATAAACTTATTTAGCAAAGTAAAATACGCCTTCAAGGAAGGCTAAGCAGCTTACCTAGAAACTTTTTGTAGTTTTTAGCATATCAACTATCTAACCAAAACATAGTCTCTGTGCTATATTTAGGAAAATTTTTGGCTTTTCAAATTTCTTGTATTTTTTCAAATGTTTCTGCTGCAACCTATTAAGACAGTTTGCAAATGATGAAATACTTTACCTAAAATATTTCAGCAATGCAACTTAAACTTTAGATTTGCATAGACTGAAAGAAGCTAATTTTTTAATTAAAAAAAGTTAGGATCTTTGGTAGTCAATTACCAAATAGGCATGACATCAGGGAACCACAGTCTTCCCAGGTATTTGGAAACTTCAGTGTGAATTTCATCCAGGCTATAATTGTCATCAGGGATCAAAACCTCCTCCATTATGGAGAGCTGGGCTAGCCTTGTCCCACACAGTCTCACAAACTCAATGAAGGCACTGCAGCTAACTTCGCATTCACTCAGGCCCAAGGCTGTGAAGTTTTTACAGTGTTTAGCAATACAAACAAGTTCATCATCAAGAGTTTGGAGACCATTGGCACACACCACTAACTCGATTAGTCTTGGACAGTTAAGACCTATCCGTCCAAGAACTGCTTTGCTTACTGAACGGCCAAAATAAAGGTGAGTAACAGGGGAGTTTTCTCGGAAGAATGTCTCAAATTCCTCTTCATATAAAAAGAAGTACATAACAACATTAACTCCAGGGGAGTGTTTAATTAGTGCATCCCAACTTTGTTTTTTAATAGAATGAAATTCAATTTGTCCAGGATTTTCACTCACAACATCAATTCGAAGATGTTCAAGGTTAACATGAGTCTCACTTGAAAGTGCCAGGAGAAGTTCATCACTTAGCATGTAATAATTCAATGCCAGTTCTCTAAGGCCTTGACAATGATCAGCTATACAAAGGATTCCTGTGGGAAATGAGGAAAAATTCTTCAGAACAAAGATCACACTAACAATAACATTTTGTCAATTTACATTTGATACTAGTCATTCGTTATTTACTAAAATAGACATCTAATGATTTTTGAGGAGATGGGTGCCAAGATATACATAATTATATATAATAATATACAGGATCTGGCAGAAGTAATGCCACTGAGTGTGGTTGGTAGGGCATGTGAATGTCCCGCACAAGACAAACAGCAATTTGAGCATTTCACCTAAAATTTCATATGGTATGCTTCAGTCTGATGTTGCTATGTTACAGAATTACATGTTTATTATTTTGTAATAAAAGATTTTTATGTAATAAAAAGAGGTGTTATCTGTGCTGGACCCTGTATATATAATTAAAATACTCTTAGGAGAAGCAATTTAAATTATCTCTAGCTTACAGATTAAGACTTCTTTTGAAAAAAGAGTAATATATTATGTTCCAAAAGCATGTATATTTCTATAAGAAACTGCATTCTTTTTTTTAAGATTTTATTTACTTATTTTTAGAGAGGGACGGGAGGGAGACAGAGAGAGAGAGAGAAACATCAATGTGGGGTTGCTGGGGGTCATGGCCTGCAACCCAGGCATGTACCCTGACTGGGAATCGAACCTGTGACACTTTGGTTCACAGCCTGCACTCAATCCACTGAGCTACACCAACCAGGGCAGAAATAGCATTCTTACTATCACTATAGTAAAAAAGATGTCACTCAAGCTTAGAAAAATATAACGTACCATCAGATGAAACATGAGGACAGCTACTCATTTTTAGGAGTCTTAGAGTATCACTATTATTTGCCACGAGAATCTTCAGTGAGGGATCATCCACTGGTGTGTCTTCAATTTTGATTGATGACAATGATTTTGAGTTGATAAAAACAACTGTAAGCGCTGACACAAAGTGAGCCTTGCATGGCAATATGAAAAAAATTATGAAAACATTATTTAAATATCTATAGATTCAATCAAATTCATTAAAACAAATATATCAACATATGCTTACAATAACATAGTAAAAGCAATCAACATATTACTGTTTTTCATATCAGTATGCTCACCATTAGCTAGTAGAAGACATTTTTATAACCAAGTATAGTTTTAAAAATACTTTTACAATTCATAAATGGAATGGTGAGAAGGGGAGAAGTTTGAAAAATTTCATAAGTATGTCTTTCAATTATTTTCAATCTTAAGGATTTTGTTTTCAATATTAAAAGGGTATGATTATATTTATTTCCTAGAGTAGAAGTTAGCAAGTTATGGTGTGCCAACCAAATCCAATCCAATCTGTTATTGTATAGCTCATGAGTTAAGAATGGTTTTTACATTTTTAAATAATTGCAAAAAATGCTTTGAAGACTATTCAAAACATTTCACGACATGTGAATATTAAATGAAACTGTCAGTATACATAATTAAAGTTACTATAGCACAGCCATTTGCTTCAAATATATATTGTCTATGTCGACTTTAATACTGTGATACACAGAGTTGATGGTATCGCAACAGCAGAGTTGCAGCAAAACTGCATGAGCTGCAAAGCCTAAAATATTTACTATCTGTACCTGTTCAAACCCTGCCTTGGAGGAAAGAGAATTTTTATCTGGTTTATTCACTCCTGTATTCCCAGCACCTAAAATGGTATCTGGCACATAGGAGAAGACCAATAAATATTTGCTGATGAATAAGTGAACAAATGATGTCATTCTTTGATGACATGCTTTTTGCTAGCAAATTGAACAAAAATGTTTTGAAAACTTTTTGAAGATTGACAAACTAAAGCTTATTTATAGTATGACTTCAAAACGGGTGGGGTTTCACAAGTTTTCAGATCCAGTGTTTTTGGATACAGATGGAAAGTCTGGAAATCAAATCCACGCATGATCATTTTTCCTTTTTCAAAATCTATTTGGATCCTACCAGAGGTTCTACTGTCCCTATTAGAATGACCAAATTGGTTATAAATCTAAATTAATTTATAAGAAAACAACAAACAAACAAGCAAAATATAACCAAAGACACTAAAATAGAGAACAGGCTGACAGTGACCAGAGGGGAGCGGGGAGGGAATTTCAGGGGAAAAGGGGAAAGGTTTGCAGGAACAAGTATAAGGGACACATGGACAAAAACAAGGGGGGATGGAAATGGGAGGGAGGTGGGGAAGGCTGTGTGTGGGGGGGCTGGGATGGGAGTAAAAGGCAGAAAACTGTACTTGAACAACAATTATAATAAAAAAAAAGAAAGAAAACCTGTTGGTGTATACTAATTGCTAACTGATTTACACAAATTTTTGTATAGCAGATGGCTATCCTCTTAATTTTATGATGCCAAACATTATTAGAGAAATAAAATACATCATTCTTTTTTTTAAAGAAATATAAGGGTTTTTTCCCCTTTAATCAACTCTCAGTGGACTCTTTTAATCCTGAAGGACACAGTTATGCATCAGAACACAGGTATCCCCTACTTTTTGAGAGTTTTGCTTTACATCATTTTACTTTTACAAAAGACCTATATTAGTACTCGTTTTCATGAACCAGAAATCCAAAGAGGATTTAATTTCTATGAAGAAAGGCAAAAGGCAAAAATAACATTCAGCATTTTGTTTTGCAGTGAGCTGTGGCAGAGGCAGCATGCACCTTGAGCAGTGAGAACGGCCCCATCAGCTCCTCCTCTAGGAGCTACACTCAGCCTCTCTGCATTAGGCTGCCATAGCTTTGAGCTGTGTCTGTGAACATCTGTGCTTCATATTAATTTGTTTTGCGTATCCATTGGTAAGATGTGTCCTAAGATAATGGCTCTGTGCTTTATGCTGTTTGGGCTTACAAAAGGTTTTATAGTACAGTTCTGCTTTTGGATAGCAGGGGAAACCTGTACAAATTTTATTATAGTAACGATAGATTTTTTAGCACTTTTTATGCCTAGCAAAATGCTGTACTTTTATCTTACTTTCCCTTAGTTTACAAATGAAGAAAAAAGTGAGGCTGAGAGAGATCCACAACTTCACTGGAAGCCACAGAGCTCATTTTACTGTGGAGGCAGAGCTGGAAATGAAGCCTGCTAGTCGCCGTTGCCTCGCTCAGGTGTCTGCATCAGCTAACCCAGAAGCTGGCTCTCGGAGCTGATGTGCAACATGAGAGACAGCTTAGAATCTAAAAATTTTAGGTCAGTCTGAGTCCAGAGTTTATCAATAAGGAAATAACCATTTAGAACTAGTAAACTTCCATCTGATTACTGATACTACTCTAATCCCCAAATGACCCATTTTTTAAGGACGTCTCTTAAAAAGATAAACAGGCTAGCAGAAATGCTTGCTAAAAGAGAGCCATGACACAGTTTATGAGAGAAGAGATGTTACTATTCCTCTACCCTCTTCTATAGGAAAGTTTCTATTAGCCCATTTTATTGACAACCGTAACTTAGTGCTTATTATATATCAGGTACTATTCTAATTCTGGATTTATAATGGTAGGTAAACAAATTAGAATATCCCCCTTCAAGGATTTTATGATTTGGTCTGGGGAAAAGAGAATAAATATGTTAAATCAATGAGGTATTTTGAAGTCCTGATGAAAAATATAAAGAAACTAAAATATTGTCATATAGGAGAGGGTCACTGTAAGAGTGAGCACTGTTTTAGCAAAAGCAGTCAAGGAGGCCTCTCTGAGCAGATGGCATTCAAGCTGAAGCAAGAATGAAGAGAAGACAGTTATTAGTTTCTGTGGCAGAGACTACTGGGTGCTTCTGAACAACGATTCATACTTCTTTTTTTGGTAATCTAGTCCCAGTATTTAGCTGGGCACATTGCACCCAGCTAAAAGACATCTGTGGGGCCACAGGGCTAAATTCTGGCCAAGGAGACAAACAGCAGCATTATGGGATACTTATGGCTAGTCTCCCTGAAAAGGAGAGGGCATATCCTTCTTCCCCCACGGCTTCCATCCAGCTGTCTACAATAAGGACGTGATAGCTGGAGCTCAGAAAGCCACCTTTGACAATGAAGATGAAGAAAACAGCTTGGAGAGAATGCAGTGCCTTGAGGAAGTCTGGGTTCCAAACACGTTTATACCAGCTATGGACTGTCTCATCTACGGATTCTTTTAACACAAGAGAAATAAACTTCAGTCCTGTGTTTTAAGCCATTGTTATTTTGGAATTTCTACTACATGGACTGAAACATCATCCTAAAAAATGCAGTTTATTTAGTTAAATATTATGCTGTTCCACCTCTAATGAAGAGAGTCTAGAATTACAGGAAAGACATCCATTTACACATATTCAAAGTGATTAAGTAAATCAGCACTTGAAAATCATACATCTAAAGTTTATATGAATGACATTTACTGGGGAAACATTTACTAAAATTTATTTAAAGAATGAAACCATGCATACGCTATTTAAGCAAAAATAAGTGCTAGTCAACAGAAAACTGCTTTAAATTGTTGAGTACAAGCAGAATATTGTCTGTTTTAAGAAAAAAGTCTTTTCTGCTAGTTTGACAATATTTAAGAATTTTACAGAAGAGTTTTACAATATTTAAGAATTGCACCCAAAAAAGCATACCATATTTACCTTTGACATATTCATAAAACTTGGCTTGGCTGTTGAAATCAAGCCTAAGGTCTGGATAGAACAATTCACCAGCTGAGAAAGTATATCACAGGCAGCTTCTGCTGATTCAGTACTACTATCAACCTATAAAGACAATTTTAAATCTTAATTTAATAAAGTTAACTTATTAGAAAGTTACTGGCAAATACTTATTTAATAGAGTTCATTTGCAAAATTGTGTTTACCCCTCAAGCTATAAAATAAATTAGTATTTTTTCTTTATACAAAATGTCTCAGATAAAAAAGTGAGAATGATGATGACAAATTAACTTTCTAAGCACTTTGCACTTTCAAATCTTTTACAATTACCTGAATTTTATAATAGCACTCTGGTGAAGGAAACTGAAGTTTTTTTAAGTTACTCAATTATAACTCAAGTTCTACATCTCAATCTATGCAAATAACTACAGAAAAACAGGAAATATTTGAGATAAAAATTCTGCAAAATTCACTGACTGCTTCAACACAAGGATATGGATATTAAAATTATTGTTAAACTATAAGTCATGGTTCCTATTTAATGCTTATTTTTCTTACCTTAAAGCTGACGTACTGAAGGTGGGCAGCATGCTTTTTAATAATCTGCTGAATGAGATCAGGATGAGTGGACTTAAAATATGAAGTAGCTGACTGGTTCAGTTCAAATTCAAACTTTCTCCAAAGATCAGGAATATGAAAAACTTCATTCCATCTCCTACATACAGAAGATGCCCGGGCCCGATCTATTAAAGGAAGGTACTGAAAAATGTGTAACACTACATGGTGAGGCAAGCTCCCCCAGTCTAGAAGAACAGTGTACATGTGAGTCTGGTTGAGAGAAGAGCAGAATCCAAATTTTGGCTGTTTCACTGCTGGTGAAGAATGGACAATTTTATTCACAGCAGATAAATTGTTCCTCTTCATTCTGTAAACATTAAAAAAGGTTAAATGGTCACTTTCCATATTTCATCATACATTTGTGCTCTAATTGTATAGAATAACAACATTAGACAATAAAACACAGTGAAAAAGTAATCTCCCACTATTGCCTCTACGTGCTGGGGATACAGAAAGAAATAAAATGGAACCTGTTCTCAAAGAGCTGTGGACAAATGGTGAAATGCAGTGGTAAATGCCATCACTGAAACTGGGACAAGTTGCAATGGAAAAATAAGGCAATGCTATATAATTGAGTTTGTATGGGGGAGAGGTAATTGGGCAGGCTTCGAAGAGGAAATGACCTCAAAAGCTGTGTATGTCCCAGGTTTATTCCTGGTCAATTACTGTATTCTTACTATCTCTCACACAGAAGGAAGCATTACACTGCAACTGTGCTAAGAACTCCTGGGGGTGTGGTCTAGGGGACAGTAAACCACAACTAAAAGCATAGGTTTCAATGAGTCCCAGCTCTGCCATTTACTAGCCATGTGATCCTGTTTGAGCAAATTAATTTAAGCCTCAGTTTATGCATGTGAAAAGCAGGGAGAGCAGCAGTACCATTTCATAAGGTTGTTGTGAGAATTAAAATACCTTAAGTGCCTACACATAGTAAGTGCTCAGTAAATGTTGCAGTTGCTGTTATTTTAAATTTTCCAATGCATTTTTCTGAACAAATTTCATTAAGTTGAAGCATAATTCTAACAAAATGTCAAATGATCTGTTACGATTTTCAGATGATACTCAAGACACAGGAGCTCTAGAGAAAATGGATATAGCAGGGACAAAGTCTGTGTAAGCAACACACCTCGCCACTACTCACCAATGTACATAGCAAAGGAAAGACCATTCTTCCCCAACAAAAAGAAATGACAAATCTCCAGCCTGAAATACAACTAAGTTTCAACAAATTTCAGGTCCAGGTTTACCTAAATATATTGGGTTATCTTACACATATTCTTACATAAGAATGCAATGTATTTTAAGCATACAATTATTTGAGAAGCAAAATAATGGTAACAATAGTTCTGAACTTTAATGTTGGTTGACTGTTCAGTCCTCATTTCACCCTTGAATGCTAGGAATGTGTATGTGGAAGATTCAGTGTCATAATTGAAACATACCTTTAAATCTAATGAAATATTTATTTAATATGTAATGTTTCTGTCTTGTGAGTCACTCTGATGTGAAACATTTCTTAATCACAATATAGAGTTGGATCCCAGAAGTAGGACTGACCTACTCATGAACAAAATAAAAGGTCATCTTTAGGGTTTGGAAAACTGAAATGGAAACCAAAAACAGTTGCAAAGCTGTGTCTCAAGCATCAGGCAAAAGAGCTACCACATACATTTTAATCTGACTAAAGTTACATGCATGATGGAGAACTGGTCCACCAATACAGTATAGGATACACGAAACTGCTGACATCAATAATTCAAAGCATATGCTATTTTGAAAAAGCTGATTTATTCTTTAATGATCATTCCCTAAAATAAAATATGATGGCCTGGGGAAAGTAAATGAATGGACACTGAATTCTAAACTCTGATGTGGAGCATATTTATTGACATTTTGCTTTTAATTGCTTTATTTGGTAGCCTATAGAATAGATAGTTAAAATTTCACTAAGGTATTACAAAAAATGTTATCCTGAATATAATCCATCACTAGAAAAGCAATGAATCAAAAATAAAACAAAGACTTCTTTCAAATACCAGGCTAAAAAAACTGTGTTGCAATTCTAAACACAACAATTGTGCTATATATTAAATCTGACTATAGGCAATATGAATTGATTGTTAAAACTGTTTATTTAGTAATTAATTGTTAGTTAATTGATATAATCATCATAACTAAAGGATTTTATGTACCAAGAATTCTATTAAAAATAACATTTTAATTTCCCTTCTCCTTACATACATTACCATATTTTGCTGTGTATAATGTGCACCCATGTTTTTAGCCCAAACTTTCAGGAAAAAAGTCTTTCACTTTAATTTTTTAATTCAGTTATTATTTATTTTCAGAAACAAAACTGATTATTACATTCCAGGGTATTATTTTACATACGGGTATTGCAATTGCTTTCTAGAGTTACACTTTTAATGAATAAGCATAAATAAAAGAATTAAAAATATTTATGTAGCTATAGAATTAGTACTACCCATGGATAATACATATCCTTATTTTTCCCTCAAAAATTTGGGCAAAAAAGTACACATTATACATGGCAAAATATGGTAGCTTTCAGACCATAAAACTCACCAAGAAATCATAAATTTCATATAAAATAATTTTATAGCAAGTGAGCATTAGTAAACTACATTTTAGAATGCAAGACAAATTGATTTTCTTAGCTTGAAAATATACAAAAATTCCAGCTTAAACATGTATGATCATTTTTAGAAACTGGTAACTTCTTTATCAAACTACCAACTTTCTACCTAAAGAAGGCTTCCGGGTTATAGTTCACACTGAATGAACGAATGAAGGAACCGCTGCCATGGAGTACTCACTAACAGCCATTTGATTTCACTTCCTAGGCTGGCAAAATACCACAAAAACACATTTATCAGAATGTGTAAGTAAAAATGCAGTAATTTTGAAACTTAGGATATTCAGATGTATCGCTGTGTATATTGGAAGTTCTTGTTAGGAAATTATTGATTACCAATTTTTTTTTCTTACTCAGAAGTAAACCTGTCCAAAAAAAAAAATCTAGCCTGGTTGGTAGAAATATTGCAACACTTTACAGAAATTATATTTGAAACTCTACTAAAATAGAAGGCAAGGAACTTTTGGTCAAGATGGTGGTGTAGGCAGACATGACTTGTCTCTTCATACAACTACATCAAAATTACAATTAAAATGTAGAACCACCATCAGTAAGAATCACCAGAAATTAAGTTGAATGGAAGTCTAACAACTACAGAGTTGAAGGAACCGCATCTATCCAGACTGGTAGGAAGGGCTCAGACGTGGAACAGGCTGGCCTCTAACCCACGTGTGGTGGATAAAAACTTGGAAGGAATATCTCAGGAGCAAGGAGTCCCAGATCCAAACCAGGCCCCTTGGAGCAGGGTTCCAGTGCCAGGAAGAAAAGTCCCCACAAGTTCCAGCTGCAAAAACTAGTGGGGATTGAGGTGGTGGATGAAACTTCTGGAGACTCAAGCAGTTCCTCTTTAAGAGCCCACACATGGACTCACCTACTCAGACTCACTCCCTCTGAGCTTCAGCACTGGGGGTAGCAGTTGGAAAGTCACCAGTGGTATACAGGGAGAAACTGAAGTGCCTGCCATTAAGGTGAGCAGAGGCCGTTGTCCTTTTTCTAACCCTCCCCCAACAGAGCCAACAAGCTGGTGCCATATATGAGACTCCAAGAACCTGGTTAACACTGTTTAACCTGCCTTGGAGATTCCCAGAGACTCCACACCATCCAATTTATGGGCCTACCCAAGCTGCTTTTCCATATGAATGACTGGTCTTGGCTCATACTTCACAACTTCCTAAATCCTACTGAACAAGCAACAGCTGGCCTCAGTGAGCCCCAGGTCCAGCACTAGCAGCAGCCAGCCTAGATTCACAGTTTGCCTTCACCTGGGAATCTCCAAACCCAGCATAAGTAGCAGCCATCTCAGATTGCTTTAGGGCTCAGGCAGGGTGCCCCAGGTAAAACACAGGTGGGGGCTGATACCAGCCTTCAACACTCAGGACACCCTGGGGCCAGTGCACCCAGTGGACAGCTACAGACCACATCAGAACACCAACACCCTGCCCCTGCACATCTGATACTCCATGGAAGGTGGAGGGTGGTGGTCAGTGGTCACAGCCAATCTTGCAGCTGACTGGCCTGGGTAAATCCCTTGCATTGATCTTTCAACAGCAACCAAGCCTCAACTACAGGAGGAGGGTGTATTCATACCAAGGGTGCACCTCGAGTACCCAGCTTGGATGATAGGGAAGGCTGTGCCACTGGACCCTACAGGACACCTACTACATTAGGCCACACTACTAAGACAAGGAGTCAAAGCAGCTCTACTTAATACATAAAAACAAACACAGGGAGGTGGCCAAACTGAGACAAAGAAGCACGGCCCAAATGAAAGAACAGAAGAAGAATCCAGAAAAAGAGCTAAACAAAATGGAAATAAGCAATCTATCATATGCAGAGTTCAAAACACTGAATATAAGGATACTCAAAGAACTTAGTGAGAACCTCAACAGCATAAGAAAGATCCAGTCAGAAATAAAAGAAACACTAACTGAAAGAAAGAACAATTTACAGGGAAACAACAGTAGAGTGGATGAACCTGAGAATCAAATCAATGACATGGAACATACGGAACCAAAAACAAGCAATCAGAACAAGAAGAAAAAAAAGAATCCCCCCCCAAATTAGGATAGTATAAGCAGTCTCTGGACAACTTCAACAAGTCCAACATTTGCATTATAGAGATGCCAAAAGGAGGAAAAAAAGAGCAAGGAATTGGAAATCTATTTGAAAAAATAGTGCAAGAAAACTTCCTTAATTTGGTGAAGGAAACAGACATGCAAGTCCAGGAAGCACAGAAAATCCCAAACAAGATGGATGCAAAGAGGCCCACTCCAAGACACATCATAATTAAAATGCCAAAGGTTAAAGATAAAGGGAGGATCTTAAAAGCAAAAGAAAAGGAGTTAGTTACCTATGGGAAGTTCCTGTAAGACTGTCAGCTGATTTCTCAAAAGAAAATCTGCAGGCTAGAAGGGATTGGCAAGAAATATTCAAAGTCATGAAACGCAGGGACCTACAGCTGAGATTGCTCTGCCCAGCAAAGATATCATTTAGAATCCAAGGGCAGATAAAGAGCTTTCCAGAAAAGAAAGGAGTTTATCATCACCAAACTATTATATGAAATATTAAAGGGAATTATTTAAGAAAAAGATAAAAGCTATGTAAAATAAAATAGTAAAAGATACAAATCTATCAACAATTGAATCTAAAAAACAAACTAAGCAAACAAGGACAGAGACAGAATCATGGACACAGAGAGTTTTGATGGCTGCCAGATGGGAGAGGGGTGTGGGAAAATGGGTAAAGAGGTGAAGGGATTAAGAAGTACAAATAGGTAGTTACAGAATAGATATGGGGATGTAAGTACAGTATAGAAAATGGAGTAGCCAAAGAACTTATATGCATGACCTGTGGACATGAACAAGGGTGGGGGGACTGCCTGTGGAGTGGGGGCAAAGGGGAAAAAATCAGGACAACTGTAGTAGCATAATTGTAAGAGGGTGCAGCCAAGAGTGGAGCCCCAAATAGGGATTTGTAATAGGGTCCAGAAGAGCTTGGAGATCATTGGCTCCACACCACAGGGCCACACCTACCCAGAATGCGGGCAGCTGTGGCCAATTGTGAAAAGAGCTGGAAATGGGGTTGCAGAGGAAGATTAGCGCTGGGATTTAAATGGAGGCACAGCAGCCATTGGGCCTCTCTCTTTTTGGGACCACACGTCTGTTTAGGACCACAAGGCTACGGAAGTGTTCCCTTTTGCCACGTGGAGGGTGCTGGGAGGACTGTGTGCATTTGTGGGGAATTTTAGTTTGTGTTATTTCAAATGAATAATAAATTCCTTTCCTTTTCATGAATCTCTGGCATTGAGAGACATCTTTCCTCTGGCAGCGGACATAACAAACCTGGGGGATTCCTTTTGGGTAATAGTATATTGCCTGGGCTGTCCTTAGCCCCCCCTTTTGTACTATAACATAATCAATAAAATATAATTTTAAAGGGAAGTTGTGGGAAGAGGAAATGGAGACAACTGTACTTGAACAATAGCAAAATGTGAAAACATATAGTAAGACATTAAATTATATTAAAATTTTGAAAAAATTAAAATATAATTTAAAGATGCTATAAAATAAAATAGAAAGCAGTAGATCAAACAGCCAAATGGCTCTGAAAATTTACATTTTAATTAACACATATGGAGAGATACTACAAAAAATTTAAGGTAGTCCATGATTACATTTACTTGTTAACAGGCCGTGTAAATCATTTAGCTCCAGTTTTTAGCAGTGCATAATACTACTACAGCTGTAATACTGGGTTGGCCAAAAAAATTTTTGTTTTTTCCCAAAAGATGGCTCTAGTAGTACTTAGTTGTATTTAACTTCATGCTAAATAATTTTGTTAGGTTGTATTGTGACAGCTTTCATATCAGTGAACTTATCAAAATTGGTGAATTTTTGTTTAGCCATTTTTATACTGACGATGGAATAAGCAACACTTTCAGCATCTTATGCTTTATTATTTCGAGAAAAGTAAAAATGCAACTGAAACACACACACAAAAAGACTTATGCAGTGTATGGAGATGCTGTGACTGATCAAGCATGTCAAAAGTGGTTTGCAAAGTTTTGTACTGGAGATTTCTTTCTGGATGATGCTCCACAGTCAGATAGACCAATTGAAATTAACAGTGATCAAATCGAGACATAAATTGAGAACAATCAACATTATACCACACAGGAGATAGCTGACATACTCAAAATATCCAAATCAATAAGTTATTGGTGAAAATGAAAAACATGTCTTTTATTTTAAAGAAAAAGCCATACAGACTTTTTGGCCAACCTAATAATTAAATAAGCAGATAAAACTTTTATAACTTAACATTCCCATAGGAATAAAGTTTGTTTGACCAGTCTGCTGTTAACAGAACACATGTTTCTGTGGGTTTTAAATTTTTTTACTTATATTGATACATAGAATTGATTCATTCTTACTTGATTCATTCCTATTCTCTTTGAAGTTTGGCTGCTTTTAGGCACAGCTACTTGTTAGAGTTAGGAGCAGTTTATAGACATGGACAAAAATAATAACTCGTCTACATTATGATAAAACTCACTGCTGTGGCATCATGAATAAATGTCATAAAGTAAAAAAATAAATGCATTCTATGACTTCTGTAAGTCAAATTAAATTACATAGAGGAGGTGGAAGAAGCAACCTATTAAGCAACTAATAATTTCTTTTAAATTTCTACCACCACCTGCCAGCTCTCAACCTCTTTCTGAACCCTATTCCTAAAGTAGAGCTTTGAAGGACAGACAGGGAGAACGTACCGGAGACCAGTATCTACAATTTAATATCCTCTACTGCCATGTGTTCTGCTATTAACCAAACCACTATTTTCCAGACAACAGCAAGGTTGTCTCTCTCTCCTTTACATTCCAATGCAGAAGTAGGAGAAAGGAGCTATCAGGCACACATTTAGAGGAACACCACAAATAAGAGAAAGACGTCAAGTGACTTGTATTCCCCGAATCAGATAACACACAATTTTATTTACTGCAGAATCTTTTCTATACTATGTTATCAATCTGGCTACTTTTGTGTTTGCAGGCCATGCTTTATGCTAGAAAATAAAGAAGTAACCTAGTAAGGATATATAAATAAGGAATCACCACCTAAGATCCCTAAGAAGACAGCAAAGCAAGTATCTTTCTCAAACTAATTCACTGGAGTCTTCAGGATCAGATGAATTACTTACCTGATTGCTGCAGGAAATTGATTGCTGTTTCAGAGTCACTATCAGGAATTGTAAGGGCTGGCAGAAGACAAAACCAGAATGCAGGGACCCATCAAGTGATAAGCCATACTTCCAAAAGGGAGAGGTGAGCAAGCTCACTGTGATGTTTAGCACAGTTCTCGAGTATGGAACAGGTTTACTAGCATTTGAGAGATGCTAGTCTCTGAGAGTGGACTCAAAGTCCCCTTAGTGGCTTCACTGACTACCCTAACCCAATTTCCTTTTTTTGATATGTATACTAATTTGGTGGATTAGATGACCACGTGAATCAGATCCTCTAAACGTAAGAAATCCACCCTCCCTGGTGTAGCTCAGTAGATTGAGCATGGGTTGCAAACCAAAGGGTTACCAGTTCAATTCCCAGTCAGGGCACATGCCTGGATTTTGGGCCAGGTTCCCAGTGGGGGCCACATGAGAGGCAACCCATACACTGATGTTTCTCTGTCTCTCTTTCTCCCTCCCTTCCCCTCTCTCTAAAAATAAATAAATAAAATCTTTTAAAAGTAAGAAATCTCCCACAGTATTCTTGAGGGAAAGATAATCAAAGACATTAGATGAAAGACTATACATCCAAAGTCAAGTTGGTGGCAGCAATGGGAGCAACTATTTTCTGCACCATCACCAGGTTCTTCCAAATTGCTTAAATGAATACAGAAAGTACTTTTAAAAATGTCAAGTTTTCCATCACCACAACACTAGAAATGTATAAATACCACAGATAACAGAATAAAGATTCAAAAGTATCTAAAAGGCTGGACAAATCTGCTGGAAGCAGCAAAATGAACATGCACAGGAAGAGATCGGCAAATGTCCTTTATTCAAGTTACCTTCTAAAGGGGCACACTGAGAAATCAGACTGCCGCCACCATAGGCTGATGGTCTCCGCTACCGGGTCTGAAACCCCAGTTATCAGAGGCGTGGCCTGGACAGGAACGCTGAAGATTGGCTCCCAAAATCCAGCTTTAAAACACACAGCCTTCAAATATACCTCCTCCCACTAAATATAACCCAGAGAAAACATGATTTTTTAGGAATGGTGTCAAACATATTTATGTTCTCTGCATCCCACATCACCTCTAAGTTCCTTTCTAAACCTAAAATCTACCATTTTTTAAATGTGAAAGTCAAATGATGATATCATCAAGGTTTCAACAAAGACAAAAGATAAGTATTTATGTCAAACAAATTTTTCTGAAAGCAGTGATTGCCAACTTTTTGGTGTTCTTACGTGTTAGCAGTGATTTAGCCATTTTCTCTACTCCCTCAAAAGCCTCCGTGTGATATTAAGATGTATTTATTTTTTAAAAATCCTTCAAGTTTAGAATAGGTAGGTTTGCTTTTAAATGACACATACGAGGCCCTGGCTGGTGTGGCTCAGTGCACTGAGTGCCAGCTTGAGAACCAAAGGGTCGCTGGTTCAATTCCCAGTCAGGGTACATGCCTGGGTTGCCAGCCAGGTACCTAGTAGGGGGTGTGCAATACGCAACTACACATTGATATTTCTCTCCCTCTTTCTCCTTCCCTTCCCCTCTCTCTAAAGTCAAATAAAATCTTTTTTAAAATTAAATTACTCATATGAGAAACTGAAGTTTTCAAAATATATGTGGACTCAAAACACCTTTTGAGATACAAGGGGAGGTGCACAGAACTTCAATAGGGCGATCTGTTACAAAGTCCCTGCTGGCGGCTAACTCTCTCCTCCCGGACTCGGGTAGAAAGCGGGCAGCGAAGACAGACTCAGAGGTCTAACAACCAGTACAAATGATTCAGGACAGCATTTTGCGACATTCTGCTAAAACAAAATAATCCTAACTTATTCCGCGTCATAGTTTGGGGACCATTTCTGGGCACACCAGCCAAAGTTAAAACCAATCCTTCTTAAAGAGTCCAGATTCTTCCAACTTTAAGGCACGGCTTTGCGTCTACTTTCCTCTGGGACGTTTACTTCTCCGGGCCCACGTATCAACTCTCTCGGTCGTCTTGCAAACTACCTGAAGGGTGCAGCTAAAGCCAACGCACGTCCCAGTGGTCTCTCCGCACGGCCGGCCCCGCACAGCCTCCGGCCGCCAGCGAACGCGCGTCTGAGAGCCGCGGGAGGCGGCCGGTCCTGCCGGGCTCACCCTCCGCGGACCGGCGAGCGAAAGCCCGAACCCGGGGACCCCGGGTCCGTGCTCGCCCTGCAGAAAAACACCGCGGAGGAAACAAGAAGTGGGGCTGCAGAGCCCCAAACACCCTCCCACCTCGGAGCAGCGCGAACGCGGAGGTGGGGGGTTTGCGAGGCGCCTCTGGCCTCAGGGCCGGGGATGGGGTCGCGCCTCGGGGGACCCCGCACCTCACGTCTCCGGCGGCGGAGAATGCCAGGCCACGCCTCCTCGTTCCCCAAGAGCGCGCTGACCCAGGGCGCCTCCGCGGCTCCAAATCACTACCGGCCTGACAGAGGCTGGACCCGGGTTCTGGACCGCAGCTTCCTCGCAGTCCGCTGAGGCGAACTCCTCCAAGACCACCAAGATCCCCAGACGGAAATGCTACCTGTAAACACAGAACCGCGCGTGTTTCAGCGCGCACACCGGCGTTCGCTAGGTGACTGCCCCGCAGCTGGCGGCGCTCCGCCGGCGGCGAAGCCACCAGAGGCTGCGGGCCTCTCAGGGGCCCGCCCCAACCCCATGCCGCTGCGCATGCGCACTGCTTCACTTTTCGCGGGGAGACCGGTGGGCGCCCGCTGTCAGGTGCTCAGAAGTCCAGGGGAGGCCCCTTGGAGAGTGAGTGCGAGGGTGTTTGCCTGTTGGTCTCCAACTAATTCGCTCTTACCCCTCGCGAGGTAGAACAGTCTATCAGCCTCTCTAAATGGCCATGCACGAATGGTTCATTGCCTCCTAGAAAGCGCACCACTTTATTAATACAGATATACTTGAAAGGACATTTAAAAAAATTTTTAAATCATTGTTCAAGTACAGTTTTCTCCCTTTTACTCCCATTCCAGCCCACCCACCCAACCCTCCCCACTTCCCTCCCATTACCACCCTCCCCCTAGTTTTTGTCCATGTGTCCTTTAAATTGGTTCCTGTAAACCCTACCCATTCTCCCCTGAAATGCCCTCATCTATCCCCTCTGATCACTGTCAGTCTGTGAAAGGACATTTTTAAATATCAAAAGCGATAACAGCTCAGTGTTGAATATGTACATATCACCTCCCTGTCCTGTACCACATCTCATTCCCTGGGGTAACCACTATTCGTGGTGTAAACTATCAGATCTACACACACACAAAATATACAGTCAGAGGTAAGAATGTCAAGACTCTTAGTGATTAGTTTTAAAAAATCTGACGTCAAATTATACGTAATGTTCTGGAACTTACTCTTTCGCTTACTACATCATGGACTTAATTCCATATTGACACACAAGAATCATATATACACACATATGTATATACACAAACAACTTTATTGAGGTATGACTGACAAAATAAACTGCACATACTTGAAGCATACAATTTTGGTAAGTTCTGACACCCTTGAAACCATCACTGGATTCAAAATAATGAACATACGCTTATCTCCAAAAAATTCCTTATCCTCTTTTGCAATCCCTCCTTCAACAACCTCTGACACTACAACTGAGTTCTCATTTCCTAGAATTTTATATAAATTGAATCACAGAGTATGTACTCTTTGTTGTCTGGCTATTTGCACTGAGCATAACTGTTTTGAGATTCATCCATGTCATTGCATGTATCATAGTTCTTTATTGCTGAGTAATATTCAATCGTATGGAGAAACCACAGTTTGTTCATACATTCCCCAATGATGGACATTACAAATAAAGCTGTTATGAACATCTGTACATATCTTTGTGTGGACATATGCTTTCATTTCTCTTGGATAAATACCTAGGTGTGGAATAGCTACATTATATGACAGATGTATGTTTAACTTCTAAAAAAGACTGCCAGTGTCTTTTCCAAAGAGCCTATTTTACACTTCCACCAGCACTCACTTGTTTTAATCTAATAGGTGACTAGAGGTATTACATGCAGTTTTAATTCACACTTGCCTAATGCATTTTTTTCATGTGCTTCTTTACCATCTGTGCATCTTCTTTGGTACAGCCTTTATTCACATATTTTCCTAAATTTGGTTGGGTTATTTGTTTTCTCATTATTGAATTTGGGGAATATTTTATATATTCTGGACACAAGTCTTTTATCAGGACTTAAAACTACTTTTTTTCCCAGTCTGTTTCTTGTTTTTCTACTCTCCTTTTGAAGAGCAGATGTTTTCATTTTTGACAAGATTCAGTTTATCAGTGCGTTCTTTCATGGATTCTGATGTCAAATTGAAGAAATCATTGCCTAAGCCACATTCACAAAGATTTTCTCTGATATAGCTTATAATTTTCAATGTTATATGTAGGTTTGTATTCATTTAACTTTTGCATATAGTTCAACGTATGAATCAAAGTTCACTTTTTTTGTAAATGTCTATATCCAATTATTCTATCAACGGCTTTTGAAGAGACTATTATTTTTCTCCTCTGAACTGCCTTTGCTTCTTTGCAGAAAATCAGTTGTCCGTGTATGTGTGGGTCTGTCTATTTTTAAACTCTCTATTCTATCTGTTTGATGTATTTGCCCATTGTTATGCCAACATCACAGTTTTGATTTCTGCAACTTTATAATACTTATTAAAATCAAGTAATTTTAGTCCTTCAACTTGCTCTTTTTCAAATATGTTTTGGCTGTTCTATGTTCTTTGCATTTTCATATAAATTTTAGATTCAATTTTTCTTTTTTTAAAAGATTTTTATTAATTTATTTTTAGAGAGGGAAGGGAGGGAGAAAGAGAGAGAGAGAGAAACATCAATGTGCGGTTGCTAAGGGCCGTGGCCTGCAACCCAGACATGTACCCTGACTGGGAATCAAACCTGCAATGCTTTGGTTCGCAGCCCGTGCTCAATCCACTGAGCTACACCAGCCAGGGCTAGATTCAATTTTTCAATACCTACAAAAAATTGTACTGGGATTTTGCTATAAATTGCCTTGAATCTAGAAAATAATTTCGAGAGAATTCCTATCTCAAAAATACTGGTTTTTCAAACCCAACAATGCAATGTATCTCTCCATTTATATAGGTCTTCTTTTATTGCTCTCAGCAATTTTTGAGTTTTCATATAGATGTTATAACATTTTTTTTTCAGAGACATACCTAGGCACTTCACCATTTTAAAAATACAATTGTAAATAGGGTTGGTTGTCAAATTTTAATTTCTAATTAGTTGTTGCCAGTATATAGAAATACAATTGATTTTTGTATATTGAAATTATATCTTTCAATCTTGATAGAATCATTTATTAGTTCTAGGGACTGCCTTTGGAGTCTAGTACATTCCATTGGATTTACTATGTGGACAATCATTTTATCTGTGAATAAAGGCAGTTATTCTTCTTCCTTTCCAACATAAATGCTTTTTTATTTGTTTTCCTTGCCTAATTGCACTGTACTTACGCTGAATAGTGCAACGTTGAATAATAGTGGTGAGAGCAGACACCCTGGTCTTCTTCCTGATCTTAGGGCAAAAGCATTCAATGTTTAACCAGTATCTTATTACCTGTAGGTTTTTCACAGATGCCTTTAAACATGTTTAAGAAGTTCCCCTCTATTTCCTACTTTGCTAAGAGGTTTTTTCTTTGTTTTGTTTTTTAGAATAGTGGATGTTAGATTTTGTCAAATGCTTTTCTGTATCTATGAGATGGTCTTAGAGTTCTATTCCTGTTTGTTAAAATGGTGACTTATATTGATTGCTTTTCAAATGCTAGCCTAATTTTGCATTCCTGGGATAGAACTCACTTGGTCATAACTTTTTATCTTTTTTACCTGTTGTTAAAATCAATTTGCTAAAACTTTGTTTAGAATTTTTGATTCTATGTTCATGGGTGATATTGGTTTGTAATTTTATTACAATAGTCTTGTGAGATTTTGATATCAACTAACACTGGCCTTACAACATGCTGGGAAGTGCTTCCTTCTTTTTAATATTCTAGAAAAGCTTATGTAAAAATGGTATTATCTATTAGTTAAATGTTTGGTAGAATTCACCAATGAAGTCATCTGAACCTGGATTTTATTTTGTGAGAAGGTTTTTAATCATAAATTCAATTGCTTTAGTGGATTTGGGCTACTCAGTTTTTCTATTTCTTCTTGAATGAGCTTTGAAAATTTGTCTTTCAAGAAATTTATCTTTTTCATCTCAGTTTTTTAATAGATTGGTGTAGTATTGTTCATAATAGTCTCTTAGTATTTTTTTAAGATTTTATTTATTTTTAGAGAGGAAAGGGAGGGAGAAAGGGAGAGAGAGAAACATCAATGTGCAGTTGCTCGCAGCCATGGCCTGCAACCCAGGCATATGCCCTGACTGGGAATCGAACCTGTGATGCTTTGGTTCGCAGCCTGCATTCAAACCACTGAGCTACGCCAGCCAGGGCAATATTTTTTAATGTCTGTAATGATGTCACCTTTCTAATTTCTAATATTGGTAAATTTGAGTCTACAGTCTATTTTACCTAACCAGTCTGGCTAAAAGTTACCAATTTTACTGGTCTCTTTCCAGGAACCAGATTTTGGTTTTATTGATTTTCTGAATTGTTTTTTTGTTTGTTTGTTTGATATCTCATTGATTTCTACTCTGATTTTTATTTCCTTTATTTTCTTTCCTTTTGGTTTAATTTGATATTTTTCTCTAGTTTCTCATGGTTGGAATGGAATTCATTGATCTGAGACCTTCTTCTAGTGCTATAAGTATCCCCCTAAGGACTGTTTTAGTGGCACATCATCAATATCTGAATTAAGAGCATCTATTAAATTCAGAATGGATTCCCCCCTCCTCTATAGCAGTCAGAAAACTCTTTCAAGGCAGTGAAATGTGGGCATTCATAAGACTTCTATGCTGTCTCAAAAGCTGTTGCTTCATATGCTTTTTCCTTTATGGGTGGGGGGTTGTTTCTGCAGAGGGTGTATTCAGTCCCTGTTTCCCTATCTTGGTTGGAATGAGAGATTTCATACTTAGTAATGGCTGAGTGAGAAGTTTCCCTTGTATGGAAACATCACAAGTCCTTTAACTACTCTCTTGTTGGTAGACTTTTAGTATTTACTATCAGAAGTATGCAGTGAAGATCACATATTTGGTACACCTCTGTGAATATTACTGAAGACTATTCCTAGAACTGGAATCACTGGTTCAAATATTTTAGATTTTAATAGCTATGGACATATCTAAAATAAATATAGGTTAGATAATGGTAATATACTTGATTTTCAAACTAAGGAGCACAAAATTATGCCAATAATTTTTTAATAAATCATCTCTGTATAGTCCTTTTGCAGGGAGTCAATGTCATGCTTGGAGAAAATAGTGATTCTGATGGTTAGAATCAGAACAGTCTAGGCTATGCTGCAGTACCATACTGCAAAGTCTGGTGATTTGAAAACACACAAAGGTTTGTTTCTCAGTCATACTACATTTCTCTCACGATCCAGCTAGAAGTCCTGTTCTCTGTTGTCTTCATTCTGGGACTGAAGACGATGGAACAGTTACTGTATAAAAAGTTGTCAGTCTGTAACGGAGGGAAGGAGACAGTGGCACACATGCATTGCATCTTATGCTTCCAACCATTTATTCCATTCTCATTTCATTGGCCAAAGCTAGTCAAAATAGCCACTCCTATCTTTAAGAGGGTGAGACAATCCAATCTTACCATATGCTGGGAAGGGGAAACCTGGAATGTTTGGAAATAGCCATAATGACTGTCACATTAGTAAAACTGCAATCAAAATGTCATGAAATACATATATTTATCCTCATCCAAGGACATTTTTTCTTTGCTCTTAGAGAGAGAGAGGAAGGGAGAGAGAGAGAAACATCAGTGTGAGAGAGAAACACAGATTGGTTGCCTGCGGTATGTGCCTGGACCAGAGATCACACGTACCTGGACTGCAGATTGAACCCACAACCAGGGCATGTGCCTTGACCAGGAATTGAAACCACAACCATTCAGTTATGGGATGATACTCCAACCAAATGAGCCACACCGGCCAGGGCCGAAGAATATTTTTAAGCATAAAAAAAGGTCTCACTTTTATAAAGTTTGGGGAGGGGAAGTCCTCAAGGCAGCACTACTTCTGATACCAACTGCAAGTGTCAGGGATCTTCAAGACTGCCCTGCTTCTAACAGCTGTAAGTTTGGGAGGTCTCCAAGACCACCCTTAGATTGATTGATAATTCTCTAGAAGGACTCAGAGAACTGACTGAATGCTGCTATATTCATGGCTATGCTTTATTACAGTGGAAAAATACAGATCAAAGTCAGCCAAGGGCAGGTATGCATGGGACAGAGTCTAGGAAAGTTCCACATGGGAGCTACCAGATGTCATCTCCCAGTGCAGTCATAAACAGCACTAAATTCTCCCAGCAATAATACGTAACAATATGTGTGGAGAATTGCCAACTGGGGAAACTCACTTGAGCCTTGGTGTCCAACAATTTTACTGGGGCTGCGTCACACAGACATAGCTGGCTGCCTTTGTGGCTGACCTTTAGTCTTCAGTTCCTTCTGGACCTTCAGGTCCCTTCAGTCCACAGGTCCCTTCAGTCCACAGGTCCCTTCAGTCTACAGGTCCAGTTGGTAACTGTGTGGCCCAAAGCCCTCATGATGAATGACATTGTTAGACGTTTGGTAAGGCCCAGAGCCCCAAGTAAACAAAGCCAGCCTGTCTTATCAGGCAGAACCTTCCAAGGCCTTTGAGATCACACTGTAGGAGTTGAGGGCAAAGACTACATTTCTCTTTAGGTAAGATTAATTCTTTACTACAAAGGGGTTAAATCATATTTGATTTAACATCATTTCATAATGTTACAATTAAGTTGTCTATGGATTCTATTTGAAAGAAAAATACATCTGAACTGTATCAGTAATACTTGATACCTAGTAAAAAGTCTTCATTTTTGGCAGTGTGATGAGAAAAATCAATGCCACATTTGCCTTACTATATAAACTGTCCACTTCCCAAAGAAAAATTCAGGTATGTTTCCCACTATTTTTACCTTGCATGTTACCAAATGCATAACCTACATAAAAAGACACTCAAAGATTTGATTTGTTATCATTTGTCCCATATGAGGCCTAAAATGAATTTAATTGTGCTCTGAAGAGCTATCCTGCTTTCCTTTAAAAATTTGGGTTTTTAATATTTAAAAAGGTATGTGATCTATTTTCTAAATAGGCTAAGATTTTTTTTATTGTTGACACTATTACAGATGTTCCCACTTTCCCCCTTTGCCCACCTCCACCCAGCCCACCCCCTTCCCTGGCCTGTGCCACACTGTTGTGTGTCCATGGACTGTGCATATTAAATAGGTTAAGACTTTTTTGCCTACTCAAGAAATTTTTGAGATTCAGCCCTCACTTCATTTTTTTTTAGATTAAACTTTCCCCAAAGGAAATTAGTAAAGGAACTATTTAACTTTACTAAAAAATTAAGGCTATTCATTTTTAAATCACAGATGCCAACTAGCGTGTCTCTAAATGTGGAAGAACTTACTGCTGTTTGCACCGTATTCAAACACAGCATGCAGCCCCGTAAACATGGGGGTGTTATGAAATGAGCATTCCTAAATGGGTCAGGGTTAGTCATTGCTGACAACAGTGATTCAAAGCCACCGCCGTTTTGAAGAGTGAATAAAGTCAAGGGGATTGCATAGAACTCACGATTTCATTAACACCATATGCTATCTGATGCAAGGTACCTTGTCTTGCATAACTTGTGGATCTGAACTTAGTATTTCTTAAATTAGAGGAGAAAAAGGATTTTTCATCTATTGCTTTTCACTTATGTTTTTTAGTGCACAGTCATTAAAATGTAACATTGAATTATGTTTTCCAACTTTGTAAATTACCTGGTTTTAAAAGCTGTAACCCCAAAGAAATAATTCTGCAAATGTACGTTGTTTTAAAAACAAAAATAAATCTATTGCCATGTTTAACGAAACACTTTATAGAAATACTCTGTTAACCTAGAGATAATTTTCTAGAGTCCTTTTATTTATGAAAGGCAAAACCCTGTGTTATTACTTTGATTGTCAGCAGAAGCCTGGGATCATTGAGAGAAACAGGGTCAGTCATTCTAACTGGTGTTAATAAAAGTGGGTTAGTAGGTCATATTTTATAGCTGTCCTGGTGATCTACCATTTTTTTAAGTTTTTTAAAAAGATTTTATTTATTTAGTTTTAGAGACAGCTGAAGGGAGGGAGAAAGCAAGGGAGAAAAACATCAAAGTGTGGTTGTCTTTCACGTGCCCCCCCAATGAGGACCTGGCCTGTAACCCAGGCACGTGTCCTTATTGGGAATCGAACTGGCGTTCACAGGTCGGCACTCAATCCACTGAGCCACACCAGCCAGGGCTGATCTATCATTTTTAAGAGCATTTCAAAAAGCAGTCATTAGCAAAAATGAAAATTGCTTAGTTTTTTTAATAAAAAGAAAAAATTAACACTGAAATATTTTCTTTATAAACAGCAGTAAATGCTTTTAAGTTATTAAATGTCAATGTCCTCATTTATGGCAAGTTTCCCTATGTTAATTCCAAATCTTAGAAAAATGATCTATCTTAAGATTGAAAATTAAGTACACAGTAGTTTAATTTAACTTACTAGTTTAGAAACCCAGAGGGAGTTTTTGTAATGATTATTATTCATCATCTTAAGGAATGTGCTGTATTGCCAGTCATTATACTGAGATCATAAAGTAGAATAATTGTTAAAGGAAGGAGAAAAATACTGTAATATTTAATGGAAGAAATACTTAAAATGCCACAGCACAGCAGCAAACACACCAATCAAGTACCCAAAAGGAAACAGGGCTGCTCTTTGTTACAAGTCATTAAGGAGACACTGGAAAAACAGGCTCACAGACATCAGCCTGGTTCACCAGCGACAGCGGTAACCAATCCAGGACAGAGAACCGTGCAAAAGTACAAGCTGTGAGCCACACAGTCATCTGTGCCAAGCAGCTAGGTTCTTGTGACAATAACGTTCACTACAGCTCACACTGCCGCTGAATGCACAACCCCCCTACGGTGAGACTCCTAGATGATGGTGTTAATTAAAGTCACAACAACCGCAGAGATTAATGCAGAGCACAGCACATCCAGTTTTTACATTTCCCTGTATGGACCCCATGTACTGAGTAAAATTATAAAGCTCAGCATTTCCTATAGGGAGTGTTACATCTTCAAATCTTTCCTGAGTCTTCTTATTTGAAGCTTACAAAAAAGTGGGGTGAGGTACGCAAAACAGGTACAAACAACAATGTCAATGAAACCACTTCGCTGACCCATATGCATACCCAGCACTTGGGAGGGGTGTGGGGTCTAAGATGGGCTTTGAAGGAAAGGTCAGACTTTGGGGAATGCAGAAAGCTCTGGATGTAGGAGGAATGGTTTTCCCCCAGCAGAGGGGCGCAGATCTCCTGGGTGACAGCCGGAGCTACCTTCTTTCCTGATTTGCAGTGAATTTTCAGTTCCGGTTGCATCACAGCAAAAGAGTATATTTTACATCCCCAAATCTTTGTCGAGCAATTTGCCTTCCTATTTAAAGAAAGAGGTTTTCTCTTCAGAGAAAATTTTGTTACTCATTTTCGCTTTATCAACATTGATCACACCTTCTTACCTTTAGGGAACTTTTCAAACCTTTGAAAGGAAATCACGACACCATCCACTATTGAATGGAGTGTGTTTCAGTAAGAGCAAATGGCTGTTGAGTCATATCCTGAAAGTGAGTTGTTACTTTTAGCAGAATAATTACACAGGTGCTTCAGGAGAGAACCCAGTCAAACTCTTTTATATTGATGTATTTCTCTGTGGAACAGCTTTCACTTTCAACCTAGAAAAACTCACTAATATTAAACTCGTAGAACTACAAACACAGGTTGCCACTCACAAGTGGTGTTGGTGATGGGCCACTACTGCACGGGCTCCTGAGTATAATTTAGTTGCATTTCCTTGAATGAGCTACCTGGAAAATTGTGCTGGAAACATTACTTAATAAATCACAGCATTTCTTATACAATATTCATAGCATCCTAGCACTTTTCCTAATTGTTCTCACTATAGAGTTTAACCATCATCCAACCATAAAATGTAATAGATTTGAGCAAAAGGTCCTTTTCACAAATTCAGATTCCTCTATATTGTGGAAATGATATAAAACCTATTTTCAAATCACCTAAATTTAATTTAGACTTATTTTTGCTATTATTTCATAGATGTACATTGAAAATGATAATGACTATACTCCTGAATTATGCAGAGAAATATCTCCAACTAGTTTTAAATCCAATGCTTCACATTTTAAACTTTGACGTGCAGCATCCTGGGAAGCAGAAAAGATGATGGGAAGGCATCCCCTGGTGCAGCTCGCCGACCCGGTGACGTCACATCATCCTGTTCTCTTGGCTTCGGTCTGTCCGACTCACTGCCCCAGGTGCAGACAGTTTTCTACACAGAGGACAATAATGTAAAATGATTTTTGAATACACTACTTAAGTATGTGCTATTTCATGCTGAAAAAGACTATGGGTGCGGTCTCTGGATTTTCTGCAGTGGCTCCGGACACTCCTCTCCTTGGCTGGTTCGGCCTCGTCGCCTCAACCTCTCCACATCAGCGTGCTAGGGCCCCGTTCTGGGAGCACGCCCCCTCGGTGTCAGTGCTGGTTCTCTCCGTGATGTTAGCCCTGCCCATGGTTTTAAGCTCAGTCTGTGTGTTACTGACCCCAAATCTGTATTTCCAGTCTTCACTTCTCTCTTGAGCGCCAGATTTTATATCCAATTCTCTATTTGACTTCCCTTGGATTTCCAATACTCATCTCAAACTTATGTCCAGAGTAACTTCTAGACCTTTTCCTTTGATACCTGCTTCCTTTGCTGTTTTTCCTCTGCTAGGAAACAGCACCACCATGTTTTTGGTCGCTCTGGACCAAATCGTTGGAACCGTCATTGACTTCCCCGTACTGTTTCACATTCTACATGCGACCTGCCTGCAAGTCGTCTTAGCTCTGCCTTAAAATGTGTCCAGAGTCTGAATGCCTCTCACTACTCGGACTACCACCGTCTGACAGGTGCTCGAGCCACCAGCACCCCTCACCTGCAGTGTGCAGTGGCCTCCTCACAGTCCTCCCTGCCTCTACTCTTGCTTTGACAATCTATCCTTTTTCTTAAAAATCCTCACCTGAGGATATGTTTATTGATTTTAGAGCAAGAGGAAGGGAGAAGGAGAGAGAGAGAGAGAGAGAGAAACATGATGTGAGGGAGAAACATTGATCAGGTGCCTCCCCTACGTGCCCTGACTGGGGGCTGAACCCACAACTTTTTGGTGGGGTGATGCCCCAACCAACTGAGCAGCCAGCCAGGGCTCTACTACATATTCTTTAAAAAAGCTTTTTAAAATTACAGTATAGTTGGCATACTGTATTGTATGGGTTTCAGGTGTATAACATAGCTAACCTGACACTTGTACGCCTTATGATGTGGTCACCGTGATGAGTCTGTTAACCACCGTCGCCATGCCTGCATTGTATTCTTAATGCAGTGGCCAGAGCAGTCGGCTCTGTCCCTCCTCTGCTTCAAACCTTCCAACTTCCTTACTCAGAGTAAAAGCCATTCTTTGTAAGGGCCTATGAACCCTCCCCTCAATCTTTTTATCCCCCCATTTCTGTCACAGCATCTTCTGTTACCTCTTCCCTCTCTCCCTCCCTCTACTCTCATCACAAGGGGCTCCTCTTCCCGCTTCCTCAGACCCTCCAGGTACACATTCCCCTTAACCTAGAAGGCTCTTTCCATAGACATCTACAAGGCTTACTCTCTATCTTCTTCGGGCTGTACTCAACTGCTACCTGCTTTTTTTCTCCTTAGTACTAACCACTATATAATATACAATATGTTTTGCTTCTCTCCTACTTGAATGTAAACTTCAGACAGGCAGAGATTTTTGATCTGTTATGTTCCCTGCTGTATCCTCATCACTTAGAATAGTGCCTTGCACATAGCAGGTACTCAATGCTGAATTATAGAAGGAATGAGTAAATGGATGTCTTGTCATCTCACAAAAATGGTCCAGTAGTCAGAAGATGGATGGTGGATGGATGGACAGATGGATGGATGGATGGATGGATAGACAGACGGACAGATGGATGGATAGATAGATAGATAGATAGAAAGAAAGAACAAGTCTATAGATAGGTTGGTATAACTTGTTATTACCTCTCCCCCACCCCTATCTCAGGGAAAGTGCAATACCAATACAAGTATAATAGCAATACAGATTTATAGATAGAATTCTCCCATTTTAAGCCAAGGACAGCATATAATCATTATACATTTTATATTTCTCAGAAATTATGTATTAAATAGTACCTTTCATTTGAACATTTTAAAATGTGTTTTAAAAAAGGAATGCCATAATTACATGTAGTTACACATCACTGTTATACATCAGCTAGCAGCAGAAGGCTTAATGCATTCAAGATCTCACTGGCTTTTGACACCTTTGTATTGGAACAGAAAATGCGAGAGGAGCCCAAGTAGCAGTTTGACATTTACAATATGCCATTTAAACCTTAGAAAGTCTATTATTGCCTGGCTTGTTAGCATAAGAAAAAAGTGAAATGACTTGTAGACTGTCAACTGAGTGTCGTGGTGGCATTGGGCCCGCAGTCACCTCACTTAACTTCACTTGGTTCTTCCTGTTTACTCAGCATAGCACGACTGAACATATTACTCAGGAAGGCTCTGAAAAGGAAGTGGGGCTCACTCTTGGCGGTTAACCAAAAGTGTTTTCCTGAGGTCAAAGTGTGAGTGACACACACACTCTGTGTTGACCACACTAATGAGGTAAAGACAAGTGTTCTTTCTGAGACTGAGCTCCTGCAAAGTTGTCAAATGTTTAGAGTGTGGCTTGGGTGCCCTGGTCTCCTGATAGCATGCCCCTTAGCACTTTAAATGCCCAGAACCCTCACTCTTCTTCCTCCTGAAACTGGCACACAGGAAGGCCTCTGATGACAGGTTAAACAAGCTACCTCTTCTAGGGTTGTTGTATGTCCTTTTGGAGAGAACAAAGCCAGAAGCAAAACCACTGACGTGCCAGTGGTAAAGTTTCAGGAATCAATAAGCCAGGTCCAGCCTCTGTGTGTTAGGGGGCAGGACTCTGACCGCCAAGGCCCAGAGATGAAATTGAGTAGGACAGACACTCACAACCCCACATCCCAAGCATAGCCAGCACCCAAGTGCTCGACTTATTAAAATAAGCTGACCCATGAATCTTAAAATCTGAAAGAAACTCCAACAGGTCTGAAGTAATATATTTACCATCCTCTGGAGGATCTCAGAACTCATTGGTCTAACTCTCTCATTTTACAGGTGAGGAAATTACGGTTCCAAATAGTTAACTACTGTCCTGTGAGCTCCTCAGTGCCCATTCCATGTCTCGCTTTTGAGTGTGCTTGGAAATGACTGGACTGCATTTCCTACGAAAGGTCTTGTCATTCAGCATAGTCATTCTGCACATCCTCTTGGGCAGTGGTATTTGACTGAGCTTGGCAGTCCAGATATTCTAAACATGCCCGTGTTCTAGGAATATAAATCAGATAAACAAATTAGGAGAGTTTTGAGTTGGGCTCTGTTGGGAACCGCCCTGCCTGGTTTCAGAAAGTGTAACCCCTTGTGGCTAAGGCTGAGTAAAAAGTCCTTGGAACCATACACCATTAAAAAGACAAAGCTTATCTTCCTTTTAGGGGCACTGCCTCTGCCCCCTTTACTTCACCCTGCTTGGCCCCGGGCAGATGACTGGTTAGCCAATGATGGGTAAGATTCCTCAAAGGAGGGACGACTTAAGACAGGCATGGTCATGAAGGGGCCCTCAGGAAAGGACTTGGGGGGCTATAGAAAAAGAGGGTGATGAACCCTTGGCTTTGACATAGCCTGAGACCTCATTCTGTCTGTAAGAAGTCTCCTAATCTCTTAGCTGCCTTCCTTCCCCTGTCTGACTTAAGCCTGAAACAATGCTGGAGGCAGGTGTGGGCCTGTACTGGAAAGGGCAGGTCCCCTGGGGCAATCAGGCCTAAGAAAGAATGCATAAAATCCCGTGAAACCTGCTTTGCTAATACCCTCAGTTTAAATAAGGGTCCAAGCATGAAACAAGTTTGTTTCCTCAAAGTTTTATGGCCCTTCTCCTTTGAGAGATTGGCCACCTTTCCTCCCCAAGAAGATCATGTCTTGCTAGACTTATTTTCATCCGTGGTGGACAAGGGGAGGGGGGGCCCTGAGGGCAGAGCCTCCCCCCTCACAGGGCCCAGGAGGAACTAACATGTTATCTGCCTCTAAAATAGAGTCAACACCAAGACCACAGGCACCGAGTGGTGAATGAGTGTTCTCTGCTTGACCAAAGAAAAATCATGGTGGTGTGGATGAGACCCTGGTTGGGAGGAGGTAGGAGTGAGTTTTAGCCTGGGCTTCATCACAGTCTAGCCATTTTACCTTGGGAAAGCACGTCTTCTCTTTGGGACCTAGAAACCCTCCTAGTAAGTAACCAAACTTGCTATCACCTGGCAGGACAGGGCAAAGAGATGAGCAAAGTGAATGGGCAATAGTTTTGCTTTAAGGTAAAATGCCTCTTGGGCTCATGTCTCCTCATCTATCAGAGGTTTGGAGAAATAGTCTGGAAAAGCCAAGAGCTCACTTGTGCCATCCTAAGTCTTTCTAGCTTCTTTCTGTAGCCAGAAAAATGGACACCAGGGCAGGAACCTAGAAGATTGTCCCTCCAAACCACTTTCAGTGGTAGACTTGTGATCCACACTTGGCCAATGGTAGGACGTGCCCACCAAGCAACAGGAATAGGTGCAAAGGATAGTCATGTGACCAAGCAGACCTGATCTAAGTTCTTCCCTCAGATTGGTATATAGCTCTTGGGAAATACAAGTCCTTTCTTGTAAAGTAAATAAGCTGAGGTGATACAAGCTTGAAGTAAGAGAGGCTACTTCCCTTGGGCCCATATGGGCCTCCTATAGGAGGAGAGAAAAGGCTAACAAGATCATCAGAGCTGAGAGAAAGATGGTGCCCCAGTGCTGTTACAGAACAAACAAGGGGTGGCCTGGGCCAATACAAAGAAGCCCCCAGGTCCGTTATGTCTGCCGCCAGAGGAAAGACGTCTCTCCATGCCAGAGATTTGTGAAAAGGAAACGTTTATTTAATGCCATACAAACTTAAAGTAAGGACCTAATGTCTTCACCAAAAATCCTAAAGTCCCTTAAAGCACCCACAAACAGACACAGTCCTTCTTTCCTTCCCCCTTTGCCCAGTCCAGAGTACCATATCTCCTAAAGCTGCGGGGGTCCCTACTCTGGCAAAGGCACGTGGTCCTCTCTCCCCGGGCCACGGGAGTCCCCACTCTGCCAGAGCTGCGTGGTTCTCTCCCTCAGGGCTGCGAGAGTCTTCACTCTGCTAAAGCTGTGTGGTTCTCTCTTGCAGGGCTGCACATGGTTCTCCCCCTCAAATGGCTGCCGCGTCTCGGTTTAAATCCCAGTGCTAATCTTCCTCTGCAGCCCCATTTCCAGCTCCTCTCACAATTGGCCACAGCTGCCCACATTCTGGGCAGGTGTGGCCCTGTGGTGTGGAGCCAATTATCTCCAGGCTCTTCTGGATCTTATTACAGATCCCTATTTGAGGCTCCCCTCTTGGCTGCACCCTGTTACAGTGCTGCTGTCTGATTCCTGGATCCAGCCAGGCCTGAAGATGTTTTTCTTTTTGCCTGAACTAGCTTTAGCTAAATGTGTCATTTTCAGTTGAAAGAATCCTAAGTAATACATTCTCTAATTTTTCAAATGAGAAAAGTGAGGCTCATATGGAGGGAATGACTGCCTCAAGGTTACACAGCACATTGGAGACAAAATCTGGATGTGAAATCAGATCTACTGACTTTCTTTCCAGTGAATTTTCTTCTACACTGAGTTTCATGTATTATATCTTATAAATTATTCAATTTTTTTCTGAATGATAGTACAGGTCTTCCTCCCTACCATGTTGGATCAGGCACAATTCATTCATTTGAGCAAAATATGGAGGACCATTTATTAAGGAGTCTGTGATATAATAACAGAACTTCAACTAACTGGTTTGTGTCTAGGTAAGTCCAAATAAAAGGTTCAATTATGATAGGGTCAAAAGTAGAAACCATAGAGAAACCATAGACTTGATTGTGTGTGTGTGTGTGTGTGTGTGTGTGTGTTTGCTGATGGAATGTCTAATGTGTTCTGGGCACAGCAATAGGGTCTTCCATAAATGTGGTCATTTGCGGTTGCCTCACACTGGGCTTCATGCGTAGTTGACACTCAGTAGAGGAAGGAAGAGAGGAAGGAAGAGCATGAAGAAGAAAAGGAAAAGACAAGAAGGGAGAGAAAGAAGAAAGATGAAAAGTAGAGTTGGTTTCAAGAAAAAATTAACTGTTTTTTCCATTGTTCAATAGAGTTTATATTAATAAAAAGTATCTTATAGTGTTCTTAAAATATGTCCATGAAATCTAGTCTACTATGAAATTACTGCTTTTCCTAAATTGAACGGAAGAAATTGTGAGAAGAGAAACCCCAAGTCAGAGCCTTAGACCACATTAGGAGCAAATGAGGTAACAGGAGATAATGACACTTGATAAATGTCCTAATTGTTGTAGTTCCATGAACATTTACAACAGGGCTCAGTCACGGTTCGTGACGTAATTTACTAGGGCTGGATATTAGAGTAAATTGTGTGAAAGTGGGAAGTTCCGGGATTTAGTAACACAATGAATAATGTTTTAGAAAACCTGAACATTGATGATGAATAGGTAGGTGTTCAGATTATTCTATTTGAATTACTGTTTAGTAATGTTATATCATTCTTCGTGATCAGAATTTTTAAACCACAAACAGGATGTAGACAAATGGTGAAAAATAAAAAGAGCTTCTGAGTCAGAGAATAAGGTGGTCATCAAGAGAATCTGTTCTGCATTGGTTTGTAAAAGTACTCACCACTTTAACACTTGCTCTTTTCTAGTTTTAAATTCAGTAATAAAACACAGCACCCCAAAAGATTTCTTAGTATCATAATCACACAACTCAAGGGCATTACTTACCATGCTATATTTAGTTAAAATTTAGACATTATAAAAAGGGGGAGATATTCCACTGTCACCCTCATCAAATCAGCAAAATGTATTAACAACACAGTACATGAATTACTTATTAACTAAGGTTTTCTGTAGCTAAGAAATCTTCAGCCTAACTTTAACGGTAATCTAGATAATCTAGTTTCAGTTATAGATGGTTTTCATCAGTATTTCATATTTCAAGCAGAATACATTATAATAATTTTTTTGAACTTCTGACACATTTTAAAAACGTCACTGCAGTATGAATTTTGTTAAGATGCACTGATGGCACTGATATTAACTTGCCATGTCATTTATTATTGAAAAATTTATAACATTTAAACAATTAACAATATACTTCATGGTTCACCACACAGCATATTGTTAATGGGTTTCTTGGGTTTATTTTTCCATCTGTATGTCTCTAGGGCCCCATCACCATTGCTTGGAGAAATACTAAAGTTGGCTTTTTCCGGTCAGCAATTTGCAGTCTTTTCATGAAACACCTACAATAGCACCACATGCAATTTTCACCATTGATTCTTTCATTCAAGTGTTCATTCAACAAATACGTGCCATTCACTGTTCAAGACTGTGGAAACGGAGGTGGGCCAGACAGAAATGGTCCCCGTTTTTGGAACTGTCATTCTTGTGTGAGACAGAGGAGACAAGGAACAAATGAATGGATAAATAAAAAAGATGATTTTAGACATGGAAAAACACTATCAAGAAAACAAAACAGATAATATGATAGAGGGTGTGGGAGAAGGGCAATATGAATGGATCATTTAGAAAAATCCTTACTGAGGCGGTAACATCTAACCCCAAACCCGAATGACAAGAAGGAGCCAGTGTGCATTTGGTGGTCCGAGAGACCAGCAATAGCATGAACAACTGCCATCGTGTAGGAGGTCAAGAGAGAAAGGGGCTGTGAGGGAGTGTGATGAGGCTGGAGAAGGAAGCAGGGGTCCCAGCATGCAGAGCTCCACAGGCCATGGTAGGAGGTTGAAACTTTGTTGTAAGGATTTAGGCAAGACATTGAGGGTCTCTAAGCAGGGTAGTGATTCATGGTTTATAAAGGTCACCCTGGTTTCTGGTGGATAATGGATCATGATGAGAAGCACAGAGTGAGGGGGGCTGCTGGCTGGGATTTTGTAGGTTGGATCCCACCCCAGGCTGCCAGGCAGAATGGGTAACTAGGGGTTGAAATGCAGCCTTTGTGCTATTCACCAGCATGGACCTGCGTTCACCTGCAGAGAGCAGCATCTTTTCCTAGCATACACGATGTGCCATGTGGGCAGGAAGCAGCCTCAGGATAGGGAGAGGATGGCACAATAACCTTGGTGGAGGAGGAGAGAAGTAGGTTTAGGAGACGTCTAGAGGTAGAGCTGATGGGACTTAGTGATCGATTAGATGTGAGTGAGGGGCGACCCTTAAACCCATGGGGTGTGTTGCTGTTGTGGACTGAGGTGGGAAAGTTGGGAGGAAACCAGGTTCATGTATTTTTTTTAGGAGAGGGGTCAAGAATTCAGTGTGGCTAGGTTTAGCCTAAGATACAGGTTAAATGTGCAATGGGTTTATGAACTGAGGAAATGCCTGATGCTATTTGATATAGCTTACAAGCACAAAGAAATCATAGCCTCTTAGGTCTTCCTCGCGATTCCTGATCCACCCTGGGGGATGGGGGCTGGTGGAGGGAGGGAAATAAAATGAGTCCAGTCTGGCATTCTTCATCTGAAGGAAGAATTGAAACAGGTTCACAATCTTCCAGATCTCTACCCCACCACTCTTCTCCCCCTCAAGGTAGTAGGAGCTCAGGGTGCCCTCCCCACAATGCCAGGAGGAGTTCTTATGCCTTTTGGCGTCTGTTACCTCCTCTACACTCTATAGCAATGCATCTTATTCACCTGTCCCTGGTCACCGCTTGTCCTGCTGCTGTTCACTGCTGACGGTGGCATCCAGTGTGGCTTGGTGAAAGCTTGGTGAAGGCTCTGGGACTCCCTGGGTACTCAGCCTCAAGTCAGCTGGGCCTGTACCCCTGTGGGTACCTGCCACATTCTCCACCCAGCTCCCGGCCCAAAGACCTCCCTTGGTCCTGCAGATGTTCATCAGCTCTCTACTCAGCCTTGGCCCACAGACACTGCAGGAATTTCTGAGTCTCATCCTTACTGCCTGGGAACCAGCGATAGTTTCAGAGAACTACCATCCAGCCCTGTCTCTGCCTGACCATGCTGTACCACTGCTCTAACTCTGATATGTCCACTGCCTCCTCCTCACTGCCCAGGCTGGCGTACGGGCGCCAGCCTGGTGATAATCTCCTTTCAAAGGCTCCCAAGTAAATTGGGAAAAATGTCTCAGCATTGCCCCCAAGAGCTGTAACACACGTGCCCTGTCTGGACGGAAGTTCAGAGGGAGAAGGTCACACCACATGTCTCCCTCTGCTTCTTCCGCCCCACCTTCTTCCCCGCAGAGTTCCTTGGTGCCAGAAGAGATGGGCTTCCTACTTTCATTCCGCCTGGGGCAGCAACTACCACAGCCTAGGCAGCAGAATCAGGAGGGCAATCTTCTCCTTACCTACTGGATCTCAGGATACTGAAGGATACAAAAATTCTTTTCAGCCTCACTGCCACACCTTGCTGGCTGAGGGAGTGTGGGAAATGCTGATATGATTATTCATAAGAGAAACAAAATTGGGACATATTTCAACATATTACACTTGTAACATGAGTTTGTAGCTCAGTGAAGCCCTCACTGCTGGAGATACAACTTGAGAGTCATCAGCATGTGGATAGGGCAAAGCCGGGACTGAATTAAGAAGATCTAACTTATGACAGAGAAATCTGAGAGCCCAGAACAGAGTACTGGGGTGATCCTGTATGGTGAGGCCGGACAGGGAGCAAGGAGCCAGCAAGGGACACTGAGATACGGTGTAGGTGGTGAAACAAAGTTAACAGCAAGTGTGGTACCACTGGGGCCACAAGAGGAACCAGTTTCCAGAAGAAGAGAGCAGAGTCAAATGTTCTCAAGAGTCAAGCCTATAAAAGGATCTTAATCTACACACTGACCCTGACCCTGACCCTGAATTCTTCCTTAGAAGGATAATGAGGACAAGTGGAAATGAATAAAACAATACCTTATCTAAAAGGGCCATTGGTAACAAAACTTCATAAAATCATGTCACCAGTTTTAATGAAGACGATGCTCTGTTCAGTGAATGCTGTGCTCTTTGAGCCAAACTGAAACCCTATCGAGGTGACTGAAGCAATGAGCACCAGCCACCGGAGATCCCCCATTGTTACTGGGAACTTGTAGAGCTACTCCTCAGGCTCTTCCAGCCTGCCTCTCACGAAGCATCATGACTGTTTCTCTCTTTTCTTTTCTTTGCTTATCTTTTTCTGAAATCAACTTGGGAAACACATTAGTCTTTCATTCTTTTGGGTAGATACTAAAGCACATGATTTTGGGGGCGAGGCCTCTGCAGGGACCCTAGGCTTGGTGTCCCGGGTGTTCTGGAGATGGCAGAAATGTACCCAGAGGGGGAGTCTCCTTTTACACCAAAAGGAGCCGATCCTTGGGGTGTGCCCGGTGCCCATGTCCTGCTGCCTCTCCCTGCCATTCCTCTGAGCTCCTGGTGCCCACCGCCCCTCCCCTGACCTTCACATGATTCACGTTACCATTTTCTCTATTCCATTTTACCCATTTAACCAAATCCATAGGATGTAGACTATAGAAATAATAGTCTGTGAATAGTGTGGTTTAGAGTTTGAATTATCCGTTTACGTTAATGGTCAAGCTGGGAGGCAGAACGAGGTAATATGAACAGAATAGGTTGAATCCTGGTTCTGCCTTTCACTATCTGAGTGACCTCAGGGATCTAAGTGATCTGGTACACTGGAAAGTGGGTAGGGAGAAATCTGGCCTCTAAGTTCGGTTGGGCTTCTAGGACCTGCTGTTGGGCATTGAGGAGGAGTAGCATTTGCTGTGGGTGTGAGAAGACTGAGCCAGGAACTAAGGAGAGAGTCCTTTTAATGCATTCTATCCAGAGGAACAGGGCAGAGAGGTGGAAACTGAGACAAAGGCCAATAGTTTGCACTTGGGACCAGTTAGGGTCCAAGTTAACAGATCTGAGGGGTACACAGCAAGCGGATCCCACTACAATCCTGAACTGCTGATCCAGAAGGCCCTGTCCCCTCTGAGGTAGAAACCATGACTGAGCTAAGGTGAAATTCCACCCAAGTACCTCCCAGCATCCCTGTGAACAAACTATCGGATCTCTAAGCTGCTAAAGAAAAAGTATACATCTCAATTTATCTTCTACGTTTGTTAAAAATGGAAAGAAATTATATTGGCTTCAACAAATCTCTGTTGGGACCCATCTCTGCTACCAGTCCTGATTATCTTTCTGAACAACTATTCCTACACATCAGCAGAGCAAAAAATAACCAGATGGATATAAATACTCAGCAGTTTAAATGGAATATTCAGGGCAAATAACCTTGAGTGAAAAAGCACTTAAAAGAGATTCTTCCTCACTTGTTTCCTGTATGTAGGTATATGTGTGTATATGTACATATGATATATCATATGCCTTATAATTTTTATACTTACATTGCGTTGATAAAGTAAGAGCAGGTTGTTATGGAAAGAAAGCAATATTTAACAATTCTTGACGATAAAAATATAATTGTACAACTGAAAGAAAATAGAACCCCACTAGTAATGAGCACAACTAGCTCTGATCTTGCCTTCTAATGCCATTCTCCAGTAAAGGAATCAGCACTCTCTGGAGAGATGGCTGGTGCTAGGACTGGTGCAGGAAATAGGCAAGATGAGCCTGGGGCACCTTACAGTGCCAGAAAGTAAGTCAGTGCTCAAAAAACAAAAACAAAGAAGCCACAATGATGAGATCAAAAGGGACAGAGGGAACAATGGAAACAGTTTCCAAATGGCCAAAATTGGAATAATTTGAGTAACAAAATAAATACAGCAGTATTGGATTGTAACCCAAAGTATATAGTAAGTATCTGTGAGTCCATGATAATATAAGTAAGTAAATGGGAAGACAAACACCCCCTGCAGACTTATGTAGCTACTCAGCACTCAAAGAAATGGGATGTAGCTCTCTGCTTCCTATGTGCGCTGTGCATGGGGACTTCCAGCCAAAGAGCACAGTGTGGATAGAGGGGGAAAGAGGAACATGACATTGTAGACCTATGACGAACATGACCTCAGCCAGATGATCAAGGTCACCATCAACAGGGATAAGTCATACTGATGTACATACCTTTGCCATTTTATGATGAAAACAGCACTCTATTTCTGCGGTCTTCCTCCCCAAACACAAAACCCCAGTCTGTTCATGAGAAAAAACATCTGGAAAATCTCAACTGAACAACCTTCTATGAAATACCTAACCAGTGCACCTCAAAACTGTCAACGTCATCAAAAACAGTCTGAGAAAGCGTCGCGGCCCTGAGGAGCCTGATGAGACATGATGACTCAAACGCAGCGTGCCGTCCTGGATGGGATCCTGGAACAGAATGCGCACAATAAGTACAAACTAAGGAAATCAGAATAGAGCAAGGACTTTAGCTAATAATAAGGTATTAATATTGGGTTGTTAATTGTAACACATGTATTATATACATGTTGTAACAAATGTTAAGATGTTAATAATATGAGAAATTAGATGTGGGGGATATAAGAACTTATTGTATTATAATTACAATTATTTTGTAAATCTTAAACTGTTCTAAATAAAAACTTTATTAAAAATTTAAAAAAATGGAAAGATGCTGAGGTGAAGTGTGGGAAGAATAGGCTAGAACCAAAAAACTGGTTTTAGGGTTTGCCAGTGCGTATCAGATTTTGGAGAAAGAAGTACTAGATGACTTTACCTAGGGTGGAACTTTAATGGAAATAAAAGTTTTAGTGGAATTTTTAATTAATTTAATGTTAGTAGAAAATTTAAAGGGCTTTTTATGTGGCTTTGTCATTCGTGTATCATATTTCTTCCTCATTTTTATAAAAATAGTGTAAGGTAGGCTTTATAAGTTTGTTTATGGTTTTTGGAATGCATGTCCAACTTTAAAAAACATTAAAATTAGAATATTCATTGGTGAAAAAAACCTCAATAGGGACAGTTAAACAATATATTGAATTCTTCAGATAACTGAATTGGGAATTAAAAGATCCAATCCAACCCAGGCCAGTGTGGCTCAGTTGGTTGGAGCATCATCTCATACTCTGAAAGGTGACGGGTTTGATTCCCAGTCAGTGTACACACCTAGGTGGTGGTTTCAGTCCCCAGTTGGGGTGCGTGTGAGAGGCAACCAATTACTGTTTCTCTCTCATATCGTTATTTGTCTCCCTCTCTCCCTCCCTTCCCCTCTCTCTCAAATCAATAAGCATGTCTTCAGGTGAGGATAAAAAAAATCCAATCCAGAAGTTCCCCTGACAAATCAGAAATAAACCAATAAGAAATTTAAGGGAAAAGCAAAGGTATGAAAAATAAGTTTAGCAGATTTCAACATATGTGCAATAGGAATTATGGAGGGAGAAAAAAGGAGTGAAGATCAAAGAAGGAATAGGAAAGCTGTGTCCTAGAGAAAGAGTGTGATCTTAAGATCATACAGGCCATGTGTAAGCATAAAGAATAATCACGAGTAGACAAATTATGATAAAGTTCCCAAGTTCCAAGGATAAAGATCGTGCAGACAGGAAGAAACAAATAGGTTTCCCACAGAGGCAAAAACAACAGGAACTTCATCAAAGAAGAAACCAAAACTGAAATTACAGCCTATTAAGAAATTATAAGAGTGAGCAAACTACATATCGAAATCCATGTGATACTGTCCAGGCTGTGTTAAGAGGAAAATGGCTCCTTAACTAGTAATAAACTGCTGTGATCCTGGGCAAGGTATTTAATTTTTTAAAGCTTCAACTTCTCATCTTTAAATAATAATAGTATCAACTACGTTCATGGTGCTAATTATGTGCCAGCCACTGTTCGAGGGGCTTACTGTGCACTGGTTTATTTATTTCCCATAACAGCCCCATAACGTAGATGATATGATTTTCCCACTTTACAGATGAGGAAACTGAAGCTCAGAGAAGTCACTGGACCAGGTTAGATTGTAAGCAGCAAGAACTGTCTGCGCTCATAACCACGGCGCTACAAAGACTTCTTGTGAAGCCTGTTTCTTCTAAACAGAAAATGCCAAACTATTAACCTCCGGAAGTCATCAGACCCAGATTGCACGAACAAGTTCTATCAGGACTTAATTCATTCGGCAAAAAAATTTTTAAAGTGACTTTCTTTTCTGTCAGCCTGATTGCCATTTTCTGTTGAACAGTCTGTGCGGGAACAGCTTAAGACCACTCGGCTTGCTCCTACCTACTAGCTGTGGACAGTTCAGAGGTGGAGTCTCCAGTGGGGGGAACCGCCGAATGGGCCCCGAGGGCACCTGCACCTTCAGACCAGCCTGTGATGTCAGGTAGAACAGCTGTAAATTGGGGAGTTGAAGCAGTCCTTTCGCCATGAAATTCCTGCCAGGGCCATGCCTTCTTGCCAGCAGCTTCTCTTCTTTTGTCCCCTCAGGGGCTCTGTAGAAGTACAGAGCCTGCCTCCTGCGCATGCTCACAGAGAATGGTGCCACGCGTGCGCAGTGCTTCCTGGGACATGGTGCATCCAGCACGTTGTGCGTCCAGACCATGGACCAGCAGAGTGAGCTCCCTTGTTGTATCAGATGGCAGTGTCCACGTGGCACAGAGGGGAGTCTGTATTACACAGAACAGTGGTAGGCAGGTCAACACAAGACGCCTCTGTGAGAGGCTGGTGGTCACCCTGGGGTCAGTAACCACCAGACATCATGGCTCCCGGAAGGCTGCCTGGATCTGGTCAGTGATGGCTCTGAGAGTGAAGGGGCCCGCAGCAGGAGTGGCTCCAGTGGCAGCAGCAAACTTAAGCACAGCCCACTGGCCTGTGCTCCTGGAAGATACGGCACTGACAGTACCCAGATTTTCAAAGGCAACAATGGCACGAGCGGCTGTCGGAAGCTTCTCCCAGGTTCTCTTCAGATTTATGATGTAGGTGTCATCACGCTCCCTTTTGTAGATGTCCTGCTCCGTGTGGGAGTCAAGGTTGGTGCCACGTAAGTGGGTTTCTGCTGCAAGGAGTTTGATGATATCCTCCTCCTTCATCTGTGGGGCATCAAGGGCTCCAGGTACCATGCAAGTTCCCCTTTAAGTTACAACAGGAATCCGGAACAGCACCACGTGGACCCCTCCCCGGGGCAGGCAGAAAGGCCGGTAGACTACCATGGCATGCCTCGAAGGAGTTGTGATTATTGGTTACACAGCAGATGCTCACCATCTTATCTACACACCAGTAATAACCAGTTAGAAAATACAACCTGTACACAATAGCTATTCAAATACATAACACCCCTCCTCTTTAACTTTACACTTTTATATCCAACTGCTCAACATGCCCCGTGGATGCTCAAATTAAACATGTCCCAAAACAAAGTCCACCTGCCTACTCCTCCACGTCAACACCCGCTTCTCCTGCAATCTGCCTGTCTCAGTTAACGACCACTCCATTCTATCCACTGCCTGGGCCCAAAACCCTTGAGTCATCTTCGACGCCTGTTTTTCTCTCACATCATTTATCCACCCTGTCAGCATATTTATTGGCTTTACCTTAAAAATATATCTTGATTCTGATTATTCTTACTGCCATTATTGATACCACCTTGGTCCAAGCCAGCCTCAGCTCTTGCGCAGACTATTTCAGTAGAACCCTAACTGATCTCCGAAATGTAAAGGGGATCCAACCTCCTACTCTCGTCCCCCAGCTACTGTCCATGTCGCCAAAGTAATCCTTCTCATCACTCATGTTATTCCTCTGCTCAGAGTCCCCCAACAGCTCCCACCTTAGCTAAGTAAAACCTTAAGTCCTCCTCACTGCCCACAAGGCTCTGTGCGATTTGCCTTCTTGCCCCTTCTCCGGCCCCCATTTCCATTCTTTTCTTCACTCACTTTGCTAGAGAAAGGCTAACCTCCGTGCTGGTCCTCCTGTGTGGTGGACGTACTCTAGTCACAGGACCTTTGCACTTTCTGTTCCCTCTGCCTGAAATGTTCTTCCCCAAGACATCTTCCTGACTCACTCACTTTCTCTGGGGCTCTCCTCAAATCACCATATCAGAGAGGCCTTCATTGGCCGCCTTAAAGAACAACCCCCATCACTGTTTCCTACGTGCTTTTGGTTTTTGTGTCACTTGTCACCACCTGACATGTTACCAACATTGTTACTGGTTTATTGTCTTTCTCTGCTCTCTAGAACATAGGCTTCACAAGACCAGGGACTCTGTTGTGTTTGCTGCTTTATCCCAAAAGCCTGGAACAATGAGCAGGCTACAATAAATTCTCAGTAAATATTGTTAAAGAAACAGTTAAACCTAGGAATAAACTGTGCAACTATGGAAAACTTGTATGAGAAAAAAAACTATATAATTGAATTGAGAGAAATAAAAAAGACTTGAATATGTACAGCCATATTATCATCTTGGATGGAGACATTCAATTTTTTAAAGTATTAATTTTTCCCAAATTCAATTTCAATCAAAAACAATCACAATTAAAATTCCAATAGGGTTTTTTTTGGGGGGGAGGACTTTCCAAAAGGATTCTAGAAACAGTCTAGACCTAAAATGTTTGAAATTATCCACTTTTGCAAATGACAAGTGATAAGAGGCAGGCAGACATTCCCAGCCATATATAGTTAAACATACAAAAGAACTATAGACACTAAAGATCACCGTACCATAACCCCAATATAAATAGACAGCTCACTGAGACCAGTCAGTCCAGAAACATACCCGTTAAAACAGGAATTTGGTACTCAGTAAAGGCAGACTTCCACTGTTGCCCAGAAACTCGGTACTTCAGAGCAGTAGGCAAAAGAAATGTTTAACCAATAACGGTATTTACCGCACTTCCCAAAGAAAAAAATTGGATTTCTTGTATAGCCTCAATTAAACCCCAAAGACTAAAGATTTAATTGCTTGAAATGAAATAATTAAGTCTAGAAAAATAGAGGTAAATATATTATAAACCATTACATATTTAACCATACAAAAATATCTACTCAGCCAAAAATACTATAAGCAGAACAAGTAGAGGAAAATAATACATCTGAAAAACAAAGGTCTATAAGGACCTCTTAGAACCCACGAAGTAAGAAACTCAAGACACCAAGAGGAAAGTGAGCCCAGACAGGTAATTCACAAATGAAGAAATATAAATGAGCAACAATTCATTAATTCAACAAATATACATGAGCATCTTTTATATGCTGAGCACACTGGCCAAGGTTAATGAAACCTTGCTGGCAGGGGTGGGAAAGTGGACATTCTTAGACCTGACCGATAAGATTATTATGGGTATAAATTATCTAGTTATATTTCAGAACAACTTTCTGGGGGGCATTTAGTAATATACATTTAAAGTGAAAACATTAAAATTGCTTGGCAGCAATTTAAAATCTAGAATTTATACCATGTCTGCACGTGAGACCCAGACCTGAGACAGTCGCCTTGCAGCCACCGGAGGAGGCCGCCTGGGGGCAAAGGCAGCACACAGGGAGACAGAGGAGCAAGAGTCCCCATGCCCCTGGGCCCCTGAGGCCACTTGATCTGCAGATTCAGTGTTTTGTGACTTGGTGAATTTCCTCATTGTTTAAGCCAGTTTAATGCGCCTGGTCTCTAGAATCTACCTCCCCCAGCCGCAACAATAGTTTGATTCTCTGATTGTGTTAAATGGACTTGGAGTATAGGCTTTACAGTTGAGTCAGCAGACATGGAGATGGATGTATGACACAGCAGACAAGAGCGCAGGCCCTGGGGTCAGAGAAATCTAGCAGGTGGATGTTTCTTTCTCACATGTTGTCCCTCTCTCTTAAATCAATAAGCATGTCCTCCAGTGAAGATAAACAAATCTACTTACAAGAATGGCCTGGGTTGTTATTCACGACAGGGGGCAGTAGGGGGGCAGGAATGGGAAGAGGACAAGGGTCTAGGTCTGGAGCTCTAGAAATGGCGTGGGAGCCAGGCGGGGCCCAGAGTGTGCATAGGAGCGAGGTGCAGGACACCCAGCTGGACACCACGTTCCCTGGGGGAGAGGAACCTGTACGGAGGACAATACATCCAGTGGGGCTTGCCCCATCCCACTTGGTTGGGAAGTACCAACTTAGAAATAACTATTTGATGAAGAAATTAGTGCTTGAGGATTCTCATAATTAGTTATCTCTTGGCTGTTTAGAGAAAAAGGCAGAATGGGTTTTACTTAGAAATTTAGTGCTGTTTTGTGCGTGTCATTTGTGCGGTGGCTTCCCAGAACAAATAACTATTTTGTTTTATTCCTAGAGAAATAATTCATGACACATGGTTTTTTATCACAAAATAAAAATGTCAAACTTTATCTTTGGAACGAAGTAAATGGTTGAGTATTGTCATTTATTGTAAAATATGTTATCTACACAAAATCTTGGTAAGCATCCCACTCTCCAATCTTCTTGATATTTAAAATAGTGAGTAATTAATTTCTGAGCTTGGTGTATTTTTTCTGCAGGAGATCATTTGCATACTTACATGCTATCGAAAGAAATCCTAGAAGCTAAACCTCAGAAGTTGTTGACTGCCTAGATAAACATCTGCTGTTCTGGTGGTGTTTTGAACTGCTGAACTGCCATTTAAATATTCTTAATTCTTTTCTGTTTTTTTTTATAACTAGTGGGTGGGGAATTGGGCAAGAAAGCATAGTCACTAACTCTTTCTCTCATTCTTTACAGAGTTGGAGTTCCCACATACTCATGCCTTCCTCACACAGTTACTATAAGAATTGAAAGGGGAAGAGGGTGAAATGGCCTTTAAAATTCTCAAGAGACCACACACAAGCAAGTGGGTGTGCGTTGCTCATTGCTTAATGATTTGTGAAATGTCTTCCTTACTCAGGTATTCTTTTAAAAAAGATTTTATTTATTTTTAGAGAGATGGGAAGGGAGGGAGAGAAACATCAATGTGTCAAAGAAACATCAATTGGTTGCCTCTGGCACACAACCAAGCAGCCAGGGACCTGGCCTACAACCCAGGCATGTGCCCGGACCAGGAATCAAACTAGGAACCTTTCAGTTCACAAGACGATGCTCAGCCACTCAGCCACACCAGTTAGGGCACTTTACTCAGGTTTTTAAAATGTTCTATCTACCCTTTGTTACGGATCCACTGGGAACATTGTATATTCATCATTTCATAAATAATATAAATTTAAGAACATTTTATAAAGTTAAATCTGTCATTTATTCATCTAAGCAGTCCTGAGCGCCTACTGTAGATCTAGCCATGGGAATACGGCAATGAAGAAGAATCAGCTGTCGTGTTGACTCTCATGGACCTTATATCCCTCTAAGAGGAATAGATACTGAGACAGAATCATGCAGATTGCAAGGATTACTATGGTCAGAGAGGGTTTCATGGAGGAGGAGGCATTTGGGTTGAGACCTCAAGGATGAGTATGGCCTGCACGTGGAAGAATCAAGGGAGAACACTCCACTCAGAGCTCAGCAAGAACGAAGGCCTGGAGGCTGGGAATAGAAAGAAACCAATGTGACTAGAAGGGGGGAGGTGGCGGGGGAAGTGGGGGGAGCAGAGCACGAGCAGAGCACAGGATGGGCCAGGCCACATTTCCAGATGGGAACTCGGTCCGTTCCCGAGGAAGCATCCCAAATGGAACGCTTCAATCCTTCCCTGAGGTAGGGCTCGGTGGTCCACCCCGGGTTTCCGTGTGGGCGAGGGCTGCTGCTGCACTGATGCTTGAAAAGCCTGGGTAACCAGCCCAAGGAGCTCCAGTGTCCACTGGAGGTGCTTAGGAGGTGGGTAGAAGGTGGTCTTGTGGGTGGGTAGGAGACTGAGCGACCCAATCCCTGCTGATTACACCAGGATTTGGCCTGGGGAGAAAAAAATGTCAGTTTGTTCACTCTGTTTCTGACTTTAACATGTGGGGCTCTTCCTAATAACCCAGGGCCTGCCTGAGGTACCACTGACGCTGGGCCCCTGGCTACTGCAAGACCAGACCTTTGGCTCACGCAGCCAGCAAGCTCACGCTGCAGAAGGCCCGTCACGGGAAATGATGGGCCTCCGGCACTTCTGAGAGCCTGCCCGGCAGCCCGGGATTACAGCGCCCCTCCCCTCCACACAGAGGCCTGAGCTGAGTAACCAGCGTGGCAACGGGAGCAGGGACACTCCGGCCACTGTCTCCTAGCTCTGCCCTTCCCAGGAAAGGAAGACAATGGGTGAAGTCTTCTGACGATGAGGAAGGCAGTGTGGGAACTGGGCCAGGTGTGGGCAGACGCTCTCTGTAAAGGACCGGATAGTAGATTTCTAAGGCTCCATACAGTCTCTGTCACACCTCCTTCTTTGTTTTTATTTGCTAATTATTTTTTACAACCCTTCAAAAAGATTAACAACTATTCTTAACTTGCAGGCCTTAACTGGATCTGGCCAACTGGGTTACGGTTTGTTGACCCCCTAAACGAGACTCCGTTGCCCTGATGAATTTCAAACTGAGGCTACCTAATTCGTGTGAAGCACCGAATAAACATTTCTTTTAATATTTACAAGAATCCTCTGAGGTAGGCCTTATACTGTCCCTACCCCGTCCCCACCCCCACTTTCTACACCACGTCCTTGTTCAATAATAAGGATACAGAAGCCTGGAGAGGTCACGCAAACTGCCCAAGTTCATGAGGCTAACAAGTGACAGAAGCAAGATTTGAACCCAAACCGTCTGATTCCAGGGCCACTGCTCTTCACCACTGCACTATATCATCCCCCACTAGTAAGCAGACATAGGGCTTTGGACAAGCCCACTCTTCCTCCTGGGTGTGGCCCCCTGTGTACAGTAAGAGGCATACCTGGTGGCATGTGAAACCATTCCCATGGTTCACACACATAGCATTAAATTATATCGATTCATGCAGCGAGAAGATGATTACCTTTTCAAGTCTCTGATAAGTCTTCCAATGATGTCAGGGCAAAAGTTTCAACCTGGTGCTAACATGTCTTTAACATCTTTCTAGCACATGTTATCTTATTTTTATAAGCGCTTTCCATTTTTACTGAGCTTCAAGGCCCAGGGTCTTTAGTAGGCAGTGAAATCTAGCTGGAATTTAGTACCACTATTGTAGTCTTACTGTTACTTTCCATTGTTGTGTTCATGGCTTTATTTTTGTTGCTCTTTATGATTTTTTTCTTTTTTTAAAATTTTATTTATTTTTATAGAGGGGGGAAGAGAGGGAGAGAGAAACATCAATGTGTGGTTGCCTCTCACGTGGTCCCCACTGGGGACCTGGCCTGCAACCCAGGCATGTGCCCTTACTGGGAACCGAACCGGCAGCTCTTTGGTTCACAGCCTGCACTCAAACCACTGAGCTACACCAGCCAGGGCTTTTTATGATTTTCTATTTGTGCAAAGTGTTAGTGTTAGTGTTGCTGTTGCTGCAATTCTCTTGTCCATTCCTTCACAGGTGTAAGATTGCTGCTGAAGCGCCTGCCATCACGTTCATGGCCAAATCGAAATCAAGGGTCAGGGCAGGTTTCAGCTACTTTCGTCTCCTATGCCCAGGAAATGAAAAGAATTCTACAGATGTTGCATTGGTCCGAACATGTGACATAGCCACCATGTGAGAGGCTGGAAAAGTGGGTGTTGAGCTGCTCACATTGTCACCCTAAACCAATCAGGATGCCCTCAGCAGGAAAAGGATGTAAAGGCGAGACTGTAATCAAAGTATTGGCCACAGGCTGGGAAGCCTCGGGACCTTTTCTTTGGTGCTTGCAGAGCACAGGCACGGAAGGCAGAACTACAGGAGGGTTTAAGGAACTTAGCCAAGGGCATCTTCTTTCACCTCATTGGGTACCAAGATGCCCCTCTCCCCACAGTGCAGCCAAACCGCACGGAGCCCTCTGCACGCCTAAGGAACAACGTGCAGTGGGAAAAGCAGCATTGCCCCACTCGGTCATGGCAGTGGTGAGAGAAATCTCATGGGCTTGTCCCCACTGGCTCCTACCGCTCAGCGTGCTAAGTGCAAGAGCCCCTACCTTTTCAGTCTCTAGTGTGTAAAACATACATTTTCGTAAATACACATTCCTCCCAACATGTACCATAGACACTAGATTTAAAACCCTATTTTAAAGTCTCAGTTTATGTGTACCTTTCTTACAATTTCAAAACCTCTTTTCAAAATGAAGCTCTTCTTGAACACTCCTTCAGTTCCCCTGCCTATAATCCGCTGCTCGCTGGATGCCTTCCCAAGGGCAGAGGACACAGGGGCGGACAGCCCACAGGCCTGCGCAGCGCTCACCCTGGTGGGAGGGGCGGGCGAGAAGCATGCTGAGGAGCAGGGATGCTGACGGCTGCAGGGGTAAGAGCGGGAAGCTGGGCTTCAGACCTTAAATACACATTTTGTTGCTTCTTGGCTGTGTGGCTTTGGGCAAATTACTGGCTTTTTGGTGCCTCAGTTTCCCCACATAAAATAATGAGGCTAATCATAATACTTCGCTCATAGGGCTACAACGAAACTGCTTTTGCACTCCCGGTGCTAAGAACAGCCCCATCAAAGGGCTGGGAGGCCAAGGTACAGCCGGTGTTTTGAAAGGTAAACCTCGGAATGACAAATTAGCACCCACCTCATTCAGTCGGCTTTATGTGTTCCCTGGCTTAGATACCATAAAGCGCTTAGAATTGTGGCTGGTGTGTAGTTAGTGCTCAATAAATCTTAGCTACTATCCCATCTCAAGCACAGAGTTTTTACTTCATGTTGCACAGTGCTACCTAAGTTTCTCTAAAAATAATAAGGAATCTTCAAGGCCAATGCTAACAGGCAGTTTGCTGCATTCTTGCACTTGGAGTTGAAGAATTCCTCTTGTGATCTTTGTTCAAAGGAATGTTTGCATAAAGAGGCATTTGTATGAGATGCCAGTCTGGTCCCGGGAAGGAAGACATTGGTAAGATTTGGAAATAAAGCGTAGTAAGATTGAGGCGAGATTGAGGTGGAAATGACTAGACTGAGCCTGCGAAGACTGAGGTTGCAAAACCCTACACACAGAGCAGCGCCGGAAACTGCACTATGTCTCATCCCCTGCCCCTCTCCCGCATCCTTCTCCCCACACCACCCAGCCCCTCCTCCCCACAGTGATCGCATGTGGCTAGCTCTCGTATCAGCATTTCCAATGAAGTGAAAAAGGGAAAATACAGCCCTGCACTTTCATGGAAAGAGTTCTGACTCTCCCAACCCGAACCTCTGCCCCCCAAAATATATCTACATCTATATACACATGTGTGTTTGTGAGATCTTTAACTTTTCCCACAACCTCCCAGCACCCACCCTTTTCAAAAGCATCTTTTCTAAGGAATGATGTTTCCTAAGACGATGTGACATAGTGTGTGCCAAGTGACTCAATTTGATATAATATGCCTGTCTTTTTTTTTTCAGTGTCAAGTCACCCAAATTTACAGAGAAAAAGTGGGCACTTGGTATCGGTTTGATGTCAGGGTTTTTCCACATTTGCAAGGGACCTTTAAATACAATTTGATGTGAAGGTGTCTGCAGGCCAGACTCCAGCCCTGTGTCGAGATGCTCCCGACCGTGGTCCTTGCCTCTGCCCTTCTCTGCGCCGTGGCTGGCCAGGGGTGCTTGACCTGGGGAGGGATCAGGGATGTCACGCACCTCATCGACAGCCTGCAGGTAAGCTGCGGAGGAGGGCGCCAGTGGATTCAGACAGCTACTGAAAATTTAAGTGATTTTTTTAGGAGGGTGAAAAAAAACCACATCACCCATGATGGGGTTTTGTCTCTCTATCTACTTTAGAAAGATCCACTGTCAAAATGCAGCTGCAGCGGCAATGTGAGTAAAGGCTTTTTGACAAGCTTTCCAAACTAATTTTAACTTTCACATTTGGAATCTTCACTTTGAAATTACTCTTTTGCAGGTGACCGAGTGCTTGTGTCTACCCATTCCTTCTGTAAGTATAACAATATAATCTTGATCCTGTTCTTTTTAAATGTTTAAGGAAAAGTAATTGCTTTATTTGATATTTTAGAGAAGTGCTACTTAATTTTAATTGTTATAGATTGGCATTTCCTTTTACCACCAGGCTCTTGAAATTTGGCATCACACAGATTTCTCTGTCTTTGGTCAGCTCTGCGCCACCTGAGGAGTTTGACCACTTTCAGTATTTAAAAAAGAATCTTGATTTTCTTTTTAGATTGGTTGTTCTGTGTGCATGATTAAATCAGACTGGAACTGAGATCACAACAAATGGCACACGATGCCCATCGTGTGTTACTTTCTCACCCATTTGATGGTAACTCTAAGGTGGCAAAGCAATGTAAATAGATTGACAGCTCCCTGCCCTCTCCCTTCCAGTCCATTTAGCTCGTTTGGGGTGGCCTCTGGGAGGACAGAGTGGTGGAGGTTGTGGGCAGAGGAGGAGTGGAAAGGGAAGTTCATCACCCACTTGGGCTGAGAGGTAGAGTGGCGGGACTTTTCTGGCCAAGGTGAGGAGGAATAAGTTATCCAAGGGGCCCTGCTTTGTCCTCTCTGAAGCAAAGTCTGGGAGAATCTGAGCTTCCTGCCCAGGCTGAGGTCGGACCTCCCACCCCACCGTGACTCACCGGTTAGATGAGAGCAGGAAGGGGCCACACCACGTGGTTATGTCCCACACCAGCCCCTTGGTTACAGCCCGTGATTTTAGCTACTATAGAAACATGGGCTGTGTTCAACTGGCACATCCCATCAGGCTGGTGTGAAAAGACTTTTTCTTCTCTGTACTTTCGAACTCAGTATTTTAAGACTTGGAACAGGGGAGCATTGTTTGGAAAGGGGACTCAGGACTGGCTGTCTTCCAGGGCCACAGGCCCTGTGGTCCCTGGGTGAGACTCACCGACAACCTCCAGGGGGCGCCACTGCAGACGAAGGGCCACACCTGGACATACTGATCATCTCCTAGACTGGCAAGGGACCCATCCAGAAATAATGTCACTTTTGGTTACATTGGTTAAATGAAAGTAGTCTCTAAAAGCGTTTTTCTTATTTTGTCTTGAAGTGGTCCTCTAAGTGTTTCTCTTCATAAATCCTTATTATTCTCCAGGACAACTGCACCACACCATGCTTCCAGGAGGGGCTGGCCCAGATGACCAACACCACAGTGGAAACAAGGTTCCCCCTGATTTTCAATCGGGTGAAGAGGGCTGTTCAAAAGCTGAGGCACGACAAATGTCCAGTGAGTTTGCTCCTCTCTGCAATCTGCTCTGCTTAGCTGTTTCTGTGTGCATGCGATGACAAGTCTATCTCAATGTAAATGGATGATAACACTGGGACTGGTAGTTCAAGGTCGGTAAGAGACATCTCAGAAAATTAATCAGAACAATAGATTTCAAGTGAGATCTGCCTCGGATAGTCCGGCGTTCCTGGCTTTAAAAACCACTCACGCCGAGGCTGCCATTGAATTCTCCCACCTACTGACTAAGGAACAAATTCATCTGATTGTCATTAGAGGCTAAAATCTAGAGAATCGGGGCTGTGGCCCACAGGACACTAAATTGTCCTGGAGATTCAACTTGCTGAGTGGGACTTGTGACCTGCAAGTTTAAGATTTTATTTTTGATTGCCTAAGGAGGTGCTTAAAGGAAAACTCCCCCAGATCCAGGTGAAAGCTTGTCATTTGTCCTGAATGCCCATCAGCACATTAGCTCCTGTGGCCTAGGCGCTGTCCTTGGGGGGAAGGGCAGGGGAGCTCACGCTTCTGGTACGTTAGCACCTCCACCTGAGTTCGCAGAGGGCTGAGGGCCCTTCACTCAGCGACTTCACTGCCCTCATTTCTATTGTCAGCAGCATGAAGTTGTAAGCGCTTACTACATGCTGTTTCATTGTGCACCTGCCCAATGCTAACAGTTGCAGACAACTGTTAGCGCTATCGCCCTCAGGTTATAGAGGAGGAAACTGAGGCTCAGTGAGGGGAACTCATTTTACCTGCGGCTAAAGTGACAGAGCTGAGGTTTAAATTCTGACCTATGTGACCGCAAAGCCCTGCTTTTTGCCACTGTGCTGTAAAATGACTTTGGAAGGACAACCCAAATGGATAATAACAAAATGTTTGGCTTCAAAGAGTCCCAAGGAAAGGTTTCCTCCAATGAGGAGATTTGGGACCATCTGATGGGTGTCTAGGGGTGTGTGTGTGTTCCCCGAAATCCTGCCCAAGGTCAGCCAGCTTCGTGTCTACACAAAATGCTCGCCCTGGGCCTCCCTGTCCAGGTGCTCTACGTCTCGAGTCCCCTGCTGCCTACACTCACCCCCCCCCCCCACCCTAGCACCCCCACCCCTTAGCGGGCTCTGGACCAGGTGGTCCTGGGACTGCTGGTCTCGAAACAGTTTCAGTCACCCTGTCTTTGCTAACTTCCACCCCACAGCATTTCTCCTGCAGCCCTCTGTGCAACCAGACCACCGAAGGCAACACGCTGACGTTTCTGACCAGTCTCCTGGGGGTTTTCCAGAAACAAAGGAACGAGGGCCAAGTATGAAGATGAAGCAGTATTTATTCTATTTATTGTATTTTAAAAGCCTCCTCTTTAAGTTGTTACAGTTTAAAAATCAAGCAAGCCATGCTAAATCAAAATCAGTTGTAATATTTGTTTAAAATTGAAAAAAAATATTTGTTTGAAATTTTGTCTTTATTTTGGAATAAGTATATTTTGGAATAAATATATAGATAAAAAAAACAAACCTGGGCTCTAGGTGCTTATTCCCACCTTGCTCACTCAGAACAAAGAGCCACAAACTCCATGTAAGGGCTGAAGGGGGTGCAGACATGGGGTGTGGGGAAGTTGGAGGGCTGCTACCAGGGAGAGAGACCCAGGGCGTGCCTGAGACACCCTAGCCGTGGCTGCTGTGGGTGAGGGGCTCAGGGCCCTGCCCAGGAGTTGAGGTCCTGTGCCTGGAACGGGGGAGGGCAGCAGCTGGGCAAGCCCAGAAGGCGGCAGGCACTCAGGAATGTGGGCGCGTTCACGCATGGGAAAGTGCTTGAGCTGCTGAGTCAGCAGCAGGGCCTGGAGCTGGCGCTCTGGGTCAGGGCACAAAGCAGAGGAACGCTGGGATCCACAGTCACTGGTTCCCCAGAAAGACCTTTGGCAAGTGCCCACCATAGGCCAGGGGCAGGGCCTGGCTGTGGGGCAGAGGCTAACAGGTGTTATACCTGAGGGATCCTTGAACTTGAACTAGGTTGTCTGGCTGGCACAGTATCACCATAGCTTTTGGTGATGGTTAATTGTGTGTCAACTTGGCCAGACCACAGGGTGCCCAGGTATTTGATTGAGCATCATTTCTGGGTGTGTCCGTGAGGGTGTTCTGGATGAGCTTAGACTAACACAGATGCTCTCTCCAACGTGGGTCTCACCCAATCCCTTGAGGGTCTGAAGGGAACGAAAAGGCAGAGGAAGAATTGGCTCTCTGCCCGACAGCTTGAGCTGGGACACCAGTCTTCTCCTGCACTGGAACTGGGACTAATACCATCGGCTCCCTGGTTGGCAAGCTTTTTGGACTTGAACTAAAACTATACCACTGGCTTTCCTGGGCCGGCAGCTTGCAAACGGCAGACTGTGGGACTTCTCAGCCTCCATGTGAACCAATTTCTATAGTCAGTCTTCTTGTCTGTCTGTCTGTCTATCCACCCACCCATCCGTCCTATCAGTTCCGTTTCTATGGAGAACCCTGCCTAACAGACCACCCATCTCACCTTAACACCCACCCTGGCCCCCAGCTCTGGGCTTCTGGTCCACTTCAGGTACTTTCTAAGACGCTCTTGCATACATTATCTCACTGTGTTTGTTGTCTACTGCTGTCCCTTCTGGCTCAAACGCCAGCACCCGAGAACACTGTTTTGTTGCATACCAGCCAAGTGCATGAAAGCCCTTTGAGATGCCAAAGCAAAGTATAAATAGGTGTGTAGGTCAGGAATGTGCTCACCTGGAGAAAGGATGGTACTCAGAACATGCTACACGTGTTCAGAAAGCTGAGGTCCCTTCAAACACCTCCAGGCATGCCCCAAGCCTGGGGTTCACAGGACCTGGCTCTGAGGGAGTGGGTGGCTGTGCTGCTAGGGCGCCCGGGCTCTGTGTGATGGGCGGGGTGGAGGCAGGCAAAAGTGAGTGTCTTGGCATTGCGTGGTCTGACCATCAGGCTGGTCCTCTCCCCTGCTACCTGAAGGCTTAGGGCCTTGGGAGCTTCCCCTCCCCACTGGCCTAGATCATCCTTGGGCACATCATCATCATCATCATCATCATCATCGTCGTCATCATTATTATTTTAGTTCTCACTCGAGGATATGTTTTTATTGATTTTTAGAAAGAAAGGAAAGGAGAGAGAGAGCGAAAGAAACATCGATGTGAGAAACACTGATGGGTTGCCTCCCTCATGCACCCTGACCGGGGATTGAACCCTTAACCTAGATGTGTGCCCTGACCAGGGATGGAACCCACACCATTCTGCTGTATGGTGCGATGCTCCAACCAACTGAGCCACCTGGCCAGGACCATCCTTGGGTACTTTTTGATCACAGTAATATGGAAAGTCCGGAGCACTGAGAGACAGAATTTCTTGAAGGACTTTGCTTGGCTTTTATTCTTGATCAAGTACAATGTCAAGCAACATCCCACACGACCTGCACTGTAGGCACCCTGCCCTGGAGTCGTGCAGCACCTTCAGCAGGGGGGCGGGCGCAGGTTTGCCACCGCCTGCAGCCATGCCCCTCGCACACGGGAGAGATGGAGAAGGAGCTTCAGCAAAGAGGGCCCATGTCAAGGGTGTGTTTTATTATTTCCTGGGTACAGGAGTGGTGGGTCCATGATGATATTCAATCACAACTTTTTAAATCTGAGTTTGGACTGAAAGAGACAAATTTCTCAGTGAATTATTTATAGGGGTGTATATATAAAAAGGTAACGAATTAGATTTCTAAGTCTTGAGGCTTTCAGAAGGGGACCCTTGGTTTAACCTTTGCCCTCCTTCAGTGGGTGGCTAAGGACCACACACTGGGGGACACAGACAAATAGACCACAGTCCCAGTTTGAGACCCTTCTGCTTCTCTGACAAGTGAGAACTCTGCATGACAATGGTGGGCAGTGCCGGTGGGACACAAGTTCTCTCAAGACTCCCTGAGGATCTCCCATGACCGTGGGCATGAAAATTTGTGTTCACTGGGCTCTTGCAGCATCTCCTCCGTGGTTTCTTCCCCGAGACCCGAAGCTCTGGGCGTTAAGTGTCCCGAGCCCTCATTCCTCACGCACAGCGAGCCCTGCCAGGTGCACTGAGCACATGCCCGGCGGTGGCTGTCCTGCCCGTCTCCCCACCTGGCCTGCCTGTGGATTCCCATGGACAGAGCCGAGAAAAAAATCTATCAAATAATACATTTATTATTATGTATTAATATTAAGCATGTAATTATTATGCACTTGCTCTGTATGTACTAAGTAAGCATGCATCATCTCATTTAATCTGCCAATAAGCAGGGGGAGGGTCTGATTATTTCTGCCCTCTTTTAAAAAAAGATTTTATGTATTTATTTTTAGAGTGAGGAGGAGAAAGAGGAGGAGAGAAACATCAATGTGTGGTTGCCTCTAGCGCGCCCCCTACTGGGGATCTGGCCCGCAACCCAGGCATGTGCCCTGACTGGGAGTTGAACCAGCAACCCTTTGGCTCTCAGGCTTGCACTCAATCCACTGAGCCACACCAGCCACAGCTGGTTGTTTCTGTTTTGCAGATAGGAAAATCAAGGCTCAGGAAGGTTAAATGAATGCCCAAGGCCCACAGCTGGTGAGGATTAGAGCAGGACTCCCAGCCTGGCTGTCTCTGACTCCAAAGCCTCTTCTGCTCCTATTCTGTGGATGTCAGGCGCGGATGCTGTGTTTGCCGAGTACGGGCTGAGGGTGAAACAGCCCCCACACTCCCGTATCCAGACACCTGGGGCCAGATCGTCTTCAGCACTCAAAATGTTTAGCCTCTTAGGGAGGAAATACACACAGTTCCTGCACCACATATTACATAACACCCACAGAAGGGCCTGGGACAGGGTTTCACAATTAAACACATTAATATTCTGCAGCAAAATGCATAAGCTGTTACATGAGGTGATCAGGTTTGGCAGCCAAATGAGTCTCAACAAATCTTGGGCTTTGGGAGCTGTTGGGAATTCAGGGTTATGATGAGGGACCCAGGAGCGTTTCTCCAGCTCTGGCCCCACTGGCAGAGGGGGTTGTCTCTCTCTCGGGCTTACCTGGGGCTGGGCTGGTGTCTCCAGGAAGGACATAGGCTTCTGTAGCAACCCGAATGGCCCGCCACATGGGGTCTCAGGTCTCGGCTGCAGGGCCTTAGCTTCTCCTCTCCTCCACCTGGGCTTTCTGAATGACTGTACCCAGACACAACTGTGTCGAGTTACGCAATGTGGTTTACAGCCCCAGCCTCAGAACTGCCAGCTCAGCAAGGCTCACCCTGCTCGGGGATCACCTCGAGGACAGATGCTGGTGATTGGTTTGAGAACAGAACCCGGGGGCACAATCGCTGCCAGATGAGATGGGCAGAATGATGAGCTGCAACCCACTGTCACCGACTCATCGCCAGCATAACTTGGTGGTTTCCTGCAGCTTCTCTGCAAAGGCTGTAAAACCCACAGGACACACCCCTGCAGGCAAACTCAAAGCGGGATTGTCAGGGCCTGGGCCAGGGCGCTGTAACCACACTCCTCTGTGCGCCCACACAGCTGGGACTTATCTAGAAGGCACCTGTGAGAGAGGAGAACTCCCATTTACTGAACATTTACTCTTACCAAGCCCTGGGCTCAGCACGTTTTGCCAAGTATCTACCGTAGTTGGATCTTTACAACCACCTTTTGAGATAGATAAGTAATATTGTATATAATCATTCCTAGTGCACAGATGAGGAAACCGAGGCCCAGAGAGGTTACATATTACTGGCCCGGGGCACACCCTGAAAAGGTCATCAGGTAGAAGGCATGCTTGAAAAAAACAATTTAGTTAATGGAGAGAAAGCTTCATTAGTTTTGTGTACACCTGAGGAAGTGGCTGAATCATTCAGCAAACCAATAAAGCACACAGTGAATGCTAGGTGCTGAACTCAGTAGGTCGACACTGGGCAGCAGCCTCTTCAGGGTCTGCAGGTGTGGAGCGGAGAGACCTGTGTGTGGCCCAAGGAGGTAGGAGGGGCAAGGCACTGGGGGTGGGTCTTATGACTGGCAGAGGCGACTGCTACTCTCAGCCAGAGGAGAGAAGCAGTGATTCTCTGGGTGGCTTTTCCGGCTCCTAGGTGCTCATGGGGCTGGACTTTTCTGCTGGATCAGGTGTTTTCTGTAAACCTCTCAGATGTCAGCCTGACAGAGGGACCAGAACTCTGAAGCGCTGGAATCAATGGCTTGTCAGACACCCTGGCCACGGAAGGACTGCATCAGCATCTGCAGCCACTCCAACCACAGAATGTGTTTCAGACGCTCATTTACAGGTCCAAAGGCCAAGGAGCCAGGTGTCTGGAGCTCTTGGAGTTTCGGCTGCTGGGACAAGGCCCAGGAAACGCCACTGCCCCCACCCCATGTGCCCCCTTAGAAATGCAAACAACCCAGACTCACCGAGAGGAAGGCAGGCTGAAACCGGAAACAAAACAATCACAGTGACCGCGCCCTCGCCCCACCTCGCCCCCGCCTTCCTTCAACCCCTATGTTCTGCACTTCACAGGTTACAAAACCATTTTTGCCCTTGATTCTTACCGAAACCCTGGAAGGTAAGCGACACTTGTGTGGCCATTTTACAGATGAAGAAACGGAGGCAGAGCTTGCTGAGGTCACACAGGTAGCTGAAGACAGACTTGAAACCGGAACCCAAGGTGAAGGTCTCCCTTGCCAGAGGCTCGTCCCAACGCAGAGGAGTTAAAGGACAACAACGAGGGAGACAGGAGACCCAGAAAACAGGAAGAGTAATGTCACAGGGCCCAGGTGCTGTCACCACAGAGGCCAAGGCCACAAGCTCCCAGAACTTGACACCTGCGGAGTTGTTGACCTCTGCTGCCACCAAGTGGCGATTCTGCAGCTTAACAGCCAGGAAAGCCTTTGGGTGGCAGATTTTTTTCTAGAGCAGAGCAGTGGTCTCAAAGGGAGCCCTCGGGTTAAAACTATTTTCAAAGAACACTGAGATAGCACCTGCCCTTCTCATTTTCTCAGAAATGCACAATGGAGTTTTCCAAAGGCTACACGGCAAGGGGCGGCACAGCAGAGTGAAAGCAGGAGCCTGTGAGGATCCACCTGTCCGCTGTGAAAAGCAGAATTCAGGGAAGATTTATGAAAATGTAACAGTGCAATTCTTTCATTATATATCTTTGGAAAGAATAGCTATTTTCATTAAAATGTTACTATATTAACATGTAATGGGGTTTAAATATTTTTAAAGTTCTGATTTAATTTCTGGTAAATGTTACAATCTACAAAAACAAACGTTCTTCGAGGCCCTCAGCAATTTTGCGGAATGAGAGGGACCGCTGTTGAGAACTGCTTTTACAGAGTGTCAACTAATGGTCATTGGTGCCCATTCAACGGCAGCAAAAATCTCCCTTCTGGGGCATGGTGAAGAAGGAAACTATTCACTGAAAAACAGCTCAATTGTGACACAGCACGAGTTGTGAAAATAGTGCGGCTGTAGAACAGCCCTGGGGCCAGGCCTCTCCAGCTAGACAGCTCCACTCCACTCCGAGCCCATTTTCAGAGTTTCAACTCACCAGGGAGACACAGCTTCACTCCTCAGCGGAAAGAAAAAGTGTACTCGCAAGTGAGTGGGGAAATGGTTTATACAGACAGAAGTCCCTGCCCCTTGTCCCTGATGGGTCTGTCCTCTTGCAAATGAGGGCTTCAAATCTTCACAGTTTGATGGGTGTGAAAGGCACTGTCCTGATTGGTCAGAATTGAGCCTCTCTTATTAAAGCTACACAGCTGTGATTGGATGAGGAAAGTCTCAATCCTACTGGTTGAAATCGGATTCCAGGAAACCTTTATAAGGACTGGCTCAGCTGGCAGAAACAGCAGGTAGGTAATTCAGTACAGGCTTCTCCGTGAAGTGCAGTTTGCATGAGAGACCCCTTACAGAAATGGCTGCTAAGCCTTTTTTATTATTATTATTTTTTAAGTAAGCCCAGTGAGCCACCAGGAGCCCCTCTTAGTAGGTGTTGCCTCTCCCCACTGCCTTCAAGGTTCACAAGAGTAATGTTGTTATTTTTTTCACCGGTAACAGGAATGTTCCCCATTCATAGAGATCAGGGTATCCAGGCTAAAGAAAAAAGCACAGAGGCAGGAAAGCCCGGAGGGTGGTGGGCAGATAGGAGCTGGTTCGGTGCGATGGTTGGATCACTTAGTCATTCCTTCAACAAACATTTAAATGCCCATTACGCTCCTGGCCCTGGATGGGATGGAAAAACTGGTTGTAGTACAGGGAACCTGGAATAGGACAACAGGAGGTGAGCCTGGAAGAACAGCCACAATGGGAATTCCCAAAGGCCTTCAGTGGCATTAGGGACTTGTACACTGTATCTCCAAACAATTTTCTTTATAAAGCCAAGGAAAAAAAAACAACAACAAAAAACTGTCCCTTGGGCTGAACAGCAGGCGGCAGTGTTGCCTCGAGAAAATTATTGACTGGAACTGGCAGTCCAAGCTCTCCGGAGGAGCACAGGTACACTGGAGCCGCAGTTTCTCCATCTGTAATCGGTCAGCAATGCTTCTTTTCACTTGCCTCCTCCTATCATGGAGTGGATCATAAAATGATCAGGAGAAACCGCGAGGGGTCCGACACCTGCAGAAGGTCGTTCATTGGATCTCAGCCTTATCGGGGAAGTCCTGCAGACAGACCCTGTGAATACACCACCACTTCCAAACTAACTGGGCAACCAGCACCAGCACCAGGGGGACTAGTTGAGGCAGACTTAACACATTCTAGGACATGTCAGATAAAAGACCCCGGGTCACCAGGAATGGACTAGAAGCCCGTGAACCTCTCTTCCCCAGTGTCTACAATGCCTGCCTAGGACCAGCAATGCTGGGGTGGGCAGGCAGACCCACTTCTCCTGTCGACAGAACCATACACCAGAATGGAAGGACTGCTGTCCCCAACCCAGAGGACAGTGTCTGAATGTAACAGGTGTTCCACACATGTTTGATGACTGAAGAAATGAAAGAATGCTCCACACCTGGAGGGATGGAGAGTTCATTTATTTATTTTTTTAAATCTGCACCCAAGGACATATTTTTCCCATTGCTTTTAGAGGGAGACAGACAGAGGAAAGGAGAGAGAGAGAAACACTGATTGTTGCCTCCTGTATGTCCACAGAAGGGGGAATCGTTCGTGCCCAGGCCAGGAATTGGACTGCCACCTAGGTACATGCCCTGACCAGGAATCGACCCTGCAACATTTCAGTTACTGGACAATGCCCCAAGGAACTGAGCTACATCAGCCAGGGCGAGGGACAGACAGTGTCGACTGCAGATGTGCTCAGGAAGGCCCCGCCCCATCGCCAGGGGCCATGAAGCAGAGAAATCAAGGCGGGCATACTACTGAGACTTCTTTTCAAGGAGGGAACCCTTTGCTAAAGCAGCAGGATAAACTGATGAGACCCAACACTTTCAATTTCTTTGTGCCTAGCAATGCTTTGTCTTGGTGCTGGGTCTGTTAGGGCAGGGGATTTCCAGAGACACGCTCTGAATCACTCACGGGGTATGGGGGGTGTGGGGAAATCTAGGGGGGAAAAAGAGAAAAGAAATCTAAGGGTATTTTCCCCACTGGGATTTAAGCTAGGAACGGCAAAGAGATTCATTTGTGACTGGCTGGTGGTGGCTGTCCAGGGCACTGTGTTGAGGAGGATTCTGAAGCTCCACTCAGCCCCACCGGAGAGGGCTCTCTGCCTGAGTAATGCCCCTGTAGTGGGCTCAGCAGTGCGGCCCGTGCCACCTGACAGCAGGGGAGCAGGGATGCCCCGCACGGTGCTACTGAGAAATACAACTTAGAATCATGGCATCATTCTGTAAACCAGACAGTGGACAAGTATTTTATTTTGCTTTGCTGTGTTTCTACATGTGAAAATAAGGCCCAGAGGATGCCCACACCACCCGTGCTCAGGGCCTCGCTGCTGAAGCGCTGGGTCAGCATGGGCGCTGGCAGGGCCGGGAGAACGCCTCCGGGGCTTCCTCTCCCTCCACCACTGTGCCCTCCCTGCGCACCTTGGGCAGCTGGGAAAAGCGAAGTGAGCCTTCTCACCTGCGTGGAGCGGCCTCGTGTCCAGGTGACATCTACAGGGACCTAAACAGAGGGAGGAGCGAGAGTGGCTTGTGTGTCTCTCCAGGCAGAAGCATCTGACACAGAAAGGACCTGGAGAAGTTTTCAGTGTTTTTATTTGGAAACTCAGAGACAACTCCAGCTCCTCTGTGAATTCCCAGGGAGTTTACAGCAGCCATGGGGAGCAGGGTCCACGTCGCCCCACTTGTTACCAGATGCCAGTGCAGATCTGAAAGAGACAGTGACTGAGCACTGGTCCTTCCCAGGCAGCGGCTCGGTGGCTCCGGCCCGGAGCACCAGAACAGAGTGCTTGGCATCAGCAGAGCAGGGATTCTGAGATTCACAGCTTCTGGAATGGCCACACCCTCCCTGCAGCTGTGGGGATGCGGCCCTGGTCAGGTGACACCAGCCCTGGCCCTGGGGAAAAAGGAGGAAAGAGCAGGCTTCATCTATCTGGGGTTATCAGTCAGCGAGGTCTGGCATTCCACCCATTTGGAGCTGTTTCAGTGAAGCAGCAACCAGCCACTGTCACCGTGAGCCTGGGCTGGTACAAGGCCATGAGGCTGTCCAGGTTACTTGTAAATGCGGGAAGAATGTATCTTCGTTCCTTGAAAATGAATTTTCCTGAAATTGAAAGTAGGCCAGTGAAGTTTAGAGCATGAAAGTCAGGGCACGGGGCAGGACAGCATTATTCCAGGAAGGTTCTGGAGGCAGGGGATCGGGGTGGGGGCCGGCAGGAACGCGTCCCGTGGCTTCACGGGCCTCAGACAAGCCCAAGAACTGAGTGCTGGCCAGTGGTTGGGACCCCCTTTCTATCACCAGAGGTCACCTTCCTCATATTATCTGACTCTGGATTCTCCGCTGAACAGAGAAAACCGACCACATCACAGAACAACCACCTTATGCTGTGCTCACTCAGTCACAAACGGTCCTCGGGGCTCTCACATGTTGACTTGGAGACAAAAAACCCAGCAAGTAGGTGACAAAGAAGTGTTCTCCCCGGGGACGTCAGGGAGGCTGGAAGGCTCTGAGTCTGGTCGGTGGACGGAGGCTGCAGCTGCTCGGAGCAGGGCCATTTGCCTGAGTACAGTTCTCCGTCCCCCCCACTGCTGGCCAGCACTGCCCACCACTCCCCGGTGTCCTCTAACATCATCTCACTGTCCATCCTCGGTTTGGACTGCGAGGGAAGCATGGTTTCCCTGCGGTCAGAGTGCAGCTATTACTCTGGCCTGGACCATGACCTCTCCAAGACCTCAGAGCTCCGAGGCAGGTTCAAATCCGGGACTTACTAGAGGGTCTTGGTTTCCTTGAATTAGGGCAGGAAGTTGAACTCCTTGGGTGAGGCTGGTTTAAGATGAGTGTCCCCAAAAGTCATGGCAACCCCCTCATCCCAGCTGAGAGGCACCAGACTCCTCCCCATGCCAGCAGAGAAAAGACAGACAGACAGACATCTGTGCCCTTGTACGTTCAGAGTACTTTCAGAAAGAAAAGCTTCCAGTTGGGGTGGTCACTGTTCTGAATGGCCAAATCCAAAACAGTCAGGACTTGGCTTGCTCGGAACTCCTTCCTTCCTCCTGCAGTAGCCAGTCACCAGGGTGGTCACAAGTGGCAGAGTGCAGCTGTCGGCAAGCATCCAGCCACTCTGGATCTGCCAGGTCTGGGCGTTGAAACCCCCTTGAGCTGAAGACTTAAGGACATGGAAGAATGGCCCTGGACTGCTAAGCAGCAGAGCGTTACGCAATGTCGTGGGAAGCAGGACCTGGCGCTGGGCTGCACACAGAAAACCACTTGGAAGAATAATAGGAAGGTCTTGGAATTACAGGGTTTTTGTTGTTGTTGTTCTTTCAGTTTATTTCTTTTTTCCATTTTTCTACAATAAAAATGCATTTGTTTTATTATAGGATTTTTTTATCTCTTCAAAGAGGGGAGTGGCCAATATCTGAGCACAGCTTTCAGAACCGACCTCTCCTCCCTGCCCTGGACAGAACCTCGCACAGTCACCCGCCACACGAGGTGTTTAGCTATGCAAATGGCGTTGCTACCCCCTTGCTTTTGTGTGAGAGGGCAGTGAGCCGGGAAAGCTGTGTGTGTGGGTGCTTTAGGAAAGAGCTAACAGCACTTGACTTAGAGCCACATCCAGGGCTTAGCCTGGGCTTGCTGTAGCCAGCTGGGCCTGGCCTGGCCTGGCCTGCCCTAGCCGTGGCTCCAGGCTCTGGCCCTGGTGCCAGGCTCTGGCCCCGGTGGGTGTCCTGGCTCAGCTCCCTCCCGTAGGCAGCAGGGGGCTTGCTCAACCTTCCTGATGAAGTTCATCCTTCTTGGGAGAATTGGCAGTCACTGTGGCCAAGCAAAACAGTTTCTGGGTAACTGAAAAATTCAGTGACTCACTCCACTCTGTCTTCTGAGCCCTGCAAGTGACCAGTCTGAGGCGAGAGGTGGAGAAATGAGAGGACAGCGAGAGGAAGAGCTGAGGAGACACTGGAGGTGGACCATCCTGCCACTCCATGATGTTTCTGGCTATTTTTGTGCCAAGCTCTGGGAGAGGCACAGGCCACATAGAGGAGAAATAATAGTTGCAGCTCTCCTGGGATTTTTGTGCTGGTTGGGGAGCGAGGGGCAGTTATAAGGCGGGCAGATGTGGTAGGGACTGAGCAGGGGCTGTGGGAGGGAGCCCACACCAGACACAACTCCTCCTGGCTGAGGCATCAGGGTAGGCTTCCTGGAGGAAGAGACTTCTAGACCAAGGCCTGGATGACAAAGAGGAGTTGATGAAGCCAAGGACAAGGGGGAAGGTGTGAAAGCAGGGTGGGGATGGCAGGCCAGGCAGGGACATGTGGAAAGATCCAGAGATGACAGTGAGGGTGGTAGGTTTAGGAGGGCGGTGAGCGCAAGGCGGGCAAGGATGGCTGCTTTACGTAGAGGGCAATGGGGAGCCACTGAAGGCATTTGAGTAAGGGGGTCTCTAGCTCAGATTTCTGTTTTTAGATCCTTCGGGCCACTGTGATCTTTCAGCAATGAGAAAGGGAGAAGGAAAGGGTGTGGGGGGAAGGAAAGCGGGAAGAGGTCCTCCCCTAGAGCTTTGGAAGCCTGCCGCTGCTCTCAGATTCAGGCTCTGAGTTCGGCAGGGAGATGGGGGGATGGTGCCTGTGTGACAGCGGGGGGACGCCCCGGTTTGAGTCCTCACTTCCGAGCCCGGGGCATTACATTGTACGGTGAAACTACACTTCTCTCTGTGTGGAAAACCAGACGGGTGAGCTGACTCTGCAGAGGTCAGTCCTGAGCACCCCGCCCCCCACTGGACGCAGGGAGGCATTTGAGAAGGGCCTTTGGATGACAAGCAGGGTGGCAGCCCAGCCCCAGGACTGACTTGGGCTGGATAGCAGACAAATGCCAGAAAGACATTTTCATGGCAAAGAAGAGAGTCCAAAGCTCTGGGAGGTGCAGTCGGCTGGGGAGGAAGCACACTGACCTGGTGCTCAGGGGCCGGTCACCGCGTGGTCCCTGCGGAGCGCCCGCAGCGAGAGCTCGTACCCCAGGAACATGGCCGCACTCATGGGGAAGCCCCGCACAGCGTTCACCGTGATGCCTCTGAAAAACACCTTTGACAGGACACGCGTTACCACAGGGGACTGGCCTGCACCCTCTGCGGGGCCACCGCTGAAGCACAGAGAGGGGGCTGGTGGTGATGCCACGCAGGCCCCCATCTCAGCCTGGAGCCCACAGAGCCCAAAGGCCCCGTGCAGGTGAGGACCACCTAGGACGCCCCAGCCATGCCCTTGCCTGGACCCAGGTGACACCTGATGGCACTTTCCTTCCAGGCCCTGGTCCATAAGCACCGAATGCCACGGGGGCCCCGTGAGTCCTGTGAACACCCACACACCCTTGCTTAATCCCCACTCTCTCTTGTGAAGATACACACGCACACACATGCACACACACGCACACACAGTTCTCAGGAGTCTGGGAGTGGGAGTGCTCCACTGGGCAATGGCAGACAGAGCACCCAGCCACGGCCACCACTGTGACAGGTGCATCACAGCACGTCCCCCTAGGGGCCGGGGCAGGGAGCCTGTGCTGGAGGTGGCAGACACAGAGTTGGGACGCAGCTTCGCTGTTTAGGAGCCGTGCTACTTGGGTGGGCTTTGGGAGCTCAGATTTTCCAGCTGTGCCACGGGGGGGTGTGGGGGCGGCACACGCTGACCTGATGCAGCTGCTGAGGGAATAACAAGATGATACTGTGGAGCCCTTACATGGTGCCCGCCACGCCGTGAGCACTCCTTATCTGTTCACTGTCACGTCGCTTTGTACAGAGGAGGGTCCTCAGTGGGGCCTGTGTGGACGAGCGGCTAGCCCAGCCTCTGACTTAAGGAGACTGCCTGTGTCTCCCATCCCTGGGGAATATGGTAAGATGCTTCCCTTCCTGCCCGTATCTTCTCGCCTGCTGCAGGAACACACTCATCAACGCCATCTAACTCCAGCCCTTGAAGGTTTAACCCTACGAGTGGAGCTGAGCCCCATTCGGGAATAACTACACGTCATGCAGAACATGCTGAGAACAGATAAGGGCTTTGGTGAGCAGCGGGTGGAAGGGAGCTGTCCTTAAGGGTCCTCTCTGGATGCACCATCTACAGGCAAGCTCCTTCTCAAGCATAAACAACCAGTAACGGTGAGGCATCAGAGCAAACCTGTGAACTGACTCCTGTGTGATTTGCATGATTTGCTGAGTTCATAAAATAGAGCTGGTGTTGTAATTTTAAGAAAGCAGAAATCCAACCCTTTGCATTCCCCTTTTCCTGATAGTCAGGTGCTGTGGTGTCAGAGGTGGTACAGGCCACTGTCATTGGCCAGGACATTGGGTGACCTTCCTTCAGGGGAGGCGCCTGCACCTTGATGCTGGCGGCCTGGGAGGAGCAGCTTGACTGGGATGCGGGGAGAAGGGCCTTGTGGGCTCGGGGGGAAGCCTCGACCTCGGGGAAGGGGGCCGATGGACCAGGATCCCAGAGGTGGGCTGGTGGCCCCTCTAAATCCTAGAACAATTTGGGTGGGGGGTGGGTGGGACCTTGTACCATTAGCACCCCTCCTCATGTCCAGCCTTTCTGGAATTCCACAGGCGTACCCAAGGCTCCTGGAGGAACATTCCTTGCCAGGTGCCCTCAGAGGCCCCCTGTGGACCTGGGCTGGGTTCTGCGAGGCAAGAAGCCAGACAGGACCCAGTGTGGAGTATGATCCTCCTGTCCCACAGCACTGGGCCCTGCAGGAGCCAGGGGCCACTTCGGAGAGACAGCTGTGACCTCCCCCCAGCAGCCGTATCTGCTCTGCCTCTGCTCTGTGAGGCCGAACGGTGGCGAAGAAAGCGAAGACCTTCTGGCTTTTACTGCAGCTTCCAGAACACAAAACACTAGACTGAGTTGTTCCTCATGGAGCCTCAACAGCTCCCCACTGCCCAGGGTCACCCTCCTGGCCTGTCAGGATCCATGGTCTTTGTTCCTGCGCTTTCTCTGGCTGCCCCTTACACCTGTCACTCTGGGCAGGCTAACAGCCTGTCATTCCTCCTACTGAGCCACCTCCCCCCACCACTGGGCCCCTGCTGGAATGCCCCCCAGACTTGGCTGCACCCTCGAATAGCCCTCCCAGGGCCACCCCAGCTTAGGATCGGGCCTGTTGCCTTCCCTGCACTCAGTGTCTCTGCCGACACAGCGCTTCTCACACCATCTTCCGATTGCCCATGGCTTGCGTGTCCTCACACTAATACTGCCAGCAAGGGGTAGGGAGGGCAGTGTGTGAGCTTTGCCTCTGAGTCCCCAGCACCTGCACTGCGTTTGGCCTAGAGGACCCTCAGTAAGTCTTATGAAATGAGTCAGTGTCTGGCTGGTTGGCTGGCTGGATGGATGAAAGGAAAAATGGATGGATGGATGAATGAGCAAATGAACAAATGAATGAAAAACTCTGTGATGTGAAACAGAATGGCCTCTGAGTTGCGAGAGCCCCAGTGGTGACTGTCCTCGAGGGGGATTCCTGGGGTAACGAAAGGCTCCCAAACCCCAAGGTGCAGAACCAAAGAGCAAGCAGCCCTGGTGCCTCGGAGAGCTGGTCTGCCACAAACGTTCCTCCCTGGCCCTCCTGGGAGTTATCCAGTCCCATCCAACTGTCCCCACCCCTTTCACAACAGCCACCTCTGTGGAGCTACAGGACACCTTGTCACTCCCCCTCCCCCGGCATCGTTATTTCGGAGACAGCTCTCCAGGTAAGAGCCGTGGCCTATGTGACCCACGACGAACCTCCGAGCAGGCAGAGAATGGACCCAGGCCTTTCTTCTGTCCTGGCTTGGGAGTGCCCTGAAAGTCCATGGACTTCTGGTCCCTGTCATGAAGGCTGCCTGACTGGCACTCACCGCATGACTTACAGAAAGGGCGACTGGAATCGGGCACCATCACTACCACTTCCCTGCTTTCCGATTCTCTCTTACCCACGGGACAGTGGGAACAGCCTGGGCTTTGCACCATGCTCCAGGGAGTGGCAGTACAAGCGCTTCAGGACGGGCATCCCCCAGAGCCCGTGGCCGAGCCACCTGGAGCTGGAGCCACCCCTCAGCCCTGGGAAAAGGCATTCTTCCCACCGCTAAGAATTTGACTGTGAGACAGCCCAGCTTTCCAGGACTGTGGGGGGTTTCTTTGTTACTATATGTTATTTATATGCAAACACACATACGATGTATATAATACACACTCACCTATACGCTTGCACAGGCTGGAATATTTTTGGAATATATCACAGAAATGACAGTGACTGCCTGTGAGAGAGGACCCGCAGGAGGGACATTTGGACAATGTATCCTCTTATACCTTTTGAAGCTTCCTGTGTTTGTACACAATCTATCTTTAACCTTCTAATTAAAAAATTAAAAATTAATCCCTATGAGCTGATTAACCAGGCTGAATATTAGGACCTTTTTTTTTTTTTTACACAGCACTGTAATTTTTGGAGGAAATAAATTAGCAATATATTTTGCCACTACAGACACTTTCAGATTATGGCATTAATATTACAGATAGCAGACAGAAATATCTCAAATAAAAACAGAGCATCCCATTTGAATTTCCCTCGTGTTGCCCCTCTGTGATTATCGGTCAATCACAAACTGTGCCTCTGCAAAAAAAAAAAAAAAAGAAAGGCAGTTGAGTTGAGAATTCTGGGAAGATGGCAGAGCAGAAAATACCAGGAATCTACCTTCCCCTCTAGACAACCACTATACGAGCAGAATCCATCTGATTTTGGAATTCTGGAGCTTATTAAAGGCTTGCAACTTCCAGGGAAAGGGCTGGATGGTAAATCGTGATGAATTTCAGTCCTTAGTGAGGTGGCAGCTCCCCACCCTCTGCACATGTCTCTGGCAGGGCGGGGAGCTGAGTGCGTGTTCCTGGAGCAGGGTGCGCACAGTGTGTGGGAGCCAGGATAGGCAGTGGGGACCCTGTCCCCCCAGTGCTAAAGACCTGTTTCTGATCGCAGAGGCACCCTTGTTTTTCCACACACCCCACTCCCATTGATACAGGCCGGTCCCCCTTGGGCTGCAGGGACTTCCAGGGGATTTAAAGGGCTCATGCCCCTCTACCTGCATTTTTCTTTTTTCCCCCATTTAGGAGGCAGACATTTAGGACCAGGACATTTAAAAGCAGCTGCATGTTTGGGGAAAGTTAGGAAGTGACTGAACATGCCCAGGGAAAGGTGAAGTCTCAGAAAAGACCTGAAAGGACCTTAAGCTCACACCTGGTCCTTGGCACAGAGGCCGTCTGCAATAATTGGAAAAACAAAACAATGAACAAAAGCAACAACCAGAAGCACTAAACCCTTGGAAAAGAAAATAATCTGATCTCCAAAGTAACCACACTAGGGGATTCAAATGTCCAGTTTTCAACAACAAAATCATAAGGCATACAAAGAAACAGGAAAGTGTGGTCTGTTCAAAAATAAATAAATCAACAGAAACTGTCCCCCAAAAGACCTGATAGCAAAACTACTTGACAAAGACTTAAGACAACTGTCTTACAAATGCTTGAAGAACTAAAGGGAGGTGTGGAAAAAGTCAGGAAAATGATACAAGAACAACATGAATATATTGGTGAAGACAGAAAACCCATAAAGAAACCAAATAGAAATTCTGGAACTGAAAAGTATAACAACTGAAATGAAAAATTCACTAGAAGGATTCAAAGGCATATTTCAACAGGCAGAAGAAAGAATCAGCAAACTTGAAGATAAGACAATGAAAACGATTCAGGCCAAAAGTTATTGGAAGAAAAAAGATTGAAGGAAAGAGAACAGAGCCCGAGGGGCCTGTGGGAAACCCTCAAGCTGACCAATATACGCATTGTGGGGGTCCCAGGAGGAGAAGAGAAAAAAGGGAAGAGAGAATATTTGAAGTAACACAGCCAGAACACTTCCCAGATTTGGTGACAGACATGAATATAAACATTGAAGGAGCTCGACAAATTCAAAGTACGATGAACTCAAAGAAACCCACACAAGACACACAATAAACTTTTCGGAGATGAAGACAAAGAAATAATCTTGAAAGTAGCAAAAGAGAAGCAACTCATTGCACAAAGGATCCTCAGGAAGATACCTGTAGAGGCCAGAAGACAATGGGACGATCCATTCAAAGTGCTGAAAGAAAAAAATAGTCTATTAGGAGTCCTATATCCAGCAAAACTATCCTTTAAGAGTGAGGGAGAAGTCAATCATTCCCAGATAAACACAGGCTGAGGAAGGTCGTCACCACTGGACCTACTCTGCAAGAAATGCTCAGGGGCGTCCTTCAGCGTGACACGAAACGACACCGGACAGTCACCTGAAGCTGTACGATGAAGACAAGACCTCAGTAAAGGCAGATTCATAGGGAGAATGACGTCAGCATCACAGCAGCACAAGACATTCCTTGTTTTGCCCCCAGCTCAAGGACAAAAATGTGGCATCCGCCCCTGAACAAAGGTGCCTCCGTGGGAGCTGTGGGATCCAGCACCATACACTGAGGGACCCAAGAGGAGCGTCTCCCATCTGTGTATCCGGCAGACAGGCCTCGGTACCGGCAGGGGAACTGGCTGTAGCACCTCCTGGCCGTGGTCCACAAGCACCTGGAGAACACCGGCTTGGGCAGTCACCCACAGGTGAGACAGCCTTTGTGGAAGTCCAGGTTTCCAGAGGAGAAGTTCCAGCACTCCGATGGAGGGAAAAAATTACAAATTTGGATGCATTGGAGCAGGCAGTTAATAAATATCAGAGGGCTTGGAACAATGCAGCCAAATGAGAGAGGGCCCAGAGATCAGCAGTAACATTAAAACGGATAAAATGAATACTAATACCAATGACAAATGGATCTCTTCCTAAATGTTCTCTGTGTGTGATGCGTTAGGGTAGGCACTTTTTATATGCATAATTCAGTTTAACCCACAAATATCCCTGTTATTCATGGTTATCCTTGATACACTGAGCCCCGGAGAGGTGAAGCACATCTTGTCTGGATTCCTCCAGCTCACAAGTAGCCAGGCCTGGCTACTCAGGCCTGCTAATCCTGGGAGGCGTATCAAGAAAATCAGGGGCCTACAGGAGGAGGAGCAAGGGTTTCTCTGGAGGGTGCTCAGGGTGTCGTGGGAGGCAAGACAGACAGGGAGAATTCATGTATAACCTTGGAACTGGGCATGGGAGTCTGGTCTTCACTCTGGGGCAGTATAGAGGCAAGAAGGAGCTTGGGTTTAGGACAAGACCCTTGGGTGCAGGGAGGAGAAAAGAGGAGGAGGGAGACGAGGCCTGGTTGGAGGCTGCCTCAATAGCGGAGGCCAGAGGAGTCAGGCTCTGGACTCGTGTGGGTGGGAGAGCAGGAGACAGACCGGGGGGCTGGAACCTGTGGTGACTGAGGTGGTTCTGGGCCTTCCCACGTGGGGGAGGGGAGGGGGAGGGCAGGCGTGAGCAGGGAGTGAGGAAGGACCTCCCAGCCTGTCTTGACGATAGGGCAAGCATCGGTGACACACAGACGCGGGTCTGGGTCCCGGCTCTGCCACACTGCTGCTGCTGGACCTCAGGCGGGTACCAGTCTCCTCTGAAGCTCCGTCGGGGGGCACACCCACCCTCTCACCAGCCTGGGGCAGGGAGGAGACAAGTTTCTCTTACCGCCAGCACCTCAGTTTCCCTTCTCTATGATCTCACGTCCCCCCAGATGTCTGACCCACCTTCCAGGGACTGACACCGACCCCGCATGGCTGCTGTGGGGCTTACTTTAAGACCGTCCTTCTGGTAACTCTGGGAGATACAGTCCAGGACACCTTTGTATTTGTTTAAATAAACCCCATCAGCCTGGAGGCGACTTTTCACAACATCCATAGGAGTTGCTGTTCCCCAAGAAATTGCTCCTGTGAAGAGAAAGACAAACCGGTGTCAGGGGCTGGCTGGTTGGGGTCTGGAGGGGACCCTGCAGATTTCCCCCCTCAGAGGCTGAGGGAAGTGAAGACATTCAGGGTTAGGGCCTGTAAAGGCCGCTCCTGAGCCTCCCTTGACACTTGCCATAGGACCCCTGCAGACCTTGGCTCTGCCATCTGTAAAGTGGGGCCATGGCCCCTGTCTTCACGGGGTTGCATGAGGATGGATAAACAGATGCATGGGAAGCATTCAGCCCAGTGCCAGGCCCATAGCCAGTGCCTTACAGGCCTGTATTGGTAGATTTTATGGAGAGACAGGACGAGGTCCTGCTGGTCCTCTGTAGCACCTTTCCAGGGGCAGGGCAGGGCCCAGGGGGAGGCCTGAGGCTGCAGGCTGGCGGCTCCCACAGGCAGGGTTCACCCCGAACAAACACCGGCAGGAAAGAGGCTGCTGGGCAAGGAGGGGCCAGCCTGGGGACTGCCGAGGAGAGTAGGAGCAGGTCTTTGAAAACCTCTCGTCTCTTCCAGATAGTGGAGCAGAAGAAGCCTTGGGACCACGTGCCCCTGCGTCACCCTCATTGGATAGCTCAAATGCCCTGGTTGGAGCACTTTTGTGACTTTAAGAGGCTCTAGGAAAACCATTCAGGGTTATTGTGTAAACACAAAAGCTGGCACGCTCTCGGCTGGGGAGAGAAAAGCAAACGGATGCCAAAGTTCAAGGCAGCTTGGTTTGCAAGGTTTTGTAATGGCTGCCCCAAGCCCTCTGCCCACCCTGGCACCCAGCCCCTGTAGCTCCTGCTCTCGGCCCTCAGGGAGCCCTCTGGACCCCTCCTCCCGCTGCCCCCTTTGGGACGACAGGCACACGCCCCGTCCCTCAGCCCACGGAGAGGGTATAGCGGGTGGAGGTTGGCCTGCCACTCCACTCACACCTGCTCTCACCAGAGATGAGTGACGGGGGTTTGGGGGAGGATGGGCAGTGAGGGGAGGGTTGTCCTCTCAGCCAGCAAGTGCTTACTGAGCAAAACCGGGAGCCAGTACGGGCCAGGCCTCAGCTGGTGTGGGTGGGACAAAACACTGGTGTTTGGTGGCTAAGACGTGGGCTTCGTTCTGCGTTGGCTGAGTTTCAGGCATAGCTAATTATGAGGAGGAGGAAGAGGAGGAAAGACAATTGTCTTCTCTCAGTATCCGCCGTCTTAAACAGCAACCGTCTCTGGACTGCTGAGCCGCTCTGGCCACCGCTGCGTTTCTCTCTGCCCGGCACAGCACGGCCGGCGCCCCCAGAAGTGCTGTGAGACTCGGGTTCTCTAATTTCCTTCACCCTGCTCTCTCTCAGGCCCACTTCAATCAGGTTATCACACCTTCTCTTGACTGAAGTGGGTCTTGTCAAAGTGCCTGATGACCTCCAGCCACCACGAGGCCCCATGGGGCGGGGAGAGAGCTGGGCACGGGCAGCCTGCAGCAGAGAGAGCGGTGGAGCTGGGGCTCAGCCGTCAGGTGCAGGAGCAGAAAGTGGGTGCCGGCGGGTAAGCCGAGCCCAGAGGGCCTGAGACACCCCTGCAAGGGCACTGACTTCGACCCTACGAGGCGTGGGGATGCGGTGCGAGCTCTGAGTAGGGAGGTTACGTAATGGGTCCATGGTCACAAAATGAGTAAGTGTGAATTTGAACTTGGATCTTTGTGATGCAGAGTCCCTACTATACTGTCTGAACTGTCTATGTGACCTCGGGTTAGTCACCTAATTTCTCTGAACCTGACTTCCTCATCTGAAACATGGGGAGCCTGACGCCTGCCTTCTGGGGGTAATGAAACGCTCACATGAGAAAAGCTTACAGTGAGTCAATATTCCAGAACGGTGAGCCGCAGAGACCGATTTCCTTCACAAAGCTCAGAAACACTTGGCACAGAGGAAGTGCTCCAAATGTATCTTCTGGTTGAAAAAGCTGAATGAGCTCAAATGGAGGTACTTGTTACCCCCACAGGTCCAGGGAGCAGAGATGGAGAAAGGGAGGACAGTTCCCCACTCCTAGCCCCTTCTCCGGCATGTGGTAGGTGCTCAACATGAATTGCTGGATGAGTGGTGGGCGGGTGAATCCTGCCCCTCCCCATGGCAGAGCAGGGCATGTCAGCTCCCCAGCTGTCCCACCGTGGCAGCCAGCACAGAAACGGTGACCAACGCTGTTGCCTTACCTGCTGTGCCACCTGCCAGCCACACGGTATAGGGGCTGGGGTCCGAACAGGCCTCAGGCGTGATCCAGTCGCTCACGAACACATAGGGGATAAAGTAGAGGCAGTAGCCCGGGACGTCCCTCAGCAGCATAGCGCTGGCACCTCGGTATAGCCCCGCCAGGCCCTCCGTCCGCACGATGGTGGCGATGCAATGCACAGGCCCCTGGTAGGCTGGCCGCTCCCCGAGAGCCACAGCCCTGGGCTTCACACTGAGGTTAGCTGCAAAGACAGGGGCAGACGATAACAAGTGACCCGGGGGCAAGAGACTGGCCATTCTCTGGCACTGGAGCCAGCTCAGCTCATTGACAGTTTCTGCTCACGTGGCGCACTGGTTTTTACCAAACCTTATGACCTCCTTGGCAGCTCGAACCAGGGCTCTGGAGTCCCAGCAGAGAGGCCCTGCCAACAGGTACAGCCAGGCTGGAGACAATCCCATCCAGGTGACAAAGCACCAGTTGCCTGAGAATGCCCAGGGGTTCCTGGCCAACCGTCACTGTGTCTTCCTAAGCAGGTGTGGCTGCAGAGCTCCTAGGATCAAATATAAAAAGCCACACCAAGCTCTGTCTTGAAGCAGAGACTGGAAATCCAGCGCAGTGTGTGTGTGTGTGTGTGTGTGTGTGTGTGTGTGTGTGTTTCAAAACAGTACAATGTGTGAGATTTGGACCCAGCTCCAAATCCTGGCCCCCCAGTTACAAACATTTTGTCCTTGGCAGGTCACCTCTTTCAGCCTCTGTTTCCTTGTTTTGGTGAAGAACTCAGGCCAACACTGTACTGTATACTTGAAAGCTGCTAAGGGGGTACAGTTGAAAAGTTCTCACCACATACACACCCATAAAATGGTAACTGTGTGAGGTGATGGATGTGTTAACCAAGCCGACCTTGGCAGTCATTTTGTAATACACACATGTATCACCACGTTGAACACCTTAAACTTACACAGTGCTCTATGTCAAGTATATCTTAATGAGGCTGAAAAATTATGTGTTCAAAATATAAAAGAACATCCTGTTGTGCGTATAAATAAGCAATACCTGTAGCGTGCTCAGCTAGGAGCACTGCAGGGCTGCACTACACTATCCAGAGATCATTCTGAGACCCAGGTTGGCCAGCATGGATTGGGCGCAGGATGCACTGGCTGGAGGGCTGGACTTGCACTCACTGCCTCACTCCAGCCCTGGTGCCATCGGTCCCTCGAAGTCCAGGAGCACAGGGCTGCTGTCCCCTTGTCTGACCTGCTGGGTCTCTGCTGGCAGATCACAGGTTGCTTTGTCTGTAGCTTCTTCTAGGAGTGTGTATAGCTGGCAAGTGGTGACTCTCTCTCGTATTTAACCCTACCATCTGCTCCCCCGCTGTCTGCATCACAGACGCCCCCTCTCCTGCTGTGGACCCTTTCGCACAGCTTACCCTGACTCATGGCTGGAGAGACTGCCCAGTCCCTGTGCAGACACAGCAGGCTTACTCTCAATTTTTTCCCTCCTTGGGGAGCTAGCACGACATGCCCAGGAAAGAAGTTTGGCTGCGACCACTTGCCTATTCTGCCGCCGGGCTTCAATTCCCGGAATGCAGCACCTCGGTTTGGTTTTGCATACGCTGGCAGACAGGCAGACTGGTTTGATTACGGAGTTGAACTTCCAAGTCTCCCAGGTAGTTCTACCTTTATCAGGGAAAAGGTTAGGACTAAATATTCAGCTTCTCGACGCCACAGCCCAAACTGGAGATTTGGGAGTGAAGTGCAACCTTTCACACGTCGCAGAGCAGGTGGGGTCGAGGAGGCGGTTTCTCTTTTCCTAGGAAATGTCACTGAACGAAGTAATCCTGTATTTTCCCTCTGTGGCGGCAGGGGGAGAGTAATCACAGCCATGCTGTGTGGACAGGAGACTGGGTCCCATTCACTTCTGCCCCAGATCCCACAGGAAGTGAGCCACGTTTGGGGCAGGGCACATAGGGCCCTGTGAGCTCAGAGCGAGATCAGACACTGTGGTCTTTGAAAGTCTACTGAGACATCACTGGGCACCCCTTCCTCTCCCAAATCTACCACGATACTGCCGGGGTCCTCCTGGGTAATTCTGGCATTAGACAAAATAGATGTAGTTGCCCCAATGTACAAACTTTGCCAGGGCCAGGCTCATGTCCAAGTGCAGTGATCTGACCCAGGGATCAAAGATGTCATGAACCACCGATGGGGACGATGTGGCTTCCAGTAGTTATTGACAGGATGAGGGTCTCCGGCAATACTCTGCCTGCTTGGAGGTACGGAGGTTGAAAAAAGTACTTGCCCAACCTCAAACTGGCCCTGTTAACAAAAACCTGAATTTGCTTCCTTTTCTCTCCAGAGTGAGCAACAAGGAAATGCTCCCGCACGCTCCCCCGGCTATGTTCCTCTCCAGGTGCCGATGACCTGGCCTTGAGTCCGGGTTTGCACAAGTCAGCTGTAGGTGCGACATGCACGCGTTTCAGGAATTCTAGACTGCAGGGCGAGGCCCGCCTTCTTGGAGGTCTCGCTGCTGCACAAAGAAAACCAGCTGAACCTTGAACCAGACACTGAACTGAGGCATCGCTGGGTACCCCTTACTCTCCCAAATCTACCAGGGTCATCCTGGGGATGACCCTGGGAACAGGACCCTACCTTGTACTTCTCCCCCCTCCCCCACAGGTCAATAGTGAGGAAATTCTTTAGCATACGAATACATGTGTGGTTTTGTTTTCAGAACCTCTGCAGGGGGAGACACATACACACCGACCCTTTACCCCAAACTATTTCAGGGTGCGTGTTTGCTGAGAACAAGGATCGTCTTACCTGCCTCCGTGCGGTCACTGGTTACATGCCCTATGCTGCTGACCACACTGCCCTCTGACCTGCTGTCTGTTCTCCCACCGTCACTCAGTCTCGTGGTGACCTTCACGGCGTTCCTCCCTCCCCCCCGGACAGCGTCCAGGCTGGGCCGGTATGGCAGTTAGTTGTCCTCTCTCTCTAGCCTCCTCTAATCTGGAGCCTTTCCACGGCCTTTCTTTGTTCTGTTGTGACTCTGACGTTTTTAAGGGTGTGCGGCCCCCCTTCTTGTAAACAGGACTTTCTCCACTGGGGTTTGTTTGATGTTTCCTTGTTGCCACACAGCGCTTACGCACTGTTGGCACGACCTGCTCCCCGTTCTCGCCTCTCTGCCCACGAAGACTCATCACGCTCAAGAGCCTTCTCTGGCCTCCTATACCTGTTGGGTTTTTTTTTTTTTCAGTTTGATTTTTCTTAAATTGAAGTAGAATTTACCTTCAATAAAAGGTATAGGTGACAAGTGCACAACACGTGAGTTCCAACAACCGTCACCACACCCTACTGAGAAAATGACATCTTATGCCTGAAACAAACTGTTTTGGTCACACCCTGCTCAAGCAGAGCACAGATTCCGAGCCCAGCTACCCTCTCCTGCTTTTCAAGGTGAAAGACTGCGACACTATGTGTCACTCAGTGAGATGCAAATTTTTCTTTCGGGTGATGGTTATTACCGTCTGTGTTAGCAATGGTGATACAAATGAGCCATCTGGGACCCCAAAGCAGAAAAGAGCAGAGAGTGCTCTCAGTGCTCAGGGCTCAGATGCTCTTGGCTCAGCCGGGAGGCGTGGCCCTGAGAGGTGTGGCCTGGGAGCGGGGACTGCTGGACTGAGAAAAGCACTGAATCAGGATTCCTGGCAACTCCAGCAGCGGGCCAATTTTAGTTTGCAAAAAACAACTTTTGTTGATCCCTAAAAACGGACTTGGGAGGTTGCTGGCAAGCAGCTCTTGGAAATGTGAACAACCCACGCCTTGCCTGTCGTCGGCACAAGGACCTGAGGGAGGAGGCCGGGAGCCGGTGGCACCGTGAGTCCCCACTTAACGTTGCAGGTAGGTTCCTGCCCCCTGTGACTTTAAAGCGAAATGACACATCGAGGAACCAATTTTACCACAAGCTAATTGATACAGACAGGAGTTGGGTTCCTGTGGCATATTTCTGGTCACAAAAGTACCAGCACACTTTTAAATAAAGACCCAAAACACTTCTAAGATTAAACAGTAAAATAAATGTGAGCTATGCATACATTTAAGAAACAATAATAAGAAGCAAGAAGGAGAATTATTTTCCAGCCTGCTTATTCCAGTTCAGGGTCGCGGGGGGCCGGAGCCTGTCCCAGCAGCTCAGGGTGTGGCAGGACCCACCCTGGACAGGACGCCCTTCCGTGGTCGGGACGCCCACACACACTCACTCGCTCACACCGGAATACCTTAGACATACCAGTTCACCTCCCATGCACATCTCTGGCATGCGGAGGAAATCTGAGCACCCACAGAACACCCACACAGGCACGGGAAGAACACGCAAACTCCACCCAGAAGGCGGCCCCAGCCCGGAACTGATTTCCTGAATCACTGTTACTAAGAAAGGAGGTTGAACGAAACAGCTTCATTCAAAGCCCTGCCGTGCTCCGCTCTACTGAGCCGCTGGCTCCCGGCCGGCCTGCTGTCCCCGAGCCTCCGGGACTTGGGCTGGGGGCGTGCGCACATGTGCAAGTCTGCCGGCAGAGTCATCTTCCTTTAGGGCGAAATGTATTTAGTTTCTCTAGAACTTTTTGTTCAGTGAGGATAAGATCATGAACCAAATTTTGCTTGTTTCTTATCATGAGTGCTTTCCCACGGAGACTAGTTTTTGCTGTTCTCTCGAAATCAAGAGCCTGTTACCTATTATGACAATAGGTATGGATTATACACCCCAAACACTCGGAATGCCTGTGTTTTTCTTTGTCTTCCCAAACTCAGTTAGGATCAGCTCAAGCCCCTGCGCCAAGGCTGGCGGATGCTCAAAGTCAATGAGATTGGCCCCCATTCCGTTCCTAATTTTCCCCTTGGAGCGGAAGAGGGCCTGCGGAATTCTACCAAGACCCTCTCCTCCAGACCACCCGACCGTGTCCAGAGTGGGCCGGCTCCTTAGTCCACATGCTGCACCTCTGGCCCCCCTGGTCTGCACCGTGTCCGGTGCCCTGCCTGCCCCCTTCCTGGGCTGGGGGTCCCTTTGAAGAAGGCTCTGCAGAGGGCAGGGCGTCCAGGTTTGGCCAACCCTAAGGGGTATCCACACCACCACCTCTTGGGGGTCCTCCCACCTCAGCGGGGGCTGGACCAGCTCAGACACAGGTGAGGGCCCCCACAGATCTGCCCCTGCTGCTCCTCTTCCCAGAACCCAGGACCTCGCCGCAGCGTGCCACTGTGCCCTCCGCAGGTATAAGCAGAAAAGTTCCAGTTCTTTCCCCTTCTTAGACCTGCTGTCCCATTTCTCAATGGGCTGCGACCCTGGAAAGAGGAAAGCTCGCTGAAACACCATGGCTGGTCATTGGTTTACTGGGCCTGGCCCTCAGGAACACAAGGTCACTCTCCGGAAAGGGAATTGCCACTAGGCCGCCCCTGTATGTGTGAATTTTGGGGGTCACTTCTAGAGAAAATCCTGGGCGAATCGGTGGTCCGCAGATGAGGCCCTGCTGGTCCCCAGTCAGCGGTGTGCAGGCTCACCAGACGGTCTGCGCTCGGGAACGTCTAGGCCAGGGGGTCCTCAAGTGCAAATGGCCAACGTGGAGTTACCTTGACTCCAGGATCCGTAAACACTGTCTAGTTTGACAGAACTCCGAACATCCCTGACATGTACATTACGGCCGTTTTTCTCATATGCATAGGTGCCATGGTGGGGAATACACAAATATTTACTTAAATATTCTAATAATACTCATTAGTAATATTAAACATTATTACTAATAATAGCCTCTTGTCATATGGCTTTTCTTAACCCATGAATGCTGGAAGGATGGCTGCCACCCTACGGGCTGGACCCCATTTCATACATTAAAAAGGGACTTGTAGAAGGAGCTGTGAGTCCCCAGCCCGGGCCAGAGGCCATATCCCTGTGATGGTCTGCCCTGACTGCTGCTATTTTGCCCTGACTGGTATTTCCTGCTGTCAGAGAATTTCCGGATGGCAGGAACCACACACCGTGGCGTGCCCCAGAGCACCGTGACCTGGTGTCCACCTGACACTGTGCCCCGTGTCTGTGCTTCAGCATCCACTCAGTGAGTGCTGGAGCATCTGATCGAGCAGATCTCGGGGCTGGGGCCTCCCCACAGTCCACCTCCCATATCCTCGCTCATCCAGCCTGGCCCTGGCTGGTCCTTGGGCCAGAGGCTGCAGATACTACAGGGAACTTCCAAACCATGGGCCCAGCTACTGCACTGGTCTCAGATGCCATGGAACACCCAGGCACGGGCAGGCTGCCTCCAGCAGACAGGCCGGGTGTGACCTCAGTGGTCTGGGTTGGAGCAGGCTGGTGTAACCTGTCAGTCCGCTTCTCCAGGATATTGCCAACTGGGAGACTCTTGCCCATTTCTTGTTTGCCAAGAGTCCAGTGGCTTCCTCATGATCTACAGGGTCCAAGGTATCCAGACAGTTTAGTAGAAAGAACCCTGGGTTAGGAGCAGCCAAGATTTGCTTTGCTGCTCAGTGCGATTTTATGTACGACCTGGTGGAAAGGACTCGCCCACACTGGGCCTCGGTTTCCTCATCATCTGCAAAAGGGGGAGGAGTAGTAGCCTATGCACCTCATTGGGCTTCCGTGAAAACTAAGTGAGAATGTTGGCAAAGTTACTCTCCTAAAATGCATGTTCGGCAAATGTTCTCTCCTTGAGGCAAATAGTTATCATTCCTAATTTTATTATCCTGTCCTGCTATGACCCCAGATCCCAGATCCCAGATCCTGGATCCCGGAAGTGCTGGGCCTGCTGACCTGAGGCAGCGGTGGCCCGCTGCCAAGCGTACCGTGCGAGGCGGTGAATCCCCGAGCGGGGCCAAGAACTTCCAACACTGCTGTCAAGTCCACAAACCAGGACAATACTTGTTCTTGTCCATTGAGTCAAAAAACAAACAGGTGTGTCCCCGGTGGTCAGAGCTTCATGACGGTGTGTTCTGTTGTGTGCACCTTTATCGATCTCTGGTAGCTGCGTGGGGCCATGGTTTGAAAATGACTCAGTTACACTGTCCAGAATTCAAAGACTCCTCTGGAACTACATGGCTGAATGCCTGGCCTCTCCACAAACCTTCCCCCTCCACTTCTGGGCTGCCATTGTTCCAGCCCTCACTCCGTGTTAGCAGCCCAGAGCCTGGTGGAGAAGAAGGCCCCGGCTATATGGTCCTGGCTGGTCTCCAGTTCTTTGTGCTGCTTGTCTGGCTCCAAGGGTTCCTGCCTTCCCATGCAGGCTTCCCTCCAGAAGTCTGCATCCGTAGTTCCTGCCCCATACCAGGGAACTCTCGGACAATCCTTGTGTCTGTCAGAAGGCTGCTCCTCCCCAAGGCCAGACTGGACTGTCACACGTCTTTATGGTAGCAACAAACCCATTGCCAAGGAGAACAACTGGTGTGTGCCGGCTTCTGAGGCAGAGTAGGTAACATTCGCAGACAGACATTTTCTGCAGATTCAGGGCAACTGGAGAAATGGCCTCACTCCAGCTGTCAGCACGGGGGGGCAGGGAACTCCTGGGCTCACACGGGCTCTGTGTCCTGGTGCGCAGTTGGTGACCTTGCCTGCCCATACCCACCTCTCTGCTGTGACCCTCCCGCCCAGCGCGTCTCTTCTCCACATGCCCAGAGGACCTTCTCCTCCTCAAACCCTGGCCTCTCCCTGTCCCCCTTATTCCATTCAGGTAATCTTGAACAGGCAAGAGCCAGGCCCCAAAGCAAGCTCTCTCATTTCCTTCCTCTTTGCGCTCAATATTCCCTCTGAATTATCTCTCTTTCCTTCTCCTCTCCCAACTTGGAAAAGATTTTTCCCTTCTCCTCCCCTTTTGGAGACCTCCTGATCTGCAGAGCCAGGCTCCCAGGTTCCAGAGCCTCCCACGGGCCTTCGTACCCTACACACCTGACTGTCTGCCAGACTGCGCGCTCCCTGAGGACAGGGGCTGTGGTCTGAAACCTCTGATTTGCCTGCCGTGGTGGACTCGGAGCAGAGCTCTGGAAATGCTCGTGAGTGAATGAGTCCAAGAGCGAATTCAGACAGGCGTGCTGGTCAGCCCTGTGCCTCCTGCCGGGCTTGGGAAGTCACTAAGGTGGCTAGCACAGAGTTAGTGTGCCTGCTCCTCTGAGCCCTCAGACTCTGCCCTCTGCTGGTACTGAGGGCTTTCTGCTCTGCACAGTTAGGCTCTTCATGAAAACCCAGACCTGAAAGCTCCGGGGTGGGGAGGATGAGTGGCATCAGCTGTGGCCTCCAGGATGTGACTTGGCCTGGGCATTGGAGGAGCCTGGACTTGAAGTGCAGGCCCAGCAGGGCACCCAGGGGGATGCACGCCTGGGCAAAGGGTGATGACAGCTTTAAAAAGAAGGGTCTCTCTCCAGGGGCCTCACTGTCAAGTCCACAGCCAACTGGACTCAGGGCAACTCCTCTCTGTCTGCCAAGTGGCAGAGGCCCCAGGAGAAAGCCTCAGGCGAGATGGAAGCGTGTACAGGAGGGAGGACCACCATGGGGAAGTGGCGGTGGTCAAGGCCAAACGGAAATTCCCTCTAAACTCCAGCCACCGTCAATGTCGTTGGGTAAAGCCCTTCTGTATAACAATTTCACATTTGTACCAAGAATCTTAAAAATGGCCATAGCCTCTGACCTACTCATGAATCAAAGAGCCCACACATTTAGAGAAATAATCCTACATGAAGGCAATTCTGTATGGACAAATTTGCTGATAACACTATTTTTAAAAAATGAAGAACTGTGAAGAACTGTGAAGAACTGAAATTGTTCATCACTAGGGTGATTGTTAAATAATAAGTTTCCTGCCCTGGCTGGGTGGCTAACTTGGTTGGAGAATCATCAGTACACCAAAAAAGGTCATGGGTTCGATCCCCAGGCAGGGCGCACACCTAGGTTATGGCTTTGACCCCTGGTCGGGGCACATACAGGAGGCAGCCGGTCAACATTTCTCACACAAATATTTCTCTCTCTCTCTCTCCCTTCCCTTCTCTCTACAAATCAGTAAACATAGATCCTCAGATGAGGATCTAAAAAAGTAGATAATAAGTTTCCTGAATTCTAGCTAACACTGATTTCGTGTCTTCAACATGCCAGGCATCGCCCTTGCTTTGCAGATGAGTAAACTGAGGCCAGGCCACGTGAGGTGGGCCAGCCACAGTGTCCTGACACCGGTAGAAGATTAGAAGCAGGGGTCTAACTCCGGCAACTGAATTCTGACCACACGACATCGTCCCTCTCAGTGAGTGTGCATGTGTGTGTGTGTGTGTGTGTACGCATGCGTACTCCATGGAATGCTGCGCATCTTTTAAAAATACTACCCACTGATTTAAAGTAATTGTACACACATTTTTAATGACATAAATGTGTTTCTGTTATAATGTTGAATTAAAATAGGATATGAAACTGTCTCTACAATGAGTATAATCTGCTAAGATATTTAATCTATATGTATAAAGAAGAAAAGGAAACACATTTACGTAGTAACAGTGATTGCATTTGGGCAGATGGGTGTTTTCTCTCTTGAGAGTCCATGCTCTGTATTTTGTCCACTCTGAACCAAGGTCACCACTGATGGACAACCGGGCTTCATATCTGCACACCCGCCAACCACATGACCTGAGCTCACACTTCCACCGGCCAGCCCACCTGTCAATGTCCCAAAGCACAGAAGCCAGAGGTGTCTGTCATGGGCTCTGTTACATGGGCATGGCCTCTCATGGCTCATCGTCAAGGTCCCTAGGAAATGGGCAGGCAGTTCTGGGGTAAAGCCACAAGCCGTGAGCAATCCCACAAGCCCTGCTCAAGGCTGATCAAAATGCCCCTGTCGGCTGAGCCGCTGCACAGTGCGGGCAGACCCAGAGCCGAGACCACAGTCTGCAGCCAGCCCCGGCCTCGCGCTGCCTGGCCCACACAGTGCTTTGGGCTGCGCAGTGCTGTGCTGGTTTGGTTCTGTTTGGCTTTGTTTTTAATTGAATTAACTAATCATTCCCAATTGAAAGGCCCCACAGAAAGATCTAGCTTCCTGCCCTCTCTTAAAAATCAAGAGGCCCAAGCCATGTGGCAACAGTGAGCAGGCTCACGGCTGTAGCTGCCCCCGCAGACAGGATGTGGGCCCACCACTCCCTGCTGCCTCCTGGCTGCCGACACTGATGCACGTGCTCGAACTACTGCTTCTCTGACAGCGGAGTGATATGGGAAGTGAAAGATGTTCTGTGTCCACGTCTCAGTGCAAACAGGAAAACAGAAACGTGCACTAGGAGGGCCTGTTGGTCTCAAAAAGTGTGAGAGGGTTCACTGGCCGGTCACTTCTTTACCTCCCTGGTCCTAACGAGTCTTTGAGTTTTCTCCTCGGGCCTGGACGGTTCCCAAGGAACCAGTACAAGGAAACGGCATCCGTCCTCCTGTTCTGGAATGAGTCCTGGCAGAAAGTATGGCCCGGTGACATTTCCCCTGCCTGCCCCGCCCCACCCCCAGTCGTCACTCTGCTCAGCACCTGCAGTCGCCAAGCCCTTCTCCCAAGCAGCAGGGGTGGGAGGTGAGGAGAGTGGTCCATGCAGAGAGGAGCTGCCCAAAGCCACAGAACTCAGACCCATCCCTGGGAACCCACGAGCTGTGCCATTTACTTGAACAGTGTCCTTTTGGAGACGTGCTCCTGGCCCGCGTCCCTCCCTAAAGTTCAAAGCTGGTTTGGCGTGTGACGACTTCGTGCAAAGGCCTGGGGAGGCTCAGCTTCTGCAAAGTCCTGGGCCAGAAGCAGAAACAGTAGCAGTGGCTCTGAGTCAGACCGCCTGGGTCCCCTGCCAGCACCACCCCCCACCAGGGCAGTGACCTCAGGCAGCTGGGGAGCCTCTCTGGGCCTCCATCCCCTTCTGTAACTGTCTAGGGGCTGGGTTGTTGTGAAGACTGAACACACGCCAAGCTCTCAGCACAGGATCAGGGCTCAGGAAACGCGGGACCCCCAGCCCCCACTGCTCTGACCAGTCTGCCTCAGCCCGGATTGGAGGGTTGTAGGGCACAGCGGAGGTGGACCCTTCAATCGTGGTTTCTACTTTCCCTCCACCCACTCAGCTAAACTGTTTTCCTCTTTGCACTGACAGCTCAGCCCCTGGGGCCGGGCACCAATGACTTAGAGCTTTGCAGGGCAGGGCTGAGAAATGTTTGCCCATGGGAACCTCCTTGGCTGCCTGCAACGTCCCTGAGCTCCCAAAGGCCAGTTTCTGGCACACTGGGAGGGCCAAACCCACCCGTGTGCATTCTCTGCCACTGCCTTTAGGTGTTTACTTAGGGGAAGCAGTCTCCTACGGCACCACAATGAACTGGCAACCTGAGGTCAAGGGCAGGGTCCCATCCTCGCAGGAGCAGGGTCAGGGAGCACCATCCCTCAGGAGATACGGTCAGCGTCTCCTGTGGTGGAGAGGCATGGGGAGGGCACCGGGCCCCCACATTCTCACTGTTCCCCGGGCCTCTCCAGGAAGCCAGGCTCCAGAAGAGTCCAGACTTCCTGGATGGGCAGCTCTGGAGAATCCCAGCCCAGCTGGGCCACTCCCAGGCAAGCAGGCATGGGTGACCTTCGGGGCTGCCCTGGCCAGGGGCACAGTCCCAGCCTCCAGCCTCTCCTGCCGCCCCTCCTACCAGCTGCTCTGAGCCCTTCCTGACTCCCAGTCTAGCTGAGAGCCTGACCCACTCCCTCCCTCGAGCCATATTTGACATGGGCAGAGCACCACAAGAGGGGCAGGGTGGGTTCTTTTGCTCACCACTGTGTCCACATCACCTAGCCCTGTGCCCAGCATACAGCAGGTGCATAATGATTGCACGTTGGATAAATAAGCAGGCTAACAGTCATACCAACCTCACACGGTCAGGGTATATACTAAATGAGATGATGCAAATACCACCGCCCTTGACACAGCATCAGACACACCACGGGCAATTCGGCAGCTGCTGGTGGTGGCTGCTCAGCTCCCTCAAACTCAGGTGCCTGCACACCCAGCTCTGGGGCCTTTCTCAAGTCCTGCTATTTGCTGGCTGCCTGCCATCCTTCCTCCACTCTCCAGAGGCTTCTAGCTTGGCCTCAGGACCACCGTAGCTCAGGCCTTGGCTTGCAAAGTCAGCCACCATTCTAGCACCTTTCTCAGGGAAGGTGCAGGGGGTGAGGGCAGGACAGGGGATGGATCCAAATACTGTTGAGAAAGCTCAGCAATTACTACAGGCCTTGCCCAGAAGAGATGGTCAAAGGCACCCTCTTTTGACCTGCCACTAAGGCAGGGCAAACCTCTACTTAGTAAAGGTCTGCTCTTCTTGTTACCCTGCAGTGACCTTCTGAAGTGTCCAAGGCACCTCGCCTCATCCCTAGCTCTGAATGCGTCCCATCTATCCATGCTTCCTTTCTCTATCTGAACCGCCCCAGCGCGTGGGGCCTCTGCCTCTCGTGTGTGTGGGGCTCACGTACATGTGTATGTATATTAGATTTGGTTATTTTCTCTTGCTAGAAGAAGAACACTCACCAACTAATCTCCCTCCAAATGTCCCTGGCCTTCTGAAGGAAGGCATTACTGGAGAAACATCTTCCCTGGGGTCCAGGCTGGCTGTCCCACCCCATAGACCTCCCCCTATTTCCTCCACTGCCCTCCTGGGGGCAGCCAGACCCCTGGCCCTGCACGTGCCCCAGTGGGCAGCACCAGCATCATGCTCAGAGGGTGCGGAGGCCCATCCTGGACTGAATCGAGGCATCTGGGCCTCGGGAGGAGAAGTGCTGGGCCAGGGTGGCCCCGAGCAAACTCTTAGAGCTCCGCCTGTGGGCACAAGGGGTCACACACAGAAGATTGGCCAGGGGGAGGGGTCTTAGCCATGTGAGCTGTCAGCCCGGATCGGCTACCTGAGGTGACTGGGAGGACCATGGATCCAGACCTTCCATTATACAGGAAAGGAAACTGAGGCCTGGAAGGGGCAATATCTTTCCTGAGGAGAGAGTAAAATTAGAGCCAAAAGCCAAAGTCCAGGGCATTGAAATCTGTCTCCTGAGATCCCCAGCTCGTCCTCTCCAAGCCGGCACCTTCTACTCGGCACAGGGAGTGCCTTCCGGTTCCTCCCGCCTCATCGGAGCCGCTCCAGGAGAAGACGCAGCAGCCTCTTCCCAGCAAGGAGGAAGTGACGGGGCAGCCGTGGTGCAGGAGTGGCCGAGTAGCACCCCAAGGACCCAGAAACGAAGCTTTAGTCAGAGCAGCGAGGGTGAGGAGAGGAGCATCCCCTCCACACCCAGAAGCCCACGTAGGTGTGGGGCTTCCCCGGCCGCACTCCCTGGTACCCGGGGCAGGTACGGCTTTGAGACCTGCGTCCCCATGCCTGGCTTAATGTTCTACCCTTTAAAAATTCTTAATAATTTTTTAACAAGAGTCCCACATTTTCACTTTTCACTGGGCACTGCAAATTACATAGCTGGTCCTCACTCACCGAGTGTCTGAACCTCTGGGAACTCAGTTTTGCTTCTGTAAATGGAAAGAGTAACAGCACCTGCCTCACAGGACGGCTATGAAGACGAACGAAAAGAACACAGCAGAGGTCTTAGCAGGTGCCCGGCATGTAGTCAGTACTAACCAATGAGGTTACTACTCTAGATAAAGTAACGATTCCTCTGGGACCCTGCAGAGGCCCCGCTCAATAAGAAGGATGTTAACAACCACACCCCAGATCTGGCGAATCAGGAGAGGGTCACAGGCACCCGGACACCAGGCCCCTCCCGGCCTCTTACTTTCCCGAAACGGCTGTGTTTGCATCTGCAGGCGGATCTTGATGAGGTCCACAGGCGTGCCCAGTCCGACGGACACCACACCGGCCGCCACACTGGCCAGGAGCAGGCTCGACAGGGTGTGGGGTGGGCCGGCCTCAGGCTCCCTGCTCTGGTGCTGGCTGAGGAACCTCTGCGTGTTGCTGAAGACTCCAAACACCACGGAGTTGTAGACGGCGATGCTGGCCAGGGGGAAGGACATGCCCTTGAAGAAGCCGAACACCTGCGGGAAACCCCAGGGAGGGGAGCGTGAGACCTGCAGGCCGGTGCCAAGCCCCCCTCACGGCCCCGGGCACAGACCCTGCCCCCCGAGGGCTGGGCCCCGTGGGCCGGGGGAGACAGCACAAAAATAAACTGAGGTGCCAGAAAGAGGATGAAACAGGGCGCTGCTGTGGAAGGAGAGATGGGGGCCGGTGGGGGCGTGCCTGCCCTGAGGAGGAACTGGCTTCTGCAGGGAGTCTTGCGGGAGCCGTGGTGCTATCCTGGGCCTGGAGCGCGTATTTGTGACAGGAGTGGCAGGGCCCCTGGGCTGCGGCCGAGGGGGGCCTGTGCAGCTCTCGTGGTCGGCAAGCTTGCCAAGCAGCACACACCCCCTCTCCGCTGGCCACTCCAACAAACGCATTCTCCAGGCACTTGCCATGTGCCGGGCCCTGGGGGACAACAGGAGGAAAAGCCTCCACCAAGTTCACAGTCTGGTGGGGGAAGGGAGGGTGAACCCAGACAGATAAATTAAAGTACAATGTGCTCAGAGCCCTGCTGGGGGAGCTCAGTTGGTTAGAGCATAGTCCCAATAAACAGAGATTGTGGGTTCGATCCCTGGTCAGGGGACATAAAATGAACGCATAAACAAGTAGAACAACAAATCGATGTTTCTCTCTGTGTGTCTCTCAAAAGAAATCAATAACGAATTTTAAATATATATAATGCACTAAGCTTGTGGTGAGGGGCTAAGAAGAGAGTCCCACAGTCCTCCCCAGGGGTGCCCCCGAGCATGAGTGTCTCTTGAAGGAACAGCTCAAGGGAGGAGACCATGGACACACAGCACCTAGAGGCTTCTGCGCACACATAGGACACAGGAGGCCGGGGAGAGGGCGCTGAGGCTGAGGTCAGGGTCCCGTCCGTGCTGCCTTCCCAGTGGACACCACACAGGCTGTGCAGACACCGGAAAATTCCACTGGCCTGTGGAGGAGTCAGGGCAGTGTGCATGAGCCCCTTGCCAAAGGTGAAAAGGCGCCAGAAGCTGCCGCACAAACCCCAGGCTAGACGCAAACTGGCCAACCCTGACCTGCCAGAGACCAGGCAGCTCACGTGGGCTGGTTGCCACACACACATGCAGAGCCCGCTCCAGCCCCTTCCTCGGGTAACCTGGGATGTCTCGGAGCCCTGAGCTGCTGGGTCTCAGACGAACGCCCACGGTCGCCACCGCAGCCCCGGAGCTGGGACACTGGCTGGCAGACACTGTGGGGACAGGTGCCAACAAGGGAGAATCTCAATAGCCGCCTTTCAGGGCACGGAGCAAGTGCACGTGAGCCCGGAACAGTGAGTGCAGGTGGGCAGACTCGCCCCAAGTTTAAAGCAGCCGATCCCAGTTAGCACGGCACCCGACACCAGCCAGGCTGGGTCTGCGGGGAAACTGCAGGTGCGGGCGGGAGGCTCCCGAGCCCCAGGTCCACAATGGGGCCACGTTCCCAGGACTCAAGCAAAAGCTGGGGACTGCCCTGGGGCTGGTGCCTGACCATCATTTTAAATCAACAGGTCTCGTCATCCTAAATTTTAAAGTTTGTTTTAACTTCCCCAAAAAGGGGCCTTGACAGTTCTTCCTAAAGGACACAGCAACTTTTGAGAAAGGCCCCTGATTCATCTTCTATAAAATATTACTCAGGTTTCCCTTTGCAAAGAAGAGCCTTGGGTCCCACCGTCTTCAGCGCCCGGGGCACCAGCCGGCTGTGGGCTGGGACGCCGCAGTGCCCGGCCCCCACTGCACCAGGACGAAGGGCCGCCTGTGGGCACGCGGTCCTGCCCACTCACTTGGTTTTGAAAAACTTGACAAGTCACCCTGTTTTTTGCAGTAATTTTCCACTGTGGCTCTAAATTCCTCAGAATTCCTGCAGAGAGGTTATACAAAACCAGCTTCTTTCTCCAACAACATCACACTAGGGGCAGGGTTGGCTTAGGTAATGCATGCTGTCTGGGGCATGCTGTGAGGCGAGCGGGGAAACTGAGCCAAGCATGATGGCGGGGACAAACCGGACTCCCACCCGACATGCCTGAGGGAGGGCCAGGGCCATGGTCCCCGGCTGGGCGGGCTTCGCCCAATTTTGTGGGAGGCCCGGGTGGGTAGAGCTCCAGCCACCCGCCCGAGGGGCACTTACGCTCTCCTTCCTGTACACCGTGCGGATGCAGGTGAGGGTGTTTCCATAGCCGACGCCGGCCTGCAGGCGAGTCTGCGGAGACAGGCAAGGGCGTGAGGCCCAGAGGTCATTCATATGCCCACTGCCCCCAAGATGTGGAGCGTCCAGCACTGAGGCACAGACAGGGGAGGCCCTGCCCGAAGGGACCCGGGCAGGAGGGAGGCCTGGGCTTCAGTCCTGCACAGGCTGGCCCTCTGCCCCCTACCTGCACCGCGTCCCTCAGCCTCCCACCCAGACCTTCCTAAATGCAGCAGGAGCCCTCTTGGTCCCAGAGAAGAACAAAGGTCAGTTTGTTGAGCAAAAACGATGCCTGTCTGGGACCGCCTGATGTCCGCCTCTTGCGTACAAAAAGCTAGCTGGTGGCATGGCTCTGTCCCATCTTGCCTGCCGCTCTGCCCTCCTAAACACTCCCCAGGGCGACCTGCTCCTCTCACCTTCAGAGCCCCTTCACCACTCACCTGGGTGGGGGCCCGGCCTCCTCGACGGCCTCCTGCTTCCGCCCCACTCCCTGACCCAGACTGACTTTTGACGGTCTGATGAATTGGGTCACCGCTGTGCAAAGAGCTCCTATCGACTCAGAATGCACTGCACACCCTCCACCAGCTCCCAGGAGGCCCTGAGCCAGCATCCACACCTGCCTCTCAGCCCCCATCCGGCCATTTCCTTCGCCCCCCTGCCCCCACGACCTGCAACCCCCCCACCCCCCACACACATAGCACATTCTCCGGAGCAACTGTTCTTCCCCACCTCCAGAACTTTCCACCTCTCCTCTTCCCCCAGGAGGCTCTTCCTCCAGGACCTGCTCACCTTTTTGGTCTGTGCTTAAATGTTGCAATGGTATCATGTTTGCCTGTTTGCTTAGGGCTTCCTTGGGTACCCCTCCAAGGGAAGCAGGGCCGTTTTCTACTTCCCTCTTGTCCCTGGAGCCATGTGGGACACTCACCTGGCCCCTTTGTACCGTGGGGATGGCAAAGGTGTGGTGTCCTCCATGGAAGCTGGCTGTGGTGGCCAGGGGCACCACGAGGGCACAGAGGGTCTGAGTAAGCCCACAAAAGTGCCCAGGTGCCCTTTACCCTGGCCTTGGAGGGTTCCACTTCCCTGAGGATGTGTGGCCTATAATTCTCCCTTAAAACACTTCCTTAGCACCCAAGCATGCTGTGCCCAGGAGGAAGGAACCACAAGAACCACAGAGGAGGAGATCCGGACCCTACCCCCAGCCCCACACCCGGAGTCCCAGGAGGAGCTAAGGCCTGGGTGCCGCTAGGGCTCCACACTGACAGCCGGAGCCCAGTCCGTGGGCAGGTGCAGGAGGCCCTGGGAGGACAGAGCCCTGAAAGGGATGGTCTCTCAGGTGAAGATCGTGGGTCCTGTTTTGCTGCATCAAACTCCGCTTCATTTCCCAAGTTTCCTACGATGAGCAGGGGTTACTTTGGTTATTTCTAGCTTATGTAATTACCAAATAATTTTAAGTACAAAACTTATATGGGACCACATTCTCTTAATAAAAAAAAATTTCAACGCTACATACAAAGCTGAAGTCTGCTCAGGCCCACCCTCTGACTCAGCCCGCCCCTCCCCAGAGCGGGCAGGCTGGGCAAACGGCCGGGCTGAGTTACTCAGGCCTCCGTCCGAACAGTTCTCCTCGGACAGGCGGCCGGAGGAAATGGGCAACGCTCCTGTCGGTGTGATCCGTCGACGGTGTCACGCTCTTCATAATTGTTACTCTCATAATCAGAGAAATGTACTTATTGACTCACTCCACCAATATTTGCCGAGTGCCTATTTTATAGCCGGCACCGGCCCGATCTCGGGGAATGGAACAGAGGGAAAAACAGACACCCCGCCCTCGTGGGACTTAGACCGAGTGGGGCTGGAAAGAACAGTCAATAAAAAGCAACCCCCAAGTAAACACGTGTGTCTGAGGACGAGCGCCGTGCAGGAAGCAGACGGGGGTCGGAGGGCTGGCTGGTGGGGATGAGGCGCTGGGAGGTGCTGCCACGTGAGAACTGGGCCTTCATGTCCTCTGGGCAAGCAGAGGTCCCCCTGGATGCGGTGTCCCCAGCCAGGGCAGGTGGGGGAGCAGGCCGCTCTCTGCCCCATTTTGGGCTGGCCTGCAGCTGACCGCTCTTCCTGCTGGCCCCAGCACGGAGGGCTGGCCCTGGGGGTGAGTCCACAAAGTGGTTGACCCGCAGCAGGGTCACGTCCTCACTAAGAAGGTTGAGTGGTCAAGTCACTTAAGCAAAGAGCCAAACCCAGTCCATGGCCACAGAGCAAAGGTTCGCCAGCCGTGCGGAGCACGTGGGGGCTGCCGTCCACCGAGGCCAGCAGCACCGCTCAGGCCTCTGGGATTTCCAATTATATCCGGAGCTGACATTTAATGTGCACCAACTGCATGCCTGGGGAGTCCCTGGGCACCTCACAGCACGTATCTCCCCGACTCCCAGAAACACTCTGTGGCTTGGACGCATCCCTGCTTTACAGATGAAGGAAGCTGCCTCCCTGGCTTAGCTGTCTCACGCAACTTATTGTTGTCTAATTGCCTGTAATAAATGACTTAGTGGCTTAAAACAATGCACATGTCTCCTCTCCTGCTTGACTAGCCGGTTGAAAGGCAGCCAGGCCCTGACTGGAAACTCTGGTCCCAGTGCCTCAGGCCAGGCAGGAGTCCTGAAGCCAGCCCGCCCCACGGTCACCACGCTGCCAGGGGCTGCTCTCCCAACTGTGACAGGGCAGCTGCTGGCAGGGAAGGAAACTTTGACCCAACTCAGCAGCTCAGGCAGGTCCTTCTAATTTGGCTGCTCCATGGGCCAGTCCTGGGGTCTTGGACACGCCCCAGCGTACGTGTGCATCAGGGCGAGAGCGGCACGCTCAGTGCCCTGTGCTCAGAGTCACAGCGAGCATCCTCACGGCAGCCCTGCCGGGGAGGGGCTCTTTGCCGGTTTCACGGACCCGCAGGCCCAGGGAGGTTGAGTGCTGTGTCCTGGCCACAGGAGAGAGCAGGTGGGCTTCGGGTTACCTGAAGCTCTTGCCCGGACCTTTCTCAGTGGACAGGGGTACTGGAGAAAACATCAGCCAGAACGAAGGAAGGAGGAGGACATTCTGGGGAGACACGGGGCCCAGGGCCACACTGGGGCTGGCCCCAGAGGGGCGTCTGTGCAGGCTGGCATCTCAGGCTGTGCCCCCAGTGGGGAGGCTCTCAGGCTGAGCAGAGGCTGGATTTTATGTGTCACCAAGGGTTCCCTCCAGAGGCTCAGGGACCAAGGGGAGAGGAGGAGGAGAGCGTTTTCGGGTGGCATGTGACCAGGCCCAGGGCGGCCAGGCTTGCCTATGCGAGGAGGTGGCAGCAGCTCACCTGCATTAGGAGCGTGGCTGTAAGGCCCTCGGGGCAGGGGTGGCACCTGCTTGGTCCACCACCAATGCCTTGCTATCCCTGTCACGCCCTCACAAAGTGTCCAATAAGTGGTTGATGTGTGAGCGAAAGGCAGGGCCTGTATGAGAGACATGAGGAGCCAGGAAATATCTCTAAGTATTTAAGGCGAGTAGGCTGACCTCCCCATCACACAGAGAGCAGGACTGGCTCTAACCCAGGCGGGGCCACTGCCATGCAACGGGCAGGAAGGGGAGAGAGGAGACAGCAGCAGCCGTGGGAGAAGGGTCTGCGTGCGAGGCTGCTCTGTGTGCGGGCCAGGCAGAGCCTTAGACGTGGACCTGGGTGTCGCTACCAGAGGCCGCACCCTCAGGGCACGGCTCTGCATCCTGCTCGCCGAGGGGACAGGTGGAGTGAAGCCAGAGAGTGCCCCTTTGTAGTGCCTCACTCCTTGATGCTTTCACTTGTCGTGTGACCTGAGCAAGCCCCTTCCCCGTTCTGAGCCAGCTTCTCCATCTGCAGACTGAGTGGCGTAGTGACCCCATGCCAGGCGGCCCTGCTGGCTTCAGAGTCCTCACACCTGGGAGTTTCCTTGACTTGCAGAGGCTCCCCATTCCCGACCGGGGTCCAGGGTTCCGACCTGACACCCAAGGCCTCTGATCACTGGGTGCTGATATCCCTTTCCTGGATTCGGACACATGGCTGCTGCCAGAAACCTGGTGTGCCAGCACACTGCCCACGCAGGCCTTCCCACGGAGGCCCCACAGAGTGGCCCCATCTCAGTGCCTTTGCCCAAGCTGTTCTCTGTGCCTAAAACGTCTTTTCTAATCGCCTGAAACCCAGCCTTCGACTTTGGGCTCATTGGAAGCCTTTCCTGGCTCCTTAGCTCCACAGGGGCCTGCAGGACACTCACCAGTCCCCCCCCCCCCCCCAGTTCATGAGAACCTGGGGGCAGAAAGAGACATCCACCAAAACAGAATCACTGCCAAGTAAGGGGGGCAGAGCCATTGCAAACCCAGCCCCCGGCACCACACGCCCACGGGCTGGCACAGAGGACCTGCCCTGGGCTGGGGACTCTCTGGGGCATGGACACAGCAGGCCCGGTCCTGCAGGCAGACTCACGCCAGGTCCCACGGCAAGAGGAAATGACAAACATGGCTACCGTACCTTGACCGTGTCCAGGGGGTGACCGACAATGACACTGGCCGCGCCTGTGGGTTGAAAAAGAGTACCTGGTCACTCGGCCCCTGGACGCCTCGCTCGCACTCGCGGGCTCCTGGGCACAGGACAGGGGGCTCAGGCTCTTGCGTGAGCCCATTTGGTCAAAGCCCAGGCACCGGAGAGGACCGCGGTGTGCCTGGCACTGGCCCCGGCAAGGGGGACGGCAGAGACAATGGACTAAACCCTGGCTCTGCGTCAAGAAACAAGCACCTCCTCCCAAAAAAGGGCGGTGAAGGTGCTGGGACAACTGGGTATTTACCTGCAAAGGAGTGAAGTTAGACCCCCCACCCCGCCCCCCTGCTTACCTCATACCTCATAAAACAATTAGTTCCAGGCAGAACTAATTGGAAACGCTGAAACTATAAATGGAAGACCTAAGTGGGAACACTAAAACTATGAAAATCAGTAGTAAATAAAACACAGGGGAAAGTGTTTGTGACCTAAGGTTTTCTATCAATTCTTAGACATGAGACCAAAATCACAAGTAACAAATGAAAAAATAGACAAATTGAACATCACAAAAATGTTAAACTTTTGTGCAAAAAAGGATACTATCAAGAGCGTGAAGCCAACCTACAGAATGGGGGGAAATACTGGCAAATCCTAGTATTTGATAAAAACCTAGTATCCGGAACATATAAACTCTTATACCTAAAAAACCTTTTTTAAATATGGGCAAAGGACTTGAATAGACATTCCTCCAAAGAAGATACGCAAGGGGCCAACAAGTCCAGGAAAAGATGCTCCACATTGTTAGTCATTAGGGAAATGCCAATCAAAACGCAGGGAGACTCCCCGTCACGCCCCAGGACAGCTGTGACGGAAACCAGAAGAAGAGGAAAGTGAGTGCTGGCGAAGACTTGGAGAAGCTGAAGCCCTCAGACACTGCTGGTGGAGATACGAAACGGCACAGCCACTGCGGAACACAGCGCGGCAGCTCCTCAGAAGGGTAAGCCTTGAATGACCATACGACCCAGGAATTCCACTCCTGGGTAAATATTCAAAAGAAGGGGAAAGAGGCACTCAAACTAGTACACGTACACACATGTGCACAGCAGCACAGCCTCGATGGCCAGGCGGAGGGGCAGCCCAACTGCCCGTCCCTGGACTAAGGGGTAAACAAAGCTGGGGCTCCCCACGCAGCGGAATATTATCAGACACGCCCGGGAGTGACAGGCTGACCTGGCCACCGCGTGGATGAGTGTTGGAAACACTGTGAAAATGAGGGAGGCCAGACCCAAAGGGTCTCGTACTGTGTGACTCCATTTACACAACTTATCCAGAACGGGAAACCCTCGGGGACAGGAGGCAGGCGAGCGATCGCCAGGGCTTGGGGAGGGGCCGTGGCGCGCCTGTGTGGGGCCAGGGACTTCACCCTTGAGCACGGCACCAGGAAAACGCTTTGGAGCTGGACTGAGGCAAGGGTTGCACAATGCTGGCGGCGTGCCAAACGTCACTGACTTGCACTTCACAATGGTTAATCCTGTGTTATGTTAATTTCGTCTCAAAAAGGGGGAGGGTGTGAAGAGAAGATCCAGAAACTTTTCAGTAGCCTGCAGGTTACTTCACTTTCCTGCACCTCACGGTAGCACGCGTAGGTGAGAACAGTATGAGCACCCACCTGAGGGTAAGAGTAGAGTGAGGAACTGAACGCAAAGAACCAGGAGGGAGCCTGGCCCTTCCAGGACACTCAAAAAGAGATGCTGTTGCTATTGATTTTATTTACTTATTTACTTTTAGAGAGAGGGGAAGGGAGGGAGAAAGAGAGGGAGAGAAACATCAGTGTGTGAGAGATATGTGGATTGATTGCCTCTCTCGTACGCCCCCTACTGGGGACCTGGCCTGCAACCCAGGCATGTGCCCTGACTGGGAATCGAACCAGAGACCTTTGGGTTCTCAGGCCGGCGCTCAATCCACTGAGCCACACGAACCAGGGCTGATTATTTATTTATTTATTTATTTATTTATTTTAAAGAAGGCCTCTTTGAAAAGGTGATGGATACTCTGGGTCTTTCCACAGAAGAATGCCCGTCCACACACATTCACGAGACCTGAACCATTCTGGAGTTGAGGAGGCCACCCGGGGGCCACCCGAGGAAGCAGCCCTGGCCGCAGAAGTCAGCGACTTCGAGGTTGAAGCAGGGGCCGGCGTCCTTCTAAGACAAACTCCCCACCACGGTGACGAGGAGCGAAGTGTCTCTGCTCACCAGGTAAGGCGGGGAAGGGGTCCTGAAATCTTAGATATTTACAGGGGAAGAGAAAACAGCTAATCCCAGAGCAAATGCTTCCTGGGTCTGGAACCTCCAGACCCCGCTCAGCCTCTCCCTCCCACAGAAATGGGCGGAGGCAGAAGGTGATGGGCAGCGGGGAGCTGGCGAATGCACTCCACGTGAACCCCTCCCGTCAGGGGAACAAAGGAGTCTGGGCAGGCTCCAGCTGCTCCCCCCCCCCCCGCCCCCCCCCCGCCCCAGTGAGTGCATCCCTCACTACGGGAACCCCTCAGCCCAGGGAAGCCCCCTGGGTCCAGCCTTGGGCCAGCATCTCCCTGCGTCTTTAACCCACCCATCAGAAAGCAGGGATGCAATGTGAGAAGTCAGACCATCATGTCACTGGTGTCCAGGCCTTGGGACTTCACAGGCCAGCGAAATTTCAAACAAAACTCGAAGGATATCGTGGCAAAATTTTATCACGCAAGGTCATTAAGAGAGGAAACAGCTAGCCCTGACTGATGTAACTCAGTGGGTTGGGCATCACCCTGCAAAGCAAAAGGTCACTGGTTCGATTCCCAGTCAGGGCACATGCCTGGGCTGCAGGTTCAGTCCCCAGTCAAGATGCTTACAAGAGGCAACTGGTTGATGTTTCTCTCCCTCTCTTTCTCCCTCCCTTCTCCTCTCTAAAAATAAATAAATAAAATCTTTTTTTTTTTAAGTGGAAAGAAAGAAAACAGCATAGCCGAGAACAGGGGTCTGAGTGCCCCCGGAGCCAGGCTGCCCGGGCCGGGCAACCTGGGCTCACGCCGCACTCGGGGCCTTGGGCTGGCCACTGAGTCTCCCTGCGTGCCCACTTCCTCACCTGTGAAGTGGGGATGTGATCGTAGTAGCCACCTCGCTGAAACTGTAAAGAACTAAATCCACAGACATAAGAGACCCCATGTTTGTGGTTCCATTTACATGAACTGTCCAGCAGAGGCTCACTTGCAGAACGCAGCATGGGGAGAGGTGGTTCCCCGGGGCGGGGGGGGGGGGGGGGCAGGAGGACGGGGTCTGTCAGTGGGTGCGAGGGTCTCCCTGCGGGATGACGACGGCCCTAGTGTAGGGCCGGGGACTGGTAAGAGCAGATGCTACACTTGGTTTCAGTCAGAAGGCCGAGAAGTGAAAGTTTAGGGTAATGGTTTCACAACTTGGTAAAGTTACTAAAAATATCATGGAATCCTACACTGGAAATGGGTGAATCTTACAATATGTAAAATAACGTTAATAGAGTTGTTTTTAAAATATGCGTAAAGCACTTCAACAGCACCTGGTACCCACTATGCACTCACCGTTGCTACACTCTCCACCATTTCATGGGAGCAAAAAAGACGTGTTCACGTCCCCGGAGCACAGACAGTTCTAGAATAAAGGGCAGCCCACCACAGGGGAGGGTCTCCGTGCCAGAGGAGGCTTGGGGATCTCCTAAACCCAGCCCCCCATAGCCGTGCTGAAGTCGCCTGGCTCCTTAAGGAAGCAGCCGGGAGAATGCTTTCCCTTGGAATGGCTGAAGGGGTGTCCAGAGAGGGTCTGGGTGTGCACGGTGGGCCTCCAGGTGCAGCCCCCTGAGTGGAAAAATTAGGAGGGAGGGTCTCAGCCCAACCCAAAAGAGCCCATGTCGACAGACTTGCCCACCATGAAAGGAGCGGCCTCTGCTCAGGACGGGGGTTGGGGGGGTGGGGGTGGAGCAGGCGCCCTGCAGCCGTCTGCATCTTCAGGGGGACGCGGCACACTGCTGCCAGTGGGAGGGGGTGCCCGAGGGGAAAGACCTGGTGCTACCTGACCTGTTTCTCTTTTTCCCCCCAGTAGCTTCTGCCTCAGCACCTCGGTACTATTTTATCTGTTCTTCGGGGAGGAGCTGCACTTGCCAACATCCCTTTGCTGATGGCCCTCTTAGATGGGGCCAAAAGAGAAAATATTTTACAGTAAGGAAAGTCCCTCCAACCCTCCCCCATGCCCCACCTACTTCTGCGAAGAGGAGGCGTAGACCTATCGGAAAGAAAAGAATGGAGAAGGAAATGGATGAAACCCCTGACCCAGCAAACCCATCTCAGACCCAACAGAGACGGAGGCAGGCTGCTGGGGCGGTACGAGGGACCACAGTGCGGGAAGCCGGGTCCTGGGCAGCTGACAGCGGCTGAGGACGGGAGGGGTGCCTACTACCTGCTCCCTCCAGCCTGGGCGCCCTCTAAGACCAGTCTGATCACGAAGTCGGGCTCCCCATCCCGTTCCTGGGGCCAGCGACCAAGCCACCCTCACCTACAAGTTCCTGCGAGCCACGAGCCACGTCCCCAAATTAAAGTGCGCACCCGGTAACCGAAGGGTGTGTACGCGCCCGGACGCTCCGTTGGCTGCAGGCTTGGACCAGCGGCTTAATCATTACCCGACCGAGCTCGGCGTTTCCTAACTTGGAGGTAAATCCGGAGCTCAGGTGAACCTCTGTGAGGCTCACGGAGTTTTTGTGGGTGGCCGACCGGGACCCGCAAGACCCCAGGCGCCGGGCGACGGGCTCTGCCAGCAGCGGGAGGCGCGCGCGGCGCGGGCGGAAAGCGCCGGCAGAGTGCCTGGTCCCGAGCTGGGGGTGTAAACTTGGCCCACGCGGCGCCTGGCCCGCCTCTCTGTCTCTCCGACCCCGACCCCGCGGTCTCCCTGAAGCACACCCACTTCGGGGGATCCCGCTCATCCAGGGTGAGCTCACCTCCGATCCAGCCAGCCCCGAAGTCTTCCAGCTGGAAGCTGCCCATGGCCCGGGCTGCGGCGCCGCGCCCGCCCAGGTCCGGGTCCGTGCCCGTTTAGCGTGTGCGGGGCGTGGCTCACGGAAGGGGCACGCGAGGGCGGCCAGCCAGACCCTCGGAGCGCACGCAAGTCCGACGCCCAACCCGGTCTCCCGTCCCCCGCGGAGCTGATAGCACGCCCCCAGCGGACCTTAAAGGCGCAGCAGGCGGGCGGGGCGACGGCGCGCCCCCAGCCACCGCGCACCCCGGGCTGGAAGATGCCACGGCCACTGGAGAGATTCCCTGAGCCTGGCCTCGTCGCCCTCTCCCTTGCCGACTGTGGAACTTCGACGCCTTGAGGCGACAGTGCCTGCTGGGGCCTCTCAGTGTTCACATCGCGACCGACACTGGAAATGATTTCAGGGACATTTTGCAAAGGGCATTACAAAAGGGAGGGAGGGATGCTCTATCAAAGGTCAGGAAGTAGATGATTTACCTATGAAGACGCATTCTCTTTCAAGCTAAAACAGCAGCGCTGAAATAATTCTAACTAAATGTCCAACTAAACCAGGAGTGCTTGCTTCTCTGAGGTGCTGGTTGAAGCCACGGGCAGTTTTGCTATAAAATAGACAGGAAACACAGTTTTCCAGGCCACCTGAGAGGTGAGGGACTCTGCCCCTGCCTGGTCCCCACACCTCCCCATAATTCCCAGGTCTTAGAAGCCTATCTGTTCACGAAAAACTGAAATAATATGCGGAAAGCACCCAGTCCAGGGGTAGTCTCCAAGTCAGCTCTAAAAAAGCATTGGCTATTAATAATGTCCAACAGCTCCTGAGCATTTAAATCACACCCCACTCACTGTGCCTGGGCTCGTCCTCGCCCAGCCTGGGGGGTGGGTGCTATCGTGACCCCTATTCCTGGGTGAGGAAGATGCCCGTATGTTCAGTGTATTTAATGTATGTGTGACTTAGATTTGAGTCCTTTAGAAAACGCCAAAATTAGGAGGTGAAAGTTGCCCACCTGAGTTGTAGGCTTAGCTGTGTAAGAACAGCTTTCAGCTTCTTCCCAAACACCTGGTTGTCGCAGTAGAGAATCCAGGGGAAACCACCCCCTAGAGCGAAGGACCTGTGGCAGCCCCCGCCTAGGGCACACCACCCCCTGCCGAGGGCACACCCACCAGGTGGGAATTTCCAGAGCCTGAAAGCTCCCTGCCTGCCCTTTGCAACCAAAAGCAGTTCTGGCTGCCTGCTGCTACAACAGCCAACACTCGAGAGGCAGGTGCTGATGTAAAGGAAAGTGGTTTATGTTCAGGTGTGGGCACCTGGGAAGATGGGGGACTTGTCTCAACACTCATGTCTTGGGAAGATGGGGGACCCACATCTCTTAGTCCATCTCCACATCTCCTTGGAGGCAGAGGTTTCTATAAGGAGGGAGCGTGGAACAGAACAAAGAGATGGGGGAGGGGGCTACAAAGTTCTCCACGTGCAGACGAGTGGAGTCCACTCCGACAAGATGAGTGACGGTCCGGTGTGCAGCGTCCTGGCTTCACATCATCCTCACCTCACATCATCCGGACCCTCGGCTGAAGGTCAGCAAACCTCCTGGGGCTGGGAATGCCTGGAGGTCAGAGTCAGTGTCCTTTGAAGCTGCTTCCTAGAATTCTTACACAAACATGCTGTTCATCTACAAGCCACGTATCAGAGTGCGCACTTACAGAAACAATGTAAGAAGAATGGTGAGGTGAGTTAGAAATCCTTGCTGTTACAATTTTCCACTGTTGCACCCTGGCCAGGCCTTCAGGAGGGATGAGGCGAGGCTGAACATTTCCTTTGGTAGCCCCCTGGGCATGAAGGCCGGGGGGCCACATGGCACACTGTGCCCCTGGAAGTGCCTGCCTTGCAGGTCCCGGAATCCACAGATGCCCTCCCCGAGACCCCAGGGCTCTCTGGGGCAGCCCCTACACCCTGCAGACGAGCGGGCCCCAAATCTGCTCTGCCACCTTTTCTGAAACTCCTCTTACCACCCTCAAACATCCCCCTCTCCACCTGCACGATCCAGACAAGCGAAGGAACTCTGGAGCTGTCTTACCCCGACCATGTTTTCAAGCCGAAATCTGAGCTGAGGGCTTTACACACAGTCCCACTCCCCCCTCCCAGGGTCCCCCCTCCCCCCTCCCAGGGTCCCTCTCCCCCCTCACAGGGTCCCACTCCCCCCTCACACGGTCCCCCTTTCCCTCACACTGTCTCACAGTGGCTGTGAGCAATCACCAGGGTCACCCCACTGATGGTCAGTTTCCTGAGTCGACTTGGCTGGGTGACAGTCCCCGGTGACTCAGTCAAACACAAATCTAGGTGTTGCTGTGAAGGTGTTTGTAGATGTGATTTCCAGCTACAACCAGCTGACCTTATGGGAGCTTCTCCCTGATACTCTGGGAGGGCTTCATCCAATCCATTGAAAGGCCTTAAGGGCAACGTGGAGATTTGCCTGAGAAAGAAGAAACTCCCCTGTACACTGTAGTGACCTGTGCACTGTAGTGACCTGCCCGGCCAGTCCCCACCACACACACACACACACACACACACGCACACCCCTGCAACACCTGGGCAGTAGTGCAGTAAAGGGAGGTGTGCCTCTGTCTCCCCAGGTCCGGCTTCTCTGGCAGAACCCTGACTGTGTTCGCTGGTGAAACAGCAATGAGGAGCCCAAGGCCCAGTGAGGTCAAATGAGATCTGATTCGTCAGAAGAATCAGCCTCACAGCTGTGAGGTGGGGAGGAGTTCTAGGGACAATCTAGAGCTCGGTCTTGTCACCTCCGACCTCTCCCTGAACACCTCTCCTCCTTCCCCCACTTTCCCAACCAGCTCCCCCTGCTGGATGGCACCTACTGGGGTGTTCCCATTCCCCTGGGCCTGTGCTGCTGTGCAAATCCCAGTCAGCTGGAGGCGCTCTTCCCCATACCAATCTAGGGTAGTGATGCTTATTGCCACTCCAGCCATGCCCCCCTCAGGGCCCGGGATCCAGAGCAAGCACCTGGGGGGCCAGGGTCATGTCCAATTTTCAGGTACAGTTCTCCAGCTGCCCAGCTCCATCCTGGCCCAGCCCAGCCCACACGGTCTGCCCTGGGCCAGCCTGAGAGGGGTGGTCCTGTGCAGGCCCCAGCTGGAGGTCCATGCTCACTGTGGGGATGTGGCCTGGCTGGGGGAAGGTGCTTTGGGCCCCCCTGGGGGCTCCCTGGACTCCCTCTGAGAAGGAAGATGACTTGATATCCTCCAGTGTCCTGCTGGTCTCCAGCAGGGACCCACCCTGACGCCCAGGGTGGTAGAGAATGGTGACGGGCATGGTCCGGAGCCAGGGCCCTCTGCCGGGCCTGCTCTTCTCCCGCTGGCAGATCCGTGTCACGTCATCCAGGCCATCATGCAGCGGCAGCCAGCCAGGCCTCCTCCATCCACAGCGAGGCAGGGTCTGACCTCTGAGGCCTGATCCTAAAAGGTCTGAGAGGCCTGCTGGCAGGTGAGGGGACAGGGGTCATCACCATCATTGACACCCAGGCTCTTCCCAGCCTGCCGTGCTGGGACATGTGCTGGGACAGTTCAGAGAAATGAAAAGTCTCCAAAGAGTGGCCTTTTGTGAGCTCGCCATTGGAGCAAGTCCACGGGTGGAAAGCCTGCCAGTTCTCCGTGGCCCACTGTTTTGAAGGACCACCTAATGGGTGCCAGGCGGATTGTCATTCCCTGAGTCCTGTGTCACCATGGGACCAATTGGGAAGGGCCTGAGTTGGCAGTCAGTGGCCCTGGCAACTCCAGGGTGGAATCCTAGGCCCAGAAAGCTGCCGCTTGTACTGCTGATGAGCTGGAACCGAGAAGAGGGCGTGGGCGCCTTTCCAGAATGAACTACTGTGCTCCATTCTTAAATGACTCTGTCCCCGAGTCGCATCACCCGAAGGAGGCTTGCGGCTCCCTCTCTTGCCTTTCTCAAGGCCTGCTTCTACCCGCTTCAGGCCGAGGCTGAAACATCCTCTGCAAAAAGGCTTTTCCAGATCTCCTCGGTCAAGGTCAAGACCTCCTTGCCTCCCTCAAGGCATCCCTGCTTTTCTTCCAGCCCTGCCACGTGGGTTGGCCCTTGTGTGATGCCCAGGAGGCCCGGGAGGGTGGGTAGGTCTGCCTGACTTGCCCACCCCCGCGGCATTCTCAGCCTTGCCCACACAGCAGACAGTGCTGACCACCAGTGATCGAGTGCAAATGGATGGACAGGGTGGGATCCCGGCACATGCTGTCCTCCTTCGGGCATTTGTACCTGAACCACGGACAACGGGAGCTTCGAGGTCCCTTCCCTGAGTCCCCTGGGAAGGAAAGAGCTGGACTGCCTGGGCTCTGCTTCTGGTACTGCTGCTGAGTCACTGGGCTCCTTGGGCAGGTCTGTGACTCCCTTTCTCCCTATGTCTTTTGGAGGGTAGATATGGGTCCTCTCTTAGGCAGCGTCAAAGAAATCTCAAGTTCTGGCCTACAGAGACATCTGCTGTGGGTGTTTTGTCAAGATACACCAGCAGAGGGCGCTGCTGCACAGCAAAAGGCCAGAGCCGCTGCCCCAGTGGGAGAGTTTTCTGGCCCAGTTCCCCAGCATTGAGCTGGCAGAGTCAGGCCCAGTATATATATACTTGGGCTATGAAAGCAATGCTGATCTGAGGCTTAGGAACTTGAGGGTGCCTGAGGGTGGACCTCTGAGAGGCTTGATGAGAATCCCTCTGAGGCTTCTTGGGAGCTGACTGTGTATTTAGAGGGAGAGCACCCCAGTAAGCAGAGGTAACACCCCAACTCTTCACCTGCCCTGATTCATCGAGGCCTCCAATGCACCAGGCTCTTTTCCACCTCAGGGTGCCAAGCCGGCCCAGTGCTACGTGCTCTCCCTGCATCACCTCATTCAATTCCAAGAGGCAATTCCCCATGTTGCAGAGGAGAAGAATGAGGCTCAGGGAGGTTAAGCAATTTCTCCAAAGCCACGCAGCCAGCAAGGGGAGGATTACAGATTTCCACCTGCTGCTTGACTCCAGGGCCCAGCTCAGAACCAGGATGCTGCCTCCTGGCCAAGACTCAGGAAATGGAAGGGCCTTTCCCCAAAGCCCTTGTCCCCACCCCCACCGCACCCCTCCCCTCTGTGTAAATGTCCTAACTTCTTTGCCTCCTCCTCTCCACCACCAGTGAAATTTGCCAACTACACTCATATTCTTTTTATTTTAATTTTTTTAATCCTCAGCTGAGGACACGTTTACTGATTTGAGAGAGAAAGAGAAACATCAATCACTTCCCTCACATATGCGCCCCGACCAGGGATTGAACCCACAACCCAGGCATGTGCCCTGACTGGGAATCGGACCTGCAACCCTACGGAGTATGGGACGATGCCCCAACCAGCTGAGCCACCCGGCCAGGGCCCACGCTCATACTCTGAGGTCTCCCAGAGCCGACGCCTGCAGAGTCAGGAGGAGTGCCCTGGGACAGCTTCCGTCCTGTCCTTTCTGACCAGCTCCCCTGGGCCAGGCTGGCTCTGGGCACATCTGCGAGCAAGGGAGCCTGGCCCTCCTCGGCCTTCTCTTCTCAGCCAATAGACACACACAGCCAGTGCAGGGGACAAGTGGAGGCCGTGCAGGGCAGGGGACCAGGAAACCGGGCTGTGGAGATCTGAGGGGTGGAGGGGGTGGGGGGGCCACTGCGGCTGTCGAGGTCACTTCTAGAAGGCCCCGCTGTGGGCTGACCGGCCTGGGATGCAGAGAGCTGCCATGCTGATGACGGTGCTGGGGGGTTCGTGCTGGAACTCCTTCCCGGCTTGGCTCCGTGGTGCGTCTCCTCCGCCGTGTGTCCATTGGGTATCCGCTGCAGGGCTCTGCGGGGGACCAGGAACCCGCACACCTTCCAGGCCTGAAGAGAACAGAGGCCAGACAGGGCAGCAGAGTGACAGGCAGGAGGCAGCCTGGGGAGGGCGGTGGCCCTTGGACTGGCCCTAAAAACACAAGCTGGATTTTGGCCGTGGAGGTGGTGGAGCCGGGTGGACAGAGGGCATGGTCTGAGTGACGCCGGGCACGAGAACGCAGGGAGCCTGAGGGGCTTCGCCCGCCCCGAGCCCCTGCTGCGGGAGGGGATTCGGGGACTGGGAGTCTGGGGGCGGAGGCCTGGGCCCACACGGGAGGTTCTAGGACGTGACTCTGTGGGCGGTGCCATCTGCTGGTCCCCGGAGTCCTCAGCCTCCTGCTGCTCCCTGGGAGTGGAGAGGGAGCGTCCAGGGCCAACCACGTCTCACCGGGACGCACCCCCCTGGACCGCACTGTGGTGGGCTCCGGCCCCTTGCAAACGGGCATTTGCTCTCTGAGGGAACCTCAGGGGAAGCCTCTCAGAAGGACTGTGATGTCCCTCCCCACACCTGCCCGAGGGCGGGCAGTCCACCTGTAGCCCACACACCCACGCTCAGAATGCCCTGTGGGTGAGGGTGGGGGGCGGCTGGGACACGGGGTAGGGATGGGAACTAGAATACCAGTGCATTCTGTTCCAAGGGGCAGCCCAGGTCTTCCCACTTGCTGTGGGTCTTCGCATACACTGTCCCTTCTGGGCCTCAGTTTCTTCGTCTTTTAAAAGAAAGGCCAGACCAAGACCCCGCACCTTGAGAAGAGACTGGGTATGACCAGATCCTCAGCTCTGAACCCCTTGAACCCCACCGCTCTCTGCTCGGGTCAGTGTGAACATGGCGGAGAGCAAACGTCCTGTTTTTAAGAGACAGGAGATTTCAAAGGACTTCAAAGACACCTCACTTTTGATGCAAGAACAATGAAAAAACATAAAAGAACAAAATTCCCAAACCACAGGAATTAGCTTCTCTCCCAGACAGGCAGAGGATTCCCAAGTGACAAAAGCTGTGCCGGGCAGAGGTGCAGCGGCCCCGGCCAAGATGAGGGCCAGCCCACTGGGGGTGGGAGGCAGGGAGAAGCCGCTCATGGTCCCAGGCCCAGCAAAGCAGCCAGGCTCTGGCTCCCGTTCTGCTGGGCCTGTCACCTCTTCCCGATGCCTCTACGCACCAGGGGCTCGGCCTGAGGCAGCTGCACCTTCACCCTCCTGCCAGCCAGCTTCACCCCTTCCGTCGAGTCTCCACAGTGACCAAGGCTGGCTCACTGTCCCCCCATCCCCCTTCCCCCACTCCTTCCCTCACTGTAGGCTCCATATCACCAGAATGTTCCCCCCTTTCTGTCTTTATTGGTGCCTCATACATTCATCCAACCATGAATGCCAGAGTACCTACTATGGACTAGGCACAGAGCTGGGTGCAAGGGCACAGCCCCCTGCCCCCGAATATAGTGTTAATGCTGCTGCCCCTGCCCCAGCTCCGAGCCACCTTGGTGAATGAGCTCTCTGTCCCCGAGAATCACCGGGGTCTGGCTCTACCACTTGTGTTACACTCCATAGGAGCCGGCCATCGCCTGGGCAGCCAGTCCCCACAGCGGCCCCCACGCACGCCCCTGTGCAGTCTCTGTCCACATCGAACTGCACCTACTCTGTGTGACCAACCGCCAGCTTGCGAGACTTCGAGGCTCAGCTGTGAGAAGCGCTGCAGCCTCTGTCTCGGTCTCTGGGACCGGCTGCTCCGGGGGAAGCCAGGCGCCACTCGGCCCCGTGGAGGCAGCCCCGTGGAGAGGCCCACCCTGAGGAACGGAGCCCTCCTCCCACAGCCGGCACTGGTTGGCCAGCCGCGCGAGCAAGACAGCAGGTCCTCCGGCCCCGGGGAAAGCCTCCAGATGACGGCAGCCCTGGCCAAGACCTTGACGGCAACTTCACTCAAGATCTCAAGCCAGAGCCACCCAGCTAAGCTGCTCCCAGATTCCTGACCCCCAAAACCTTAAGAAAAAAGTGTTATTTTAAGCCGCTGGGTTCTGAGCTAGTCTATTACAGAGAAACAGAGATCTGGTATCAGCTAATGTGAGCATACCATGTTTATTAATAACCTAAGCCTAACGGCTGGAGCGTGGGCTCTACATGAACTCGTGTCCAGATCCTGGCTTCCCGCCTTCCAGGTCGCCCTTTAATCAGCCTGTGCCTGGACACCCCTGCCTGTAAAGTGGGGTGTCAACCATATCTCAAGGAAGTCAAACTCGAAATCAACGCACACAAAATGCTCAGTGCCGGGGCTGGCACGCAGTGACTGAGGGGTGACTCTGGCCTCTGCTGTGGCCTGTGTCCTGACGCCTGTCCCTGCCTGTGTCCGCACGGAGCGGACCCCGCCAGAGCCAGCCAATGCCCCAGAGGCAGCCGACTCGTCCAGCTCGGCCCAATCCCACACCCACAGCTCCCTGCTCCGGAGTCTCCCCACAACCACTCCTGCAGGAGGGGTCTCGGTCCTGAGAAACTCAGGGGTCTCGTCAGCCTCAAGAGCAAAGGAGGCTCCTCCAGCCCCTCAGGAGCTGCAGGCAGGTGGCTGCAGGGCCCCGGCCCTACTTAGGCTCTGGGTGTTACTCACACAGAAAGGGGGGCCACACCTCGGACTCGGCTGGGACTGTACAAAGAGAGTGGCCCCCATTTCTAATACACACCCAGGCAGCCCCAACCTGGGTCTGTTTCTTCAGGGGCAGCGAGGGCCCAAGGGCGCCAGCTCCTCCTCCCCCACCCCACCCCAGTGGGATGGAAGAGGACCAGGCTGACCGGACCCTCCCTGAGCACAGCTGGGGCGTCTGCCAGCCGGGGCACCTGCACGTCTCCCAGCACCCTCCCACCCCAAGTCTCCGGGCCATGGGGAGTCACGGGGGTACCTTGAAGTATTAAAAAGTGGATTTCACAGGAGAAATTCTTCACTGTAACTAAGGCCGACTGATGCACCTCCCTTCCTCTTCGACATGCCCAACCTTGGAAGAGGGGGGTTGGGTGAGGGTGTTCCCCTGGTGAGGGGGCAGGGCTCGGCCACCAGGGGTGCACGGGTCCGAGGAAGGGGACATGGAACGGCACCACAGGAGAGTGGCTGCGAAGGTGAGACACAGGTGTGTGACTAGGCGCAGAGATCAGTTTCAAACAGGAGCCCCTGTTCACGTGCTCCGTCTCCATCCCCCGAGCTTCAGCCACAGGCCTTCTGCCTGGGGAGGGGGGGCCCTGAGGCTGGGGGTCGGGCTGGGGCACCAGGAAACATGCCCCCGGAGTCTGAGCCGGCAGGGCCTGGGCAGACTGTGCTGCGCCAGTCCTCAGCCTGCTGCTCCACACGGTGGGGGAAGGACACTGGGGAGGGGAAGGCAGGGGGGCCCGAGGGAAAGGGGAGGTGGGCCGGGTCCAGGCTGGCCGGGAGGACAGCGGCAGACTCTTCCCCGCTGCGTGAAGACTGGCTGAGAGCGGGGGAAAGGGGAGCAGTCGGGCCGGGCCAGACAGACCTGGGTCTGAGTCCTGGCTCACCATGTGAGCCCAGGCACACTGCTCCACCTCTCTGAGCCGCCTCTTCATCTGCAGAGTGAGGGCGACACCAGGGCCTGCCCCTAAGGGTTATTAGGGAGATGGTCTCTGTGAGGCACCTGGAAGGCAGTAAGCGCTCAATAAATGGAAGCTGCAAGCATTACTCCAAAGCATCAAATTAGGGCACCAATCCAACCTCGTAGTAAAGCAGTTTATTTACAAAGCCTGTCTCTGCAGCCCTTAGGCGTTCAGTGGGCCCCGCTTCCTCCCTCTGGGTTCGGGACAAGCGGCAGCAAGAACGGGGGAAGGTGTGAGTGCCTGACCAGGCAGGATCCCCTCTGCGGAGCCACTTTGGGGGCTGCTGCTCTCCGTGGCCCATTGGGCAGGTTTTCCAGCCAGCAGCCCAGGGCAGAGGGGTCACCTCCTGGGGGCATGGCTGGGCTGCTCCCCTCTGTTCCTTGAAGAGGAAGGCCAACCCCAGGCCTGCTGAGCCGGACACCAGCGTGGAGCCGCACACTAGCAGTGCACAGGGTCTCCTCGCCAGGCCAGCTCAGTGTCCTGGGCGGGACTCGGACAGCCTGCCAGGGACTGGGCACCTCCTGCCGGCTCTGCAGGCTGTGGGCACTGCGGTGGGGGGCTCAAGGCCTGCAGCTCTGGTCCTAGGGCCAGCTGAGCTCTGGGACCCTTAGCCCAGCCCCCTCCACCCTCAGTGACCAGCGGGTGCTGGGGGCCCGTACCCTGATGGCTTTTGCTACTGCCACCTTCTGCCTCCTCACAGTATGGCTGCACCAGGTCCGGGCAGCTCCCCTGGGGGCTCCTGGCCCCCGACGGAGAGGCAGGAGGCCCGGGGCTAGTGTGGAGGCCCTCCTCTGGGGTTCGGTAGTAAGGCACGAATCCTGAGGCATGTGGCACATGGCCACTGATGGCAGCATCGCTGGAGAGAGGGGCGTCCAGGCCGCTGTCACAGGGGTGCCCTGCTGAGACCATCAGGACGGGGCAGCGGTTGGGCAAGACCCAGGAGATGAGGTCTGGGCCTTCTGAAGCAGCCTGGGTCAGAGGACACGAGATGTCAGCCAGGCCCCAGGTTCGGCCCAGACACCTGCGGCTGGCCGGTGCCTGCCCCGCATGCTGGGAAAGACACCTCCACAGCACCGGCCTCCAGGGCTCTGGGCAGGAGGGCGTGTCTGGGATTAGAGTCCACTCCTCCCTCCCCCTCCATCTTTGCAGTCCTGGGCCCCTGCTGCCTGGAGCTAGAGGGGCTGTTGGCAACATCAGGCAGGGCTGCGGGTCGGATCTCAGCTGTGCCCTTGCTCGCGGTTGTGCCCTTGGCCATTGGCCTAGTCACTGAGCCTCTCGGAGACTCGTTTTTCTCACCCATAACATGGGAACAATAACCAGAATCATCCTGTCAGGCTATTAACAGGGCGAAGGAGATGATGCACGTGACACGTTCGGGTGCCCAGTGAGCCAGGAGGCCTGCGAGGATGTTTCTGTGGGCCCACAAGGCTCACCGCGTGTTAACGCACACTGCGGCTCCGCAACCAGCGATTACCCCTCTCTCACTCTTGGGTAAGGACGCTGAGGCTCACGAGGCTCAAACACATGCCCCAGGCCACTGTCCTATTCAGTGGCCGAACCGGGACCGAGTGAGGTCGTCCATCTCCAGCCCCTGTTCTCTTAACCAAGGACACGCTGCTCTGGGAGCAGCCCCTGGGGCTGGGGAACTGGCCTGGCCTGCTGGGGCCTGGGGCCCTGGGACAGGGGTCTGAAGGATGCCAGGGGGCGCAGGGCTGCCCCCACACCCTCCTGTGGCCTCCACACGTGGCCTCCCCACTCACAGAGCTCCCGCTGCTGCCTGTCCTCCTGCAGGAGCAGCCAGCCTGCGCCTCCCTCCTGGTGGGTGGGCCTTGGGAGCGGCCCCAGGAAAGGCTGAGGAAACTCTCCTCCTTGGAGCGGTAGTAAGGGGAGAACCCCCCAGGCGGCTCAGAGTCCTCCTGGGATGGTGCCTCCCTGGTACTCCAGACTCCTTCCTGGTCCCTGCCAACGTCTGGCTGCAGGGCCACCTCTTCCACCAGGAGCTGCCCGTAGGTGCGGAAGAAGGGCAGGTACTCCACATTCACCAGAGACCCACGGGAGAGGTCAAGGTTGCTGAGGGGCTCACTGCCCCTTGAACTGGTGGCCGGTAGTTGCTGGGACAGGGGCCCTGGGTCCTCCTCCTCCAGGAAGTTCAGAGAGGATGAGAATCCAGGCTCATCCTCACAGCTCTTCTGGGACGTCTGGGAAGAGAAAGGCATCCTATCTGTTACCGCACTCCAACTTCTTCAGCCATGCCAGCTCCCTCTCCCCAATTCCTGCCCACAGTGGAGGCCAGAGAGGCCTTTCCAAAGTGCAAATGTGAGCATGGCTCCCAGCCAGGGCTAAGTCACCCATAAGCCTGCAGCACCTGCCGCCGCACCTGGCACCCTTCTCCCCTGCTTGATCCACGCTGCGCACACCGGCCCTGGCGCCAGCCCTCGGTCACACTGGGCTGGTCCTGCTTTAAAGCCCATGCCCAGACCTGCCCTCCCACTCTCGGCTCAGAGGGGCCTTCCCAGCTCCCGCCCCCACCCCTGTGACTCCAGGCTGCTGGGCTCTTCATTTCTCCCACACCGAAACGTTCTTGGTCTGCTGTCTTCCCACGGCCTGTATGCAGTGTCCTGCCTGCCTAGTGCTCCCGGCTCATCGTAAGCACTCAGCTGACAGTTTTCCAACAAATGATTGGTCCAGTCTGCTGACTCTTGGCCCACCTCCTCCTATTCCTTCCACTCTGTTCAGTCTGGTCACACAGACCTCCTCTCTCAGTCCTTCAACTTGCCAAGCAGCCTCCTGCCACAGGGCCTTTGCACGGGCTAACACTCCTCCCTGAAATCTCTTCCCTCTCCTCTTTCCTTGATGACAAGTTCTTTAGCTCTTGGCTCGAGGTCCAAAGTCCTTGCCAGACTCAGTGGCGATGGCAGGGAGAAGCCACGTCTCGGGGGGGAGGGTGGGGGTGGAAATGAGGGATTGCTTCCCAGGCCCCAAAGGGACGCACAGAGCCCCTGTTGTGGAGAAGCCGGCCCTTTCTCCACCCCTGCCTGTCTGAGTCGAACCCAGAGATCCTGGGGTGGGGTGCAGGCTCTGCACCCATGGGAAGGGGCTGTTGTGGTCTGGCCCCTGGCTTCCTGATCTCTGCTGGGGCCCTGGGCCACACGTCCCCCCTCCACCCCATGCCCTGTGTAGTCCCTGCTTGTCCTGACTTACTGAGACCACCACAGTCCCAGTCTTAAGTCTGCCCTGCCGCATCTGCCTGCTGTCCCACCGGCTGAGTTCCCTCCGCTCCCCAGACACTGCCCAGGCTGCTCTGCAGTCCTCCCGTAGGTATTCCTTAGGCAGCCTACAAGGACAGACTTGCCTTTCCAACTCTGTGGTGCCAAGGACACAGGACAGGCTAGTGGCAGGGCTGGGTTGAGCCCAAGGCTTCCCTGCTGCAAAGCCTGTGCCCTGCTCACTGTGACTTACATGCTGCTGTGGGCTGGACTGTGTCTTCCCCAGGGTCAGCCGAGGTCCCACCCCTGGTACCTGTGTGTGTGGTGTTACTTGGACACAGGGTCTCTGCGGGTGTAATCAGGGTAAGATGAGGTCATGCTGGATTTGGGTGGATCTTACACCCAGTGACTGCTTGTGCTCGTAAGACCCGGGAAGTCTGCACAATGTCATGTGATGGTGGAGGCAGCGATTAGAGGGTGCTGCCCCAAGCCAGTGCTGCCCTGGACCGCCAGCAGCACCACCGGCTCGGAGAGAGGGGGGCACAAGGGCTCCCTCCGAGCTCCCGGGAAGGAGCCCCGCCCACACCTTGGTTTCAGACTCCTGGCCTTCAGGTCCATATGAGAATGCATCTGTGTTAAGCCACCCTGTCTGTGGGACTTGTCACAGCAGCCCTAGGACACTAACTCGTCCAGGTTGACCAGCTGGCTGGCTGTGTGGATGGAGGGATTCAGCACAAGGGGGAGGATGGCAGGGCTCTCCCAGCGCTGCCTGGTGGGCAGCTTGTGGGGACAGGTCCGTCGCTGGGACTGCGGTCCCCTGTGCAGGTGGGCACACCAGGCCTTCCCCTCCCTGCCATCCGGTAGGGCTGGCCCAGGACAGACGCCTGGTGGGCCAGTGCCTCTCCCACACCTCAGGCTTTCCTGCCCGGGCCCCAGCTCCACGTCACCTGCGAGTCCTGGACTGAAGGGGGCCAGATGCGCCTCCACCAGCTCCCCCCACGCTCAGGGCCACTCATGCTGTCCCTCTGACCCCGCCTCCAGCACCCATCCTGGTGTCAGCAGTAGCCCCGAGGTGACATGCTCAAGCCTCATCTCTAACTCTGGCTGAAAAGACAAGGCCTCCTCTTCCCCAGGCAACCCCCCTCTGGCTGTCAGAGAAGATTCCAGCGTGAAGTCACAAGACCTGGTGTCAGGCAAGAATGCCAGATGGCTCCGTTACCATGGAGACTCCTGCCCAATATCTGTGATCATCACCTGCTCCTAATTCAGTTTAATCCTGCTCTCCCCCAGGGACTCGGGAGGAACCCGGGGAAGGCGGATCAGCCTTCTTCTGGAGTCAGATCAGCTCTCCTGACAGGCCAGTGAGCCCCGCCCCCAGGGGCTTGTGCTGAGATGAGCAGAGTGCCCGGGGCCTCCAGTGGCAGGTGGGTGGAGGGGTCCCAAGGATCCGTTCTGCCACCTCGGGCTGTCTGGACCGCCCCTCACCTGGCTGCCCCCATTTCCTCGGGGCTGGGCCTCTCACCTTGCCACTCCGTGTCAGTTTTGTGGGTCTTCCCCAGTCTCTCGTGAGCTGCCAGCCAGAGGGTCACAGCAGCAGCGGTTGTACCAGATGTTGCCTTCCCCCAGACCCGTCACCCCCAGCTTCTCTCCCGGGTCTGGGGCCCCTCTCAGAGGGATGAGGCCAGCCCTTGTCACTGCCGAGTGTCGGCTGCCATGCCGGGCAAACCCCGCGTGCAGTCCTCCCCGCAGACTTCAGTCAGGGAGTGCGCTGTGGCTGGGCCACCTCGCAGCTGGGACGGCCTGGAGGAGAGGGCTCCGGTGGGGCTCAGCCCCAGGGCTCGAGACAATGTCCCTCCACACAGAAAAGGCAGGAGGCTCCCAGAGCTAAGGATCTGAGTAACAGACGGCCAGGTGTACAGCGGCAGAGAGGCGACTCACGTTTAGGTCGTGAGCCTCCGGAGCCAAGTACTGAATCACTTTCCTCTGGAAAACAATTTTAGGTGACACAGAGGTGGATCATTTCTATTGTAACAGCAAACATGTACATATTTAAATTTTTAATAAAATGTATGGGGGTGACATCGGTTAATAAGATTCTGCAGGTTTCAAGCATACCCGTCTATGACACGAGATCTGTGGGTGGCGCTCAGCGCCCACTGCCCAAGGTCGAACCCTCTTCCGTCACCATCGTCAAAATACAATTAGCACTTTAAAGCCATGATGTTACAGACAGTTTTGCTGGGGCCAAGGGTAAAGTAGATTTTCTTTTTTTGGTAGAAGATGATTCTATTTAAGCACCTATCCTGAGGGGTGCGTGGATTTGGCAAGACCACACGGGATGCAGGTTTGGTGACTTGCTCCGGGCCGGCCTCTGGGTGGGTGTCTGGGGTCATGGTGGATACACTGAACTCGACGTAAAAGGATCCCAGGAGTCACGTGCCCCAACTCGTCTTCATCTCACAACACGTGCTGGGCTTCGCCCTTCTCCGTGTGTGCAGAATCGAAGGCCAGCTCTGCAGGCCTTTGCCTCTTTTTTAAAACAAAAAGATTTTATTGATTTATTTTAGAGAGAGGGGAAGGGAAGGAGAGAGAAAGGGAGAGAAATGTCTCTATTAGTTGCATGTCACATGCCCCGATCTGGGAACCTGGCCTGCATCCCAGGCATGTGCCCCTCCTGGGAATTGAACCAGTGACCATTCGGTTCACAGGCTGGTGCTCAATCCACTGAGCCACACCAGCCAGGGTTGATGGTCTTCTTTACCTGCAAGAAGTTTCAGGTGACTTTCAGAGAGCCACCTGTGCAAGTCCAGGGCTCCAGGGGGTCCGAGCAAGCCCTCCACTCTCCCAGGCAGCCCAGGGCCCTGGGGAAAATGCATGCAACTCAGCTGTCCGCTGGCACTCACTCAAACTGGAGCTCAAGCGCAAGGCCAGGCAGGACCCCTCCCACTGTGTGCCTGTCCCTGGGCTGCTGTCAGTTCACGGAGCGCTGGCCTTCTGGGGCTCCGCCCAGTCCTCACTGGATCCTCACACTTATGGACCTGCAGGTGTGATTGGGCCAGAGACGGGGACTGACTTGTTTGGGGTTGCAGGATGTGCAGCCTGACTCAGCACCAGGACCCTCTAAACATGCCCTACATGTAGCCCTCACAGTCCCTGGGAGCAGGGGTTGGGATCTCCACTTGGAGATGCGGCCCTTGAGGTCAATGTGGCTGAGTCTCAGGTGCCTGACCCTGCAGCCTGTGCTGGAGTCGCTGCTGTGCAGGACGGGCACTCTCTCTGCCCAGACAGACTGCTGTGTGGGCGGCGAGGGCACCAGGCCTGCCCATGCCTCACACCGCAGCTGTGCAGCAGGGACCGTCCATCTGACCTGGCAGGAGCAAGGAGGACAGTGCAGGGAGGAGCTCTGGAACTCAGATTGTCCAGGACTGCCAGGCACATCTGTCCCTGCGCTGCCGAGCACAGCTGGTGTTCGGAGAAAGCAGAGATTCCCTGGGGTTGGAGTGGTCACGGAAGGCTGCCTGCAGGAGGCAGGAGGGCTGGGACTGCACCTCCAGGGAATGCATCTGAGGGGCAGGGGCCCCTGGAAAAGGCGGCCGAGGGATCAGCTGGGACGTCATTTGGCCAGGGCACAGACAGCGGGCCCCTCACTCAGGGCGCAGTCACACTGAGACCCGGATCCGACTCGGCAGCTGCACAGGCTCGCTCTCAACTGCCCACTTGGTTGTCCTCCTTGGAAAAAAACTCCACACCAGCACCCCTGGTGGTCGGAATGGCCCTTGGTGTCTTTGAGTGACACGTTCACCACCCAAGCAGCAGCTCTCAGTAGAGAAACGGGACCTTGGAGCCTCGGTCCTGAGACCCACCCAGGGTCCAGCCGGAGGCAGCACCTTCCGTCCGAGCACTCCACACGCTCCTGGGGTCTCCCTGCTCTCCCCCAGGACTTGTCGTCTAGTGCTTTCCAGGGAAAAGCTCCCGCAGACCATCTCAGAGCGCGGGCGTGCTGAGGTTTCTGCAGTTTTTAAAACTGCACCCCCAGTTAAAACCCACCCCCAGTGCCTTCTCTGTCCGTCCTTCCCTCCTGGAAGGATGGAGGGGGGTTTAACTTCCCTTCCTGCCAGGCCACCTCTCTGCCAACTCGGACAAGGAGCTGGCAGCGTCAGAAGGACACAAGGTGCTGGCAGCGTCAGAAGGACTAACTTCATACCTGAAATTACTGCCTGCTTTTCAACGGTGTGCGTTTGCAGGTGCCAGCCACCATGACGGATGGATGGTGTCACTGAGGGTTTCACAGCTCTTACCCGAGTCCCCCAGTATGAAGCTGACACCTCTTGTCTACTAGAGGATGCCATTTGGATCCCTCATGCAGGGCCGCTGTGTCGCCTGCAAGCTGGTTCTTTTCGGGAGTCCACCTGGGACCCTGTGCCCAGCGGCTCTCATCCTGACCCTTAGCACTCTGATCCCGGACAACCGTAGCCTCTTTGAGCTGATCCTGACCTCCAGACAGTCCCCAGCCCACCGGACCTGCTGCTGGAGCTCTCTTTGTAAAGTCTGCTTTTATCTGGTCAGCTCCTTGTTCAAAAACCTCCGCTGGTGCCCTCTTGCTTAGGAAGCCACACCCAGACTCTGCGTCTGGCATTCTAGGTCTTTCACAACCTGTCTGCGTCTCTCTGCTACCTGCCGAAAGCAAGCTCCCTGCTTGGGTGCTCTGTGTGTGCTGTGCCCCCGGCAGGCCCCGCACGGTCCCCTCTGCGCCTTCTCTCATGTGGCAGCCCCTCTCGCACGGGCAAGCCAGCAGCCTTTTTCCAGGAAACCTCCCAGGTGGCCACAGGTGCTGTGTTAGTCTGCAGGGGGCTGCTGTGGACAAGCCCACAGACGGGATGTGAGTGGGCTGGGGTGGGGGTTACGCCCTGAAGTGTATTTTCTCACAGCCCCAGAGCTGGAAGTCTGAGATTGGGGTGTCAGAAAGGCTGGCTCTTCTCCTTTTGTCCTCACAGCTTCCCCCCTGTGTGTCTGTTAGGAGGGCACCAGTCAGATTAGATTAGCCCCCACCCTGACAAACCCACCTTACCTTAATTCCCGCTTTGGAAGCCTTATCTCCAAACAGGATTGCATTCTGAGGTGCTAAGGTGTAGCTCTCCAACGTATGAAGTTGGGGGGGGGGACACACAGCTCAGCTCCTAAGAGGTGCTCAGACCTCCCCGCCTCCCTTTTTAGGCTGCGCTACAGGGGGCATGCCTGGTGACCCCCGGGGGCAGGAACAAGGTCTCCTGCTTCTCGGTGCCCGCTGCTGCTCTGGTGCTGCCCCCGCCCCCTCCCAGAGACTGTGCCTCCTGCCCTCTGGGTGCATTGGGGCTCAGGGCCCTGGGGCCAGGTGGACCTTCCTTTATATCCCAGCTTGGCCACTTATGGGCTATGTGACTCTGAGGAAGACACTCAGCCTCTCTGAGTCTCAGATTCCTCAGCTAGAGAATGGGATGATAACAGCATGAGGTCGTTATGAGAATTAATGCACCGAACGGTCACAATGGGTAAGAACAGTGCCTGGAACACAGATACCTGCCCCCAAAGGGCAGTGGTCACTATTGCGGCCTCTCCATGAGTCCCCCACCGTCACCCACGGCCTCCAGGTGGCCCCGAACCTTTCCATCCACAGGATACAGCCTGGGACACAAGGGCTGGCTTTACAAACAAGGCTATCTCTGCTCTGGGGACACAGGACAGGAAACCCTAAAGTCTGTGTATATTATACAGACTTTAAAGTCTGTATACAGACTTTTCCCTCTTGCACTTATTCACTTAACACTTGCACTTAGGGTGTTCTACTTAAAAATGCCAGTCAGAAAGCCAATCCACTATTAGAGATATTGCATTTTGTTACTTTAACACATATTTTACATAAAATGTACTTACGACTACTTTTAAATGAGAAGGAAAATATCACTAACCCTTCAGTTCCCTCAGAACTCGTCCAGAACTTTTACCGAGGGAAATGGGTACTTCCCTAGTTCTCCACAAGGGGGAGGGCTGATTCCATTTCTTCCGGAAGGTACCCTTTGGGTCATTATTAAAGATCGTTCAAAATTGACATTTTTGGTGACTATTTCCTTCAAAGACATGAAATTTTCCTACTCATGGAAGGTGCCATTTTTTTAAAAAAGTTGACAACTTACGGATGGCCGTTGGTTTAAAACGTCCCAGGATCCGTTATCACACACTCTCCCTGCAGTGGGTCTCTGGGGATTCTAACAAACTCCACAGCCGGGATCTCAGGACACTGCGGTTTTTCCACCAGAGAGCCGAGCAAAGTATTTAAATTCACGGGAGAAAAAAAATCATCTTTTCTCCACATCAAACAGAAAACATTCCCTCTTTGAAAATGTAAATCCCTCAAATATACTCAAGAATTTTAACGAGCATCCCAGAAACTATCCTATTACTCTTTGAAGGCTTTCAAGAATTTTCTGAAAATAGTCACACACTGTTCAGGGAGGGGGAGGGGGCTTTTAAGTGGCGAGGGAGATGGAAGGGCCCCCCGGTCCGTGGCATGCCTTCCAAAAAGGAAGAGCGAGACTCGCTGGGCAAACGGAGGGCGGCGGGGGCACCTCCTAAGAGTGAGCAAGGCCCAGCACCCATTCCCATCTGCTTTACATCTGGGCTGAGAAACGGGACACGGCTCTGAGCTGCGGGAGCCTCCAAGCTGATGCGCAGAACAGAGCGTGTGGAGACCCCGGGTCTCTCGTGCCCCGCTCCATCCAAGCCTCGGGCCCAAGACATAGTTGGAGATATTTGCAGAGATGTGGCTTTATGATATTTATGATAGTGTTGTTTATGACAAGGAGTAGCAAATAAAATATTTTAAAGAGGAAACCCCTACAAACCCACCAATGGGGAGCTGGCCAAATAAATAACGCTGTCTCCACACAGGCAAATATTATAAAAGAATTTATAAGAAATGTGTTTACTGCCATGGGGACAAACAGAGTCAGTATATTCAGGGAAAGGCAGCTGGTTATGAGGCCGTCTCTGCAGGTGGCACGTGTGTGTTGTGGTGGATGTGCAGGCATTCTCAGGTCTCTTTTTGCTACCTCTAAACATTTTCATATATTAAAAATAATATATGAAATACACACTAGCTATAAAAAAGTTAACATTCAAAACAAGTCAGAACCCAAAATTCCCATCAAAATCCCAGGAAGATATTTGGTAGATATAGGCAAGATTATTCTAAAATTTATATGGAAAGACAAAGAAATCAGAATAGCTAAAATAAATTTTTAAAAAGAATAAAATGGGAAGAATCATTTTACCTGATCTCCAGATCTACTATGTGCCCACAGCAATCAAGACCGTGTGGCCCTGGCTGCATGGCTCAGTGGGTTGGAGCATCATCCTGAAGACCAAGAGGTTGCAGGTTCGATCCCTGGTCAGGGCACATGTAGGAGGCAACCAATGGGTGTTTCTCTCTCGCACTCTCCCTTCCTCTCTCTCTAAAATCAATAAAACACAATATCCTCAGGTAAGGATTAAAAAAACAAAGAAGATTGTGTGATATTAGTAGAGACACACACAGGCCAATGAAATGGAAGTGAGAACTCCAAAACAGAGCTGCACAGATATTCTGTTTTTTGACGAAAATGCAAGTGCACACTGATAGAGGGGAGACAATCGTCTGAATAAATGGTGCCAGAGCAACTGGGCATCTACGGGCAAAAAACCAAACAAACAAAGAGGTGAACCTTGACTTAAGTCTCACACCTTATACGAAACCGACTCGATCACAAACTTAAATGTGAAATGTAAAACTATAAAGCATTTAGAAAAGAAATGGGAGAAAATGTTCAGAGCCAAGAAAAAGTTCTTGGACACCACATGAAAAAGCACAATCTTCAAAGGAAATATTGATAAGTTGGACTTCATTATAAAGAAAAGCTTTTGCTCCAAAAAAGGGGATGAAAAATAAGCTACACAGTGGGAGAAAATATTTACAGATCACCTACCCGACAAAGGACTAGTTTCTGGACTATGTATATAACCTGCAAAACCCAACAGTAAAAAACAAATAAAATAAATCAAACAGTCTAATTCAAAAATGGACAAAAGACAAGAAAAGACATTTCACCACCCAGGACATACAGGTGACTAGCAAAGACATGAAAACATGTTCACCATCATCATTTAGAGAAATATACATAAAATCACGACACACCTATCAGAATAGCTAAAATAAGAAGCAGCAACACCACCCAATGCTGCGGAAGACACAGAGACGGGATCACTCGCACGTGGCTGGTGAGGATGGAGCACAGGAAAGTCCCTCAGGAAAACTTTCTTAAAAAGCTAAACATGCCATGACCATGGAGCCCAGCAACTGCGCTCCCAGGCGGGTATCCCAGGGAAATGGAGCCAGGCCCACACCAACGTCTGCACGTGAGCGCACAGCAGTTTCACTCAGGGGAGCTCCAAGGTGGCAACAACCCGCCCGTCCTCCGGTGGGTGAAAGGTTAAGCAGACAGCAGTACGCCCATCCTGTGAACAGCTACGCGGCAGTAAAAAGGAAGGACTACTGCTATATACCGCAACCTGGGTGACTCCCTGGAGAAAAAGGTTGAGTGGAGAAAGCTAGTCCCAAAAGGTTGCATTCGGTATGATTCCAGCTATACAACTCTCTTGAAATGACAAAATTATAGAAATGGAGAAGGGGTCAGTGGTTACAAGTTCAGCCCGGAGGGGTGGAGGCGAGAGGGAGGTGGTGTGGCCGCAGAGGCAGCCTGAGGGAGCCCTACGGCGATGGAAATGTCTGTGTTTTGACTATCGAGGTCGACGTCCCGGCTGTGATATTGTACTGTAGTTTGCAAAACCTCACCATTGGAGGAAGCTGGGTGATACGGTGTGGGCTCTGTCTGTATTTCTTCTTATAGCTGCATGTGAATCTACCATGATCTCCAATAGTTTAATGAGAATAAAAGGACAGAGATGAAACTGTCCCCAGAAAATGGCAGACATGGACAGGCCTGTGCCCTGAGCTGCTCTGGGCTTCATCAAAGGCCTCACATCCCATAAGGGACCCAGAAGGGACAGAGTGTGCACATCAGAGAGCGCCTCAGTATTGAGGTGGCACCTGGTGGCTCGACAGTCCCCTGTGAGCCCTAGGGGACTCCCCCTGCCCTGCTGGCAGCCCCTAGGGGGAGGGGAAGAGAAGAGCCGGATGATGGGCTCACCCTCGTCAGCTCCGAGCCTCTGGGCAGAGCCGGCCAGGATCCAGCGGCCCAGCAGCAGGCCTCAGTGCATGCACACCTGGATGAGACAGGGACACCGTCTCTTCCCAGGTGAGATCCGGAGCCACTCAGTTAATGTCCGTCAGCAACCAGCAAACGAGTAGGTGTGGCCTGATTAGGGCTGCCTCTCCCAGAGCTAATGGTGCATTTGGCTAAGAGTCCTTAATGAGAGCAGCTTTCTCCAGTTAAGTAACCACAGGCAGTCCGCCTGGTAACCAGAAGGTAAACATAACATGATTTATTACTTCACAAGGTCCAAGAAATGCTATCTCTATCTGTTAACTGCCTCTAATGAGGGAGGACACAGCGTGAGAGACAGCACAGACAGGAAAGCCAGGGTGCTGAGAGGTGGTGTGCTGAGGGCGCTGGTTCAGAGGAGCTACTGTTTGCACGCGAGCAGCAGCCGGGGGCTGCTCCCGCACTTGCAGGCGCCTGGCTGGGGGTGGAAATAACCCACAGAGACAGAGGAGGAACACAGCTCCAGTGGACGTCCTGCAGACAAGGAGGCAAGCTGTGTGAGCGATGCAGGCTGGGAACACCGGTGGGCTCTCTTTGCTCTGAGCAGCACTAATGCTGAACCTGAAATAAAGCCTGTTCCCACGGGCCTCCTTTCTGTCCCCGTGACTTGCCTGGTTGTTTCCTACCCCAGGGCCTTTGCACTTGCTGTCCCCCGCCCCACCCCTCATCTGAGTGCTCTGCCTTCCAATCCGGACAGACTCCCAGGTCTCAGCACCCCTGCCTCTTCCTCGGAAGGGCTGTTTCTGGCCATGCCCTCTGCTCGCAGTCCCTGCAGCAGCTCGGTTTGTCTCCTCTGCACACAGACGCTCAGGAAATGTCCTCCTCACTGGTTTCCTGTCCCCACCACAGTGGGAGGCCATAAAGAGGGGGCCTGTCTATTTATTCCCCCAGTTATCCCCCTTTTCTGACACAGAAAGTTTCCATAAATGTCTGTTGAAACAATCAGTGAACGAGGCTATCTTTCTGTAGCAGTTTTAATTCTGCCCAGGAGGGTGCAGTCCCAATAAAGGTCCCTCTCAGGGGATTTTGCTGCCTATGGCTGACTCCAAAGGGCAAAGAGCCCCCACCTTTTGGGAAATCCCTCGGTCGGAAGTCGGAGTTTGAGATACCTCTGACAAGCCAGGTGGGCAGGCGGAGGCCTGGCCCGGGGTGCCCAGGGCTGTGTTCTGGACACACCCAAGTCTGTGTGGTGGGCTCCCGTCCCCACCCACGAGTCCGGGCTCAGCCACTGTCTTCCCTCCTGCTCCTGCCCGGCGCTGCCTACGTGACAACACACGCACTTTCTAAGAGGGAAGCTGGATAACTCTGAACCTCTCCTTCAGTTTCCATCGTGGGCTGTTGAAGTCACTTCCCAGCGAAGACAGAGCCCTGGTCACAACTCAAGAGGCTCAAGTCTGGCCTGGCCGTGCCAATGACTCACCCTGTGACCTTAGATGACAAGGTCCGTGCCACCCCTGGGTCCGGATCTTTGCAAAGGACACGTAGCCTCTGGGCATCCATCTCAGCCAGGCATCCTTCGTCCTGCCCAGGTTCCTCCAGGCGGGGGAGGCCGCCTTTCCCCCGGAGAGAAGTCACTGTGGGGAAAGCCGATGCCTGTGCAGCCGCCCAGTGTGCGGTGTTTTGCCATGGCCGCTGAACAGACCACGACAGGGAGGCTCCTCGGGCCCAGCAGCCCACCCTAGGACCTCTCACCGAGCTCCACCTGCAGGAAAGGGCCGCGCCGGAGCGAAGGCTCACCCAACCCGGAGGGCGGCTCCCAGGGGTGTGGGGCTGGGCAAGACTGCCAGCCTCTGACACCCGAGAGCTGTGAGATGTCCGACAGGCCACTCCACATCCTGAGCCTCAGCTTCCTCACCTGTAGCTGACAATAAGCACAGTAGTAACTGATGGAATTAAACAAAAAAAAATGGGATGAGAGAACACAGTGCCTGGCACAGGGCAAACCCTCAGTAAATGGCAGCTCTTAGTAAGACGATGATGACGGATATGATGAGGATGACAACGGAGGAGGAGTTGAAGATAAATTCTCATGGAGGAAAAAAGCCAGGAGAGGAATGACCTCTGGCTGTCGACAGAGGAGCGTGCGTGCAGGGCGTCTGAGTTTGTGGCTCTCTGGAAGATAAAGGCATCTGTTGCCATGAGAGGCTTGGAGGAGAGCCCCGGGCTTGGGAAAGTGGCGTGCCTTCCCAAGGAGGCATTTCAGTGCCAGCGAGTGCTTGGAGTCCCACAGCGTGGGGACACTGCAGAGGTAACCTACCTGCCTGTTTCCCAGCTAATCTGGGCTCTCACAGGTCAGGTGGGGATGCCCCTGCCACAGGACGGTGAGTCAGTTCCAGAAGCCTCAGGTGAGGGAGCCGTCAGAGAAATGACCCCTCCGAAGGCCGTGCAGCAACGTGAGGCCCTGCTGAGGCAGTGAGGGGACGCGCAGGCTGCAGAGCTCCTGACTGCAGCTGCTGGAGGAATGTCTGCGACAGACAGGCTCTGGGAGGGAAGATTAGAAACAGCTGATGTGCTTGAGTGACGGGATTAGGAGTGATTAAAGAAACGTTTCTGCTACGGTTCCTACACTGAGGTTTGTGCCATTTTTAAGCAAAAAAGAAGGAGGGAGGCCCCTGGTGCCTCCTCATTCTCATTCTCTCTCCCGGAGCCCCCCGCCCAGCTCTCTAAATGGCTCCAGCCCCCAATGAGACCCAGTGAGGAGGGATTGTTGCAAATTTATAGCAGCTGAAAGAATAGCAAATTGTTAGTCAATGAAAAAAACATGGCTGGGTGTTGTCATCAAGGTTTTCGGCCCCAGAGGCAGTTAAAGAGACAGAGGGGAAAAGGGAGATTCTCGAGGAACCTTGTGACTTAGGAAACCCTGGGCCCTAAGGTGGAGGCCACAGGGCCCAGCCACTGCGTCAGCCAGAAGACACCTCGCCACGCAGGCCCCTCGGAAGAGGAGAAGCTGTGTAGGGAGCCAAGCGGTCACTTAGGCACATCAGGCCCCTGTGCTCTGGCTCTCTCTGGGGATGGCCCCTTGCAGACAGCAGAGCTGGGGAGCGAGATGATAATCACCCAGGTGTGAAACCGCAGCTGTGTGATCCCTGCCACAGTCCCGACAGTCCCAGGCTGAGCGAGTCCCCCGGTCCCTGGGCCCAGCCAAGCTGGCCTCGGCTCAGCTGTACTGGGGCTCGGGCCCTCTGCTCCTTTGGTGTCTCCAGGCACAGTCCATACATGGTGGTCCATCTCCAGGAGGGGAAACTGAGTCTCTGATGAAGCAAGAAGCTTGCCCGAGGGCCTGAGGGCCGGAGGTCCAAGGCCACATGTCCTTGTCAATGGTGGAGTGTGGTTCCAACACACCCCACGCTCTTGGCCCTCTGCCACCGTGAAAGGTGCTCAGGGGCAGCCAAGTGCCTGGAACGAAGAAGGAAATAAAATGCAGGCAAAACACGCTCCCTGCTCACACGCTCCGGGCAGGTCCCGGGATGGCGTCAAACTGCCCCAAGGCTCCAGATGCTGCTCAATGCAGGGGCCTGGGGCCGGGTAGCATGGAACTTCAGGAGGACAGGCCCACAGACAGCCCCAGACAGTCCGACACAGTGCTGTCTTCAAGTAGAGTGAGCCTGAATGAAAATGTTAGAGATGCAGGAGATTAAAACAGATTCCTGACCCCCAGCCGCTCAGCGAGCAGGTTTGCACGCAGGCTGAGGAGGAGAGAGCACTGCTTTTGAACTTCTGTGCCGCTCCGGGCCTTTGGAACCTGCAACAACAGAGGCAAACTGCCGCACACCATTTCGCCCCAGCGAGGAGTCCAGGGCCCGGGGACTGACCCTGCCCGCAGCTGCTTGGAGCTGGCTGGGAGACGTCCCATATTCCTGGGCTGATGCCCTCTCTGCTGGTCATTTCTGCCTGTCAGCAGCATGTTGTCACCAAAGCACATCTTACAATAATCAGACAGGAATTCCAGGGCGCCATGAGCCCATCTTCCTTGGGCTGCGTCCAGGCTCTTCTCTGCAGAGCTTCAGCTCGCCCCGGTCGGTGAGCAAGGCTGCAGCAGCCTGCGGCAGACACCCAGGTCTTCCTTGTTGCCTTCTCTCCCTCTCCCTGACCCCCACCCCCTGTAGAATTCGCTTCCTCCTGCAGGGACTGTCCCTGTCCTTAGCCTGTCCCTCTCGGCTCTTACGCTCGGTTCTGCAGAGCAGAGCTGCAGGATCCTGGCCACAAGCATCTGAGGTGGATCCCCATGTCTGCTCAGACAGAAGTGGGACAAAACTGGCAAAAATGGGGATGAGAGCTCAGAGCTCTCCAGCCAGGTCTCTGCTACCTGCCACTAAGCACACCCCTTCTCTGTACCCCGGCATTTGTACCCGATATGCCCAAGAATGCAAAGATGCTGCAGCAGGTCAGTGTCAGAGGTGAGGCCGGAACCCGGGCTTCCTGATGGCAGCCACAGGATTCTGCCACGTGCCCCGCTTCCGCCACCAGGGGAACCCTGGTACTTTAGTGTACCCCCAACAGCCCCCTGCTCCACCCCCCATTTGTGTTGGTGTGAGTCCAGTAGTTCCTAGGTTTGGATGGTTTTCCTCTTTCCTTCTTGTCCCACCCTGGCATCTCTGAGCAATGGATTGTGGGGGACAGTCAGGCAGCCAGGACCCACCCGCACGGCACCAGGGCTGGGGTGGCCTCCCCTGGGCATCGCACCACTCTGAGGACCCACTGTCATTTAGCGCCAGTGGCAGCGAATATGGGACTCACAAGGGCCCCTGATTCCTGTGAAGAGCCACCTGACTGCTCTGTAAATGAGACCTCAGCCGCACAAGGTTCCCAGGTCACGGGAGGGGGCCTGCAGTTCAGGCAGAAGGACACTGGAATCAGCATCAGGCGAGTCAACTCTGGTGTCCACTGTGGGTGTCTGGGTGTGTCCCCCCTCTCTGGGAGCTGGGCTCCCATCTATCAAGGGGATTACAACCTTCGTGCTCCCTCGCCACTTCGGGGTACAGAGCAGGGTGTGAAAGGCCCTCCCTGCGGAGTGTGACGTGAATAAGGTCAGTGGCATGTCGTGTGGAGCTCTGCCCTGGGGTCGGACCTGGGTTTTGGTGCGATCATGGCCCCTCGGGACCCTGGGGAAGTCCCCCATCTCTGTGAGCCTCATCTGCTGTACAAGACTGGAGGACCCACCATGGGGTGGGGGCAATCGTGTAACCTGCGTGAGTGCGTGTGTGTGTGTGTTCTGTGAAGCGCTCAGCAAAGGCCTGGCACCCACCACCAAAGCCACACCCCCTTTCACGGAGTGCCCAGGCCCTGCCAGCACTCCCATGAGGCTGGCAGGCTTGCTGAAGAGGCTCCTTGCTGGGCCCTGGCCACATCAGGGCAAGCAGGCCCACCTGGGGGTCCAGGCAGCTGCCCCGCCTTGGCCTGCCTGGAACCAAGGAACAGGGCCTGTCCGTAAGGCCCAAGGGATGGGGCTGGGTCAACTGAACCAACCCTAAGTGGAGGGCTCTCCTGGGGGAAGCCCCCCACCCCATGTCCAGGAGCTCAGCTGCTCAAATGAGCAGGGGCTGTGGTGACTCTGGGCCTCTGCGTTCTTCCACCTCAGCCAACTAAAAGAACGGAATGGGTTACATGCAGTTTTCAAACAAATGGTTTTGGGGGACTGTTGGTCCAGTTGATCTATGTGCCCCAGAGGAAGCCTTTCTGGCCAGACCACAGCGAAGCCCTGCCCCCCGGCAGACAGAGCCTTGGCTCACCTGCCCTCCGGCTGAGCTGGCCTGCAAGGTAGAGCATAGTAAGTCCTCACTTGACGTGGGCAGTAAGTTCTGCAACTTTGAGTGCGACTTACAGCAGAACCGACCGTGCCACAGGCTCATCGATGTAAACGAGGGTTAGGCTCCTACAGCATCTCATCAGCGTTTCAAGAAAACTCGTTGAACAAAAGGACATTGTGTGAGGACCTGCTGGGTGTCTCTGCCATGTGAGAAGGTGGGGGGACCGGGCGAGTGCCCTCCACAGAGGCTCTTTGTCCCCCCTCCCCACTTTCCTGCCACATTCCTGAGCAAGTCTGGGCATCCTTCATGCTCTCAGCACTGCCCCCTCCCTCTTCCTGCGTCTGCAAGAGCACCTTCCCTTTCCACCCCAGGGGAATACCGAACGTCCTCTCCTGTCCCTCTCCACTGACTGCCCATCCCTTCCCTCGGGGCTCTGCGGAGGGACGAGCCAGGATTCCACGCCCCATGCTGCTCCTGCCCGCAGCCCCCAGCCCACTCCCCCAGCACACTGCAGCACACACGCACCTGCGGCCCCTGGTGGACGAGGCGGCTCATTCACCTGCCTTTTGGGTCTATTTGACTGACTTTGACCCGGAGACACTGGGCCCTGAGAAAAACCCAGAGGGAAAAATAAGTCTTTGTAAAATGAAAATGTAGGCTCTTTATTTTGTTTAATTTCTGTTTTCAGTGCTAGCTCTTTAAAAAAATTAAATGTTGTATTTTGAGTATAATTATAGACTCACATGCAGTTGTAGGAAATAATAAGAGAGATCCCATGCGTCCTTGACCCAGTTTCCCTCAATGATAAACATCTGGTAAAACTGTCGCCACCAGGACACTGTCGTGGGGACAGTGCACTGATTCTCACCATGTCCCCAGGTCCATGTGTACACGTGTGTTTAGTGCAGTGAGGTTTTTTCACACATGTGGGTTCAAGTACACATCAGCACAGTCAAAATGCAGAACAGTCCCCAAGCCATCGGGTGGGCCCCGCTGGTTGCCCTGTTATAAGCACACCCACCTCCTGCCCCTCGCCCTTGGCTGCCTCTCATCTGTTACCCATTTCTAACCTTTTACCGCCTCAAAAGCATTATATAAGCGGAATCTGCAGCACGTAACCTTTCGGCACAGACTTTTTTTCCCACACAGCCACCTCTCTGGAGAGCCAAACAAGTTGTCGTGTGCATCGAGTTTGTTCTCCTTTGGCTCAGTGGTGCCGAGGCTGCCCTGAGAAGGAGGTAGGTAGTGAGCTCCCTGATACGTGTGGCATCCAAGCAGAAGCAGAAAGCTGCTGCTCAGGGATGTGTTCTCTCAACGAGAGAGCAAGACATACCCCACAGGACAAAAATGGGTCCTTGGGGGACAAAAAGCCTTAGCTGCTGTAATGACCTTGGCCCTCCGAAGGGCCATTCATGGTACGTAGACACACACGTGGTATACTGTGGTACCAAAACTCCGCAGGAGGAGGTGATGGCGGGAAACGTCCACACGGGCCGAGAAGCATTGCCATCAAGGGAACGCTGTGCTAACAGGAGCTGGGGTGACGGTCTCAGAGGCCGTTCTTCCTAGCCCAGGGCCTCCAGCAACCCCCTCCCACATTTGTAACTCGAAGCCGCACGTCTCGGGCTGCCCCTTATTCCCTGTGCAGGTAGACGGGGTCAGGGCTGCCTTTCCATCACAACGGCGGGAAAGACTCCCCGTCAGGCAAGGGCCCTCTCCCAGACACCGGGAGCCTCCCGAGGAGGAAACAAAGCCAGTTTTCCTCCGTGAGATAAGCCTGCTGTGCAAATGAGCCAATGCACCGACCTCGTACACGGTCGGGGCGGGGGGGCCATGGGGTGTGCAGTGCCCACCCAGTGTTCTCGGTGACGGGGCAGCCCTGTTGCTCTCCCGCAGGAGGGTCCAATGGGTGTCCTGGAGCTGGGACCAGATAGGACTGAGGGTCACTTTTCCCTGCAGGAAGCATCTGCATCCTGAGGAAAGGAGGAATGTTCAGACAAAATTCTGAACAAGGAGGAGAGTTCTTTTTCAAGGTGGAAACACACCACCAGGTATTAAGGGTCCAGGCTGCATCCACCACAAGCCTTGGAACAGACCTTGGAAACTGTGTTTCTGGGTAACTGGCACAGTTACTAGTGTTAGGAATTAAAGAATAAACGTCAACAGGAATCTACTTGTCCCAAGGAGCAGCAGGGAAATACGACCCAAGGGCACCGGGACTGCACCTTGACAAGGGCACGTGAGCAGGGACTGGGGCCCCGGAAGCCACGCCCTGGTCAAGCTGGGCCTTGAGGCTTTGTTACCCGGGGCCTTAATGAGACATGATTTCCTAATTCCAGGTTCTGGTGACTCTGAGAGACAAAAGGCTGTGCTACTCGAGTTGAAGTTCTCTTTCAGGAGGCATTAGCACAGGATGGATGGATTAGTAACTTAAGAAATTTGTTTTTTCCTACAAGCGCACTTTTATGCCAACACTCCCATGTCCAGGCCTTTCATCAACTCCCTGGGGCTCTGGAGAGAGTCCTGAGAGGTGAGGTCACAGTCTCCCAACACGTCCTGGGTGCAGCCCCCCAGCCTGTGTCTGTAGCAGCCCAGGGGAATGAGGGCTCGGGCCGTGCTTGGCAGGGGGTGAGGGTGGGGGGTGGGGACGGAGAAGCTGGAAAGGCCACCCAAGTCAACGGGAGCCACCCCAAGGCCCACCCTCCACCTCAGCAGGCTCTCAGGAAGAGCTGTGTCACTCTGGCTAGAGTTGGAGCCACTGGGCTGAACTTCAGGGGCTGCGGGGGTTGGAGGCTCAGAGCAGTGCCCACCCAGGCAAGAAACCCCAGCCTGTAGGATGGACCACATACACCCTGGATCTGGGGCCACATTCGACTGATTGCACCTCTGCTGTTTCTCCCAGATGCGGTTCCTCTGCTCAGCCTCCCTGCCTCTGCCCCATTCAGCCCTCAGCCCTCACATCTGCATGACTGAAACAGCCTCCTTGGAGCTTCCTCTCTCCTGCCTCTCTCACAGGGTCCCCGGGTGCTACCCCCTACCTTTCAGAACTGTGGGCCAGATTCACCTTCTCTGCAGTGACTCTCTTTGCCTACAGCAGTGGTCCCCAACCTTTCTGGCACCAGGGACCAGTTTCGAGGGAGACAATTTTTCCAAGGACTGGAGTGGGGAGGACGGTTTCAGGATGATTCCAGAGCATGGCATTCAAGCTCACCTCCTGCTGTGTGGTCTGGTTCCTACCAGGCCCAGACCTTACCAGTCCATAGCCCGGAGGCTGGGGACCCCTGGTCTGCAAGGTAAAGCTCAGACTCCTTAGCCGGCCCCAAAGAGTCATCTCTCCCGTGTCAGCACCCCACACACCCTCGGCCTGAGCCCAGAGCACTAAGCAGAGTGTGGCCTGTGTGTCACCTCCACACAGGTCCCCTTACTGCTCTGTACAGAGCCACAGGCACCCCTCCTTCCCCTAAGTGGCCCTGACTGGCCCCAAGCGGTGGCTACAAGAGCTCTTCCACTCAGCAGTGTGGGTCCTGGGGCAGCCCTGTGGCCTTTGGGCTCCTCCTCTTCATCCGCAAAATGGGAGTAATGACAGAACCTTCCTGTCTCCTGGGGTTGGGGTGCAGATGGACTGATCTAATGCAGGTGAAGTGTCAGAAGAGCGCCCGTGCAGGAAGGGCTCAAAGCGCCACCCCTGGGGCTACCGCCTCTGCCCCGTGTTTTAGCAGCCAGGACACAGAAGCCAAAGTGTGCAGCGGGGTGTGGGGGGTAAGATGGTGCCCCACCCCACCGGGCTTGCCTTCACTGCACACCAGGGATGGTTAGTGGACTTCTGGTCTGCGGACAAGCAAGCACAACCTCAGGAAAGCAGGAGATATGGGCTGCTAGTGCGGGGAAACGGCAGGAGAGACACCATCTGCCCTCCTGCTTCTTCCAGCCCAGGGACTCCTTTCCTCAGGCCCAGCATGGGGCTGGGGGCCTCTGCGGACGGCAGGGCCGCATCTGTTTCGGCCTGTGCAGCAACCCCAGAGGAGTCGGGGGTGCATTCCTGTGGTCTGCTTCAGGCACAGATAGATCCCTGGCCCCCTTATCCCTTACTCTCCCTGGCCAACTCACCTCGGGGTCCTGTGAGCCCCTTTGTGAGTGCTGCTCTGCCCTGAGCCACGCCTAACCAGCTCCAGGTAGACAGCCAGAGCCTGGGGCCTTCGGGGAAGGGGCGACCAGGGGAAACGATTCCAACTTAAGCTTCAAAGCCGGAAACCATTGCCCGTGAGCCTCACCTGCACTCCTGCTCTCGCCTTCCCGGCTGCTTCCTCTGGCCCAGTGGCGGGGGTGGGGGGGGAGGTGGGGGGGCAGGGGAATGAGCAGCAGGTGTCCACGTTCCCCCCACTCCCCCCAGCGCCTGAGCTGGTGTCCCACCTTTCCCACCACCAGCCCCGGGGCTCCGAGCAGGTGCCCTGTGGGCAGGGGCCGCGGCAGCTTCCCGGCAGGAAGGCTCCAGTGGGCCGAGCAGAGCGCCTCGACGTTCTCTCCCCCGTCCCCAAAGAGGGAAGGCCATTCCACACAGGAACTTGTTTTAGAATTTACAATCAGACTACAGAGCCATGACACAGTTCTTCCTGCAACAGAGCATCGGAGATTCTGCAGCCATCAGGAGATGGGAGGTCAGAAGCCCAGTGACGGAATGCAGGCTGACACCTATGAACTAAATAGAGCAAGTCTCGACCTGTTTGAGCCTTAGTTTCCTCGGGTGCAAAGTGGAAGTAATGTCCTCTGTCCTGTCTCCCTCAGGGGCCTCCACGTCTGTCTACTCAGCTGTGCGGCTCATTAAACTGCGGTCAGTGCCAGAGCCGAGCTGGGGCTGTTGGGAGAAACCTGGCCTCCGGGAACTCACCGTCCCGCTGCTCTGCCGACCGTGAGAAGTCATATTTGTGAAAGTGTGAGATGTCAAACACTGGAATCACTAACACAAGGCAGCCTGCATTAAAATTAGCTGCTGAAAAATGCAAAATGTACGGCACATTAGTACTTCTCAGGCTTGATGGGCACGGGGATTTTCCGGGGACCTTGTTACATGGAGTTTCTGGTCCAGAAGGTCTGTGGTGGGCCCAAGTGTCTGTGTTTCTAACACGCAGTTGCTGCTGGTCTGCAGGCCACATTTTGAATGGCAAGGTTCAAGCCAAAATATACCTTTGGTGATCAGAGCAGCGGGATTTGGTAGGAAGGAATCATAGGGGGATAAGTCTTGGTGTGGGGTGCCTGACAACGAGCAAGTCTGGAATCCAGGGCCTCCCTGAATGGTGGCCACGGACGGTCGTCTCTGTGCCTATAGGCAAAGTGAGACTCGGGGGCATTTGCTGGACATGAGGACTGGAGAGGGGACAAGCAAGCATGCTTCTGGGCTCCTCCACAGTGCCCAGAGTGCTCTGAGAAAGGCAGGTGCAAGGGCTGGCCAGGTTTGAGCACAGATCTCAGGCAGCTTCTTCTGGGGTCCGCTCTGCTCCCTACAAGTGTTCAAGCGGGGGAAGCCGGTCTCTCGGTGGGTCTCAGCTGAGACTGAAGTCAGGGAATAGCCTGGCTTGAGCCAGAAAACATCCTCAGGACACAGCAGCAGCTCATGGAGCCTGGAGGCAGGGGGAGTGCGGGGGCTGGCCCACCCCTGGGCCCTCTCTCCTCTCTGTGCCCCTCGAAGTGTCTACTGAAAGGCTGCAGAAGGGAGTCGACAGAAGGAGGAGGGGAGTAAGGACTGGGGAATAAATTTGACCTTGAAAGAAAGAGCCCACTCAGACACATGTGCTTTATAACGACGATGGAGTTGGGGCACCTGGAAAATTCTGTTCTTCCCTTGATGCACTCTTTGCTCCAGAAACAAAGCCCATAAACTTGTTCAACAGCTGGAATTTTCCCTCTGAAGAGAGCACCTCGTCTGGCAGTTGACTTAAGCAGTTATTTGCGGTCTGCAATTTTCACAAAAACAGTAGGGTGTGCCTGCTGGGAGATGTTTTCTACAATCCCATGGAAAGAAAATAATAAGAAAACTTTGGAACAAAGGCACTCTGATTCCATCAGAAAATCATCAGCAATTCAGGGTCAAGGCCAACAAAGACATGGAAAGTTTTCCAGCAGACTTGGGAGGAGTTGAAAGCACACTGCTTCGAGGCAGCGATGAGGCATGCAGCCTGCAGGACCCCAGGGTGGGAGGAGATGCCCGAGGCAGGGGACCAGTGAGGAGGAGGGAAAGCTCCAGCCCACAGAGGTGGTCACCCCAAATACTGGGAAGAGGGGTCCAGGTGGAAATCAGCATGGGGAGGACCATCAGGACTTGTCACAGAGTAAACTACACAGGAGGCGGGGTGCCCAGGAGACAGCAGCAACCTGGAGGCACCAACTCCAAATAACTAAAGAATACAGCCCAGGCCATGAGGAGAGGGTATAGAAGGATGGACAGAGTTTAACATGCTGGGGGAGTTTTGTGGGGTCGGCTAACAATTTGAAGGCAGAATTCTATATTTCCTTTCTAAGCAGGCCTCCCGTGTTCTGGGGCTGCAGGAGGGAGAGGGCTGAGGTGAATGCAGGGGATTGCTGAGAGACAGGAGATGGCGGGGGCTCTGCTTGTCGGCCCTGAGTCCTGCAGCGCCCCTGCCCTCAGCGTGTGCAGGCAGACGGCACTCCCGAGAGCCCACCAGCCACGTTAGACGGTGCCTACCTGGGGCCAAAGTGACCACAAGGCCGATCCCGGAGAAACCCGCAGCTCTCCCTCAGGCTGGGGACAGAACCCACACAGAACTGAACATCAATAGCACCACGGGAGTCCCCTCTCTGTCACTTTAGTCCCCCTTGGGGGGAAGAGGGGGAGAGCATACAGGACAGTGAAAAGACCTTTCCCCTTTATTCCAAACCAGCTGACTTGCCTGGTGCGGTGTGGGAGAAAGTGAACCGCACTCAGACAAACACATTTCTGGTTGTTAACACATAGAGTTGTCCTTGCTAGAAGCACCTGCCATGCAGAAGTTGTGCCCGTGCCTTCCCAGGTGAAGCTCATATTTGAACCCACTTGTTTTCTCTCTGCCCCCGTCCCCTTACTGCTGCTATGTGTCTGAGTCGGTTACCGTGGGAGCTCCCTGTGCCTCGGGTTAGCTACTGTGGACTGTGACAGCCCACCCCTTGGAGTGGCTCCTGGGTTCTCAAAGCACATTGTGCTTACATGATTGTACTAGTCGGGTTGGCTAATGCTAGCTGCTGTAACAAAAATATCTCACATTTCAATGGCTTAACACAGAAAAGGTTTAGATCTCACTCACTGAAAGTCCACAGTGGATGCTCCTGGTCGACCAGTTGTCCTGCACGGCCCTCCTCTGGTGGGAACCAAGGCACTCAGGCTCCTTGGGCAGAGAGAGAGAGAGAGAGAGAGAGAGAGAGAGAGAGAGGGAGAGAGGAGGGAGAGAGGGAGGGAGAGAGAGGGGTATCTGTATTTCATATGATGGGTTGGCAGGAAAGAACTCAATGTTTCTTCGTGGAGGACAGATCCCTCCAAGGAGGAAGTGAAGTATTTGAAACCTGCCATTAGGAAAACTGTCTGCCCTGCTCACCTCCACCAGTGAGGCTGGATTCCCAGGGAGCTTCTCAACTCCTGGGCCAAGGGTCATTTCAGAAAAGCCACCTGGGTGGTGACTTCCTTCCAGGAACAGGTGCGACCCAGCTCCCACTCGCTGAGCTGCTTTTCTCTGCCAGGCCCTGTCCCCGGCATGTGACGGATGTCATGTCTAATTCTTACACAGTCTGCAGTATCTTCACGGGCATGACCACTTTGCAGAGGAGCAAACTGAGCACCAGGGAGGTTGGCGAACTCACCCCAGGTCACACACTGTCACACGGCAGTGCTGGGATTTGATCCCGGATGGTCTGGCTCGAGGACCCACACTGGTTTCACAAGGATCGCTGGCCGTTGTCAGCAATCGAAACAAAACAAAGCAAACCAGAACACGTGAGGGAGCCAGCGGTGGCTGCAGCGACCTCACACCCTTTCGTGTGGTCTGTGGCAAGTGGTGAGTATCAGCATATGAAAGCCACCTCTGCCCTTTGGTAGTCAATCATTTCTGCTCTGGGTCCCCAGTGACAGTAATCAGAGGCTACAACTCCCACTTCCCGCATCAGCTGTTGAGCACACGCGCTGGCAGAACTGTGCGAAAACCCTGGCAGCAGGAGGCGGCAGTTACATCAGGTCTGCTCACTGCCCTGGGCATTCGCCAGCCCGGTGGAGGCCACGGCCCAAGGCAGGATCTCCCAGTGAAGAGGGATTTGGTGATGGTGCCCTGGACCCAGCTGGTGCCAGCACAACCTAGCCAACTGTGCACATCTCTTCCAACTCCAGTTCAATGCCAACATATTATGAGCTTTAACTTGGCCGTGGTGGGAGTGCTTATACCACAGGAACTGGTACATGCTTCGGATCAGGGCTTCCCCGACTAGAAACTCAGCAGACAGTGTTGTTGGGAAGGTGCATTCGGGGGTGGGGGGAAGGTGGGAGCAGATGCACAGTTGAGCAATGGAGGGACACAACAGTGACAACAGTTGCAGCCAGTGTGAACTAAGCACTTACATTGTGCCTGGCACTGTGCTGCACTCTTAAGGCATGATCTTCCATAACCCACGGGAACTGTAGGGTGTACTTAGCATTATTATCCCCATTTGAAAAGGAGGAAACTAAAGCTCAGAAAGGTTTAATTATAGAGTCAGTAGGCCAAAGTTCAACTGAAGATTTCCAATTGCAATAGCCCCGCCCTTTAGCCACCTTTTAGCATAGAGGTGCCTCGGGATCATGGTCCAGGCCCCTGCCTCACAGGCACCGCCGACCCACTCCAATGCAGACTCCAGGGCCCGTCCCTTCCGTACTGGGGCCGAGCCTTTGGGGCGGGGTACCGGACTCAGGATCTGTGTCAAGCTCTCTCTCTGGTGATTCCTCTGCTCACTAAAGGTCGCAAAAGGGGCTAAGATAGGTTCCCATAAAATGTAATGGAAAACTTGCCAGAGAGTCAGTCTCAGACGTAGGTGGGGTTGGAGGGATCAGCCAAGAGTCCCCAGCTGAGGGGTCTAGTCTCTGAAACTGACCCCTTCCCTGAAACAGGCAAGTTTTCAGGCTCTCCAGGCTCGGCAGCCTCGTCGGGCAGTGGGGCACATGCAGGGCTGGCAGCCAGTGTTGAAAATAAAACAGCCCAGAGATAGAGTCCATGCTCCTATCCCCAGTCTCCACTGCCTGGGAGGCTGGGGGATCCATGTCCCAGCAGCATGAAGCCAATGGGAAAGGATGTCCCAACCGGAGTCCCAAGTGCCCGGGCCCCGCCCTCTTTCCTCAAGCTCAGCCCCAGACACCAAGGCCTCCAGTGCCTGCACCTGCCCATCTGTCACTCCACACAGGTTCACTGTCCTCCTACCATGAAGCCTGCGCCGTGCCAGGCACCGAAGTCCAGCAATCAGCAAGAGAGACACAGTCTGCCCTCGTGAGCTCACAGGCTAGCTGGGGAGAAACAGACAATAAACACGAGAATAAATACTTGAGATTATTTCAGACTGGGAAGGACTGTAAGAAGAAAACAGGATGATAAGAGAGGGGTGGGGATGTTGCTTTAGCTAAGGGGGTCATGGTATCCTCTCTGAAGAGGGGACATTACAGCAGCAACTTGAGTGAAGGGCAGCAGTGAGCCAAGAGGGTATCTCGGGGAGCGTTCTAGGCAGAGGGAGCAGCGAGTGCAAAGGCCCTGAGGCAGGAGTGTGCTGGACAAAGTGGCTACAGCATGGCAGGCAGGAGAGGGCAGTAGGAACTGAGATCAGGGAGGTGGGCTGGCAAGAGGGGTCAGGCAGGACCTCACAGGCCTCACAGGAGCCTGGGTTTTTCTCTGAGCGAAAGGAGAGAGGAATGTCACCCACACCCCAGTGCACAGTGAGGAGCAGAGGCCTTAGGCAGTGAGAACGATGGCCGAGAGATTGGGTCAGAGACAACTGCAGTTTGGGGGGCAGGATGTGAGGACGGCCTGGACCAGCAGTCCTTGAGCAGTGGGGAGAAAGAGAGGCCACCAGGCTTGGGGTGCTGTTGGAGGTGGAGGACTCAAGGACTGGTTGGGTAGCAGGGTGGGGGAAGAGAAGAATCAAGGACAACTCTGGTTGGAGGTCAGAGAAAGTGGCTGAAGAGAGACACTGAGAAGGGAAAACCTGGGTGAGGAACCGCAGAGGGAAAGCAGGGGCTGCTGACCGGAGAGGAAGGATGCCGGAAGGGAGCAGCGCGGGAGGGAAATGATGCTAGAGGGAGATGTCAGCAGGAGCCTTGCAAGCCTCACGGAGCCTCCTCTTCGGCCTGCAGAGCTGGCTGAGCAAGTAGTGGCCCTCGGGGCAGGCCTCCCGAGGGAAGGGGCTGAGACCCTCACAGCTCACGTTCCTTTTAGCTCCATCTCCTTCAAGCCCATCCATCCTGGGCATCACCTTCTGGGTGTCAGGCAGCTGGAGGGGCCGCATCCCCTGTAGCCAGCACCTGCTTCCCGTCCAGTGCTAGTCTTTCCACCAGCAATTTCTGTGCTTGTCCCTCTCCTTACAAACCAGAAGCCTCTCAACACGGAAGAGCAAAGCCCCGATGATGCCCTGAGAAGTACTGAGTGTTTATTCCAGCTCAGCCCTGTGCTAAATGCATTTGACGCTCCTGTCAACTGCTGAGGTGGGTGATGCTGCTGACCCAGCTCACAGATGGAGAACCTGACACCAGGAGAATGGAAGTGTCTTGTCCGACCTGGAGCACTAGTGAGTAGTAGAACCAGGATCTGCACGGAGGTTTGTCTGTGCACAGGGATTCTGCCCTTACGCTACTGCACCTCCTACCCCCAGCCCAGGAAAGAGAGGTCCGAATCACCCTTGGGCCCCCAGCGCCTGGCACAAGTCCCCAGGGGGCCAGGAGCTGTCTCCCTCCTATCCACCCAGCCCAGGGCCAAGCCCTGTCCTGGGAAGAGGCCAGCAGAGAGGCCATGTTTACCCAGGTGCCAGGTGTAACGGGGAACTCATGGGGGGCAGGGTGGGGGAGCGGGTGGCGGCCTCTCTCTCACAGAGGAAGGCTCCCTCTGAAAAGAAAGGGCTAGACAGGTGTCCGGATGGGCTGCTGGGAAGAGACAGCTGAGTTCAAAGAAAGCAATGCAGGGGGTGTGGCTCCTGAGAACAAACGCACGTCCACACAAGCCCGTCTGTGCTCCAGCCAGGCCCGTTCAGTGACCTCTGCCCCCTGTATGGCCCAGATGGGGACCAGCTGCCCACCAGGAGCTGCTGACGTCCGATGCCCTGGGAAGGCCTGGCCCCACTCACAGGAACAAAGCCAGTCCTCACGCTGCAGGTGAACTGACTTCGGAACAGCGGGGCTCAGCGAGGCCACAGTTTGCAGGAGCCAGAGCCCAGATGCCAACCGTAAGGACTCCAGCCCACTTTATGACTAGGCTCGTTCATCTTGTCATCTACTCCTTCGAGCACTGACGATGTTAGTGCACAGTCCAGCCTGGGCTGGGACCTGCAGGGTACAGGCTGTCTTGTCATCACTGCCATCACCGTCGTATCGTTTCCATAGCCAATAGGTGAGGAATGCCTGCCTGAGTACATCACCTCTCTGACTCCTCACAATGATGCCTGAGACAAACATGCACATTCCCATTTTATGGATGAAGAAATCAAAGCTCCTCAGAGCTACAGATCGTGCCCATGGCCCCCACTGCTGGGTGGCAGAGCCAGCCGTCTCTGTCAGCACCAGCAGCAGCAATGTGGGGAAGTCAGGGAGGCAGTCGCTCACCCTGCAGGGGCCGCTTCTCCCTGAGTCAAATCTTGAAAATGCAGGCCCAACACTGGATGTGGGGGCTCTAGGTCAGGGAGCTCTGGGTCAGGGGGTCTTGGACGAGGACCTAAGCATGAAACTGGGAGGGACGTGGTCATGTCAATAGGAAGATTGTCCAGAGTCTGCCCCAAGAGATGCTGGACAATCCCTCCCAGGCCCAGGTCATCTTCCCTTGGCCAGGAGTGCTCCCGGCAGCCCCCAGAAGCCCCTGCCACCCTTTGCAGCCCCGGCCACGCCCTCCTATCTCAGAGGCCACTTCCGCAATCTTCCCAGGCCCAACACCCAAGTGGCAATCAGAAACTTTGGTGGATTTACATCGTCCACCCAGACCTCACACCGCACTCCACCTGGTTCCAGGGAACTAGCCAGATACTTAGGAAGCTGCCAGAAAACTCAGTGAAGAGTGTAGCTTTGCTCTCAGCCAGTGTTGGGTTTAAATCATGGCTCTGCCATCAATCAGCCACTCAATGCTGGGTAAGTTGTTCAATCACTCTGTCCCTCAGTTTGCTGAGCTATAAAATGGGGATAAATAATAATACTTGAAGAGGTTAATGGAGGGATTCAATGAAATAAGGAGCATGAAAGTCTTCACATTCTAGCTGCCATGTAGGAAATACTAAGCAAATAAAACTGGCCAAGTTTTGCAGCTTGTCCCTTAGTGTGTCCCTAAAGTAACAGGCTAGGTAGCACTGGCCTGGGCATCACACATCCTGAGTCTGTGAGGTTAGCCAAATGACCCCATACCTGGGGGCCTGTTTTCCCTCCTTTAAAATGGGGGTGAAATATCCTGCTTGGTATCTGACAAGAGGATCTATGTTGCGGATTCGGGGAGATCTGGAAAGCCCGAAGTCCAGGGAAGATCAGTTAGATTTGCCCTGTGCTCTGCAGAGCTAATCCAGAACCTACTTGCCCTGGACAAGGGCATGCCTGGGACTGGGGATCTGATGTCATTGAGAAACTGCGTGGGTTAAAAAGCAGCCTTATTTCTCACCTAATCTGCCACCAGCACACACATTCAGAGAGTGTGCGCCACGGCACTGCGCCATTGCAAGGAGGCGCCGCTGGCGTCTAAGGTGCAGGCAGACCCCCTCCCCAGCCTTGTCCACCCAGAGCAGCACGCAAACCCATCCCTGAAACCCCAGCCTTCCTCCTGACTTCGAAATGGATGTGACAGCCAGGACACTAACTGAACAGTGCACATCAACACAGACATTTGCCGCAGCTCAGGAAGGAAATCTCTGCAAGAGTGCAAGGCTGCTGCAAATACCAAACGTTGCATGTGGCTTTGGGTACCAATCACTGGAAGGGTGCTCATTGGTGCTGGTGATTCCGCAGCCATCTCCCTCCAGATCTGGGGCGGGGATGTGGGGGGGGGTGCAGGCACACAGAGCAAGGATGCTCATTGGGTGGGACAGTGGGGATCAAGAAGGCACCCAGAGAGGAGGGCAGACATTTGTCATCAGCTGTGTTCCAGGTGCCCTCTCAGGGCCGCAGACACTGTGCTGGGTACTGGGGATACAGGGGTAACTGACCGATTCATCCTGAAGGAGCCCATGGTCTGGAAGAGACAGTCACTGAGCAGCAGCCACATTAGGCCAGAGAGTCAGGAATGGCTTCCTGGAGGAGGGAGCATTGCTGCTGAGAAGCCAGCCAGGCAGGGACGGGAAGTGGGGAAGACCATGGGCAGCAGGATGTCAGGTGCATCACTCAACCTCGCTGTAAAGATGCCCAACCGGTGAGAGTGCGGTGGGGTCCAGAGTGGAAACAGCAACCTGTGGACTAAGCAAGCAAGTGCTCCCCTGTCCCTGGCCCTGATACCTGCATCCACTGAGGACGAGAATCTGCTGCTTCCCGCCCTTTGTCAGTGAATAAAGGGGAGGCCTGGCCCCCTACTTCCTGCTGTTATCTCTGAGACATTCTTGGCTGCAGAGAGGCCTGCAGAAGCCGTCCTGTGCAGCCACTGAAGTTTCCAGGTTCGCCTTCGGGGAAATTCCTCTGCAGAAGCGAAGGTGTAGTTCCCACAGAGCCCCCAGGTTTCAGACTCCCTGTCTTCTTCACTTCAGACAGAAACAACACGGGCCTGTGCATCTGCCTCTGCTATTTTTGCCTGTGGGTCCCCGTCCCACATTAAATATTACCATCTTACTCACTGCTCGCTGTGAATGGCATTTTCATGGCCATTTCAATACTAATTAAACTTCTTGAGGTCTTCCCCCCCCAGTGCTGATGAGTAGCAAGGCGTTGTCAGAAGTGATTAAAAGGCTTGGGCAGATTCAATCAAGACAAAGGCTTTTCTGAGGCGGACCTGCCCCTGGCTCAGTTCACAGCCCTGTGTTAGCCAGGAAGGAGGCCTGTTGGGTGTTTACATTTAACAGCACCTCTGAGGGGGTACCCCTTGGAGCCCCAACTTTGCACCATACTAAAAGGTGTTTTGTAGGAAAGGGGTCCCAAGCCAAGTTTATTTGGAAAATTCTTAATTAAAAAATATTGAACAGGTTTCCTGGCTTGGGGACTTGTCAGCCTTTTGCAGGCAGATGGGCACAGAAAATCCCCAGGAGGAGAAGAGCATGGCCCAGGAGAAAGGACGCTGTGCTGGTTTCCTGGGGCTGCATAACCAAGCACCACAGACTTGGGTGCCTTAATAACAATAGAAATCTGTTCCCTTACAGCTCTGGAGACCAGAAGGCCAAAGCCAAGGTGCTGGGAAGGCCGTGCTCCCTCTAATGAATGGCTCTAGGGGAAGAGCCTTTTCTTGCCCCTTCCTGGCGTTTGCTGGTTGCCACCAATCCTTAGCTTTCCTTGGTTTATGGACACATCGCTCCAATCTCTGCCTTCGTCCCAGACATTCTTCCTGCAGGTCTCTGTGCATTCGTGGCCTTCTTATGAGAACCCTAGTCCTGGAACTTGGAGCCCTCCACGATCCGCTGTGACCTCACCATAACTTGGTCACATTGGCAGACCCTGTTTGCAAATGAGGCCACATTTGCAGACACCACGGGTTAGGGTTTGGGCCCATCTTTGGGGCACTATTTAACCACCATGAGTGGGTTAGAGAGAAAAAAACAGAGAACAGGGAGCCGTGTACAGGGTGGCTCAGTGCAGAAACTGTGTAGCCAGATCCAGAATCACATCGAACTGAAAGACCTCAGTACATGCGGTATCTCCAGGCCCACTTCCCTCATCCGCATGCCCAAGTCCTAACACCCATCTAGAGGCACACTGCTGAGGACCACAGAGATAGATGCAATGGCAGGACAGGCAAGGGCTTCAAGCAGGAGCGTGATGTGACCAGGTTAGTTTTTCAGAAGAAAACCACCACCCTGGCTCTTGGGTGGAGGGCAAGTTGGCAGAGCCGGACTTCTGCCTTGACCTTGCTGGGCTCCCTCTTGGGTGCATCCGAGGACACCACCCATGCAACACATCTCCCACGATAAAAGTACGAGTGAGGAATGCCCAGACCTGAACCCCGTGAGGCTCGGCTCAGGGAACATGGAGTCAAGATCCAGCTGTCTGGCTGGCTGACCGTCCTGTTTTCTGTCAGCTCAGGCCTCACCATGGGACGTAGGCCAGGGTACCAAAAGTTTTGGAGCCCATTCCCTCCTCTAAACATGACAGTGATCACTCCTTGCTGTGTCTTTTATAGGATGACATGGGGATTGGATGACAAAAGGCACAGCAAAGAGCTTTCTGTGGTGGTGGTGATGTCCTTCCAGATGCAACTCCCAGCAGGTCACCCAGCGCCCTCCTCGGCCACTCTGGCTCACTGTGGTCCAAGGTGGGTGGGAACAGGGTAGAAGCAAACCCCTAAGACATGTTGAATAAACCTCAGCATGCAGCCCCAAACAAAGCCATCCTCAGCCATGCCCCTGAGGCCTGTGATTGCTAATGACCAGAGAGGGTACAGGGAAAGCAGGGCGGCACACAGCCTGGGCCGAGTGGACCAGGGCAGGCAACAGGCGATCAGTCACTGGGACATACTGATGGGGGAGACCAATGGCTCACACTCTGAGGCAGGTGGGCACAAGTCTGCCCACCATTGCTGGGGCTGGTAGCTGGGAACGAGCTTGGAATGGGAGAATTGAGAGTCTCCAGGTGACGCTGTGCACACCCCAGGTGAGGATGCTCAGCGCTTATCTGCAGGCAGCACAGGGCCCCCACCCCCCATCCCGAGCTGCCTGTTAGTTCCAAGGCAGGAAAACCAGCTCCTAGGGCCCAGGCCCCTGTGATTTATGGAGGCCTCAATGCCTCAACCTGCTCCAAGCCTGTCTTTAAAAGCTGGAAGCAGGGGCAGATCTGCCCCTCGCCCGTCTCCCTGCCCGCCGGGCCTCAGAGTAGGTTTACAAGCAGCATCCACCAAATTACTACTGGCAGGAGGGTCCCCCATAGCCATCAAGATGGGGGGCCCATGCAGAGGTCCAGGTGTGCACCTGAAGCCCTGGGGGGCTTCGGGACTCTCTCTCTGACAGAGTGCCTGCCTGTGCTGTGACCTGCTGCTGGAACTAGCACTTGCAAAGATAAAAGGGAAGCATTTGCAGCCCCAGGTGTTACCTCAGATGCAACAGAAAATAAAACCTACGCCTGGGCCAGGAGACAGTCAGAGAGGTGCACCGGGGCAGCAAGCACGGGGAGACCAGAGGTCTGCTTGCGCGGACATCTCGGGACTCTGGGCTCCGAGGGACACCCCTGTTTGCTCACTGCTTCCCTTAGTCCCAGCACAGTGCCTGGCGCTTAGCACAAGCTCCCTCCATATTTGACAATGTCTGGAATTCACATTTTCAGTCCAATATAGTTTTCTAAGTGCCTGCAAGGCCATGTGATAAATGCTGATGGGGACCCAGAGATAATGAATTAATAAGAACCAGAGAGGCCATGCATGGCTGTGCAGACCCTCCAATAAAAGGGGTGGTCCTGATGGGTCCTCCCCTTGGTGGCTGTGAGCATCACTGGGTCCATTGATAGGTGACCTATTGTGATGCTGTGCAGAGTATATGCTCAATCAGCACTGGCTCTTGGGTTATTTTTTAATTGAGACATGAACTATATGAAATTTTATATAAAATAGAAAACACAGATTTTAAGTGTTCCATTTGATGAGTCTGGGCAGCTGAATACACATGTGTGACCATCATCTAAGACAAGACACAGATAGTACACATTTCTAATCATATCCAGAAAGCTCTCTCTAGCCTGTTCCAGTCGGCCTCTGCCTCCCGCTGCCAGAGGCAATCATTCCCTGAGTGCCGTGATCACAGGCGGACTTTGCCAGCTCTGGGACTTCACACAAACAGAATCATACAGAGCTCCCTCTGACCCTGGTCTTCTATGTCTGGCTTTGTGAGTGTGTATGCCCAGTGTAATGTAATGTCTTTGAGGTTTATCCATGTTGTTGTGGGTATTTGTAGTTTTCCATTTTTTATTGGTGCATAGTATTCCACTGTGTGAATATAATACTTAAAAAAAAAAATTCTCCTGTTGATGAACATTTGATTTGTTTCCAGTTTGGGGTTTTAAAAATAAGTCTACTATAAACATTCTTACACAAATCTCTGTATGAATGTATGTTTTCATTTCTTACCTGGCAGACAGAGCCTGTGAGGTATGTTCTTATCACTCTGGGGACACACCAGGGATGGCCACTTCTCAGGTCAGGGGAGAAGGCTACTGGGGCATCTGTCACTCTTGCAGACCCCTGTCACAACCTCAGTGCCCCGATGGCTCTGGTGGTACTCCTGTGGTATATCGTGTCTACCTTCCCATCGCATCGGACGAGGGTAAATAACGAGAAATGGAATGACCGGGTCATAGGATGCATATGTATTTGTAAGGAAATGCTACGCTGTTTTCCAAAGTGGTTGTGGTATTTTGTATTCCCACCAGTAATATACGAGAGGTTCACCTGCCCCACAGACTTGCTAGCATTTGGTGTTACCAGTCCCTTTTAGTTTAGCCATTCCATTGGGTAGGAACTAATATCCCACTGGGGGGTTTATTTAAATTTCTCTGATGACTAATAATATTGAGCATATTTTCCTGTGACTACTGGCCTTTCATCTTTTATTTTATGAGATTGTTATTCTCATTTTAAAATTGACTTGTCTTTTTTTTAACCTGTAGGAGTTCTTTATGTATTCTGGATATAATTCCTTTATCAGATCTACATATTTCAAGTATTTTCCAAACCATGGATTACCCATTAACTATCTTTCTTTCTTTCGACTTGCAAAGATTTATTTTTAAGAGAGGAGGGCATTTCTGTGCAGATGCAAGGTGCCCCTCTAAAGCCTCAGTGCAATTTTAAGCTTTGGCACTTGAAGTACAAATGCTACAGACTTAAAACACATTTGAGAGTTTACATGTCTCTTAAACTTAGTTTTGTGTATTTTAAGTATTAATTTTTTAGTTTAATTTTTTGTTCCAGCCCCCTTTTGAAGATGGCAAAGATTGGCCGAAACAAAAAATTAATTTTTTTTGTTTCAGCCAATCTTTGTCATTTTACAATTTATAAAACTAAGTAAGTTTATGAGAAATAGAAATGTAAATTTTCACATGATGTTTTGTGAGTCAGCGGCCTTTATTCTTCCGTGGGAGGGCTCTGGGGGGCCAGGCACACTAATGGAACCTAGGGAACATCTATTTCATTATCTGCTTGTTATCACTGGACCACTCTGCTGGCTGGAATTATAAAAATATCTTTTGATACATTTATTTAACAAAGAAACATTTTCAAGAAATAAGCATCATTGTATTTTTTAATCCCACTATTGTTCTTAAGATATGCAGCATAGATCCAATACAAGTAGATAACCAATAATGGAAAATTTCTCTTATCTCAGACAGGCTAACATGCTAATAGCAGTGCTTGCACAGAGTTTGAGTGGCCAGTGTTGTTCGGCAGCTCTTGGGTTTGAGCTGATTGCTGGTAAGGACCGTTTCCACGACGGAGGAGGAGGGAGCCTTCAGTGACTCGCTGTGCCAGTCCGCTGCTATGTGGCTGCTCGGGCTGTGAGGAGCCCTGAGTTTTAACAGTGAGACTGCACTGATTGTGAGGGAATATGTGACAATATGGGGATTCTTGTTCCCTTGGGGGAGGGGTCTCTGTTGTTTTTTTGGAAGGGGTGGTTCAGAAAAATAGGAAAGACACAGACGTTATATAGTTACTGTCTTTCAAGTCTCAAAATTTAAACTGCAATGAAAACACCTCACATAGTCTACAGCTATCAGCCTACCTTGCCAGCACACGTCTGTGTGTGGGCCGGGAGTTTGGCTTTGGAGGGGCTTTTGCGACTGTCCAGTGAAGGACAGAGCGTGTGCTGCACTGGCCAGGCCCCTTCTTTCCTGCGGGCACAGGCCTTGCTGTGCACGAGTCTCTTCAACGTGATGTCTGTCACGACCTCGCTGGCTCTGGAGCAGGCGAGGCGGTGTTTCCCCAGTCCTCCTAGACGAGGGGCCACCTCCGTTGGCCAGCGAGCAGGTGAGGTGGTATGTTTGCAGTCCCTGCAGATGAGGGGCTCACAGCGTTACAGCCCCTCAGTTCTCGCTTGAGAGAGGATGGCTTTCGGACGCTGACTGCCGGTGAAATGACCAGCGCTGAGAGCCGTCTCCCGGCTGCTCACACAGGTCTTTGACCTCACAGGCTGGAAGCGGCTCCAGGTTCCATACTCCTTCCTCGCTAAGAAGCCCAAATACAAAAGGCAGGTGTTGTCATCTGCTAAGGAGTGAAGGTCAAAGTAGTATTTGGCACAACTGCTCCAGACACTGCCTTTCCCTCTCACGTCCTCCACTGTCTCGTCCCTGAGGACCGGGCACTCGTTCACACCCTGTGCAGCCTGGTCGTCCCAGACCTCAGGGGTGAGAAGAACGGCCCCCAAACCAATCCTTCAGTTGGTGGGACAAATGTCAGCCTCAACCTAAGTTAAAAGCAAACCAAAAAAGTTTAGTTTCTAAGCAAACCAAAGTTCCTATCACGCATTCAGCTGTTCACCATGCAGCACTGGAAAGAGAACAAACAGATCTGAAAATGTGTTTGTGTTCGGGATCACGCTTAGAGCGTTCCTCTGGAGCCACTGCTCGTGTGACTGGACGTGATCGCTCATCAAAACGCTCAAGGCCCTGTTTGCACCTCTGCTCTCTACGTGGACATATCTCGGAGGTCACAGACTGGGGACGTATCTCGGAGGTCACACACAAGGCACTGTGGTTCTAAGGTGACGCTGGCTGCCTGTGCTGTCACCTAGAATGTTGCTGAGCACGGGCTACATTTTTTGGTAAGGAACCCTGGAGATCCACAGTTTAGTTGTTCTTCCTCTCTTCTCACACGTCCGTTTGAGGTTTAAGTCGGGACAATTGTGCTGGCCCTCGGTGGTCAGCAGGGTGTGACTGCAAAGATCTTGTGTTGCCTATGTGTTGGTAGGTGGTGGCCCTCACGATTCCAAAATCCAATTCTGTGGGGTCCAGGGCCGCAGGCAAAGGTGCTACCATGTCCCCAGCCACTGCCACAGGGATCTCAGACTCATGGTCCAGCTCTGCAGCCCCAGGGCCGGCTAAGCCTGGGGCTAGCACTGGGCTTCACAAACAGGTCAGCGTGCTCCCCACTGGGCACCTACACTCCTTTGCTCTGTCACCGCCTCCGCTCACCCCACACTCCATAGTGCCTCCTTCGCCAACAATGGTGCTGCTGGCTCCACAGACAGCCCTGGGTGGCCTCACCCCTCATGTCTGCACTGCTGCCACCTCCCCCAAGGTGCCTGGTTTGTCCCCATTAATTTGCTTAATGGTGTTTTTTGATGATGGAAAGCAGAAACTTACACTTTTGAAAATCAATTCCTTATCCTTTCCTTTCATGGTTAGTGCTTTCTGTATCCTAAGAAATCTTTGCTCACCCCAAGGCTGTGAAGATATTTGTTTATCTTTTTTTAAATGAAGTTTCTAATTCTGAGTTTTACACTTATGATTCATCTCATTATTTTTGAAAATTCTAGTGGTTGATTAGAGCTATAAACACTAGGGGAACACTCAGATTCCCCAGAAGACTGGATTTTACTCTGGCCGCAGGCTGCAGAGGTGATGTCAGCTCTAAGAAAGGGCCTTGGTTGGACTGGTGGCTGTGACCCACCCACAAGGCCACCACTGACCACAGGCCACAAGTGGTCGACTCCAGACTCACCAGCCAGAGGTAAAGCTAAAGAGGTAAACCTTCTCACGTCCAGCTGGGGGGCGCTGGGCTTCCAATTACTAACGGAGACAATTGCACTGTGACCGTACAGGGGCCAGGGCCTGAGCGGAGCCACCGGGAGACCATGTGAGGGGGGCCGGGTGAGCCCCACCCTTTGAGGATGCACCACAGATGGCCATTTCTCTGGCCCTGGGAGAAGGCTACCGGGCTGTCTGTCTCTCCTGGGGACCCTGGTCACACCCTCAGTACCCTGCTGGCTCTGCTGGCACACCCACTGTGCACCTTGTCTGCCCTTCCACTGTGTGGGACCTGGCACTCTCGTCACTCTGATCATACCACTGGCCGTGGGGTTGAAAAGGCCCAGCAGGGAGGCTTTCCGGCTACCCGCACTCCACAGCCCCATGGCGCAGGGACTCCAGAGAGAGGGAGGGAGGCACCGAGGCCACACGGCTGCTGGGTGACGCATAGGGATTTGAGTCGGGGGCAGTCTGACTCCTGAGTCACATCCCAAGAACACCAACGGACCTGCGGTTTCCGATGGCTCTCTCAGTCTCCTGAGCGGACCCGGGCAGGCCCCACAGCATGACACTCACCGAGCAGGGGTCCAGATGTGGGGAGCCCCTGAAAATCACGGCCCACCAAGCCCCTCGGGCCTGGCCCCCGGGGGCCCAGCTGTGCGGGCGCTGCAGGGGGCAGCCTGCGTGCCTCCTTCCCGAGGAAGGAAGCGCCACCCGAGAAGACCCACACACTCCAGGTTAACGAAGAACTTAGAGTTTTTTTAAAGCAAAGTTCTTTTCCTCTGGGTCTCTTAAAAGAGACGCATTCCAGCATCATATCTCACTGAAATAATTTTGGATGTCAATTGTGTGTCTCTAATGAGCCCAGAAATTTTCATAATTATCCTCATTTTTCCAAAGCCATAATTATAGGTTCAAGTATATGCTACAGATAAGAAATTTAAATAGCACTTTGTACACGCTCAGGCATTCTGCTTTCTTTCAAAAACAGAAAAACATTTAAAGAAGGTCTCCAATTATCCTTCTCATACTGTTCTTTCCTCCCTGAGGCAAACACTGGGGGAGGAGAGTGTAACTGCCCAGAGCCTCGTCCCTGCGCGCACGTCCCAGTCCCAGCCCCAGCCCCAGCCCCTGCTCCTGCAGGCACCGTGGCCTTTCCCACGCTGGCTCAGAGGGCAGGCCGACCATGAACTGGGACCACGTCTCTGCACAGTGACTGGCAGGAGATGGGACGTGTTGGCTGGAGCTGCTCCCCAGTACAGAGGCCCAGGCGAGACCTGAGCAAACCTGGTGACTTCCCGTGGGTGTTGGGACAGTGTGGCTGGGGCTTCCCAGCTCAGCCTCTTTGCTCCTGGAGGTGCTCCAGGGCCTGCCCTCGCTCCGCGGCGTGGATTTGAATCGGCATGCGAGTGGAGGGACCCTGTGGGGATAGGACAGGGACAGGGACACCATGACTCTTGATTCTATCATTCATTCATTCATTCATTTATTTATTCATTCACTCATTCAGCACTTACTGAGCACCCCAGTCTTGGGATTCAGGACCAAGCACACATCTCTCTTCACTCACACGTACTGTATGCCTGGCATAGTTTGGCACAGGGGAGCCAAGGAAAGGGAGACTCGGATCCTTCTCGCTCAGAGCTCCTCTGCCTCCTGCGAGTTGTGGTCCCACCTTGACCTTGGCTGGGAGCAGAGAGGAGGGCCCTGCCTCACTGCTCTTTGATTCACCCTTTCTAAGCCAAGTCAATGTGGTCCCTACCTGGCCCCCTGCCGCTCTCATTCCCCAGACACTCCCTAGCATTCCTGGGTGTTTCTGCTTCCAGCTTGTGCACGTGTTGCACTCTTTTCACTTCAAAATCGACCTTGGGCACAAATGCTGGTGCTACACCCATTTCCTGGGGATGAAGCTGAGGCTCAGAGAGGTCGCCCTTGCAGCAGGCCACAGGCCTCCCATCTGGGCCTCTCCTCCCTGGGTTTGCTTTTTGTCACAGCAGGTCAGAGAGCAACACTTGGGTTCTCTTGGCCAAAAGCAAGCTGTCTCTTGGTAAGGGGTCAGTGTTTTGTCTCTTCCCAAATGACTAAGGCCAGCCTCTCTTGCACCCCAGAGCTTCTCGTACTGTTTCTGGGAAGAAAGAGCTTCTGGGAATTTGTTTACTTTTGAATCCAAGAACCCATGCCCTGGGAAGAAGGCCGGGGCAGGAGCAGAAACACGTGGCCAGCATCAGAGGAGAGGGTCCCAGGAGCACCTGTCCTGAGGCTGGGGTCCAGGAGTAAACATGGCCGCCTGCAGCATGGGTAGCGGGAAGACGGCGCCAGCACAGCTGCCCCAATGCGGGGGGTCAGCGTGAGAGCAGCCCATGGGGTGGAAGGCAGCTCCGGGTCCATGCCCTGTAGAAGCTGAAGGGCAGGATCACCCTGGCCCGGCATGCATCGCTTTGGCGCACTGGCGTCAGGAGAGTCTGCTGCTTCCTCCTGCTCGCCATCCTGCAAAGCCAGCTGGAGAAACCCAAGAAAAAAGCAACGTCCCAAGAGATTGAACAAAGACCCTTTCATGGTCCGACACGTGCTGAGAACACACTCTGTGCCGGGCACCAAGTTGTCTCCACCTAGGGGATGGCTGACAGTAAACTAAAGAAAAAGTAAGACTGGACAATTTCAGAGAGTGCCAAGTGCCGAGAAGACACAGGGGTGATGTGCTTGAGAGTGACTGTGCAAAGGGAAGGTCGCCGCCCTGGACAGGGTGCTCAGGGAGGGCCTCTCTGGGGAGGGGATGTTGAGTTGGCTCATGAGGGGTGAGCAGCAGGCCGCAAGTGTCTGGGAAGGGGGACCCGGCGGAGGCACGGGCTGGCGTGCCCGTGGGGGGCTCACACAGGCCTGTGTTTGTGAGGAGCAGGAAGGTGTAAACACAAAAACCGAAGCGCTGTGAGGAGAGCGGGGGCAGGTGTTGTGGCCCAGTGGTCAGCACCTCTCACTGCTGGGGGGATGATGAATTCCTAGGGAGCAAGAGTCAAGGCGAGGAGTTGGGAGCTAGCAGAGTTCTCATCTTAGTATTTTTTGCACCCATTTTCTGAAGCCACTTCACACCCCTAAATATTTAAGTAATGCCCTCCACACAGGGGAGCGGTTGCATCTCCATGTCTTCATGCACGTCAAGGTGGAGACTGCCCGCACTGTCCGACCCTCTGCAGGCCTCCCTTTGTGGAGACCCAGCCAGGACCGGCCTCTGGAAGCCTGTGTGGGTGGGACACATCTGTGCAGCTGGCGGTTCAACACAAATCGTAAACACAGCACACCAGGCGGCCCGGGGGACCCATGAGGTTCGTTCAGGAGCCAAGAGTCTCCTTCCAAGTCTCTCCCCATCTCCCTGGGGGCCCGCTGTGGTCCTGCCTGCTGTTGTGGCAGCCTGGCTTCCTGTGTGAGGCTCTGTCTGGGAACAGACACCCTGGTGGGGCGATAAAGGGGAGCCGTGGCCTGAAACCTGCCAGCCACGTTTTCTTCATGTGTGTCTCTTAAAGTATTTGGTGAGGACACCCTTTCTCCAGAATGTTCCATCCCACTGTTAGAAGCCTACAGGACAAAGGATCCTCGAGGCTTACCTGGGAGGTAGGGAGGCCGCCCACCCCCCACACGCACTCTGCCAGATGTGAGAGCAAGGCCTGGGAAGAGGGGTGGGGGCACTGCCAGCCTCATTCAGCCTGTGGATGGCCTTGATCCCTGACAGTCCCGCCTCTTTTGTTTGCTCTGAGACCTGTCCTACCACATAAGCGAGCATTCAGACAGGATGTCCCGCAGCCAAGGTGGTGACTATGTCTCACTCGAGTCTCCCCTCCATTTGACTGGCAGTGGCTGCTTCAAGAATAGTGTTAACAGGGCTTCAGAGCATGTCCAGGCCCAAGAGAAAAGACTGAAGTGATAGGTGAGTGATGCTGGCCCCGAGCACAGAGAAGATGGTAGACGCCCATGTGCCTTTGTGCGCCAACCAAAGCCCGGCAAGTCTGAGATATCAGGAAGAGAGCTGGCACGTGACTGCAGCTCCCTGTGTAGCTGAGCTTCTCCGAGGCTGCCAAGTCTCAGGCCGAACCAGTCCCAATATTCCAACCAGCTCCCAGCAATGTGGGCTCCCAGGACAGCCCCTACACCAAGGACAACTGCCCAGCACTACCCTGATCCGCTCCTTGCCTTTTCTTGACTTAAAATTCCCTAATTATATGACAACTGAACGGTTTCAAACCCAGAATCTTCTTAGGCAGGCATTCTCCACCGTAGACCATGCAGCCTTAGATCCTGCTAACATACCAAACTAAGTGGTAAGAGTTTTAGTTAAATATAAATTGAAAGAAAGTTTCATACTAAGGAACTCTGAACATTTAAAATTATTAACATTCTCCCTGCAAATTGAATAAGGAAAAAGTACATTGACTGAAGAAACCATGAGAACACATCTCAGAGACAACACTTTTGAAATTAAGATGACTTATGTGGTTTGAGCTTTTAATTTGATCTGAGCTGGTGTTAGGGTCTACTTTCAAAGGGAGATAACTTAAAGGTATTTAGAGCAACGTTCCTCTTGGGGCCTCACGTTCTAATCCAAATCTTCGGTCTTTGGCTTTTGTTGAAGACAGGCTGGATCGAGTCCAGCTCCACTTGTAAACAAATACCCATCTCTTAGTTGAGTGACAGGTTTAATTAGCAGTCACATTCCATTTTAATTGCTACATTACTAGCAAAGACAGCATCTCCATGGGTGACTGCATTGCATGTAAATTTGGAGAGAGATGCTTGGCTACCTAACTTTTTCCAAAGAAATGGAAATGCGCAGATGGGGCTGGTTCCTCAGCTCGGAGGTGGTGGGTGGCCACCACGCTTTCCCCGTGGCCTCTCCTAGGGGGCACCTTTTCATAGTACACACCCCTCGGAAAGGACAAAATGGGACAGAATTCTTCACTGCTAAAAAAGCCTCCTTAATAAATCCATTGGGGGTGTCTACTTCTCCACCTGCGTATCAAGTGATCCGAAATAGGTTTAACCAGAAAACAGACAAAGCCGCTCTCAGTGGGTTTGACTCTCCTCGGAGCACCAGCCCCACTTGCTGGCTGCTCTGAAATGGGGGCCACTTTCGGACAAAGAACTAACACGAGCACTGTCCCCCTCTTTTCTGAAGACATGTCAGCTTGAATAACATGATTTGAGTAGGTTTTGGGTGGGCCTTGCAGTTTCTCTGAGCCCTCTTAAAAGCTGACAAGTCCTGGTAAGCCCCGTGGACAGGAAGAGCCCCCTAAAGCAGCCGCACTGAGGCGGGGGCCAGGTGACCAATGGGCACCACAGCTGGGCAGCAACCTGATCTGTCATGGCCCTTCCCCTCTGCCTGGCACTCCGCTGCCTCCTCTCAGCGAATCCTCACACCACCCCAGGTGGTGGGAGCCCAGTGATTTCTGTTTTTACAGTTCAGGAGGTGGAGGCATAAAGTCTATCTTGGTTTTACCCATTTTGTGAAACTGTTGGGTCTTTACAGGGCTGGTCATCAAGTTTACCTGCAGTTTTTCTAGCAGGGATGACCCAGTTCCTGCATCCCAGGGTGCCCCTTGGTCCTGGGCAGACCAGGTGGCTGTTCAGCCGATTTCTGAGTGCCCAGGGAACGCACGTAAGATGCCTCCAATGATGTCTTCTGCCCCCAGGGAAGGGACGGAGCAATGGCAGGCTTCCCAGGAGATGCTGGCCTGCCCTCTCCCCTACTGCTGTGCAACAGAGCACCAGGCTGGGGGCCGGCAAGGGCCACCTGTGCCTTCTGTCACCTAGCCCCGTGCAAGGAGTCCTCCTCCTCCTCCTCACACACTGCTCTGTTTAAGAGCCACAGCCTCTGAGTAACAGGAATATCTGTGAGTAAAATTTATGCTTCACGTTTCCACTGGAGCCAACCTCTTAACCCTCGGAGCACTTAATTGCCTTTTCCAGGTTCCGCTTTAATAACCAGCTTGACTCTTGCCAATTTTGGCTGAAATGAGAAGCGCTGAATGTGGGACTGGAAACGGAACCTCGTCACTTGATACTTGACACAGCTCATGCCAAATCCTTAATTCATTCAACCCATTCGTGTGGCATCTTTTCCTAAATGACAGAAATTTGCTTCACATGTAAAACTTCTGAACTCCAGGGGCATCCCCAAGGCCGAGTTTTTGTAGAAATGCCTTCTCCTGACTGTAAATGATGGGATGGCTGCGCAATTCTCAGCCTTGGCCTCTCCCAGAGGAGCTCAGCCTTCCTATCGGGGCCTCCTGGGCCCCATGCTCCACCTTCCAAAGTAAGCACAGTGCAAGGTGTGGACATCTGGTTCCTGTTTCTGGATTCAAAATTGATCTGCTGGGTGATTCTTGGCAAGTCACTTAACCTCTCTGAGCTTAAGTTTCCCTAATCCGGGCTCACCAGACACCTCTCCTGGCCCATTAATGAGCAGGTGTTTTATAGAGAGGGGACCTCGCCTATGGTGTGCAGTAGCAAATCCCAGGGAAAAGAGTAGACAGGTGGTGGGGGAGGGGCAGAGGAGGTTGAGAATCACAGCACAGCAGTAGCAAAAATCCTGCAAAACACAAGTGGCCTGAAGCAGGGAAGAAGTTATTTCTGGAATCACTCGTATTTCACTCTCAGACTGTTAGGTCTCTGTGCACAGTTTCAGACCAAGTCTCACTGGCTTTTTGGGAGAGCTGGAGCTCGTCTGCCTCCACAGAGTCTTCCCAATTCACTGCCCCTCTGGCTGGCTCTGTTCTTCCCCGAATGTTCCGCAGCTCCAGGATTCTCCCCTGCCTTGAGGCGGTAAGGCATTCATATGGTGGTGGCAAGCATACTGATGCTTGCACATGCCACGTGCTCTACAATCTTATCACATTCCATTCTTCCTTATATCCGTGTGGCCAGTTTGGTATTATTATCTCCATTTTGCAGATCAGGGAAATGTGGCACAAGAAGGGCTGTCAACTCTAAGGGGGACCGGTTCACCCTGGCTTGTCAGGTCTTTCCTGGTTTTCACACTGAATGTTCCTTGTCCTGGGACACCCCTCCGTCCCAGGCAGATGGAGACAGCTGGCCACCCTAGTTAGAATGCAAATGCCTGGCTGACCCAGACAAGAGCTCCGTGCTCCTCTCCTTGCCCATCCTCAGCCCTAAGTCCCCAAGCAGACACCAGCTCCCTGAGGACAGTGGCCATGTCTTAAGCCTTTGTTCTTTAAGAGAACCAAGTATAGAGTGGGACTGGGCTAATCTTTGCCAATTTGAATAAAATCATGCCTTCACTTCCACGAACGAAGATCAGTTTCCCAATAATGGCACAAATGGGCTGCTTATAAGCTAATCCAGAGGAACGCCTCACACTGTTCAGCCTCACAGCGAGTCGGCGCTTTGGAGCTCCTCGCTCCTCTGTTTCCATCCGCAGGGACACAAGTCCACCCTGGAGTCTTAGGACCTTCAAAATTTTAAGTGAGAGACACCTGCCACCCTTGGACCACATACATCCAAAAATGCTAACGCACATGTTAGGACTTTGGACTCCATAACAGAGGTTTTCAACTTGTGAGCCTAGCTCTCCAAGCCTCTCTTCAGTTTAGACATATCCAACAATGTGCGTATGCTGCCTCGGGGCCAGCACTGCCTCGCATGGGTCAGTCCATGGCCATTTCCATGGGCGACAGAGGGAAGGCCTGTCAGCTGGGGAGGCACGAGAGCTGCCCCAGGTCTCCGAGGTGACAGTGAAGGAGATGTCTATAAGATCCCCTCCTGAGACCTGGGTGCAGCAGGAGGGAGCTCAGGGCAGATCCAGGGCGCTTGGGAACACCCAGTTCCTGGCTACCAGGGGCCAGAGGACTAGTGTGGCTCATCCCATCAACTAAATGCGAACCACTGATCAGAGCCAGCAAAGCATGGTGGGTTGGCAGCACAGACTCTGGACACAGTCACTAGCTGTGTGACCTTCATCTTACGTATTAATCCCTCCGAGTCTCAGTTTCCTCATCTGGAAGGTAGAGATAATAATATATCTTATAAGACTATAGTACGGATGAACTGAGAAGTGTGAGCAAAGTGTTGAAACAGTAAGGATTTAAAGAATGACAGCTGTTATCATTTGTTTATTATTGAATTTATCGGGGTGACACTGGTTAACAAGATTACACAGGTTTCAGGTGCACAGTTCCACAACGCATCATCTGCACACCGTATTGTGTGTTCACCACCCCAGTCAAGTCTCCTTCCATCACCATTTACGCCCCCATGGCCTCCTCCACCTCCCTCCGCTCCTCCCTGCGGCAATCACCACACTGTTGTCCATGTCCACGAGTTTTCTTTTTCGCTCAATCCCTCCACCCCTACAATCCCCAACCCCAACAGCTGTCAGCCTGCTCACCATCTTTGAGTCTGTCTCTATTTTGCTTGTTAGTTCATCCCTTCACTAGATTCTACATATGAGTGAAATCATATCATTTGCTCAGATGGATGTGCACAGTCCTGTCTGCTCTGGTTGACACCGGCCCCCAGCGAGGGCTCAGCCAGGCTCAGGTGGGGACGGCAGGTGGTGAAAATGTTCGCCCATGGTCCCACTTGCTGCTCCCCTCACCGCACCAGTGACAGACACACCTGCTTCCCCCTTGACTCATGCTCGCTGACACGGAAAGATGACTTTCCCAACGGATCTCCCTGTGAGGGACGTGTTGGCATTTCAGCCTTGGTTTTCAGTGTGTCTGTAATAAGCCTGAACCAGCAGCCCCTGGCTGACAGCTCCACACTCCCGCATGAAATCCATTCTTGAGCCATTTGTCTCCGTAATTACTATTTTTTAAGCTGCAACAGACTGTTCCCTGACAGGCACTTTTGCTGCTGCTGAAGCTCCTAACGGACATCACACAGCCCTAGGTAAGCAGAGCGAACAGTCTGGTCCCTGAGCCCAATCTCCTACAGGACCGCCTCTATTGTCTAGACCTCAAAGAATTAAGGAATTTATCAAGAAGCCCAGGCACAAGAAGGAGCACATTCAGGACAAAGGGAGACACAAGAAAGGACAGGTAACAAAAAGGGAGGAGAGAAGAATCGTTAGTAAAAGCCGAGGAGTTAGAGGCCACCTGCTGCAGGGCCAGACAGCCCTGCACACCGCTGCAGCCCCTGCAAACACCACCGAACACATGGCCCAGGAAAATGGGGTCTGCTGGTCATGGTTGGCCTGAGTCTCCATGAAAATGGTAACTTGGATCTAAGGTGCTCTGTTTACCAAGTAGAGAAGGGACTGTATCTTTATAAAAACAGTGACATAAAGACAGAAGACTTGTCCCGAGTTGACTTGAAGACAATTAAGAAAATTTCAAAAATGCTTTGAAACGGTAGTGTTGGAAGGAACCAATGAGTATTTCAATGCCAAACCTCAGTTATCTGGAAGCCCCGTTCACCTGGAAGTGAGGTCTAGGGGATCTCCGTGTGTCCCAACCTGGCGATCAGTGAAGCATTTCCAGGTAGACTTACTGCGATCCTGAGTGCTACCCTAAAATCTCTGAGGATGGCTCTGTTGATACATTATGACTAGCTTTTAAACCAAAACACACCTAATGATTTTGGAGACATGTAGGTGGTCAAGGGCTCACCTTCTCACTTGGTCTGTAGGTAGCTGTGTGGAGAATCCTACATGTCAGCCATCCTCCCTGGTTCCCAAGGGCTCTCCACTGGCACAGAAAGGCCACCGAGATTCAGCTTCACATGTTCTGGGTAGGGAGACCCTGGGTGAGCCAAGCCAGTCATGCTTTCCCAGTGGACTGTTAAAAGGCATCACAGGCTGGCTTCTGCTGAGAAGAAGCTGTTCTTGTCCTCAGGCATCTATTGCTCTGGGGAAAGCCCTTTCTCTTTCTCTGAAAGTCAGCTTTCAGAAAAAATGGAAGCCCTTTCCAGAGTGTCAGAAGATACCCCAGGTAGCTCATCCATACACCCATCCATTCATCTCCATCCATCCATCCTTCTATCCATCCATCCATCCATCTCCATCCATCCATCCTTCCATCCATCCATCCATCTCCATCCATCTCCATCCACCCATCCATCCATCTCCATCCATCCATCCTTCCATCCATCCATCCATCCATCTCCATCCATCCATCCGTCTCCATCCATCCATCCTTCCATCCATCCATCCATCTCCATCCACCCATCCATCCATCTCCATCCACCCATCCATTCATCTCCATCCATCCATCCTTCCATCTCTATCCATCCATCCATCCACCCATCCATCCATCCATCCATCCATCTCCATCCATCCATCCATTCATCCATCCATCTATCCTTCCATTCAGCTGTGTCCCTTTAACCATCTACGTGTCCTCCCATAATTGTCACCGCGTGCCTGCTGGATAGATACGAACCCAGGGAAAGGTCCAGGGGCCCCACCCTCCTGGTGCTCTCAGTCTTAGGAGGGAGGCAAGTGGACAGGAAATGAAAACAGGAGAAATGCTACAGTACAAAACACCTGGGCTGACCATGGGAGAGTCGACTCAACCACAGCAGGAAGCGACTATTCTGAGACGTACGTGATAAGTGGCATTAGCTGGAGCGGGGCTCTCCAAGGAACTGGGAGTGGCTCAGAGTGGCTGGAGTGCCAACAGGAAGGTGGGGCTGGAGAGAGGAAGCCAGAGGAGCAGCTGTGCCCCGTATCGAGTCATTTAGACATCACCTCATTTAATCCTTTCAGCGACACACGCCGACACCCATCATACAGATGAGAAGTGGCTCCTCAGTCTACTGACATGATGACACGGCTGTTCAGTGACAAAGGGAAGATCCAAACCCAGGTCTGTCCAACTCCAATGCTTAAGAAAATAAAGAGCACAGACCGGGAGAAACTCCATCCAGTTCAACTCGTTCTGTCCTCAAACGGACCAAGTCACAGCTCCAGAGGCAGGCACCTAAGAGACAGAAAAGTGGGAGATAGCGGGGTCACACTGAACCAAGACCAGGTTAGAGATCCCCAGGGAAGCTGTGGGACTCGCTGTGGGACTCGCTGTGGCACCGCCCCCAGCGCGGGGGCTGAGTGGTAGGTGCAAACACACAGGTCACACACACACATAGAGATGCCTGCTCCTGAACAGGCCCCTGAATACCAAACAGTTCCTGTGTGTGTCTGCCTGAGTTCCTTAGAAGCTAAGCTTGTCGAACGTATTGCAGAAGGCTGGCTTTCACAGGATACAAAGGGTTTCTACAAATCGACACAAAAATGGCTGATGGAAGAAAACCAAATGAAGGCTTGCTCAAGAGTTTGCAGAAAAGGTGATGCAAATTGCTCCAAAACGTAACACAAAAATATTCAGTCTCGCTCATACAAAGAGAAATGCAAACTGAAACTGCCACAAAGTACCATTTTTAACCTTTGAGATTAGGGAGAATGGAAAAAAGTTTGCTAACATAGTGTTGGTGAGAGTGCAGGGAAACAGGAGCTCACTCATTCCTGGCTCGAGTGTGAGCTGCATGGCCTCAATGGGCAGTGCTGGATCGTCACTTCCACATGAAAAGTGCACATACCCTTGGACCCTGGATGTGACTATAGGGTGCACTTGCACGTGTGCGAAGAGGAAAATCTACGCAGCAGAACTGGATGTAATTGCCCAAGGTTGCTACCAAAATAAATGTCCTTCCATGGAGAACTTAAAATCATGCCATACCCACAGAGTGAACAGTCTGCAGCCATTAAAAATGCAATAAAGAAGTTATGTACATACTGATGTGAAATAATCTTTGAGATGTATTGTAAAGTAAAAACAAAAAGCAATGTGCATAGCAACATGCATCGCATGCTGCTGAAGTGCATACTGCGCTGGGCGTAGCCAGGTTGCCCAGCTGCCAGGAGTGTTGGAGGGACCCCACGCCCCTCTCCAGGGGCTGCCCAGGGCTGAGAATCACTGCCTCTGCAAAGATGATGCCTGTTTACAATGACTGACCGAAGGCCTGCTCGCTTTACCCCAGACTGAGACAAGTCTGACGGGCCGTCCAGGCTCCAGAGCTCACTGTGGGGCGAGGTCTCTGCTGTGGTTGCATTACAGTCAGAATGCCTCCCCTGGCCACCTGCATCCCCTGCACCCTCACAGACGTCATGCGGAGCGCACTCCCCAGGAAACTTCCCGCCCTGCAAGCTGCCATCTCAGGGTCTGTTTCCAGAGACCCAACCTGCTGCTGCAACCATTTTGGGGGCAGGACGTGGTGGGGTATCAAAAGGATTACCAGTTATGTGCTCACTCAGTTGTTACACAAACATGCACCTCTAGAAGGACATGCGAGAACCCCAAATACCAGTTAACTGTGGGGAGGATAAGAGGGTGGTGTGGGGCCTAGAGGAAAGAAAGACTTTCTGTGGTTTCCCCTCTGAGTGTTTTTGAGATCTGTACCATGAGCATATGTTACCTATTGACACATAATGAATAAGTAACAATGTCTTTAAAAGGGGGAGGCAGAGTGTGTAAGTACACCCAGCATTAGGCGATTGCCAGCCAGCCTTCAGCTTGGAGTCTCTGCCAGGCTGACACCCTAGGTCACAGCACTGAAACCAGAGTTCAAGGTTATCCTCCGGCTTGTGGCCTGCTGACACTACAGGGAGGATGTGACTTCTTTTCCTCTTCAAACCCATGGGGACATCTGGGTCCTAGCCTGGCATGGAGGAGAAACGATTTTTACAGGGCTTCCGCTCCTGCTCCGTGGGGTCGTTTCCCAGATGCAGGCGTCACTGAGGAAGCCTGGGCGCCGGCCCAGCGTCATTACGGAAGACTGGAGAGAGGGGCTGACGCGTGTCCTCTGCTCAGGAGCGGTGTGGTAATGATGGGCGTGCCTGCCCACCAGGCCCATTTCTGGGAAGATGTCCGAATGCCTAGCCTCGCCCTGCCTTGGCGCTGCCGACCACCCAGCTCTTCGACACAGCTGGCTGGGGGTGGGGGTGCTCCTCCAGATGCTGCCTCAGACACAGCTTCTGCCTCCACAACTAGCCAAGCCAGACCCTTCCTCACCCCATTTATGAATATGGAACTGAAACATTCCAAGTTAGATCAGAGGTAAAGTTCTCAGAATTGCTAAGTCAGCAAGAATGCCAGCTGGCAAAAAGGGAGACTGGGAGTGGAGGTACTTCCTGGCTCTCGAAGATCCTAGGGGACCAGTAAACATGCAATGCCAATAGTTCTGGGCCTAACCACACCGTAAAATGTCTTTATGAGGCTTGACTCTTCTCCACATCCTAGACCTCTCCTTGTTCCCAGACCTTTCCACACCCACCCTCCCCCGCCCCATTCCTTGGCCAACACTAATGAAACCCACACTGTTCCCTCCAGTCTCACTCTGGTGGCAACCATGTGCGTCGTTTGGAGACACGGTCTGGGCGGTGGAGGGCTGAGATCGATACTGCTAGAGGAAGTAGTGTGAGCAGTGGTGAGTCGCTCTAGTCAACCCTTCAGAGGCTTCCCCAGCGGGACTTCGGAGCTCAGAAACAGCCACAGCCCCCCAGGGGAGAGTCCCTTGTGCCCTCCCCCTTTAGCCCTAGAATGACTTCTAAGAAGCTGCATTGATAAATGATGACCAGTGATAACCATAACAACAGTCCAGATATGCTGTGCCTTCCCGATGGATCCTGGTCACATAACTTAAAGCTATGAAGGACTGCACTGTGTAAAGTGCTGCTTTGACTGCCTAGATTGGACGGTTGCCTGCTGTTTGTTTTTAGAAATGGACCTGGCCATTTGGGGAACGTGAGCTATATTTGCAATTGGCCCCACCTCCTACTTCTCAAGGATGGACAGCTGGAAGCCACCTCAGTAGCTTCACCTCCTCTCGTTTTTGTTACCCCGAGGGAATGGGATTGGAGTGTGTCCCACCAGAGTGTCCTTCATGCAGCCACATCATTGTACAGATGAGCTGATTCTCTGTAGTCCTTCAAGTAAAGGCACATATGTGTATATGCATGTCTATACACACATACGTGTAGATATTAAGCGTGCAAGTTGTACACTCTACATGCATTATATTGTATATCAGTTCTACCTCGATGAAGCTGTAAATAATAAAAGTAACTTTTGCAAGTGCTGTGAACAAAGGGTGAGGCTGGATGTCCATTCCCAGAACACCTGGCCGGACCGGGACTGCGCCCCCTCACTGTCCTGCGTTGCCTCCACTCACTCAGCCGTAGCTGGCCTTACCAGTGAGCAGCTGGAGGTGGCCTCAACACCCGAGAACTTGACACCTGAATGAGACCACATGTGTGAGCAGCAGCGGTCACAGTCCCACACTCTGGTGGGAAGTCTCTCTTCCTGCCATTTAACCTGCCTGGTGACGGACTGATGGTAAGCAAGAAATACAAGGGAAGGCTCGTGGGGTGTCTCAGGCACTGATGACAGCCGCACAGAAACCTGCTGTGGTTATGGGAAGTTCAGCCTGGTCTGCTCCTCCCTGCTCGTTTCAGGCCCCAGGCCCACATTACCTCCTTTTATGAGCTTTAATATCCCTCGGAAATGCTCTCCTTTATGCTCTCTCCATCTCCTCCCTGGAACATCTCCAGAGGGCTCTGTGATTGGGTTGCGTACAAGTTTCTGAGCTTGCAACTTCCTTTCAGTCATAAATCACCTCTTACACACTTACTTTTCCTGTCTCATTGTTCTTCAGTATTAATAGCACCAAATCCCAGGAGCATTTGAGAACTATTCCAATTTTGGTTAGGAAATCAGTTTGGAAGCTAGTGATCGGCTTTGCTCAGACTTCCAAGCCTTCAGAGAAGGTCAGTTCCTACAAACTGACCAAAGCAGGGCTGGGGGCGGGGGCTGTGCTAGTGAGCATCCCAACTTTGAAAGTTCTATCATTTTCTCTTGAAACGCTAGATTCCTTGTCTCAGTGTTTTCCTCTTAACTCTGTCTCTAAAATTAAAATGTTAATTCTAGAGAGGGAAAAAAAATCCTAATGCCTTCTGTTGTGTGATCTGGCAGATAATTTAAAAGACAGTTCATTTCAGGATAGCTCAAATTCTATTATGAAAGCAGAAGAATACATATGAAATCCCATTGTGTTTCTTAAAACACTCGGATATTATCCTCAGTCTTATGGAAACATCTTTCTTCTAAATAAGTTGTGTCCTTCAGGATCTGCTTACCTTCTGCAGGGAAAGTGAGGATGGTTGGGATCTCATCAAAGAGGGGAGAAAGGGCTCCCCAACCGGTGAAAGCAGGGGCCCTGCCAGCTCACCGGCCTGCCCCCCACCCCACATCAGACAGCCGGAATGTGCGCTCAGGGGTGAAGGGAACAGACCGTTGGTTGGGTTTCCTTGGGAAGACGAAGCACCCCTTCACAAGTGGTGCACTCACGTATGAGGTCAGCACCCAACACCAGATGGGGAAATCGGCCTGAGGGCACACATGCCAGAGGCTGACATCACGCTGGAGAGACTCAGCCAAGGGCACCATAGTCGGCAAGCAGGCCTTCTAGAGAGGGACGGTGAGGTCACAGTGCCCACCGGCTTCTCGGTTGGTGATCACCCGCCTCCCAGCCTCAGAGCTGGGCCTGCCTGGCACCCTGTGGCCCAGCCCGGGCCAGCCCGGGCTGCCCTGGGAGTTGAACACTGGAGCCCAAGCTTGGAAGCCACGGCTTTCCTTACTCTAGCTCCTTCGTCCATTCTCCTGCCCTCTGGTATCAGTCAGGTTTTCCATTCCCCACCCCCAAGTAGTTAGGGGTCAGCCTGTGGGTGCCCAGCACACATGCCCCCAGACTGACCCCCAAGCCCATCCCTGTGTCTCAGCCGCAGGCTCCCAGCTCTCAGCCAAGGGTGGGGCTCAGGTGTGGCAGGGATGAGTGGTTTACTGGGAAGGGGCTCCCTGAAGCTCCCTCTCTGGGACATCGTCAACATTTCAAGAGGCTTAATAAAGAGTCTCCTCCATCTGGGGAGGGAGGCTATTAATCTATTCATCAGTGTCAGACAATGTCTCTTTTGAACCTGATATGTCTAATTGTGGAAGAGAACAAAGCCTGACCACTATAGACAGAGACAGGTAAAGAGCATCTGCTCCCATGACTGCAGGACTGCTGCCAGGGAGGCTCACGAGGCCCTGAGGGCTCCCCACTCCCCCAGGGAGCGGGATCCCTGTAAGGGCAAAGTGATGATAATAAGGGACTAACATTTACGGAGCCCTTGCTAAGTATTGCACACTGTGCAAAGCATTGTGCATGCACTATCTTAATTCTCACAGCAGCAGATTCTCTCACGGAACAAGGTGAACTGAGCATTTTAATCCACATCCTGCCAGTGAGGGACCTGAGTCTCAGAGTGACAGTGGTTTTCCTAGAGGGACACAGCCAGCGAACAGCAGAGCAGAACTCCCCTGAGACGGCTCCTGAGCCCGTGCTCCTGTCCGAGCTGTATCCCTCCCTGCAGAAAACCGCAGCGGGGTACCTGGGCCCCAGCTCTGGGAGGCCTCGGGCAGCAGCTCCATTCACGAACTTGCCCAAGGGCAGACACGGTGGGTTGTTCGCTCACATATTCCCCAGGAAGCCAGACCTGTGCTGGGTGAGATGGGGCACTGCAGGCCAGCCGGGCAATACGAAGTCAGAAAAGCTGGCCTGACAGATATCACCACAGCTAACACTGAAACCCAGGCCCACTGCCCTGGAACCCAGCATGGCTTGTAGAAGTTGCCTACAAAGGGCTCTCCACTGGTTTATTCACAAAAGCCCATATTATTGATCTCTGAATTGCTAGGACGTCATTCTGGCCCTGCGGGGAAGGTTTGCAAAGTACCATGGCGATGTATGGGTAAGAGGTTCCTCTCTGCTGGGCTGGATCTCGCTCCCGGGGAGCCCACATGTCTAGTTCTGAAGAGGAGCTAGAAGAGGTGTGAGTCTTGGAGCTCAAGCATGTGCTGCCTCCCCGGTGTGGCACAGGCGAGGACTTGTACCGCTGTCCTTCATCCCTGGGCGGCGAGGGGCCACAGCTGGAGCCAGGCCTCGGGCACTGTGCTCACCTAGATTCAGCCTGAGCCTGTTCTTGAGATCTCCAGCCTTTTCTGCCAGCAGCCAGCATGCATGCCCGAGAGTCATACCCCTGGGAGCAGCCTTCAACGAATGGCAGCTGGTGGCACAGTAACAGGCAGCTCCAGCTTCTTCACCACCTAGGTAGAATAGCTGAGGCAGGGTGTGCATTATCTCATTGAAAGTCCAGGGACTGACATCCAGTTGCCCACGGGGGACTCTTGGTCACCTGCCCTTACTTGGTGTCCTTCCGTCCCCCATCTTCCATCACTAGTCCCCGCCCAGAGCTTCCTGGGATCACATCCCAATCACCTACTCATGCTCAAACCCTTGTCTCGGGACCTGCTTCTGTCCAGAAGTGTCCTCTCCCTGCTCCAGTCCCGGAGAACCTCCTTTATTCCTCGTTTCTTAGGATGCACAGTGGGTTGTGGACAAGACTGGCCCAAGACTGGATCTCAGGAAGGCTCCTTACAGGCTGTGTGATCCGGGCACATTACTGACCTCGTACAGCCTCGGTTTCCCCCAAGGTGACATGACAGTAAGTGCACTGACACCGTGGATGGGTGTGATGTTCATGTGTGACACGTTTAGTACTGTGCCGAGCACACAGTGAGCACCCACCAAAGTGGCTGCCGTTCTTATTATTTTATATTAGCATAACACAAACACCCGTCCTCCCTCTGCCACCCAGCTGTGACTTCTTCAGTATCCCATCTCTGACTCTCTCCTCACATAGTTGATGCTCCTCGAACTGCCCATTCTGAATGAAGGCAAGGAAGCCTAGTCACCCTGTGTTTCAGGGTGTTGTTCAGGGTGTTTCAGGTTGATGTTTTCTGCCCTTGTCTGCTGAGCTTCTGGGCTGGAGGAGGCAGCTGTGAGTTACCTCCTGGTCACGATTCCACTCTTCATACATTAGACTACCTCCGGGACATCTGTGTTTATCCATGTCCATGTCCCTCTCTGCCAGGCACACAGTAGGTGCTCAGTAAACATTCACCAGTGGACTGCAATAATGTGATATGCATATGCCAGATGCACCAGATGGCTGCTCAATGGATCCCCATTGCTGGCAGCTGGATGGAGCCAGAGCCTGACGAGGCTGGTTTCCGAGAGACCTTACAGAAGTTAAGTGACGGATTGTCACTGCTTTGGTAGCTTTGCCCTCCTGGATATATTTTATGATGTCAGTTTATATTTAATTTTTCTGGGTGTATAAATAGCTCATGTTCATCTTTCAAACCATAGATCTTGGAGCTTCTCCTTTTATAAACTTCTGAGTTTTGATGATTTGGCCATTATGATAGACCTCCTGGCCACTTCTTAGCCTCCATGTTGATTAGCTGAGATTTTAAACACCTGATTAGCAATGACCTCAAGCCCATCGTGAGTGCCTGCAGGCTTCAGACATCTGGAGTGGGGGGTGGGGAGCATCTCCTGGTGCTGGACTGCACCACTGTTGATTCTTCCATGGCTGTTTGCAACCTGCACAGGGCCAGGACTGCTCCTCACCCCCCAGAGACTGAAAAACAAAGCCTGTGCTCAAGAAACGCTGTCACGACGGCCCTGCACTTAACTGCCCGGGTGAGACAGACGAGGGCCATCCCCCAGCCCTGCCAGAACCTACAGAGGTAGGACTGCTGCTCTAATCCTGGCTGCCCATCAGCACCAGCTGGGAGTCTGGGGCTGACTCCGACTGACCAAATCGGGATCTCTGAGCATGGGCTCCACTCGGGGAGGACACGGGCCCCTGGGCTCCTGCAGTGCATAGCCAGGCTGAGTTGAAACCTGGTGCTGTAAAGAAGTAGGTGTACCAGGTCCATCAGGAAGAGACCATGAGAAAAAAGAAGAATGGTGCAAATTAGAGAATTTTAGAAGCATCTCTGTCTTAGGCCATTACATACAGGAGAACCCCCCCTCTCCTCACACCCCATGGCATGTGGGACACACCTCAGCACAGCACTTGCCATGCCGAATTGTGTGCACTTACTTTATGTCAACTTAGGTCATGACTTCCTTGAGGAAAGCCACCAGGTCTGATTCATCTCTGTGCCTCTGATGTCCTGCATTGTGTTGGGACAAGAGAGGAGGCAGTGAAATGTTTGTAGAGAGAGTGGTGAATGCACAGGACTTTCCCTCACGGGTGCTCCCGAGGACGCACTGTTTCAGAAAAGACAATGAAAGTGCCAACCAGGCAGAACTTCATAATGTCAGGGGCTTCCATGGCCCCAAGTCATTCATTCAGAGATGTTTCTTTGGATCATTGTGTGTGCTCGACCCCAAGCACAGTGCTTGTAGGAGGATGCAGAGCGGCAGATGCACAGGCTGCAGGCATGTGCAGACAAGAGCACCAAGGCCATGGGTGGGAAAGCTTGGGGCATGTCTTGGAGCCCATGAAACCAGCTAGAGCTCAGGGTGCAAGTGGTGGGCCACAGAGCTGAAATATGGAAGAAGCAAAATGCTGTTCCACGTCCTCCTTTTAAGGAGCCAGACAAGGTGCAGCACCCATTAAAAAGGTTCCTTTTCCCAAATCACTATATTTTTTCAAAACCTGCTCACAGGGCCGATGCCATATTTCCTGGGAAATTCACTCATGACAAACCTTCTTCCTGTAATTCTGCATGAGCAAGGCACAGTTACAGCTTCACTTTCCATCCAGACTCCCTCCTTCCTTTGCTGTGGCCACTCTCTGCAACCTTTAGCCCCACAAAGCCAGCCAGCTGAGGGGTGGGGGGGAATAGCTTTCCTCCTCCTGATAAAGCAGCACTACCATCCCAGGGTCGCTGACAGCTCTCGGCAGGGCTCCCGAATGATGGCATTTCCTGCCCTAAGTCACTCTCCCCCATGTCCTGAACAACAGGCTACTACCAGAAATCAAATTTCTTCCTGGACCTTCCCAGAGCCCCATGTCCCAGGGTGAGGGCCCGGTCTTTGGCCATGGCTGCAGGCTGGCCCCTGCTTCCAGTGGTTCCCTAGAACTGTGAAAGCATCTGAGGAGCAGGGAGACCTAGGCCAGGAGTGACTGGAGCTGGGTTTCAATCCTCACTTCCAACCTGCTGAGTCCTTCTTGAGCATAAGCTCTCTACGAGAAAGACACCTGAAGACAGGCACTTGCTGGGGTGTTTTACTGAAAACCACACCACTGATTTCTGGTCTAAAATGCACAGGATGCTGAAAACAGCCCTTGACTACATGGAGGCAGTTCCTTCTCAGTGGTTCAGGGCACTTAAACACAGAGGCTTCCCTGATCCCTGGGGTGGGGGCCATTTCCCATGTTATGGATGGCCCCCTGAGGTGGGGCAGTTTCAAGAGCAGGCCAGGGTCCCAGTGAAATGGTGGCAGAGAAGGTCAAAGGTCTCTGTGTCCTGGATGTCCCAGGGAAGGGCCTTGTGTCACCTACAGTTCACCTCTGTGCCCAGGTCACGGCCCGTGATGAACGTTGCCAGCCCATGGAACCCACACAGCTGGCACCCAGAGCGGGTTAAGGCTCTGTGTCTTCAGGGCATATACATGTCAGCGGTGGAGAGAAGACAGCCCCAAAAGCCAGACTGCAGAGAAGCACCCCTTTAAGGTCCCATGCACAAGAGGTCACAGTGTGGGACCTGGAAGGAGAGTGAGAGGCTGTGCTCCACCACATTGGGAGTGGAGGGTCTGATGGAAGGAAGCGCAGATGTCTTAGAGGCAGGACTTGAGGATGGATCAGATATTTAAAAAAACAACAGGAGTGTTTACATTTGATATAAAAAGTCATAATCCCACTCCCACTGCAGCAGACTGACCCATGCTCCACCCTGGGACTCAGACCTGGTGGGACAGTGGTGGGGCGGGCACCAGGGGCCTCAGGCACAGAACCCCAGTCAGTCACAAAGCCAAGGTGTCAGGATAAGGAGTCTGTCATAGTATCTGTCCCTCTGGTCGAGTCCCAGCCCATGCCTTCCATGGACACCTGTCCAAGCAGCACAGAGCAGTTTCATTAGGATCCTGTGTCCATCCTTCTGCAGGGAACACAGGACACAGTGGCAGCCCGGGGGCTCACATAGATGCAGGGCCATTTCAAGATCGCAAGGATCGGTGTTCCTGGTGGAGAACCTCAGTGCTTGCCAGGTGCCCCATTCTTGGTGGATGGGCGCTGCCCAACATGACAGATGTGTGAGGCTGGGGAGGATTCCACTCGAGAGGCAGCCCTTCTATCATGGGATTCTTTTGTGAAGCCACAAAGATGAAGTGCCCCCCGGAACTTCTGGCATCAGTGTCTCACAACAGCAGGGGAGGTGAGAGGCGGCCAAATGCAGGCTGGCTCTATGAAAAGTGGGCCCAACTTTAACCATCCACGAGAGGAGCCCAAGGAAACATGCCCACACGGCCACGCTCACCTCTGCACACTCTACCCCAGCCCCGCTCACCAGCACATGTGACAGTCACAGCGCGAGCCTTTCTGTGACCTGCTGTTCTGAGTTGTCACCAAGTGACCGATCAGAGGTGGCAGATATGGGCAAGGGCTTTCGTCGCAGCTGACACGACGAGAATCCACAACAGTGGTTCCCAACAGGAGGCAACGTCATCTCCCAGGGGAACCTGAGACATGTCTGCAGAAATTTTTAATTGTCAGGACTGGGGAGGCGATGCTACTGGGCAGGGCCAAGGGCTGCCAAACAGCCTGCAGCACACAGGAGAGCCCCCTGCTACCCCCATGAAGCATGGTCTGTCTCAAAGTGTCAGTAGCACCAGGGTTGAAAAGCCCGCTCTCTAGGGGCAGAGACCAGCAAGGGTGTGATTGAGTAATTGGAAGTAGCTCGGTTTGACTTGCATGCAGGATACATGCAGGGAAGCCAGTGGAGGAAAGCAAGAAGGTAAGTTAGGAAAAATCCGAAGAGCCCAGATTTCATTCAGTGGGCAGTGGGGAGTTGTGGAAAAGTTTCTAGCAACAGAGCTGGAGGGCGCCCACGGCTGACTCTTGAGTCTGACTCGAGTGACTGGTCAATGCCATTTACTAAGGCCTGGCACAGGGTAGGAGTAGCTTTAGGGAGAAGCACACTCCGGCGCAGACCTCGTGAACGCTCCTGGGACCAGAGCCCCAGGCAGCATTGCTGCCCAGGCAGGGGTGTGAGCCGGAGCCCAGGAGAGAACTCCTGCTCGGAACCTGCTGCCTGGAGATAAGTTGCTGTTGTGGGTGCTGTTGGGAGGGACTCAATGTGTACAAAAGGACACAGAGGACACCCAGATAAGGACCCTTCATGGGCAGAAGAGAAGAGTGCTCATCACAGGGTCTGGCAAAAAGAGTGCCACAGAGGCTAGGGTGCAGTGAGGCCTCAGGACAGGTCAGGCTGGTAAAAAGCTGCAGGACGGCGAACTGGAAGAGAGCCAGGGGAATGTCGCTCATGCCTGGTGTCCCAGGGAGGCTTTCTTCCTCCTTCCAACATGAGCTGCAGGCCCTCTGGGGCTGCAGCAATTGCTCCTGCAGCTGCGTCTTTACATAAACAAAGAAATACTGCCTACCTCCTCCACATGGTGCCTCCTTAGGGGTGAGCTCAGCTGGCAGCCAGGAGGCTACAAGAAGCTGGATTTCATGAGCTGCAGAGGGCAAATGAACATCGGGAGGAATGCTCAGCTTCTCTAGTGACTAGAAGAATGCAACATGAAACTAGCACAAGAAGTATCTTCCCCCCAGCAGACTGACAAAACGAAAAAGTCTGCAATACCCTGTAGTAGCCGGGGCATGTCAAGTGGACACAGATACACTGTAAGAGGAAGCAGAGTAGCAGACACTGTCTTTGGGGAGGTCACCACCTATAGACTATAAACACACTTACCGCACGCTGTAGCAACTCCACTTTCAGACGCCTGTCCTGGACAGTGCTCACTGCAACCTGTAAAGTTAAAAATGCAGAGGTAAATGCAATGTCCATCCAGAGCAAGCACACACAACAGTGCGTCGGCATCTCCGCGCTGCCCTACACAGCAGTTAAAGAGGGTGAGGCAGGTCTCCTCTGTGATGCAGGGAAAAGGGCCAGGGTTCACCTTGAAGTGAGATGAGCAAGGTGAAGTTGGGAGACAACGTGTGACTCATCATTGCTTCTATATGAATACATATTCATGCTCCCCAGAACAGCCCATGCTCACACAGGACAACCAGCAGCTGTTCCTGAGCACTCGCTCTGTACCAGACACTCCTCCAGGCCAGATGCACAGTGTGGTCTGAGGCTGGCAGTGTCAGCATCACTGGAAGCTTGTTGGAGACACAGACTCTCAGCCCCTCATGGGGTCCAGGGGATGCAAGTGACAGTAAGGCTGGAGAAGCACTGTCCTCAGGACTTAGACCTGTTAACTCAGTCCCTCAACAGTCCTCTGAGCACTGCATTAGCATCTCCATCATCCCTGTGAAGGTTTGATGACTTGGCTTGGTGACTCTGCTTGGCTAGGAATTCCTGCTTGCAGAATTCCACCAGTGGAGCCGGCGCTGCTGACCACTGCAGCACAGGGCTGACTGTGTAAGGAGTGTGGACACTTTGAACCTCTTATCAAGCCAATGGGCAGGGGGCTTAGGACACCAGTGCGCCAACTGCACCCAGGCTGTCCTGGAGAAAAACCATGTCTTTCAAACTCTCAGAACTGAAGGGCCGTCACCGCTGGGAGGTAGTAGGGATAGAACTGGGTGAGAGCAGGGAGGCATTGTGGGAATGGAGCTGTTCCATAGCTAGACTGTGCCTTCATCAGTATCCTGGTCGAGGTACCTTACTACAGTTTTGCAAAATGTTACCACTTCAGGAAACTGGGCTAAGCGGTCAGAATCTCGGCTTACAACACACAGACACTTGTGCATGCATGCACATGCACACTCCCACAGACACAGTCTGTCTGTGAGTCATCCCACCTCATGAAGCAGTATGGATGGAAAAGAACAAAACCCGAAGTCTCCAAAGTGGGAAAACCCTTCCTGGCTTGCAGCAGGGCAAACAGAGCATCTTCTTGGCTAGGGTTGACTTCTAAAAGCAAAGAGCCAACCAGAATCCTCCTCCTTGAAGACTGTCTTGGAAGGGAATTATCTGGTTGTTATAGCGCAGATGGAGTAGCATCAGTTAACCGCCTGCAGAAACACATGGCCAAAGGTGAGCCCCCAAGCTCGTGTGAGTGCAATGTTTGTTGTGTGTCTTAAGTTCTGATTGAAGCCAGGGGCTGGTTCAAGGCACTTGAGTCAGGGGTTTCTGTAAAAGACTGGAAGGCTTCTCAGTGAGGACGGGGCTGCCCTGGGGGCCAGTCCATCATGCTAACGTGCTATTGCCCACAGCGGCCTGCCTGTGGCACAACCAGCAGGTAGGGTGTACAGACCACACACACTGTCAGCAGCTCTGCATTCAGAACACAGGAGGGCCTGCTGGACTACAGGGAACTCTAAAGTAAGGACTGAGAGAGCCCATAGGGGGACTCCCCACTCCTAGTCTTGGCACCCCAGTCTGTGATGGGTACTTTGGGTACTTCCCACAGTGACCCCACCAGAAGCCAGCACCAGAATCGTCACAGACATCGCAACACAGAAACCTGCCCAAGAGACCCCAGGAAGCCACCACACAGCTCATGTGCTTTGTGCAACTGAAAAGACAGGCCTCTGTGTGAGTCACTCCCAGGTTCCCAGTGAGAGGCCTGTTGGCCAGGCCACGGACTGTGGTCTTTGTGGCATGGCAGCCAGGAAGCCACCACCAGCCTTTCTTCTTTCCAGCCCCTTTTTCTACTTACATGTCCCCTTTTCCTTCAGATCTCATTGGAAGATGCTGTTTAGCTGAAGATTTTATCAATCCCATCCCCATCACTGGAAATATCCAGAAGGCTGATTGATACGCCCCCAATGAGATCCGCCACAGGCACTGTCTAGTCTTCGCAGGGGACTTGAACTCCACCCCAGCAGCCGGACGCCGATCCTCCAAGAACACATGCCTCCGGCACCAAGTTCTGTGCCGTCTCTGTCCCGCGTTACCTGTCCTCAGCCAGAGCACTCCACTCCCCAGCCGGTTTCGCATCCTTCAGCACAGGACCTCCTGCCTTGTCTTCCTGCTTATTCTTTTGTCGCAGGCCCCTTGACTGTAAGTGATGCAGAGGGCAGGGATCTCAGTCTGGTTTGTTCTTCACTCTTCCCAGAATACAGTCCCTGGTATGGAGCATCTGCTCAATCAACAGTTCTGGGAAGACTGACAATCCAACCCAAGCCGAATCTCAGAGCCAAGGCTCAGTCCTGGGGCTCTTGCTTGTAGCTTTGCTCTTTGATCCCAACTCACATGGCCCATGGGGCCACTCTGAAGCAATCCTTCCTCTCCTTCTCCAGAGCCTGAAGACCTCATCTCTCTTAGCCCATGCCCTCCCCACGTTTGCCCCAGTTCTTGAAGCAGGAATAGACCAGCAGCCCACGGCTAAGCTCATACAAACTGGAGCCAGCCTGCAAGTCTGAAAGGCAGTAAGGCATGAGGCCTAATGCCAAGAGTGGATGAGGGATCATGGGGGAGAAACTCAAGGCTGAAACCTTCTGGAAAGGGCACCAAGGAAAGAAAAAACAAAACTCAGAGCCACACACCTGGCACCCACAGAGCCCGAGGCTAGGTAAAATAATGCCCGGCACTATTCTCTGTGTACACAAAGGACCGGGACGCTGATAGGCGGTTTTCCTCCTCCCACAGCTCAGGTCCTGATTCTGGCTGTACGCACCATAAAAGTAGCAAAGATTTGGTATTTCACAAACACCTGACTTTCACAAGTCTTATGTTTCACACAGCACGCCCTGCTGCATCAGTGTTCTGGGAGCAGCAACGTTCTGGGAGCATTTGATCGAACCTGGGTCTCGGTTTGGCCTCCCAGTGCAAGAGTAAACTCAAAGGAAAACTCACAGGTGTGGATGTTGGCTGCAAACTTTACATTGTGTGACAAACAATGCAGCTCATACAATGTCATTTTGCGTAGACTGAACAGTGATGGAAACCAGAAATCAGTAACAGGATTGGTCAACCAAAGGAAAGAGGCTGGTCTCAGCCTTGCCTTGGCAGCCCCGTGCCCGGAAAAGGGCATCTCCTACAGAAACAAGTCCATGCGCCCCAGGAGGAGAGTCAAGCTGGAGCCCCTGGGTGGGTGGGGTGTGGACATACCTTTTCGGAACCCTGACATGGAGGATGTCTCACCTTCCCAGGGCTGCTGTAACCAAGCACCACAAACTGTGGGGCTTAAAACGACAGAAATGTATTGTCTCACTGTTCTACAGGCTGGAAGCCTGAGACCACAGTGCTGGCCAGGCCACATTGCCTCTGAAATCTGTAGGGAAACCCTTCCTGCCTCTTGCTGACTTCTGGTGGCTTGCTGGTAACAGCCACCTTTAGTGCTCCTTGGCTTGCAGCTGCCTAACTCCAATCTCTGCCTGTCTTTGTGGCCACATGGCTTTCTCCCCTGTGTGTCAGTGTCCTTTGCTCTCCTGGGGCCCACCCTGCTCCAGTATGACCTCATCTTAATGTAACGAACCACATCTGCAATGACCCCATTTCCAAATAAGGTCACATACTGAGGTACTGGATTTCAGTACACCTGTTTTCAAGTAGACATCGTACAACCGATAACAGAGAGGGGACAGCCACAGAACTAAAAGGTGGTGGCCCAGGGGCTCCATGACGGACAAGGCCCAGTGTCCATATGACTTTGCAACCACTGTGCTAGTAAGAACTGTGCTCACACTAATTTTTCCTAAATCTCAATGATCTTAACTTTAATTCTGGAGCCTGGTGCTGGGGGACTTGACCTTGGTCATGTTGGGGCTTCTGCCCTGTCTGTCCCCTACCCTGGGCTGTGGAAGCCCTCAGGACACTGGCCACGTTGTCCAAGCCCATGGGCTGAGGGTCGGGCATCGTTGCTACTTCTGTGCCCAGCTGGGCATCAGATTGTTGCTAAGGCCAAGAACCCTGGAGTCTGGGGCCTGCCCGTGACCCCCCAGAGCTATTTCTCTCAGAGGTCTGCTGTCTTCCTGCCATACTTCTGTCATACTTGCAAATTCATAGACTCTAAGCATATTCCTTCACTGACAGTGATGCTCATTTCCACGCATGGCACAGACTAGCCCTCAGGACACAGAACAATGTGGTGAATGGGGCAAAAATGACAGAAAGAGGCCAACTGTGGGTATCAATGGGGAATAACCAGGAACCCAGAGAAAGCAGAGTTGGTCCACATCCCCACCTCCAAGTCCTTGCAAAAAAAATTACTAATAAAATAAATCCCAAATCTGATCCCGGAGCAATAACAACACCCGCGCCAAACTTTATAGCGTGGGGAGGATGTAGGTGGCTGCGAGATCTGTGGACAGCATTTCTCAGCTGAAATTCTTGAATGCTTGTAGAATTCAAGCCAAAATGCTCTGGAAACCAAGTCCTGTGGAAATACAAACTTTATGAATCGCACATGTAGTCACAAGGCAGCTCCACAGCTCAGAGTCAGATTTGCACAGAAACCTGTCCCCGTGTTGAAGACCACCAGAGCTGACTCGGAGCATAGCTGGGGTCCCAGAGGGGGTCAGGAACTCACTCAGCCCTGTGGATTTTCTTGACAAACTCCTGAAAACACAAGTGGAAACTAAGGGCCCACTTCCCTTTTCTGAGGGTGTGTGCCTGGCGAAGGAGCACCCATGGGGAACTGCATCCTTTCCCCGCCACTTACCCTGTTTGTTCCTCCCTTTCTCACCTGCGAGGTGGGGATCATATAGAACTTACCTCCAGGGGTAGCTGTGATACGAGTGAATACATGTGCAGCTCTAAGGAAGTACCTGACCCATCACAACAGCCAATGTAAGTCCTCACCTGCAGCAAGCATGCCAGTGAAGCCCAAGTTTCAGGATCTCTCCCAAGTTGCATCTCTCCCAGCACGCCTCCTAAATTTTCAGAGTTTACTTTATAGATCTCAGGTTTCCTTCCCACTTTGTCTCCCAACAACCTGGAGAGCTTCCCACTCACTGTCACAGGATCTAAGGACAGGAAAGGCCCTCCTTGGTCCCTGAGCTTCCGCCCCTGCCCCAAGGCAGAGCTCTGTTCACACCACCTCCGACAGATGGTTGTCGTTTCCAGGCAGGAAATATTTATCGAGCATCCACTCTGGGCCAAGCCCCGGGCTCGGTGTGCTAGGAGCACAGGCAGGAGCGGGCCGACTGAGCTCCGGCAGCCTCTGGGATGGGGCTGGAGACTCAGACAGGACTGGATGCTGCAGTCTGGATGCAAAAATTCATTCTTCTCTGGGAAATCTCCAGTTTTACTCTTAAGGCCTTTAACTGATTGGACATGGCCCACCCATGTTTTCAAAGGTGATCTCCTTCAGTGATTGCAGACATTAGTTAACTACATCCAGATTAGTGGCAGGTTAAATGAGCAGCTACTGCAGTGTAGCCGAGCTGGCAGATAAAATTAATCCCCACACACAGTTTCCTTTGCCCTTGCTCTCCTCACTTCCTGTCCAGCTTTTCTTCTCAACCACCCAGCTCTGTGACCTATAGCATCTTCAGTCCCACCTTGAGATGCAGAGAAAATAGCTTTTCCTTGACTTCTTCACCAGCTTCCATAATTGCTTTTGCTCTTCATCCCCAAATAAACCTTTCATTCCACTTCACACCTAGTGGAGGAACTTTGTACCTAGTCTCCCCATCCAGTTTATTCAATTTCTGTGTCCCCAGGTGCCATCCACAGAACCTGGGCGGGGGGGGGGGGGGGGGTGCGCCACACCTCTGTGCTCATTTTGGAGTGGTTCGGGGGGGTGTCAGGATGACTGTTTATGTGCAGGTGTCTTGCTGGTTGGATTCTATGATGACACTGCTGGAGAAGATGCCAGGGGGAGATGCTGGCCACTGGGCACTTCTGGCTGCAGCCTGCGTGCAGGAACCAGGTGCCCAAGAAGCCAGCCTCTGCAGGACTGAGTTGCTGCACTCTCACTCTTGAGAGCCCGCCAAGTGAGATGCTCTGGAACCAGGAAGAGGAAATGTCTTCCTCCTCCATGTCCCTTCAGGGTTCTCTAGTGATCGGACCCCACGCTATGCCAGCTGGCAAAGGTGAACGACTGCAAAGCCCATGACTACCTCCACTCCGACAGAGCAGCGGAGGAGGGTGAATCTGGAGCTGAGCAGCAACACAGCTAAATAACTAGCACAGTCCACTCCTGTGGCCACTCAGTTTCCATACGCTCACTTTCACACACATTTGAACTTCTTTAGAACAATGAAACAAGGCTACACTTCCACCTATTGGGCTAGAGCTATTCCCCTTCTAAGTGAAGATTTCTCACACTGTCCCGAATGAAGAGACACGCGGTTGTAACAGCCACTGTGTCTATCGCTGTAGCTACAGGAATTACTCCTCCAGTCTGTGGAAGAGTAATCTGTTACTGAAGACCAACTGTGCAGTCAAGTTCTGACAACTGTATGGAAAGTAAAAATGCAAAGGAGTATTAGTTAGCATGTACTAATGACCACGTACGTAAAATAAATGAGAGGAACACGTGAGAAGCTAGCAAAGCCCTCTCTCCTGTAACTGGCCTTGTCAACGGTGAAATCTGTGGCGCCCTGCTCTGTGCGGCCTGCGCGTGGTCAGGGCCTCAGCAGGCTGGGGCTCTCCACCGGGGGAAGTGACTGAAAGCTTCGTTCTGGACAGATGGAGTCCTCAGTCACCTGTCTGTGTTTTTGTGGCTGTAGTTTTTGACGTGCCTACACTACCGGGCACGGAAGTGCAAAGGGTATGCCAGAGTCTCCTGGGGCCCAGAAAGAGGCTTCCTTTCCCCCACTGGGAGCTGCAACCCAATCAGTCACCCTTGGTAATCAGGGTCAGTCACTCCAGTGAGCAGAGTAACTTCTTTTTGTTGATTTAGTGGCATAAGAAGCCCTAAGTGGCAAGGTCTCACCTTTTGCTTGAATGGAATCACAGGTGTAGCCCCTGATTGAAGGGGACCCGCTTGGGGACTGAACCCAACACCAGCAGAGCTCAAGGATGCCTGGACAGGAGGCAAATGTTCTGTGCAAGGATCCCTGGGCCTGAGAGGAAGAGACGCAACTCCTAGGCAAACCCCTCGATTCCCGAGGCACATATTCTGGCTGTGGGGAGACAGCGCCGTGTCATGGTTTCTCATACAAAGCATATTCTGTGTCTTGCAAGACCGAACCCTGTCCCTTCAGGATGTTGTCTCACAAAAGGTGCTGCAGCTGAGTCTTTCTCCCGTGTCCCTGCAACGTCCTTAATAGACAAAGCATAGCATCATGCCCTCGGGCAGAGGAGAACTATGTGCAGAGTCCATCTCCATTTTCACGGAGCAGGCGAACAGGGTGGGTCTGGAGTTGAACAGCAATACACTGATAAGTGGCATGGGGGCGGGCGGTGGCACTAGGAGATGGGGCCAGAGAGGGAGGGAGGGAGCAGACCACCACATGACGGTGCATTATTCTGCATATAAACTGAGCAGATAGCGCTCTTCATCAGGAGAGAGGGCCTGAGGAATCAGGAAAGACTGCCTGTGGGCAGCAGACTGTGCACTTCCCATGCCACGGCAAGAGGATGGCTTCAACCTAAGGGGCAAGGGCTGGCTGAGTGTTCCCAGCTCTATTTAATCAAAACACCATAACAAAGAACTCCTGCAGGTCTGACACTGGACTGAGCACCTTCTCTCACTTCCCCAGAACCTGGCCAGGGTTGGGTTGACAGTAGGTGCTGAATAATAATCCATGCCTTTGATAGGAAGGGTTTTCCAGCCACACACCGTCAGTATGTGGCCACACCTTAGCCCCAGGGCCGGGGCACCCTTGCCCTGGAGTCTTCCTTCCCCAATGCAGCAGCCTCCTTGACCTGGCTCTTCCTGAGGACTCGCTGCTTATCTAGAGGCCCCTTCCACCCAAGCGAGGTAATCGTTCTCCCCAAAGCTCTGATCTCCTGGACCCATCCTCCTGGTCCCTCCATCCTCCTAACTATGCAAGCTTGGTGTACTGGTGATGGGCAGAGGGAGTGGAGAGGTAGCTCTTGACATATCTTGTTGCTGCTTCACAATTTCAGTTTCTCTGATCTTTACCCTTCATAAGCCAGGCTTTCAAGAAGAGAAACAGAGAAGCAGACAGCCCTCTGGGATCTCTGGGACTTTGGGGTCAGGAAAAGAGTGGTTCTATGTGGCCACTACTCTCAGTCCTGTAATGTCTCTGAGTGATGGCCCCGGTTTCCTAAACATCCAGTTCAGGGCTCACTGAATGAAAAACGTCTTGGACAAAGAACATTCCACGATAATCACAGCCTTCTCCAAGGCCCCTGAGACCCTGCTGAACTGCTTCTAAATGCTCTCTTCTTTTCCTAACCCCCTGCTTCTCTGGTTCACCCCTCACCCCCTCCAGGGAAGTCAAATCACACATGTGCCGAGTCCCTGCCTGCATGGCCAGTCGTTTTTGCAGCTGGGCCTCAGCGGAGCAGCTGAGCTCTGGCCCTGGGGGCTCACCATCCCACCCAGGGGGCGGAGAAGCTGGGGCAGCAGCCAGTGAAGGTCTGTGATCCTTGCTCAAACTTGAGTGAACACAGGGATCACCTTGGGACCTTCTTAGAGTGCAGATCCTGAATAGGAAGGTTTGGGCAAGGTCCAGGGATCTGCATTTCTACCAGCCCCAAGTGACACCAAAGCTGTCAAAGCATGGACCACACTGCGAGCAGCAAGGGTCTACAGTGCATGGCTTGGACAACCAAGTGGGCACAAGTGGGCTCAGACATACCACACACACTCAGGGAGGGAAAGGATGAAGCCCCGTGGGCTCGTGTCCTTCTCCCAAGTTCAGAGGACAAAGGCCTAGAAAGGTCTAGGAAGTTGGACAAAGCTTCACAGAGTTGCTGGTACTGGAGCTGGGTCTTAGTACCCAGGAAGTTTGGGAGGTGGTATGGGGGTGCACCCAGCAGTCTGCAAAGGAGGCAGTACCCTTGTTTCCTCCTGTTACAACGACATGCTCTTGGGTCCTGCCTCTGACCCATCCACACCCCCCTCCTGCTCAGCAGACTTCCAGGAACTGGATTAAGTCTGTGTGTCACACTGTCGAGTTCTTCCCACTCTGATTCCTTCAGTGACTCCCGAGGGCAGGAGAAGGATACTTCAGGGAGAACTCCTGCCTACTCTGTCTTCAAGCAATTATGGCCAACTGTACAACGGGACTACAGGAAACATGAGTCATCACAAGGAAAGGATGCAAGATGAGAATAGCCTGTGACAATGACTGGCAGGGGGAGTAGGTGGAAAAGGGCAAGGCTCCACAAATTCACTCTGTGTTTGAATGAGTTCTGGGAAGCTGTGATCGTCAGCTTCTTGGTCAACAGTCTGGCATTTAGCTGCATGGATGTCATGCTCAGTTGAGTGGGCAAAACCTATCCACTCTGAGGATGCTGACTGGCACACAGAGTTCTCTTTGCACTCTGCCCACACAACCATCTACCCCTCCCTCAAACATCGCCCCTGCCCACTCGGGACACACAGCCCTGAAAACCCAACACAGGCATACTTGATGATGGCAGCCCCCACTCATTCAACACCCCAGCCCAGCCCAGTCCTGTCTGACTTTGGAGTCTTAGCCCCAAGCTCTCCTGTCTGCTGGGATTCCCTGCCCCCACTGGCTCCTCCTCACCCTTCAAGTCTCAGAGTAAATTCACCTCTTCAAAGAGGTCTTCTCTGACCACTGTGCCTGAGTCAGCCCTCCACCATTATCAGGGCCCCTATCTGCCACTTGTCAACTCTTCCTCATGTGTGGTTCACCTGCTTAGGTTCTTCCTCCTGCCAGGCTCCAGCCACCACTGGCACTGGGTCAAGCTCTGGCACTGGGCCACTCAGACATGCCACACACACTCAGGGAAAGAAAGGATGAAGCTCCGTGGGCTTATGTCCTTCCCCAAGGGGCTCCCCAGCCAACTGACACCAGATTGACAATTACAGCAAATTTTTAAAAAATCTGTGTTGTTAGCACAGAACTCTTTCTCTGTCCTCAAGCAATCTGATCCCAGAAACTGGAAGGGCCATGGGTGGCTCCAGTGGGTGGTATGGTTGCCAGACACCCCAGGGTAGAGACCAGTCACAGGCCAAAGCTTGGCACCCATGGCCTCTGCTCCATTTTTTCCAAAATTGGTTATTTGTGACCTTGCTGCCCAGTTGTTCGGCACCAAGCAGAATTCAAGCTGGCCACAGGGGGTCCACAGGACTCCCTCCAAGGGGAGCTGGCAGGTCAGGGCTGCAGACTGCAGGCCCTCACTCCTGGGAGAGAGCTGAGCGTGGCAGAGGAGGAGTCCAGGTTGCCGGGAGGCCCCACTCTGAACAGAGGCCCTCAGATGCCCAGCGCTGCAGTCTCTGGCAGCCAAGACCACGCTTAGGCATTGCCCTCCTGCCCCAGCTCTCACTGAAGCCCCCACCCACAGGCACCAGCAGAAAGGGGCTTCTTGAGGAGTGTTTCCATTCTCTCCACTTTTACCTGTATACAGACTTACTAAAAAACACATCTTAAACATTTACAAGCAGTCATAGGCCCTCATGGATTTCAAATAAACCCATAAACCAGTCAACTTCAGAGTCTCTATCCCCCCAATAATCATAAACCCTCAAAGCTGGTAGGCCCTTCAAGATCCTGATGTCCCTGTGTTATGGCTAGAGACACCGAGCCCCGGGATGGCAGGGACCTGCCCAAGCTCACAGGTCCCTTGGTGGCACGCCTGGGGCTGCAGCACAGGACTCCTGCCTCCAGAGCCCTGCGTCCCCACTCCACATGTGAAAAATCAGAGCCCGCCACCACTCTGCCTCCCGGGCATGTGGTTCCAGTTTTTAAGAGAACAGACTGATTTGAGGTTTGAAAACATTGATGTGCTTAGGGTTTCAAGAAGGAATGTGCGCTGAGGGCGCGTTCTTGGCTGTCAGCACCGCCAGCAGCAGGCAGGCCGGCTGCCTAATGGGAAGGCCCTTGGACCCAGTGCCATGGCGTCAGCTGTGTAGGTCCAAAGGGCAGGCCCTGAAACTCCCAGTTTGCAGCTTGGTTCTATATAAAAGTGCCAGGCCTGAGCCCTGGCTGGTGTGGCTTAGTTGGTTGGAGCATCATCCCATAAACTGGAAGTTTGTGGGGTTCGATTTCAGGTCAGAGCTCATGCCTAAGTTGCAGGTTCAGTCCCTGGTCCGGGCACGTACAACCCTCAGTCCAGACACCTACAGGAGGCAATCCATCGATGCATCTCTCTTAAATCGATTTTTTCCCTCCCTCTCTCTCACAAGGGAGAGGGATCTCTAAAGAGCAATGAAAAAAAAAGTCCTCAGATGAAGATTTAAAAACCTTATTTATAAAAATAGTGCCAGGCCTGAGAGGCAGTCCTGAGAGTGGCCCTGATGGCGCAGGACCAGGACCTGTCCTCTCCAGCCAGTGTGAGCGTTGAGGGTCGAACTCCCCACTAGTGGGTGTCAGTGCCCCCTGCCCTTCATGAATGCCTCAGTGGATCTGGATGGAGATTGCTGCGGAGGTGGCTCACCTCAGGCTGGCAACTACCCCTGAGAGTCCTCAGAATCGTCCACAAGACCCGACTCGAGAGGAAGGGTCTCGCAAGAGGCCAGAAGATGCGGCTGTGAGGGCCCTAAGCCCTTCGGGCCACCACCGCCCCTCTTCACCACTACAGGCTCCGATGGGAAACTGAGCAAAGCTCTGCCTAAACCTCTCTAGTGGGGCTTCCTAGCAGGGCTCCTGGAGCCAAGGCTGTGCTCCAAGGAGTCAGGTTTCAACAAAAGCTGTGGGTGAGGTCCCGCCACAGGGCCTATGTTGCAGAATGCACTGGACCCTGGGCTGGTTTGGGATGGGATGGAGGGCCAAGGCTGGCCTGGGAGCCTATGGAAGCCAGGAGGTGACCCCTTGCCAGCCATGGGCTCAAAGCAGAGATTTCATGGCCTGCACCTGGCCCCTGTGCCCCAAAGCCCAGAAGGTCCCCTCTGCACGTGTCCTAGGCTCTGTCCTCCACCGGCTGTCAGGGTGGGGAGTAGGTGAGGATTGGTGGAGCTCTCAGGACTGACAGACAACTTGGGCCCTGATGTTCTCCCCAAAGCACAGAGATTTTAGGCGAGACGTTGTTAGAGCAAAGTCACCAGCCGCGTTCCCAGGCTGGTAGTTCCTGGCTCTGTGGGTGCCCTGTTTGAGAAGGAGAGGGTGCTGCTACTCGCCTCAGGGGCCAGCAGACCAGCAGGAGGGGTCTAACAAAAATAAGTTCACACACGGTGCAGCGCCCTGCATCAGGTCATGAAGCAGAAAGGACATCAGCAGGACCCAGTGAGCACTAGAATGTCAGGGAACCACTTGGTCAAGTATATGGTCATCTACCCACTGCACTGGACACCTGAAACTGACACAAAATGACACAAAATATAAACTGCGGTAAAAAAATACATTAGATAACTCCTTGTCAAATACTAACACTCACATACATTGTCTGAGAAAAAAAGGACAGTGGTAGAGAAATGAGCAGACTCCAAATACAATCTTGAGTTCAGTTCATAGCAATGTGTCAGTGTGGGTTTAAGGCTCGACAACCGCGCCGTGATTACGGAAGATACTAACATGAGGAGAGAGTGGGAGGGGCGGGGGGAGCTTTCTACACTGTCTCTGCAACTCCTTTGTCAATCTAAAATTATTCCAAAATAAACATTTGCATTAGACAAGTAACTGCTGCTTGTGCGATTGCAGGGTGCTGGTCCCAGGACTGGGTGCTTCCCACACATTATCTCATTTTAATCCTCCCAGAACTTTGTGGAGGCTGCAATTATCGTCTCCACTTCACAGCCAAGGGAATCCGAGGCCAGAGCTGCAGACGGCCTGCGTCTAGGCGGGCAGCAGGCGGCAGCTCAGGGTACGGCCCTTAGAGGCACAGGGACCAAGCAGCCACCTGTGCAACTCCGTGTACAGAAGGACTTGCTAAATGGAAACCCAAACCCAATGAAATGTAAGAGATTTGCCATAAGGCCCCTGAAACGCTGGCCGAGCCTCCAGAACGCCATCCAGAGACCACCCGAGAGGGCGCTTCCTCCCTGTGCGGTGTCAGCAGTGAGAGCCGAACCTCCCTGCAGCTTGTAAACCCTTCCACGGGGAAATTAAATTCCTACTCCCTCCTCAAGGACCTTGGAACATAGTCCTCAGGAGCCGACCAAGGGAAAATTCTTTCTTCCTTCTTTATGCAAGACTTTTATTTTCAAGACGCAAAATACTTTCTGGGGCCTCCTTTTACACAAATAGAAAGTTGCAGCTATTCCCAAGTGTCTGGTTAAGCTTAAGGTCCTTGGTCCATCTTGCTGCTGGACTGCCCGTTGGCGAGCTCAATAGCCCTTGCCCTCCTTGCCCTTCCTCTAATCCTGAACTTCACTGCCAGGAATTGCTCTTCAAGTCACGAAATAAAGGGGAAGGAGAAGTTCCAGCTCTCCCCCACCCAGCCCGTTAGCCAGCGTGGGCAGAGGACTGGTCCCCATCTCGGGGGTTTCTTTTTTGTATCTGTGCTCTATCTGGTGCTGCAAGATTGACTTCTTAGCAGCTACTGGTCAAAGCAGAGTGGCTGAAGAACAGACAAACCCAGGGTGGGAAGGAGGGTTTTCCCTGTGGGGCTCAGTGGTCCTTGCTCCCCCACTCAGTTTCAGTCCTGAGCAAGGAAGACCCAAGGGGGACCAGGCTGGTCTATCCTTCCCAGCAACACCTCTCCAAGAAAAGTTATGATCCCAGACAACCCTGATGGACCTCAGGGGCCTCGGGGCAACCGTGTCCCAGCGACCCAGGATGGACAAGAACTCAGTCTGTGTGTCAGACGACACTCTGAGTGGCCCACTCAGCCTCATTAGGGAGAGTTCCCCACTTCATCCTCAAGGTTCTGACCATGTCCTAGTCAGGCCCCCAGAGAGCGAGGCCACAGGGTGTCTCAGGTTTGGTGAACAATTACATGAACAGAACAGCACGCTGTGGTCGCCAACAGCTATGAGACTGTGAGACACAGTGGTGGAACACTTGGCTGACTGGCTGTCAAAGGGCCCTTCCGGAAGGGAGGAAACCAGCTGTGGCTTAACATCTGCAAGCTCAAAACCCAAAGCAAAGAAAGCAAACAACCAAAGGGAAAACTGTCCACAAGTGCTTACCCATGAAATTATATCAGGGCTCCCGTAAGCCATTTAATTGGCTGAGAGTTGGTTTCATTCCAAACTGGTGTGCACTTGAGCAGTGCAGAGGAGGCCTTGCAGGACAGTGACAGAGCAAGAGACAGGAAAGCTCATCCCAACTGCCTTCCAGTATGAGTTATTCCCTTTGAGAGACTGCTCCCTGGGCAGTGAGTGCCTCCCCCAAAGGTATTCCCAGATACCTCCCTGCAGGTAAAATCAGTGCTAGGTGGCGGCCTCCCAGGGGTAAGGATAAGCAGGAAAACAATCTTCATTTTATCCTCTAATCTCCCAGGAAATACCCCATGTGTTCGACAAAGAGCACGACTTTGGAATCTCTTAGACCTGGGTCTGACTTAGCTCTACACTCATTAGCTGGGTGGCCTTGAGCAGGTGACTTACCCTCTCTGAGAGTTAGTGTCCTGTCTGCTTTGCAGGGCCATGGCAAAGACCAGACATAATGAATACAAAGCCTCCAGCATGGTGGTAGCTCTGCTGACACTCAGAAGAAACGTTGGCTTTTTCATGAACATTGGAAGGTGGCACTACCCCAGGAGGTTGACCTCCTGTGTACCTTTATCACAGGCCTCCGTCACCCCAAACCCTTACCACTCGCACTGTCTGCTTCACAAAGTCAGGATTTCAGCTTTCCGGGTCATCTCCCACCATCCTGGCTCTGAAACACCAGGTTCCTACCATGCCAGACTTTTAGACACGCCTGCTCTGCCCTGACACTGTGACCACTTTGCTAAGGCTGGCTCTCTGCTAGGGACTTTTTTCTCCCCATCTGCACTTGTTAAAATTCTATTGGCCTTCCAAAGTCTGTCTCACAAGTGGTTTCCAAAGAACCTTCCTTAGTCTCTTTCCCAGACAAACACCTTGGCCTTCCACAGCACGGTGTGATGCATATTGATTGCTTATTATTAAAGCTAGATTAGAACATCTCTTTTCTCTGAGATCGGTCCCCTGGCTTTAGGAAAGAGTGGGAGCTCTTCCAATTACTGGTGGGTGGTCTTAGCCAAGGCACCTAACTCTGTGCCCGGTCTCCTCATCTGGGGTGATGATATTGGTGTCAAGCACACAGAGCCGTTGGGAGCATCACATACAGGTATGCAGGGGATAGTGCCTGGCTATTGGTCCAGCAAATGCTGGCTGCTGCTCTGAGAGCTTGTGTGAGTAAACTGGGTTGCTGGCCAACTAGCCTGGAAGCTCCCTGAGGTCAAGAACTAGATCACCTCCACAGAAGGAACACAGCTCCTAGCACAAGCAGAGGATGCATAAATATTGGCTGACTAGGACTAGACTTCATCCCCAGGAGAGCTAACTCTTCGTAGGCTGACAGCATGTCTGTCCTGACCCCGCTGACCAGTGCTGAGTGGGAACAGGGGGCAAGCCAGCCCTTTACCAACCTGCAGGAGAGCGCAGCCCGTGGGAAATAGGTTATGGTGCGTGGCGCCCTTCGCTGCAGTAACGGGGCCATGTCAGCTCCAGCCCCACTCTAGCCCAGCTCTGAAGGCTCCCTTTATGCTCACTCTCTGCCTTCCAAGCCAGGAAGAATCATTCTTTCTCCACACCCACTCCCAGCTTGAAGGTTCTTCATGTAGGAGCAGCTGGGCAATATTCTGAGCCAGCCACCATAGAAGAGACTAAAAGCTCAGCTTGGTCACCTCGTCAAGTGTCTCTGCTTGGGGCAGGGCCACAGATGCACAAGGAAGTGGGCCTCCTTCTCACGGAGGTTGCAGCTGTTTGAGGCTTTCCCCACCACCCACCAGGAAACAACACAGAAACATAACTGAGCAGCTGTGGCTGCAAAAAAACAACCTGCTTCAGAACAATACATTGTGTCCCACAAGTACGTGCCGTAGGCCGGGTGCTGGGAGAGTGGACACACATTATGGGAGAGAGTCACTCCGTGCTCCCCAGACCAGTCAATCTCTGTCCACTTCCCCACCTATGTGTGTGAGTGTTCCGGATGAGCTATGCGGTCCCCCCAGCTCCCTCTGGCCAGGCTCCCCTCCCTGGGAGCCCATATGTGAGATGGTCTCTTGACACCATTGCAGAGGTCATAAGCAGTGTGCTCAGTTCTGCGGATGCCATCTGGCCCCCTGCTCTTTCCTCTCTATGGTTGAGCAGTACCCATCAGATACCCCACTGGAATCATCGGGGCCTGCCAGCAGAGCCTGCGTACCACCTTCAGTCCCCTTTGCTATGGGTTTCTACGAGACTGCAGCCGGGTTTGGCCAAACCACTCTTGCACACGTGTTGTTTTGTAAGATTAGCACAGAATCCAACACAGTATTTCTCTTGGGTTCCTCCTCCAAGCCAACAGAGAAAGAGCTATTTCCCCCCAAAATAACACACTATTAAACCAATGAATAAGAGCCAGAAAAACAATGTAGCCAGCATATTTATTGCAAACAGTTTGCTTGGAACGCCAGCTGCAAACACATCTAATTCTGCCAGGCTCTTTGAGGAATTGTGCTGAAGGCCTCTCACAGCCAGCGGGGCCAAGAATACCACCCAAAGTGCCCCGGGCCCTGCTTGCTGGTCAGGGGCTACGGAACACTGGCACCCCTGGGTTTCCGCGAGATCAAGAGAACTTGCTCCCTGCCAAAGGGCTTACTCCCAGATCCTGCTTGAAAGCAGCACTCCTTCACTCCATGTCTCAGCCTTGATGGTGGCCGTCTGGGCACAGCCAGCCTGCTAGCACCATCCAAGAAGCTTCCCTCTAAACCCAGGCAACTTCCAAACAAACACCACTGTGACGGCCTCCATTACTGGATGTCAGAACTGGCCCCCAGGCGTGTGAAGGGCCAAATCAATTTGATTTATGATAATGAAGCAAACTTTCCAGCAGGTTTGGCACATCCTGAAGCACAGGAGAAAGGCTTTAATTATACTGCCTCTGCTCATTAAACAGATAAGATCTTAGCAGAGACAAGCCATGTTTTGTCTTAAAAAAATGTAAACCCATCTGGCTCCATATTTTATGTCATCCATAGCCTGAGGCCATGTGAAATGCCCGGAGTTTTTGTCTTCCCAGATCTGAAGGTGGAACAGAAGCGAGACATGTACGTGCACGTGCACACGAGAGCTTGGGGCTGGCTGGCAGCACGTGGAGACAGTGATGTATTGGAGCATTCCTGTCTCTGCAGAGCCTCTGAGTCAGGCCCTGCATGTGGACTAGGTGAGGCGCCAAAGGGTAAAAAGCAAAAGAAAGAAACAGCCCTGTAGTTTATCACAGAAACTCTCCCTCCTGAGCAATCAATGGAAAGAAGATTCATACTCTCAATGGTTCATCAGATCCGTCTCCCAGGCAGAAAGGACCAAGGCTCTCTGGGCACAAGCCTCTGAGTAGCCTAGGGTTTCTCAATGTGCCTACCACTAATACTGACTGGAGGGTCAGTTATTATTAACGAAAACCTACTGTGCAGGCAGTAGAGTTGCAACACCCATAGGGAGCCTATCTCATTGTTCAAATGAGAGTCCCTTGGGGGAATTGTTTTCTATTGAATCTCTACCCAGATGAAATCCCAGAAGCCCCTGACCACAGGCAAGACTCGGGGAAAAAGCAACTATGTGAAACTTATTAGAAAAGATTATTTATGAAGATACCCTCAGTCCTTGGGCCTCTTTTCTTACCTCTCTATCCTTATTCCTTAGGAGATTTCATTCATCCAAATGCTTTAAATAGCTCATAAAATCTATTCCTTTATTTAAATCTCCACACTAGGCCTCTTCCTCAAACCCTAGACTTTAAATTCATCTCAAACTCAGCGTCGTAAACCAAACTTCTGATCAATTCATTTTGTGTATTGACCTTGTATCCTATGATGTTGCTAGATTTACTTATTAATACTAGTATTTTTTGTAGATTCTTTTTAAAAATTTATTTATTTTTAGAGAGAGGGTGAGACACATCAATCAGTTGCTCCTCACATGCCACCCAGCTGAGGATCCAGCCTGCAACCCAGGCATGTCCCCTGACCAGGAATTGAACCTGTGACCTTTTGGTTTATGGGATTACACCCAACCCACTGAGCTACACCAATCAGGGCTTTTTCTGATTCTTTAGGGTTTTCAACATACAAGATTATGTTGCCTGCAAATAAGACAGTCCTATTTCTTTCTTTCTAATTTATATGCCTTTAATTTCTTTTTCCTGCGTTGTCTTACTAGCTAGGGCCTCCAGTGCAATGCTGCATAGAAGTGGCGAGAAAGGACATTGTTGTTGTCTTGCTCCTGATTTTAGGAAAAAAGGAGTCAGCTTTAGTGATCAAGTATGAAGTTAACTGTAGGGTTTTCACAGGTGCCATTTGTAAAGTTGAGAAAGTTCCCTCCTATTCCTAGTTTTCTGAGAATTTTGACTACAAATAGGTGTTGACTTTTTGTCAAATGCTTTTGTTACATTTATTGAAATGATCATATGGTTTTTCTCCTTCATACTTTTAAACAGTGAGTTGCAATGATTGATTTTTAAATGTTAAACCAAGCTTGTTTTCCTGAAATAAATCTCAATTGATATAATATATAATACCTTTTTATAAAAATTTCTGGATTCCATTTCCTTCCATTTTCTTTTTTAAATCTTTTTTTTATTTTATTTTAATTGTTCAAGTACAGTTTTTTACCTTTTACTCCCATCCCAGCCCACCCCCCAAGCCCTCCCCACCTCCCTCCTGTTTCCACCCCCCACCCCTTGTTTTTGTCCACATGTCCGTTATACTTGTTCCTGCTTCAGGGGAAAAGGGGAAGGGTTGCAGGAACAAGTATAAAGGACATGTGGACATTTCCTTACATTTTCTTAAGAGTTTTTGTCTATGTTCAGAAGGATATTGGTTTTTAGTTTCCTCTTTCATAATGTTTTTGTTATATTTTAGAAGCCAAGTAAAGCTGACCTCATAAAACAAACTTGGAATGTTTCTTCCTCCATTTTCTGAACGAGTTAGTGTTAGATTAGGATTATTTCTTTGTTTGATTTTTCATTGAACTCGTCTGTGAAGCTATCTAAGCTTGGAATTTTCTTAGTAGAAAGATATTTTGTGGTAAATGTAATTTCTTTAGTGAATATAAAACTATTCATATTTTCTACCTCTTTGTGAGTCCATTTCAGTAAGCTGTGTTTTCCAAGGAATTTGTACATTACAGCTAAGCTGTCAAACTCCACTGGCATAAAGCTGTTCGTTATGTTCCCCTGCTATCTTTTTAATGGATGTAGGACACTTAGTAGGGTCTCTTTTTTCATTCCTGAGAATGGCAATTTGTGTCTTCTCTTATTTTCTTATTTAGTTCTATTAGGAGTTTATCATACGTAAAACTCTTTTTATAGTGCCAACTTTTGGTTTTGTTAATTTTCTTATGTCAATATTTTCAATTTCATCGATTCCTACTCTTGTCTTTATCATTTTAATATTTCTTTCCTTTTATTTACTCTATGTTTAAATTGTTCATCTCTTACCAGTTTCTTGAAACAGAAATTTAAATCACTAATTTTAAACTTTTCTTATATAAACATTTAAAACTGTAATTTTACCTCTGCTGCATTTATTGGACCCCAGCAAATTTTAGTGTGTTGTGTTTTCATTATCACTCAGCTTGAGCTGTTTCTATTTTCCAGTAAGTTTTTATTTTTGAACCATGGGGTTCAAAATGTGTTTTAGAATACACTTCTGAAAGTGCATTGTTTGGTGTTTCCTAGATATTTTATTACTATTTGTTTCTACTTTAATGTTTCTATGGTCAGAGGCTATGCTCTATAAAGTTCAATCCTTTCTTGGTATTTTATATTCAGCATTTTTCAATATTTTAAATTATTATATGGTTCTTAAAACAGTACAACTTTGTAAATGTTACATATGTACTTTAAACATGTGTATTCTGCAACTGCTGAGTATAGCTCTCTATACATGTCAATTATGCTCAGTTGATTGATGGTGGTAGCCAAGTCTTCCATATCCTTACTGATTGTGGGTTTGTCTGTTTTTCCTTTTAGCTCTGTCAGTTCTGACTCAAATATTTCAAAATTTGATTATAGGAGGCATATACACTTAGGATTGTTTGGTCTCCCTTGTGAATATTTCTATTGTTTTGAAGTGTCCCCATCATCCCTGGGAATTCTCCTTATCATGAAGTCCATTTTGCTTGAAAATGGTTGAGTTATACCAGCTTTCCTTTGTTTCTGGCTTGCATGGTATCTTTACCCATCTTTTTACTTGCAATGTATGTGTACTTTTATTTTTAAAATGTATCTCTTACACATGGCATAGAGTTTTGGCTGGCTTTTCTACCTGACAATGTCTGCCTTTTAGTCCACTTCCACTTAGTGCAACTATGCACACGCGTGGGTTTGAGCCCACCACTCTGCTGTCTGCTTCAGTGTGCCCTGTTTGCCCTCAGTGCTTTACAGAGCTTTGGCCCTCCTTTTCTGCCTTCTTCCGGCTTGTCACATATGTTTTTAGCTTTCCATTTTATTTCCTTCATTAGATTTTAACTATTTTGTTTCATATTTAATAATTGCCCTAGAAATTACAATAAGCATCTTATCTATATGAGCTGATGGACGTTAGCTAAACCTATTGTGGCAATCACTCACCATTTCTGTAAACCAGGCCCTCAGGCTGTATCCCTAAACTTATACAGTGACATATTCATTACTTCTCAGTGAAAATGGGAAAATGCATCTTTCCGGATCACAGTCCACGAGGGCCACTTAAACTTCTGCAGTTGCCTCCTTTTCAATGCCCTTCCCAAAAGCATCTCCAAACTCTGATTTTGCCTCTTTCATCAATTCTGATTTACTTGGTTTTACTGGGGAAATAAAAGCTGGTAATGGGTGTTGGTGTGAGCTTTTCGAACAACATGAGAGCTGCTGGGGCTGGAAGCTCCCCTCGACTGGCAGCTTCCCGGCTGCACTGCAGCCGCTACTACACCAAAGTAACTTTCCTCTCCTGCTCTCAGGGTCATTATAAAACAAAGTTAGTAGTTAACAACCCTGGCCTTGCCAAAACACTTTTGCCAGAAGGAACATATTAAATGGGCTTTTCACAACTACTGATACTTGAACATCGTGTTTAGCCCCATATTTCCCTTATTCTGGCTGGTTGTTTGATCAGACAGTGTGGCCATGAGACTGGACGCTACTTGAAATTCTTGACTCTTTGCCTGGCCAGTATAAAAGTCTTATCCTTTTTGTCAGAAGAAGAGGACAGATTGAGAAGAGGGTAAAGACAGAAATTTGAAAGGAACTGGAGTTATGTTTAAGGGTGTGTTTTGTGAACATGATACCACGTGACTGGCTCCCTTGCCTCGTGCAGAGAAAAGGCCCGTGTGATGCTCAGGGTTGAAACAGGCGCTTCGTGGTATCGAAATGGTAGTGTGCGCACATCACTGTATTCCATAAAATCCAAGACCATTTGATAGTAAGACATTATTTTTGGTGCCTCCATTAAACTATGACATGATACCTCCTCAACAGCCTCTTGGCACACAGGAAATCAGCCCCATCGTTACAGCTTCATAATTTCCTTCATGCTATTCCTGAGTATTTGGTATTCATCCCACCTTCCGCAGCGTGATTAGCAAGTGGTACCCTGGTGCACACAACTCAGTAACAAAAATGAGCACACCCCCCTACTGCGGGTAGCTTCTGTTACTAGGTCTGGTAAAACCTTGTTTCTCAAAGTGTTGTCTGAACCTGCAGCCATGACATCACCTGGATGCTGGCTGCCAGTAAAGACCTCAGGTCCCACCCAACCTACCACATAATTTTTACAAAATTCTCAGGTGATTTGTTTGCATGTTAAAGTTTCAGAAGCATTTTCATAAAGTACTTTGTTGCTGTTTTCTAAGAAGAAAATAGAGTTTTGGCCATTTCTCTAATGGCAAATATTTGCTTACTAATATCAGTTTCATATCCCTCTGCTCCTTTTTTGTTTCAATGCTGAAGTGTAGTGTGACTTTTTAAAAACACCCTAAATGTCAGTGAGACCTAGAATGGGCATGTACTGGAATGCATCCAAGTCCACAATGCATGGAAGTGACAATGTGAACAGCTAAGACCAAGTGTCCACATGCACAGATGGTGCAATGTGTCACGACTGCCTCCTGGCTAACAGTAACTGTACAATGTCGCTCATTTCAAGTGTGTTAAAATAGGGAACATGTGCATCCGAAAATTGATGAAATAGAGTATGTGAGAAACATACATTCATTCTTGATCTAGATAAAGAATGGTGCTAGGAATCAAGCACTGAATCACAGCGGTGAACACAATCCACGCACACACCGCAGTCCTTGTCCTCGTGGCCCGCCTGTTCAGTAGGGCCTCCAGCAGGTCTCCCTAAAATTGGCAGGAGGCTGACAGTGCTGCCTTACCTGAGAACACGTGGTTGAACCTCTAACCCACTTGGTAACCAGTCAGTTCTGTGCTCATAAAAGGAATCTTCTCTGCTTTGCTGCATACCAGAGTCTCCAGCGCTCTCACATTCCTCTCCTGATGGAGAAACAATGCGATGGAGAAAAATGAGATGGAAAAAAATGTGATGGAAAAACATGTTTGCCAAAAAGAGACTCCTCCTCGATTAAATGAAATTGCTATGCTCTTCACCTTGGTCTTTAGCATGAAAACACTAATTGTTAGAGACCATGAATAAACAAACCCCTCAATAATTTTTCATCCAATTGTCCCTAACTAGTTTCAGAAACTGGAGCCCCATGAAACTGGTAACATCTTTGTGTCCCTGTGGGAATGACAAGTGTTAGCTGAGTATTCCTTTGCACAGAATGAGAGGAGAGGGAGGGGAAAAGAGAAAATTAATTGGGAAATTGTGGGAATCCAGCTCTGCCCACAGCTTTCCTTCCCGGGTTCAACTGCAGCAGGACGACTGTTCCACGTGGGCAGAATGAAGCGAATCGTTGGCCTGTTGTCTTGGTTGTTTTGCCAATTTTCAAAACCAGCATGCAACAGAAAGTTTACTTGCTGGTTATCTGTGTTGTGCACACTGGCAATAAATGATATATTCTGAAGGCCAGAGCTGAGGTCAGTGTCACTGACCCTGCAGCCACTCCAAACCCAAGAGCTATTAAACAAGTGCCAGTTGACATGTATGCCGTGAGCAACTGTGTTGGCTCATGGGAACTAGCTTTTCAAGGTCACCTTTTATAAGTGCTCCTCCAGTCCTAATAGATGTTCACTCTTCCTCTTTCCCCCTGGGTACTCAGGTGGAGTAGACCTGAGAGTTCCTCCTGAGTCCCATGGGAAGCAGATCAGACTTCAACAGAGATGTACACCATGGTCTGGCTTGGCTAACAGCAGCCCACGTGTTTCCTGGTGCATGAGCATGGTATTGCTCAGCCTCAGGGGTAAGGGAAATTGGTGCCAGGATCTAACATCTAAAGACTTTGGCTGCCGTGCACGCAGTTGCTACAGGGAATGTTTTGAATGCCAGAACGATGGGCTTGCTCCAGTCCACATGCTGAGCTCTTGATCAGATCAACAGTGGTGCCGCTGACTCCCAGGGACGTGTGTGTGACAGAAGCTCCTGGAGCATTATGGGGAAAACACACTCTGCACTAAGAAGTTAGTCACGCTATTTGGTTCCTTTCCACAGCATGGACAGCAGATACAGCAAACCACAAACATTGCAACAATTTCCATGTAACAACCATTGGGCCTTAAACTTTGACGTCATCTGCTTTGACCACCCGGTCAGAAGTGACCTCTCTGCCCCAGGCAGCCCCAGAGCACATTTCCACTGCATCTCACAGAACAAAGCACTGGGACAAAGCGCTAGACAGCACTGACCAGCTTGCTTCTCTCCCTAATAAACTGCAAGCCCCACAAAGCCCAGACTGTGTCCCATGCATTTCCCTACAGTGCCCAGCACAGGGCCTGGTACCAAGCAGATTTTCTATTGTGTTTGTTTAAGGAAATTAAATCAAAACACTACGTGCTAAGTATCATAGGAGGTGACCAGACAATCAGGAGGTCATTATAAGGTGATTAATCAAAGCCAACAAGTAATGACCCCTCACCTTTTTAAATTTTTTCACTAGAATCATTAACTTCTTATCCTCAAATCCCTTGTTTCTTAAACACCTAGAAATAGAAACCGGAAATGAGAGTAGGGATAAAGGCACTGCATAACAGGAAAGAATGGTAGACTCCAGTTGGATACAGTTTTCTACTATTCGATTAGGGATGGACTTGCTTTGACCCTCAAAAGAAGAGGAAAGCTGAGAGGCCCAACACAGAAGTGGTGTCACTGGGCTGTCACCTAAAAGACCCTAATGTTTCTCAATACCTAACCTATGTCAAGCTATCCTTACTTGCAAGAACTAAAAAAGATTCATGAAATGAAGAGGGCTGAGTGCAAAGACCCAGGTGCCGACTGCAACACCAAGAAGGTGCAGGAGCACCATGTGCAGAAGGGCTGAGTGCCACAGAGGAATGACAACATATGCCTGAAAGACTTTATACATTACCACACGCCGCAGCCTGTAAAAACAGAAGGCCCTTCCCAGGCGGGGAGAAGGTACCTTTAAAGCATGAGCTCTCCTTCCTCTGTTCCCTGATCAAAGAATACAGTCTCTGCTTCACTTGACCAAACTCAGTCCCGTCCTACTGGTATGAACAGCACTGGGGAAGAGGACCTGGGTTTGGGTCCCTGACCCAGAAAGGTCAGTAACAGAAGGATGAATGGAATGGGCCATACCAGCAGGTAGTGAGTGCCCTGTCACCAGAGGTATTCCATTAAAGGCAGTGGCATGCAGAAGCTGGCTCACACTTTCTTGTGAGAGCTGGCTGTGCATTCCCAAATCTGTGTTCAGAGATGTTGTATTGATAGCTTGAAATCAGCTACAGTGGGAGCATTGACAACACAGAAACTGGCAAGCCACAAATCGAGACCTTTTTATGATCCCAGAGAGCCGGTGGCTACACATTTACCAGCAGACCACTGACTGAATGACTAGTACTGAGGAGGTTTGTGAGTGAGATCCTACACTGAAACACTGGCTGGCAAGATCATCTCTCAGGCCTCCTCCAGAGCCAAGTCATGAGAAGCCTCCCTATTCCCACCTGCAGGGAGATGCCCCCCAACCCGCTGCTGGTGGTAGAGATTGGCTGTGCCACCAGGTTCTCGGGTCTGGTTTCCCTACCTGTTTAAACTCTTATATGGGCTTGGCTACAGGTCTGGCTCCCCGACAGCAGCACCACCATTATCACCAGACCCCAGCCCGGTACAGGCAGCATCCATACCTGGCAGGCAGACCTGCCAGAGCCCCCCATTGTCAGACTTCGCTGGATCACCTCCTGCTCTGAGGCAGGAGAGCTTTTCCAGGCTCCACTGCAGACTGGCAGCAGCACTGGACTCCACATGCTTGTGGCCAGCAGATGCTGGAGGGTAGGGTCGAAGCCATACAGTTTTCCTGCACACAGTAGGTGCCTTCTGAGGTCCACCCCAGTGGTCCCACTCCCATGGGGAGCAGAGGCAGGTGGGGACAGGGAAGGATGTGTACTGGGATCCAAGGAGTCACAGAGACACTTAGCAGTTGTCACAAAACAAAGCTGCTACAACAGCAGCACTCACTGCTTTTGGGATGCCTGGTCTCCTCCCATAAATAAGGAATTCAGCTGCTCTAGTTCCTTTGATCTTCAGTCCCAACAGCCCCAGAGAAATGAATACCCCAGCAGCCATGGCTACTTGCTTTCTCCTTGCCATGGTGCACAGCCCAGACTGGGCATGAAGTTATTCACACAGTATCTGCTGACTGAGCAAGCACGCTAGGCAGCCACTGGAGCTCTGCCTTGGGCCCGGCAGATTGCACCCACCTTTGAGGACCCAAACAAAGGCTTCCTCTAGGAGCCTTTCCAAACCCAGGCATCAAGCATACTGTCAACCCAGGGCATCACTGAACCCAAGTCATTCCTTTCCTTCTCAAAAATCCTCCCACAGAAGTCAGCCCATAATAATCCTCTGCTTGGGCTTGTCTTGGCTTTCTACATGTGGGTCTTGTTTCTTCAGGGAGATCATCAGCTCCTTGAGGGAAGAACCCGAACTTCTGTTTTCTCTAGTGCCCTTCTATGGTGTCTAGGTCAAGGTCAGGGACCCCACCATCCCATGATGATAGGTCAGTCCGAGTCCTTTATTCACAGATCACAGCTCAGCTCCAGAAGACATTGTGCCCCCCTTCTGCACTGCCTCTCCTGGGCGATTTGGAACAGGCACCTGTTTCTTGCCTTTGGTGGGTGTGCTGAGTTGCAGAGTGGACCCCATGACAGCATCGTCTCCCCTGAAGGTAACGGAAACGGCAGCCATATATTGAGTGAGGAAGCAGCAGAGCCCATAGGCCAAGACCTCGCAGCAACCCCTTGTCACCAAGGTGACATAGGACTGGCCCTGCCTTCTGACCTTCTTCTTGGAGAGAAAACTGGGCTATGTGAAAAACACAGCGGTGGGCAAGAGATCCCCCACAGAACAACAACCAAAGCAGTACAAAGCCCATGGCCTTCCCCAGGTCTAATCTCATCTCAGAAAATAGCTCCCACTCCAGGAGGAATGAGTGTGTTCTCCCTGTGCTTGGGAGAATTCAGAAGCCACATGAGAAATATGTAAGCTTTTGCCAACTTTGGGTTTAAATTAAGTTTTAAATTCCTTTTAGAGCTCATGATGTTTATGTGGCTTCTAAACTGAACAAGCAAGATATTTTCTACTTCATTGTATAAAAATCTAAATCCAGGAGAATTAGTTTTTATTGCTGATTCCAAACTTAGTCCCAAAAGAGTGGTTTGTTTTGTTCAAATGAATACTATGGTTAGATTATCCTTATGTCTACACGTCTGTCTTAGCTTGGGCCACCACAGCAAAACACCACAGACTCTGTGGCTTAAATAGCAGAAATTTCTTTTCTCATAGTTCTGGAGGCTGAAAGTCCAAGACTAGGGTGCCAGCATGGTGCGGTTCCGGGGACAACTCTCTTCCTGGCTTGCTGATAGCCACTTCTTTTGTGTGTACTCACATGGTCTCTTCTCAAGGCTGGTGCACGAGAGACAGGGCAGGGGGATCTGTCTTGCTTCCTCTTCTTACAAGGCCACAGCCGTATCGAACTAGCACTCTACCCATATGGCCTTATTTAACCTCACTCATCTCCTCAAAGCCCAGTCACTTCGGGGGTTAGGGCTCCAACAGAAGAATTTGAGGGGACACAGTTCAGTCCCTAGCAAGGTCTGTGATGCATTTCACCGTGCCTAAAGTACAAGTTCTTCCAGACCAGGCATCTTCCTTGTGAGAGGCATGTCTGTGACCCATGCAGCCCACTCCCTTATAAGAAACCCATGAAAATAATCTTTGTCCACAGTCTCATCTTCCCATCGCTCCAATCAACTCCTCCCTCCCCTGGAAGTCGCTAGCAATGACCCACCCCAGGGCTGCAGTCCTCCCACATAACCTAAAACATTTGCCACAAGAGATCGCTTCTCGACCTCTGACAGCCAGGCCCAGAAACAGGGAGAATGCTCACTTTCCTCACCCCTGGCCAGAGCGTTGGGAAGAACTCGACTCTAAATAGACACCATTGCAGCAGCAAACACACGAGGAGGCACATGGGCACTCAGTCCCCAGCACGGCGCCCCCCCCTCCACCCTATGGACAGCTCGAGAACCGCTGCCAGGGGCTCTGCCACCCACACCTGGCAACTGTCCACGGGGCTGGCCCGACACAGAGAGAAGGAATTGGACCGCTCCCTTCTAAATTGGTGTAATAACCTTGTCTGGGAAATGACAAAAAACAGGTCAGGATATTGGCTGGAACTCTCTCCGCACTATTCCCCTCAGGCCCTCTGTTTCTCACCATGTTTGACCCTTAGAGTCCGGAGACCCTGCGTTCAGTAGCTCCTTCCCCAGAAGGAGAGGCCGAGGTGAACCCTGACTCCGTGCACTCCGGTTCCCAGCCGAAAGCTAGGCTTTTGCTTTTTCTGGACCTCACAGTCAATCCCTGGATTCTCTAAAGTTTACCTCCTAGACATTTTTCCAGTTTTATTAGATATAATTGACTTACAACATTGTAAAAGTTTAAGGTGTACAAAACAATGATTTAATACATGCATGTATTGCAAAATCCTATTTCCTGAATGTCTCTCTTCTACTCTCCATCCACCCCTGCTCCAGTGCAAAACATCACCCCTCCTCCCACCTAGGGACATGCGGCCACCTCCCAATAGGTCCAGGTGCCCCCAGGTGGTCTTCTGCAATCCCTCTTCCACACGGGGGCATGAGGCATCCTTCTGAGACACCAGCTTCCTGGACACTGTCCTTCATGAAACCTCCTACTGGCTCCCCACTGCCCTCAGGACAGAGCCTGAACAATGCCAAACAGCATACAAGGCCTCCTGTGACCTGGGCTTCCTGCTAACAACTGAGGTCCCTGTGGACCAGGCCTCCAGAGGACACTGGAAAAGATGATCCAGCCACACAAAGCATCACCGTCAGGTTAGTCTTGTATACCTCCTTCATTCTAACCCTCCAGAGGTCGAGAATCATAGAGATGGCCAGGATCTTGGGAAACGCAACACGGAGTCCCTAGTTTCCAGGCAGAAGACAAGTAAGCACAGCTAGCAGAGGGCTGACATGGTCTCCAAGACCTCCACCTGCCCGAGTCTGACTTCAAAGGAGTTCCTCTGCCAGACAATGTTTAAATAAAGAATGAAAATACCCTACATGAAGCGACACCCATTTAAAAGTGACACTGATGATCAGACCGAGAAAGTCTAAATCATGTGTCTCTTCTTCATCTAAGGTTATAAAACACAAAGCTACATGTGAAATGGATCATCCTCCAAACAGATTTTCCTCTCCAGAGTGGCCCCATTGAATTCATCTGCAATTACAGTTGTCACTTGCACAACTTGGGAATGACTGACAGCTATGCTCCTCCAGGGACAGGAGAGGGGACAAGTTGAGCAGGGCAGATTAGTTCTGGAAAATCAGGCATTTGCTGGGCCACCCTGGAGTTTTCAGCTTTGAATGTGGCCTCCCAGAACATGAAGTCGGCCTGAAACCTTTCCAAAGCGAGAACCATTAAAGTGCCAGTCACACAGAGCGGTCCCTGGGCTGCCGGATGGATGGGAGCCACACGGAAAGGAAAGGCCACACGCCCACAAAAGGCCAAGCCTGGGTCCCGCCTTCGTACCTCGAACAAGAAAGCCAGCCACATCATAACCGAAGCCCACTCCCCAGGAAAATCATCAGTCCCTTGCAGGAAACAGAACCACGAGAGGGCTGACCCTCTCAGCGCAGGGACAGCGATGTTTTAAAGGAAGAGGCCCTACACTCAGTTTCCCTTCCTCATTTTCCTTTCTCCACTCTCCTAACCAAACCAGGCCTAAAAATTCTACCTGGCAAACCCACACTCAGCACGGCAGGCCCCTCTGATCATCCAGCCACAAGTCTGTCCATTTCTCTAAATGAAAAACACACGTGCTTCCCACTGGAGGTTTCGTGCTGAAGTTCAGGGTTGGTACAGAAAGGGAAGGGCTCGGGCCTGCCCATAAGCCTTGGCTTCATCCTCTCTCCTGGCCTATCTGGACTGCACCGTGCAGAGGTGGTGCTGCCACCTTCAGGCCAGGTCTGGCTCCTGGCACTGTCTTAGGAGATTGGTGCTCAGTCATTCCCCACCCCCCAGCCACCCTCAGCCCCCAAAGGCAGAGAAGTACTTAATGTCTAAAGATCCATCAGTTGGTGGCATCCTGAGCCGGCTCATCCTGGATGCTCTAGTCAAGGCCCTGTTTTCCCTGGAGTTCTGGTTCCCTCATCCCCACAATGAGCACAGCTCAGGGTACTCGGCTCTCAGGGTTGAGGAAGAATTTTTCACTAGAAAGAGCCAGAGAGGAAGCCTTTCAAGGAGGTCTCCTGGGACTAGAGCAGAGATGGAGGAAGCCAGCAGGCTGGCAGGGAGCTCACACCTGCAGAACGGTGTCTGGCCTGCCCACCCCAAACTCTCAGTAACCTGTCATATCTATCTGAGTCACTCATCCCTTGGCATAAGCACAACCCTTTCCTAAGTCCCAGGTAAGAACAAATCTGCAGCAGAGAGATGTTCCTCTGGGAAGCCCTGAGCTCCCAGCAGGTTCCTGTCAATGAGCTCACCAATCAGGAATGTAGGGGTCTTGGTACATGTGGCAGTCACCATGGATACCTCACATATCCCATCAATGCTCACTGCTCTCAGGTCAGCCCCATGGCTTCCAACGGCAAGCTCCTGAAGTCTTTGCACCAGGGCTTTCTCTGCCCCTGGAGCCTGCTCCGTCCAGTGACAGAGTGAACCTGAGTGCTAGGGAGTGAACACCCCACCACCACCCCCAGCAGCCCTCAGCCTTGGTGGATAGGCTTTAGAGGATCAGTACCTCAGGTCCCCCGCCCTCTTGGCTGGGGTTACTCTGAGCACATTCTAACTGTCTCCCAGAGCTCTTGGGTCTGCTGCACCCTCAGCAGCCCACAGAGTGAACGCACTGAGAAGCACACCCTCCACTGGCTTCTTTCCCTTCGCTCTTTTGCTCCCTCACTCCCAACTCCCACTGCCCAGTGTCTCATGGGATTAGAAGCCAAATCTATGTGACTCTAAAGCCCCAATCCTTCCACAACACCAGCTGACAATTGCCCCCTCCGAGGCAGACAGTAGAGCAGAGCGGTGGATCCCGTCTTCAGCGCCCACCCTGGGCTCCGAGTCGACAGCTATCCGCAGGTGCTGCATTCTCGGCATTCCGTGCTTGTCTTCTGCACACAGACTCCAACCCAGGTGTTTGGCTGCAAATCCAGAGTCCGGGAGGGTTTTTTTCTTTTCTTTACTCTGGACTACATAAGAGAGGCTATAATGATAGGGATTCTGGCCCTGGATGCCCCTTCAAGTTCATTCCAGCCCTGAATTTCTGTGAAATGGTTCACAGCAGCCAAAGCAGAATTGGAAATATAATGAAAATTTCCTTCTTTAAAAAGTCACAGCTTAATGGTTGCTCTAATTATTGGGGACTTTGCAAAAAGAGACCAAGGCTTAATTTTGGAAATTACCCTAGCACCAGCTGCAGCGTCCTGGCCCCAGAGCTGTGGACATATATCCTTGTCTTCACACGTGTGCTCATCTGGACACAGGGCGGTCTCGGGGGCCTGAGGAATGCAAGATGAAATCCCACAAATCTCCATTATTAAATCCATGATATATTTCAAATTCCACCCTCTGCTTCGGTAATGATGCCTCTGACATCCCTCCATAGTAGGAGAGAGGGTGGGCAGGTGGGAACAAAAGATGGAGAGAAAGAGAGAGAGAGATCCTTTTCGCTTGTCCATATCCCCCAGCCTCTTCTCTGCCATACTCCTGGGGTGTCCATCCTCTAGGACAGGTCCTCCCTCAGGCCTGAGAAGGGGCTGTCAACCATTACCTGATGTAAATCTGCCCCAGATCACCTCCCTTTGCACCCATGCCCTCAGGCTGCCTTAAGCTAGTCCAGACCCACTGGGATACTCTTCCCAGGCCACCCGGGGCCCAAAACTGGCCTTACTCCTCTTCCTCTCTCCTCCAAACTTATCTTTGTCACTCTGTCCAAGCTGATGTATGCAAAGCAAACTCAATCCCAGGTAGGGTCCTCCTTCAGGGGATAATCTAGCCCCAAACAGGGACCTTCAGAAATTCTGCACTTGCCTAAAACCTCCCAGGGATTACCCAAGGTCCCTCAGGGGTAAACTGACTCCTTCTGTGGTTGTGGTTTCTCTGTGGAAAGGGGCTGGGAGCCTTCACAAAGCTGCTGATGGGCAACTGGGGGTCTGTAGTTATTCAGAGGAACTGGCAGCCTGGGACTCCACTTGTAACCTTTGAATGTCCTTCATGAGTAACACCTCTATAATCATCTCCCCACATCCTACCCATCCTTCTAAACCCAGCCAAAAGCCACCTTCTCTAGAAAGCCCTCCTGGATTCCCTGGGCCAAAGGAAGCCTCTCATCTCCACACTTCTCTGTGCTGCCCCTTGAGCGGTGCCTCATGTCACCCTCACTTGTGTACGTGTCCCAGCAGTCTCAGTGTGCGGAAGGCTCAGGGCAGGCAGGCCCTGATGCTGTCTTAGGCCCCAGTTCCTACTCTCAATGTCAACACAGAATCATCTTGCTGTCAAGAGGTGCTCAGTACCTAGTATAGAAGAACTGTGGTAAAGGGATACCTTTTTAGGCCCCACCACGGCAGTAGCAATAGGCAGGCATTTCATGACACTTCCCTCCCCTAAAACAAACACCAAAATAAACTGTGTATATTCAATACAGTAATACTAGAGCTGGGCGGATTACCATGCTTTTTGCTTACACCATAGCCAGCTCACTTCTTTAGATGTTGACTGCTCAGCAAAATGGAGATGGAAGGAAGAGTGATGAGGAGGAATGAGGGAGAGCCCTTCACTGGCCAGGAACCAGCCATTGCCCTGGGTACTGCCCTGAACAGAGAAGGGCAGACACACCCTGGCTTCTTCCTACCTCGCCCTCTAGCCTCCCACTAGTGCCTCCCATTGGCCAAACACAGCCAGAGGCCAGGAGGTGCAGAGCCGAGGGTCAGCTTCCCCCGAGGTACTGACCAGCACAGGACATGCAGTGGGTCTGACAGCGGCGGTCCGAGGACCAGCACTCTGCTTCCATTTCTCCCTGCCCTGCTCTGCCGGGGTTCTGGGTTCTCCCTTGTCCCCGGCTCGTCGCCCACCCCACCCATGCCAAGCCAGACCACGAATAGGGACGCTTCTGTGAGTCTGTTTCAAGAGGACAACCTGCCACACCTGGGAGGGTGGCTGGCTGGGCCTTGGATGTCAGCCCCTGGTCATGGAGCCCTGGCGGGGCAGTCTGGCCTGGCCAGTTGGGAACAGGGGGCAGTGCCGGCCCAGGGAATCACCCACACTTGGTGACAGCCCCAGGAGCACTCAGCATGGCCCAGCTTCCTCACCCCCCATGCCGATGGGTCCACAACACCAACTCTCTCGGGGTCACGGACCCAACCAGGTCTCCGGGCCTTGTTGGGATGCCTCCAGTACGTATATCTGGGCACCACCCCTGACTCATTCTGACGAGAGCCATCGGGGTAATTTGGTCCACAAGACAGAGGGACTGGGAGGCGTGCTCGCAGAAACGCACACACACACGTGCACACGTGTGCATGCACTCCTCCACACATGCTGGAACTCTCTGGATAGCTTCCCAATGTCCTCCAGACTGGCCTTTCTTATCCCCCTTCATGAGCCAAGGCTTTGGCTTGAGGGCCCAATGTTCTGACATTAAAAAGCCACTGTTCCCCAGAAGCACATGTCGAAAGTCTGGAAACCAGTGACCAGGAATGCTGAGACAACCAGCTGACATGAAAGCAGAGCTCACACACCAATGAATGTTTATAGAAAGACATGGAAGAAATCGCACTTCGCCAAGAAACAGCTGAGTGTTTATAAGCTGTGTTTATACTAGAGCATCTGCCTCAGGAATCTGACATGGTAAGTAAGCTCACTGCTCCCCACATTGTTCATCAGGGAAGTAGAGAAGGACCAATGAGGGCAGATGGAGCCGAGCTCTTGGTCTCGGCCTCACCACCCTAAGTAGTCTTTTCCCCACTCCACCCCAACTTTTTTGAGGTTTTCTGCATCAAGGTTCAGTCTTGGTTTTCGGCTTTGCCATTGACCTCTGGACACCCTGAGGCTCTATCCTAATCCATAGGATACAGTGAGAAACCCACAGGCCGGCACTAGCAGCTCAGCCCACATAGAGAACACCATTCTTAAGGCCTGGGGAGGTCCACCTCTTGGTGAGTGGGACAATGACTGTGGTTTACTGGGCCGGACCCAGGCCCAGAGTTTGCCAGCCCTTGCTCCTCCCCAGGATCTGAAGGCTGATCCTGTGAGACTGTGAAGGTCCCGTACCAGGCAGTTGTCACAGCCACCTTGAGAAGGGCAAGGAGTCTGTTCCTGCCTCTCCAGTAATGCCCTCCCCTCATTCTATCTGGGAGCACCCCAATGGGCCCTAAAATGCCCTAAACCACCAGATCCCACCAAACTGCCGCCTGGCACCTTGGATCAGATGCACACCGGCAGGAGACTAAGCCCTGAGCCCAGAACAGAACCCCCAGCGGAGGCCGAGGGGTGGGAGGCACACGGCAGGGCCCCACTCTGCCTGGAGGGCCTCATCCCGTCCACAGAACCTCTGGGAGAGCTGCAATGTAAGTGTGGGTGGGAAGGACCCTGACCAGACAGAGCCTGGGTAACTGCGCTAGAAACATGTGCACTGCTCAGTGGGGAACTGTGACTTCCTCAGGCCAGTCCCAATGGCCCTGCCAGCCTCCTCGCCTGTTGTCCCCACCACACCGGCCTCATCTGGCTCTCAGCTTCTCGATCTTCGTGACACACAGCCTGGGCTTTCTCGTGCTGGCAGGCGTGCCTTTGCCCACCCCTGCCTTCCCTCCTCCTGAGAGGTCCATGGAGGTCCGTTTTCCACCTGGAAAACACTTACCTCTAAGGAAGAGCAAACATTCACTTCCAGTCTCCCCCTCACCTCCTCTTGCACCAAGCAAGGCAGCCCCTCCTTCCTCTGATGGCCGCTATAGCCCTAGTCTTGCACAAAAGACAGTGAGGGTCTTAGAGCACATGGCTCATCTCCCCCAGTGACAGAGAACCCCGTGGGGTCAGAGGTCACCACTGGGGGTCAGGCACACTTAGATTCCACAACTCAGTTCACATAACAAGAAGCCACATCACTTAATCATATCAGCAATGCTTCACAACCTCATTTGGGTGGACAATTCCCTTCCACATAATCTGACCTGTCGGCCACAGACATAAAAAGGACAGAAATCTCCTCCCTCATGTGATCTGATCAAGGAAACACCAAGTCAGGCATTCCAGCCAAAAATGCATTTGGTCTACAGACTCAAACAAGCTTCCAATAAGCACTAATTTGGAAACTTTTGATGAAGCCTCCTCTCGGCTTGGACAAATTTAAAGGATTCCCTACCTTGTCCCTACTCATTTAAGAAAACCCCTAAAAACAGACAAGTCTGAAGGGCTAATTCACTTTACAAAAGGCAGCAGAGGATTATAGTTCCCCAGGACCACATTTCCCCACAGCCAATCCCATGTCATTGTCACAGTTACTGTGGTCACCCATTCACCATCTGTGCCATTAGTAATTTTATATTCTTCTTTACATTAATATTAAAGTGACCATCTTATGTAAACTTAGCTTTACTCTTTCAATACATTTCATTTTTCCTAATATGGACTTAAATAAAAAAATAATGTGCATTTCTAAAAGTCTACATACAATCTAAAATCATTTTGTCTCCCACTCAGGCCATGCACAGCCCACTTGGGGTGGGCCCGGGTTGCTCTGCTTGCCGCAGACAGGAATGTCCACACCTGTGCACCCCTGGTCAGGAACGGGGCATGGTGGTCACAGAGCCCGGCTCCTGGGCTCTCAGGGTGACTCGCTACCCTGCCCAGCAGCTCCTGTTGCAAACAGTGGAAGGCAGAAAACAGAAGGGCGAAGCCAGGAACAGTGCTCATTTCAGGGAATAGTCACACCCGCCCCAGGTTCTTGCCTGCTTGCTTTCTATCCTCCAAGTGGTTGGTGCAGATAAGAAAACCCACTGTGGGAAGCCTTTTCTCACAAAGATGCTGCAGACCTGTCATCTCCTCCTGGCGGCCTGGGGCAGAGGCCCTGGCAACAGCAACAGGAACCATAATGACAACCTGCAGCCCCTGGTCTTGCTGCATAGGTGCCAGGCGTGTTTTATCAGTACCTGGCACCACATACCACATGCCGAAAGGCTGGGGGAGAACAGAAGGGCCATGATAAGTATAACAGTGATTCACAGGGCACCTCTTCTGTGTCTGGCTGGAATAAATACTTTGCATACATTTGCTAATTTAAGCCTCACGTGGCCTCACAAGGTGGGGACTTATTTACAGAACAGGGCCTGTGGCTAACTGCTAAAAGGAAGGGACAAGGCCAAGACCTTGTGGCTCCTTAGTGTTCCAATGGCAAGAGGAGTCCACATCCAGGCTACAGGGCTCCAACACCCGTGAGCCTTCTGCTCCTCCAAACCTGCTCCGCACCTGCCTTCCCTAGCCGTGCAGGCAGGTGTTCTTGGGCAGACACTATCCATTTGAGGGCGGCCAACCGAGACTGCACTCTTCCAGGCCGTAAGCACCATGTGGACGGGAAAGCTCTGGTCTTCAGAATTTGCCACTGTCTGTTCTGGACAAGCAGCCTTGTCCTGGGGTTGGGCTGGCTGAGATGGGAGTAAGAGGAGAGAAAGCTCAGCCAGGGAGTTGTATCGGCCACCCTAGGCCTTCTTTCCCAAGCGCAAACCCTTTATGCAGAAGGTCTCTGCCTTTCAGAACAGCAGGCAGGGAGGTGTGGCCACATCCCACAGGACTTTTGTCCAAGCGGCCCTTTTACGCTCAGGTAATATGCTGCAGCGGGTGCCTCGGTCTCAGACCTGCTTGTGCCTGGCCGGGGAAGTGTCAACGCAAGAAACACTGGAACCTATAGAGAATTTTTAGTGAGTTTATTTGTGCCAAATTGATGACAATTGCCAGGAAACAAAATCTCAACAGATTGACAAATGCTCCAGAGAATGCACCTTATTTCATACATCACAACCAAAACATGAGGCGTAAGGGGGCTACATGAAATCCACTGGTGATAAATTAGGGAGGTGGGAGAAAGCAAGGGCAGGGGCAGGAAACCTCTTGGATTGGATAAAAGGTAAAATGATAGACACATACTTCTTTTACATAGGTGGGTACAGGACAGTAAACAGTCAACAATGAGCATGACCATAACAATGAGGGGAATTGGTGGTTTGACTGTGGTGTGGCCATTGTGCCCAAGGGGTTCAGAAAAAGGGAAGTTACCTTGACATTCCCAAGGTCTGTTATCCTAGATGCAAAAAGACAATAGGCAGGCTCAGCTGAGGTGAAGATTGACCTTTCTTAGGGAAAAACACCGGCCATAGGACATGCCTACTCTCCAAGAATTGCTTTTAGCTAGTAACTCATTTCAGACCATTCTTGGTGGTTACTTCAGGTCTCTGAGTTTGTAAGGCCACCTCACAGGCCTCCCTTGAGCTTGTCAGGTTAACATGTGGCCCCTTTTCTTCCACAGGAGACCACAGTGGGGGCAGGGCATGCAGAGAGGGGCTCAGCCTCTCTGAGAAGCCCTGGCACGCTTCAAGCCCCACACACCCTCCCCCTCGCCCCGCCCCTCGCCCCGTCTGCCTGTCGGTTCTTGCGTCCCACTGCTCCTCTACAGTCAGAGTCTGAGGTATCTATTCTGTTTCACTGAGCTTTCTATTAAGTTCAGAGTCACGGTCTTTTCGTTATTACCATTTTAAAATACAACTCATTTAAAAAATCTCTTGGTCAGACTCATCAGTTTTATTTTCTATCAACTAACATTATGTTTCTTATTAATACAACACGTGTACACTGCACAAAATTGGAAACTCTGAAAAGTATAAAGAATATTAAAAATTGCTCTCATCACCCCAACATGAGCACCATTAACATTGCTAAAAAAAAAAAAACAGGCACAGTCAAATGGTGTCACTTCTGCAAAGCCATGTCACCAAACCAAAACTTAATAACCAACCTAACTGCAGTTTCTGACTCTCCCAGGAGTGGAACTCTAAACCAGTCCATCAGGAATTCCCTGGTCCACGTGAGTGAGGTGATCTGCCTGATGAGACTCCCACCTTCCCCTGAGAAGGCGTCCCTGCCTAAAACAGTCCAGTCCTTTAACTTTTTAGTTCCACCCTCGTCTGTCTACAAAAACCTTCTAATTTGTATAACTAATGCAGCAGAGTGCCCTGTCAGTTGCTAGATGGAATGCTGCCTGATTCCTGGTTGCTGTGTAAAGACAGGTTTTCAAATTTACTTTGTTGAATTTTGTCCTTTAACATGTTGATATATTTTCTTTCCTTCTTTCCATTCTTTTCTATGTCTCTGTCTTTAAAAGAAAGGAATCATTCAATGTATAGAGCTTGTGGCCCGGTTTCATTTAATATATTGTGAGCATTTTCTAATGTCATTTAATGACAGTATTCTTCAAACACTTGATTCCTAATGACCATGGACTGCAGTATTCATCACACGCATGGGCCCCGACTTACTTAACTGTTACCATGTTGTTGGACATTTCAGCTGTTTCTGAGACAGAATAGTAAGAAGCTAGGAAAATTCCTGGGCAAGGAATGGGGAAACTGAGACAAGAAAAGTAAACAAGACCAAACAGTTTGAGCAATCTACAGCCAGCTGGTGAGTTTTAAGACCTTGCCTTCCCAGAGAATACATAACCTCCCTGTCCACAAACCACAGGCATCTGGGGGAAGAGAGAAATTCTAATGCAAATGAAAAGGTAAGGAGCTCCATATTGGCGATTATGTACTACTCAAAACCATTGGCAAGGAATGCTTTGCAGAGGAGAGGCTGGCCTGGCACACGCTCAGGGGACCGAGGTGGCTGTCAAAGGCATTAGTCAGCGGGGCTTCTCTAGACATTTTTCAAGAAGTCCAATGTCTTAAGGGCTTACACTACCCATCTATCACAATGTTATTCGAGGTGACTGACACCTAGGACAAATATTTTCCTTTTATGAAAGACTTGAGTGAGGACACTTGTTTGACCACCCAGGGAAGTACGGCTGCAGGGCAGAGGAGGAAGCCTGAGCCATGTTTCGGCAACTGACATCAGCTGTGCACTATTGCTGTTCCCAAACACACAGGATCCAGCTGCCTGCCGCTGTACACAGGTATAACACAAAGGGTGGTATGGGAGGAAGGAGGTTTTTATCAAAAGTTTGCCTAGTCTGAGGCTAGGCAAAAGACTAGTCTGAGGACTCCCTGGCTCCAAGCCAATCTCTTCTGCAAAATACAGAAAGCAGCCAGCCATCCCAGTACCAGAGTCAGCATCCAGACACCCATCCCATTCTGATCTGTCTTCCTGGGGCCCAAGGCTGTTCTGTGGATGGGCCTCCATCTTCAGGCTCTCTCTCCCTAGAGTGTGTACTTGTGGGGTCTGTGTCATCACTGCCTCACTGCAGCTTCCTCCCAGGCCTGGGGCATGCTGCCAGGTCACTGCAGCCAGTAATGCAAGGGGCTCTGTCTGCACTGCCCTGGCATCCAAGGCTGCTTGTGTCCCCAGGTCGGGTCAATATTCCTGGCCCGTGCATCTTCTGTGCGCTGCTCTCAGAGCAAAAGAGTACAAGTGGTCCAGGACTTGTGCCATGCAATGCAAACTGCAGCATCCTGAGGGCTGCCACCAGCAAGATGCATGTCCCACATCAGTGACTGGGTGAGCAAGGGGAATACAGAAGGGCTGAGACTTCATGCCCTCTGCTTAAATCTTCTGCCCCAAAATCCTGTAGGTGCTGGAAGCGCACCACTTTTCTAGCCAATCCCTTGGGCTAGAGTGGAGTATACCAGCCTGCACAGAGTTTCTGCCCCTCCTCCGGCTGCCAACATGCAGAATCGGGCAGCAGGGTTTTCTAGCTGCACGCAGGGCACAGAATCTCTGCCTGGGGTGCAGCGTCACACTCTGGTGTGTTTACCTGCACCTGGGGGTATGGAGTCACACTGGTTGCAACTTCAATCTGCTGCCTTGGGGCTTCCTGCAACCCCTCCCTCACTTCAGGGTGAGCAGCCTTTCCCACTGCTTCATGGTTCCCTTCCTCACTTCCCAGCAATCTGGTCAGATCCCTGCTGTTATACTGCCACCAGAAAGGAATTGTACACCCGGACCTGAAGCCAGAGTACACACTGATAGCCAGTAGCCATCTCATCAAACTAACAGACTTTGGCTTCAGTAGGGAATTCACTGACTATAAACTGACCACCTTCTGTGGCACTATCCCCTATATGGCCACAGAAATTTTGCAGTGTCAATCCTATTGTTAAAGCAGCAGTTACAAATGAGCAGCGGGCCCTGGCTGGTGTGCTCAGCAGACAGAGCGCTGGCCTGCAAACCAAAGAGTCACTGGTTCGATTCCTTGTCAGCACACATACCTGGGCTATGGGTCAGGTCCCCAGTAGGGGGTGCGCAAGAGGCAACCACACATTGATGTTTCTCTCCCTCTCTTTGTCATTCCCTTCCCCTCTGTCTAAAAATAAATAAATAAAATCTTTTAAAAAAAGAAATGATTAGTGGGAGGAAGGGGAAATGGGGCCATAGCCCATGTTGACCCAAGGCAAATGTCTGAAATAGTTTAAGTGTCATGCCCTTGTTAGCAAAATTTCCATTGCAATTTTACTCCCCTACCCCATGCGGACAGTCAAGGAGAATTATGGAAAAAGGCACATGCAGAAGAGGCTAAAGTTGACCAAGTGTCTGTCAGTGGTAGGCTCCATGCTGCACCCCCCCGTCCCGCACAAATGGTTGCAGTCCCTGCGCCCCTCCCCCAGTGTAGGCATGTCAAGGGTCACCAGCATGGGACTGTGAGCAGCAGTAGGAAGAAGACAGTGCACCATGGGTAGGGCCTAGATGCACAGACTCTGAAAGATGCCTGAAACTAGATAGTGCCTGGAGACCAGCTAAGCCACCTATGTTCATGATACTTTTGGGTTGGAGAAAAGGTTTCTGTCTCAACCTTGAATTGAGTTGGCAGGGTGACAGGATGACAGGGTGATTTTTTGGGGGGTGAGGGGGTATCTTAGATTAAAGTTTATGTGCCTTCTTCAGTTGTACAGACTTTTGTTCTTGCATTATTTTCAGTTCTTGAATCTATGTAGTAATTGTAAGGACAAATTTTAAATAGCCATTTTTGATTATTAAGTAAAAGATTCCTTTCTTTTCCGCCAAACTCTGTCTTTAGAGTTTTGCCTGGTAGGTGGTGAGTAGTAATACCACCCCCTACTGGTTGGGGTCAGTAACACTATGATGGCCCAAAGGTTGATGCCTGGAGCATGGGGGTAATTCTCTACAGAATGGTGACAGGGAAACTCCCATTTGTGGGGAAGAGCTTTTGGGAACTGAAATGGTATATATTGAATGGGCAGTTCGTATACCATACTTTATGTCTGAAGAAAGTCAAAAAGTTTTTTAAAAATTAACTATCCTCAGCCCTGGCTGGTGTAGCTCAGTGGATTGAGCATAGACTGGGAACCAAAGTGTCCCAGGTTCAATTCCCAGCCAGGGTACATGCCTGGGTTGCAGGCCATAACCCCCAGCAACCGCACATTGATGTTTCTCTCTCTCTCTGTCTATCTCCCTCCCTTCCCCTCTAAAAATAAACAAATAAAATCTTTAAAAAAAATTAACTATCCTTGACCCCAGCAAAAGAACAACCCTGAAAGATGAAATGAAAGATCCATGGATAAATATTGGCCAGAATGAATAACTGAAGCCATACAGTGAGCTGCCCTGGGGTGGCATTAACCCCCAGGTAACAGAAATAATGAAGAACCTTGGACTTAACCAGCATGAGATAGAGGAGTCAGTAACAGGAAGAAAATACAAGGGCTCTCCAGAAAAAGTCCAGCCATTGTTAATATAATAAGAACGGTTTGCACGACATCAGTGGAATCTGGCAGTCAAGGAGAGTGGACTGGACTGTGCATGTGTGAACAATGATGACTTCATTGTACTAGTCAGTAGGGGTTGTAGATACTGTTGAGTGAGCATGTGTACTGTGTGGTCATCGCATTCAAAATGACTGAGTGAGCACAGCAATGAATCTACATCAAATCTTATGTTAAGCTTGAACACTCCTCCATTGAAACTATTCAGAGGATTCAGAAGGCCGAAGCTGTGGGCAAGTGGTGACTGGAGACTTCATCATGACAATCCACCTGCTCATGCATCATGTCTCACCCAGAGTTTTTTGGCGAAACCTCCAATCACCCAGGTGACTCAGCCGCACTACAACCCAGATTTGGTGCCCTGTGACTTCTGGCTTTCTCAAGAACTAAAATCACTTTTGAAAGGGAAGAGGTTTCATACCGTAAGTGAAATTCAAGAAAATACACTGGGGCAGCTGATGGGGATTGGAAGAACTGTGTGAGGTCCCAACGTGCCTGCTTTGAAGGGTACTGAGGCATCATTGTCCAATGTACAATGTTTCTTGTAGCTTCAATAAATGTCTCTATTTTTCATATTATATGGCTACCTTCTGGACAGATGTTGTATAACAACATCATGGGCACCTATTTGATCCTACATACCACAAAAAACAAGATGAGAGTCCACACAGTAAGGGTCAGGCCCTGCCCCTCCTCTGACCCCAACATGAGTCTCTCCATAACCCAAGAGGTTCAGGTATCCATGCAAAAACACAGTAAGTCTGCTAATGCCCCACCCAGCATGGAGGCAAGTGTGACCGTTACTCCAGCCAGCATGGAAGCAAGGACCAGCACTCCCCCACCCAGACTCAAGCCAAAGATGCCCAGTCCCCAGACAGTGTCAAATCAAGGAGTCCCCTACCCAGCCTGGACCCCAGTTCTACCACTTCCTCATCCAGCCTGGAAGACAGGATGACGATTCCCTCACCCAGCCTGGAACCCAGCTCTACCACTTCCTCATCCAGCCTGGAAGACAGGATGACCATTCCTCCACCCAGCCTGGCTTCCAGGACCACCATTACCCCAGCCAGCATGAAAGAGAGGAATATTAGTGCCCCATCCAGCCTGGAGTCAAAGACCACCACTCCCCTACCTGGCCCAGAGTCCAGGACCGCCACCCCCAGCCCAGCCCTCCAGTGTGGCCCTGGGGACTCCCCCACTGCCCACAGCAGCAGCACCAGCAGCAGTGGAGAAGCCCCAGAGGGAACCACCATTGAAAACTGCCTCCAAGCTGCACAGCCTGATGGTGGGACTCCAGGCTCTTCCTCTGGCCACAGCCAATGCCGGCATAGTGTGGCCAGGAGGATCTTCAGGTTTTTCTTAAAATCCTTATGCTGTAGGCTGTCCACTAACAAGCAGCTTATCAAAAAAAAAAAAACAAGAAAAAAGCCAACATAATTTTAAGAATTGTGGATGGTCAAGGAAGGGCCACAGTCAAAGATGCTGGGGAGCTGAAGCAATACTCCCTGAATTTTGAAGGCTGAACCCGTAGGTGCTGAGCTCCAGGGAGGCCGGTCACCGGTGAGGGAGATGAGCCAGAGGCGGCACACAGACAGCTGCGGGTGAGAGCGCTGCCAGACACACATGCTGTGTGTGCAGGTGAGAGGACTCGGTTCAGTGGACGATGGACGTGTGCAAACCGCCGCAGGATTCCTGCACGGGATTCACGTCAGGAGGGTATTGGCATCTCCGTGGCCTTCAGAAGCATCTTATCCAGAATATTTGCTGAGCTGGGAGGACGGCCTGGAGGCCCTTGGGGTCAGGAAGAGGCTGTCCTCACTGCCAGTTCATCCCTCGGCCCCCACCTAATGAAGCTTCAGAGACTGGACTGTTTTTCCCCTGGCCCCTTGCCCCTCCCCTGCTCTCCTTTGCTCCCATGTTTGTGGGGGTTCTTATTAAAGTACTTGGTTTTTCCAAAGTTTGTAATAAATTTGATGCTCCTGAAAGATGTATCGGACACTCTGTTTTTATCCTCTCTGCACAGAATGGGGGCAGGGCATCCTGTAGTTGGAGAAGCATGTAGTGGTGCAGTACTTGGGCTTTATTAGGGGGACTCCCAACAGTAACAGAAGTGGTTTTGTGGGGAAATGGCCAGCACCCAGCATGCTGTGCCTGTCCAGACACCAGGGCACAGCAGGGGTGAAGTAGGCAGAGTCTCTATTGTCACACAGCCCATAGCCTGGCTGTTCTGTGACATCAGCAGGAACCCCCTCTCCTGACCTCTTGGCTTTGCTGCTTCCCTCTGGGCTGCTGTCAGTCTCAGGGGGCCTGTCCCTCTATATAAGTCAGACTTGTAAAGCTCTAGAGGAAGAGCGCTCCAGGCAGAGGGAACAGCCAAGCTCCAGGCAGCCTGAGCTGAGTGAGCTGGAGTGAGAGCAGCAGGAGATGGGGCTGCAGACAAAGGGCAGAGCTCCTGGGCCACAGGAAGGGGTGTGGGTTTGACTCTGAGAACAATGATCAACCCAGGAAGGGTTTTAAGCCAGGAAGTAGTATGATCCGATTTAAGTTTTAAAACTAGGAAATTGTAGAGAATATTCTTCCTCTGCAAACATTTTTATCTATCTCTAACATGTTACAGATTCACCAGGCAGGGCAGGTTTTCTTATAGCCACTGAAGAAATATGAGCTGGAAACTTCATGTGTTTTTTTCACTTTAATCTTTTATCACCCCGGTTCCCTGAAACCTACCAGCCTCTGAGGAGCTGATCATTCATTGTTCTTCCAACACTGAGTAGCTGATCTTCTTGCCCTTTGCACTGAGGAGCCTGCAGTGTTCCTTTGATTCATCTGCCCTCCTTCCCTGTGATTTTAACAGCATATGGCATAGACCTATGAGGCAGGGAGGACCCAAAAAAATCTGGAATTATCTTCCGGAGGTCAGGCCCCTTGCAGTACAGGTTTCCCCCACTAGATGAGTGTTCTAGGATCCCATCTGTGTCAGTGTACCAACTGGCGTTGTTGAGAGAGCCTGAGTATTCAGCTTCAGCAAATTTTTTTGACAACTTTCACTGCGTTTGCCCATTTCGTGATGGGTGATTTACGAACACATCTGCCCACACCACGCTGAGTATTCAGCAGTTTTTGACCAAAAATGGCATGACTCCCATGCCCTATGCTTCCTACTCACCTGATCTTGCCCCAAGCTACTTTTTTGTTTGTTTGTTTCCCTGGATGACAAAAGTCCTCAAAGGGAAATGTGCTAATGTGGAAGAGGTGAAACAAAAAATGACAGAAGCACTAAAAGGCATCAAAATCGATGAGTTCAAAAACTTTTGAGCAGTAGGAAAAAACATCTTGATAGGTGTACTGCATCAAATGGAGAGCACTCTGAAGGGAAGTGAAGTTTAAACATGTAAGAATGAATATGCGATTTTTTATAAATAAATTTTGTTTTGGGGGAATCCCCCCTTGTATGTGAATATATACACACCCCTTTTATAGAGATGGCAGTAAACTGGATGCCTTGTCCTGCATCTCACTTTTCCCACCTGATAACCCATCTTGGAGATGGGTTAATCCTTTACTCAATGGGCCCAAAATCCTTCTCCTGATCCCTGTACAGAAAGGTGATCTGTAAGCCACAAGCCAGGCCCTGGACAGGGGACTCACCGTTGTCCCTCTGCCTGGAGTGTATTTCGGTGACTCTGCACAGCTGTCTCCTTATGCTCAGGTCTCAGGGTAAAGGTCTTCCTCAGAGAGAGTCTCCTTGAAACATTTTCTCTAAGACATACCTGCTTCTCTCACCAGCCACAGTCTCTTGTCTCTCACAGAACCTTGTATGTTTTTTTCATACTAATTAACAGAGTATCCAGCTACTTCATCTGCCTGTTTATTCACCCTCTCCATCGGCCCTTTGCCCTGAACAGCTCCAAGAGGACCAAGGAGGTGACTATCTCAGCCACTGCTGTATTCTTGGTACTCCCCACAGACTGCCGAAGGACAGGTGCCCCGTGCATGCTCAGTGAATACACACAGTGACATTACGACTTTACAAAGCTCCCTGACTTCTCATGAGAAGGACAGAGGAGGCAGTATGAGATCACAGGGGTAAAAGTGAACCCCAACTTGCTGATGGAGAAACAGATTTGGATAGGAAGCACAGCTTGTCCATGGCCACTTAGTAGACAAGCAGTGGAGCCAAAAATACAGCTCAGACATTGTTATTCAAGATCCATGCCCCTTCCACCTCCAGGAAATACCAAGTTGTATCTGTTAAAGTTCAGCTTCCAAAATGCCAGTCCTTGCTTTCAAGTAGGATTAAACCCTGTGGACACCCACAGACATGAGGCCAAGACCCCCTCACACACCTTCCTTCATTTAAGATCTAAGGACATTCCCCTGGCAGCAGCAATTTCCTTGAGGGACACAACTGTCCTCTTCACATTTGACAGATGCCAGGGGCCTCGGGTCCCAGGGAGCATCCAAAAGTTTTCCTCCCACACTCACTCGGCCAGTCTGGGGAGAGGAGGGCACTCCCCACTACCTGCCCAGCTGCCTACCTCCATCCATCTGTCTGTTGGCTGCCATGGAGCAGTCCTATCACGTTCCTGTACCTCCAGCCATTCCAGCCCTGTGTGTGTCAGCACGTGCCCGGTACCTGCACAGTTGAGGCAGGGGAAGGAAGAAGAGAAGTGTTCCCCAAGTGGAAATCTGACAGGCTTTCTGAGAACCACCTTTTCACCAGGCCCCTTTGGAGACATTCCAGGCCAAATACAGAGTCCTTTCTTGTGGTGAGAGAAGGGCCCCTGTCCTAGGCACTGCTCGCTCACCTTGGACTTAGATTCAGCCTTGACCTTCACAGCCAGCCCTGGTCAGACTCTGCCCACCCTCAGTGGAAGAACCTAAAATGTAATGGCAGAATTTGATGCCACTCAGGCAGAGTTTAGTGTTCTGCTCGGCTCACGGCCTCTATAGATAAGGGGCCATGTGGTTCAGCTTCCAAACCAAGACAGTCTTGAGAATGAAAAGGGAACTCCTAATACTCATCCTGGGATGTTGGGCATGACCGAGGGCTGTCCAGGGCAGACCAGGCCTACGTCTCCCTAACTAAGGCAACAAGTCTGCTGGTCCGAATAGCCCTGAGCAGCTCTCTGAGCTTGGGCCATCTGCCTAAAGACTCACCCAACTGTACTTCCTCCACTGCCTTTCATTTATAAAACACGTACCCAAGCATTTTTCACATCCATATAATAATCTAGTAAACTGTGAAAAAATTATAATCTCCACTTTAGAAATGAAGACACACACAGGGTTAATTAAGGAGACTGCCCAAGGTCCCACCAAAGTGAGCGGCAGAGATGGGACTAGAACTCGAGTCTCCTCACTGTGGTCCAATCAATAGACTGACCAATTCTGCTCCTTCCTTTACTGTCTGCCACTGATGATTTACACACCTGCCAAAGTACAACAGGGCCCCTTTTTAAAGTCATAAGATGGGCTTCTACTGGGAATAATCACTATTCAGGAAGAAATCCTGAACCAAAGAAACTGCTCTCTTTTTACTGAATATGATTTCCAGTGGGTTTCCTTTATTTCATATAAAAATGGAAAAGCATGTACACTCAGAGATGCACTCACTCCTCTGCCAAAGGTTGTCACCGACAGAATGTCTGCCCTGCACTCCTCTGGTCAGAGCAGTTTCGTTCCATACTGTGGGTTCCAAAGGGTGTCCTCCTAGCAGGGGGAGTCAGGGCTGTCTTGATCACTGTCATGCTCCCCCTCTTAGCACAGTGCCTGGCCAGCAGGCACTCAGATTCCACACGTGAGTGGGTTCTGGGCCAATGGGGGTGTGGGTGGGACAGAGCACACGTGGAGAGACGCATGCGAGGACTCAGGAAATGAGCTGGTCTCCTTGGATGGGTGTTGTGAACCACCTTGCCTGGTTTCAGAAGCTATAACCCCCACCAAGGCTAAGGCTGAGGGAGCAACCTTGGACCCTATGCTACCAAGGAGACAAAAGCTTATCTCCCTGGCAGGAGCACTGCTTCTGCTCCTTTTACTTCATCCATAACTGGCCCCCAATGCTTGGTCGGTTAGCCAATGATGGGTAAGATTCCCCAAAGGGGGGAACAACCTAAAACAGGCACGATCACGTGAGAGGCCCCCAAGGAGGGACTTTGGGGGCTATAGCAAAAGGGGGTGATGGACCCTTGCCCCTTGGCTTTGACAAAGCCTGAGTCCTCATTAAGCCTATGAGAAATCTCCTAAGTTCTTGGCTGCCTTACTTCCCCAGCCTGACTTAAGCCTGAAACAATGACAGAGGGTGGTGCAGCCCTGTGCTGGAAAGGGCAGGTTCCCCAGGCAATCAGGGCTAAGAAAGAATATGTAAAATCCTATGAAACCTGCTTTGTTTAGGATGTTCTCAATTAAATGATAAGGGTCCAAACAAGAAGTAAGAAAGTTTGTTCCTCAAAATTTTATAGTTCTTTAGCTATCTGACCCTGACTCAGAATAGGCCCTCAGAGTTCTTTATTATCTATTGTTTGACCCTTACTGCCTGACAATGATTAATGAGCTTTATCTGTATTCCTGTGCAAATGAACCCAATAAAAGCCCATTGAGGAACAGGCTCCTGGTCCTTCTCCTTTGAGAGATCAGCCACCTTTCCTCCCCAAGCAGATCATGTCTTGGTAGACTTACTCTCATCCGTGGCAGCCGGGGGAGCCCTGCGGGTGGAGCCCCCCCCCACCAAAGATGGGGGATCAGCTACGTGTACAGATCTATTTGGAACTTGGTAAGTAGGTCACATTTAAGTCTGACCCTGGATGTCTACTTTCTCCCTACTGATCATTCAAGTACTATAGCACAAGAAAACAGAGGGAGGAAGGGGGCTGGAGCATACCCTAGCCCAAATCAGTAAATACCATGAATGCAGAAGCCTGAGCCTCTGGGAAGAGGAAGAACCTTCAAAGGCTGCCACAGGGCAGGAGAAAGAGAAGGAGGTGAGCCGACTGGATGGGCCCTGAGCCGGCCTGTGGCCTTGGCAAGTCTGGGTGTGGTAAAGGTAGGACACATAGTTGAGGGGTGGGGGAAACACAGGGGAAAAGAAGAAATTTAGGGGCTTCCCCAGCAGAGAATTCTAATTCACTCTGTCATGACTGCAGTGGTAATTCCATCCATTTTATTGTTCCTCTGAATTATGAGAGCAAAACAAGTACCTGTTCAAGGCAGGCCTAGGAAACCTTGCTTTATGGTTGGGGAGATTTGTTCAGAGGCCACAAACAAAAGGCACCTCTTGTAGCTATGCTATTTTTCCAAGTAACTCCCTTGCCGAAATTCTGTCAGGCATACACCCCAGCAAACCCATCTGCCCTGGGAAGGAGGGGACCTGTGTCCCAGGGAAGACTGTGAAATCCTAGATATTTTGGAATCAAAGAGCTGGGTTCTAGTTCAGTGTTTGCCACTCATCAGACAAGGACTCTCAGCCAAGCCACACAATTCCTCCATGCCTTGGCTCACTCCCAGTTAAATGAAGCTGATAGTACTGCTGGCCCACCGGCCATGGGAAGGACAGAAAGAGCCTGCCACAGAATGCAGAGGGCCGCTTAGTGCCGCGGATGTGCTCTGCAGATGTGCGGTGGTGTTGTTTTCTATGTAGCAGATTAAAAACCAGATATGGGTTGCCTGCAGATAAATGCTTCTCAGATATTTTAAATGAAAAGCTGAAAAAAATCAGGTCCTAACAAATTAATATCACTTCTGGGGTCTCACATTAACTTTGGGTTTAACCTAAATTAATATACTTCTCCGCTTTGTCAAGACAGGCCTACAACTCATACCACCATCCTTAGTCCTGAAAACTCGGACACTCTACATGGAAGAAAATGTAAGGCTCGTAGACTATGAGCCAATGCAAACAACCAGATCTCTGGCCCATGCAGGCCCAGGGCGCCTTAATTGCATGTGAACAGAATTCCAGCCTAAAAGGCCAGGTTTTCTCCTTTCCCCGAGGGCTGAAACTATCCTCACAGCCCTCTACAGTGTCGTTGCTTACAAGAGAACCCAGACTGTTCCAGTTCCTCGATATACATTTCTTGTACTGAATCTTAAATCTGAAAATAATATAGTAACTTGTGAGATGCTGACTTCAACCAGTGAACTTCTCTTTGATAACATCCTCCCCGGCTAGGTATCCATTCCCCCAAACTTGCATTTCCTATGTCAACACAAATCTCTCTGCACATTTCAGGTGCTGTGGTAAAATCAGCATTTTCCCAAGGAGTGGTCACAACAATGTACAATAGTCTCACCCAGCCCAAGATTTCCCGTTGGCCCCAAACTAAAGACAATTTTCAAGTTCCAGTTCACTACCACTTTCAGAGACGTGTATTTGGGGATGGACAAATTCCAAGAAAGAAAGTCAGCCAGTGGCAGTAAAGATGTTAAATGCTCATGTTTCTGAGCATTTAAACCAAGTATCCAAGGTAAGCTCAACCAAAAGTACCCACCATTTACATGGATGCCCACATCATTTCTACAGGGGACAGAGGCTGTCCAGGATGATGAGACCCTGGAAAAGGCAGGCTCTGCCCAATGTTTCTCCCTGGGCATGCTGGCCATAGATGAGGAGGCCATCAAGCAGGCCAGTCCCAAACCTTTCCAGGCAGATTCTCACACTCAGAAGACAAGAAGTCTTTGGATGTTCCCAAACGAGAACTCCCAGCCTTTCATTTTGATCTGATTTTGTAATGGGAATGGGGGCCATGGGAGCTGGAGCCTTCCATGGAAGAGCAGTCTTTGTTTTGTATTTTTATAGGATTTTTAAAATCATAAAGTGATTCATGCTTATTGCACAAAATAAATTGTAGAATGTTATAAAAAAGAATATAGAAACTATCCAAATTTCCACAACACAGAGATAATGATTAACATTCATATAAAATGAGAAGTATAATGAATATAATTTTGCAACCCACAGTTCTCATTTAAAATTACTTAAAAGCAAACGTTTTTGCCAATGGTGTCCAATGTTTGTATTTCATAACACCCATGCAGCACTCACTCTGCACCAGAAACTGTCCTCAGTGCTTCACAAGAACTGATCCCTCAGAGCAGGCCTTTGAGTGAGTATTATTATTGGCCCCATTTGTAGCTGGGATACTAAGGGATCATGGAAAGACAATCGGCAGAGCTGGAGGTCACACCTGGCTGTCTGGCTCCAAAGGTGTGCCCTTGACCCCCATGCGGGGCTGCTTCTGCAGTCTTGGGAACCCTGACTTTTTGTGATACCATAATATTCCAGTTCAGTCTCCTGTGATTGGGGTAATGTCACATTAAAGACCTCAGAGTCCTTTCCAGCCACGGTCCCTTCTGCTCTCTGCCATTACTCTTTTATTATTATAGGAAAAGGCAAGGATCCTGGATATCAGTTGGGGTGGGACCCACTAGGACAGGCTACTTCTAACAAACTGGGGGAAACACTGCCAAAGAAACACCCATTGTGAGAGCGTTAGTGGTCTGACCCCTGGCCTCGCCACCTCAGCGTCCCAATGAATGGTTGTTTCTGCACTTCCTCGCTAGAGCAGTTGCTTGACTTGCCTGAGCCACATTTCTCATCAGTAACATGGGGATACTTATCCCTGGCCAGTGGGAGGTCTGTGAGGCTTATGGAGACAGACAGATGAACCTGAAGTGCCTGGCCCAAGCTGGCCCCGGCTGGGTGAAGTACAAGGTGATTTTGTTTTTGTTTGTAATTTATGTGTTGATTCAGGTGAGTATCCATTTAGGCCTCATGGGGTGAGTTGGGAAGGACAGACTCTGAAGTCAGGCAGGCTGGAACTGACTCCCAGCCCTGCCACTTCCCAGCTGTGGGACTTCAGGCAAGTTTCTTAACCTCTGTCTCCTCCTCTGTGAGACAGACCTAACAATGGGACCCACCACACAGGGTTGTGTGAAGGCTAAATGAGATGCTAACTGTCAAAGAATTTAGCATCTGGCAGACTCAGTAAGTCACGGCCACTCATGCCACCTCTTCGGTTGGTCATCTTCCACATCCTCTGCGTTCCCCTGCACTCACTTCATTTGCCGCTGAGGTGGGCCCGGAAGGGAGCAGGGGGGCTGCCAAACGGGCCTGAGTCTACAACCACAGAAAAGCCCTCAAGGAACTAAGGTCCTAGGGGAGGTTAGAGAACTGGCCACCCTCTACTTCCCACTCACCTCGCCGCTAAGGTGACCTGACTGGAGTGCTGGCCACCGTCACAGAGCTACGGGGGCTGTGAGGACCTCTTCCAGACCCCCAGAGAACACTCAGTGTCTTCTTTCTAAAGAAATCACCCTCTCCCTTCAACAGGGGCTCCTGGGAGCCTGGCTCTGCCCCAAGGGCCACTGTTTCTGAAGCCTCCTTCCTTGGGTCCTCAGTGAGATCTGCTGTCACCACCCAAGGCTGCCAGCTGCAAGTGACAGGCTCCCTGAGGCTCTGAGCTGGCATGTCCCCAAAGACAGCCCATCACACCTGCTCCAGGGAGGGGCAGTCTGGAGTGAGGTGCCAGGTGGCAGGGCCAGGCCTGCTGGAAGGTGGGCCTGCCTCCTCAGTACTCCCACTCAGCCCTTGGGCTGAAGGAAGGAATGGGACACTCCTCAAAGCCAGCACAGTAATTGCAGGAGGCATTAAGCTTAATTGGGCTAGTCATCTGCCTGAAGTCATTCACCTTCAACCTCCAAAAAGCATCTGGAGAAAAAAATCCCAGAGCAGCTGTGGGGCAGGAGGGTAAAGGTGGAGGAGTAGCGAGCTGGTGTCTAGAATTCCTAAGAGGGTTCCAGCATGGTCTCAGGAGTCTTGGGGTGCAGAACTAACCAACTAAATCTATGGCTAAGATGGGCAAAAAGGGGAGCCACTCATCCCAAGCCAGGATCTGGGCCTGGAATGGAGGCCCAGGGTTAGTTCTGGTTTCCCTCTGAACCCATTTGACTTGGTCAGTGGAGATCTGAGCAAGGGAACTGACGTGCCCAGGGACATTCCCACAGATTTACTCCTGTCTGCCAGGGTTGAACAGACAGTGATGTTTGATTTTGTGTAACTGACCAGATGACAGAGAAAGTCTTTCCTTTGCGGGGGCATGGCTCTTTACTTAGAAAACCACATGCAAGAGTTTGATGGCTACAATGCCCACCTGAGAATGAGCAATCCTTTGCAAAAAGGAAAAAAAATCTATTTAGCAGCTAAATGGAATCCCAAACCCCACAAGTCGAAAACTGCAGGAGGCAGAAGTGTGAGAGACCAAACCACTGCATAAACCCTTTCCTGTGACGGGGGTGTGATGGGGCTGGTTCTACCCCAGGTCCACACAAGTCCACCCACCCATGACAAAAATTTCTCTGAATCAAACTGACTCATCCCGAATTCACAGCACTTGGGATACGGAACGCCTGGATGTGTTTCACACACTGGCGAACACAATGTGGGGGAATGTTTAGCCTCACTGAGTCTTCCCAATCCCTTTAGCACAGGGGTCCCCAACCTGTACCAGTCTGTGGCCTGTTAGGAACCAGGCCACACATCAGGAAGTGAGAGGCGGGCTAACAAGCAAAGCTCCATCTGTATTTACAGCCGCTCCCCATCAATCGCATTGCTGTCTGAGCTCTGCCTCCTGTCAGATCAGTGAAGGAATCAGATTCTCATAGAAGGACGAACCCCACTGTGAATTGGGCTTGCTAAGGATCTAGGTTGCAAGCTCCCTATGAGAATCTAATGCCTGATGGTCTGAGGTGGGGCTGAGGCGGTAATGCTAGTGCTGGTGAGCGGCTGCAAATATAGATTATCATTAGCAGAGAGGCTTGACTGCAGAGGGACCGTCGTAAATCAACTGCTTGCAGACTCATATCAAAACCCTACCAGTGAGTGGCAAGTGACAATTAAGCTGCATCTGGTGGCAGGCTTTAAGTCAGAGGCTGACACTTATTTTAGTCCACACAGGGCCCGTCCATTATTTTATTTACCACTTCCATCTGCACCTCTTTCCTGCACTGCACACTCATCTCAGTCACAGTTTTGGGGAGCCCACATGCTAACCCTAGCATGTGGTGAGTTGTATAAGGATTTCATTATATATTACAACATAATAATAGTAGAAATAAAGTGCATAATAAATGTAATGCTCTTGAATCATCCTGAAACCATTACCCCCCACTCTGGTCTGTGGAAAAATTGTCTTCCACAAAACCAGTCCCTGGTGCCGAAAAGGCTGGGGACCGCTGCCTTAGCACACACCAGCCTAGAAGGAGCAGGGCATAAATAATCCTATTTTGTTCATCAGAGCGGAGTCTTACCATTAAAGGCTCGCTTTACTGGTTGGGCCCAGGCTTCATATACACTCTTCACAAAAAGTAAGAGACAGGAAGTGGATGGCTTGATGTCTGCCATGTGCTAAAGGGAAGTGTTAATCCTCTGCTCTCCTACTGGGTGGCAGGCATGGTGTCAGGTGACTGACAGTGACCTCACTTCTTACAGTAAAGCTGTGGGGGTAGATGTTAGTCCTACAAAAAGAAGAAACCAAGGCCCAGAAACATTACATACCTGCCTGGGTCTCTGATTCAAACTCAGGGCAAAGCCTGCAGACGTGGCATCTGCAGGAATTCAGTAACAAAGCTTCCTTTGGGACAGCCGGCCCTCACTGGCAGCTGTGTGGGTGGGGATGAAGAGATGGGGGATGGCAGAGGCTGGGCCAAGTGCATCTGCACAGCCTGCTGTCCCTATGGCCCAGCAAGAGACCCCCAGGGAACTGTGAGGAAGTCAGGAACTCAGGGAGGGAGGGAGTTTCTCCAAAGACTGTAACTGCTGGGCTCGGTCAAAGAGGAGGGCAGAAAGAACCACACTTTCTCCGTGGAGTGTAGACAAGGTAAAAACAAACACTTCAAGCACACATGACCAGCTCAAGGATAGAAGAACATTTCCCTGGAAGGTTTCAGGTGTGTCCAGGAAGGTGGAGAATTAAGGAAGAGCCAGATTCCTCAGGTGTGGCAGCAGGAGGTGCCTGTGGGGCGGAGCCAGCCCTCAGCAGCAACAGCCTCTGGCGTGTGCATAAAACACTTTCACAGAGCCTTCATGTGGCCCCGCCACAGCTCTGCAAGGACAGCCAGAGGTCATGATGACAGGTTAAGACCTTGGGGCTCAAATCTATTAAATGATTGGCCCACCCCATGGATAAGTGACCCCAGCCAGCAATCAGAGCTTCCCCAGGTCACTCCCTCCTCCAGGGGTTACCGCTCTGTTCGCCTGTGTTTTCTTCAGTAGTTGGATTTTTTGACTTCCCACCTATGTGACCAACTCCGTGAAGCCAGGGAAGGGGTAATTTGATCATCCATTCATCCATCCATCCAGTCAGTCAGTCAACAAACACCTGAGTGCCTACTATGTGCCAAGCACTGTGCTTGGAGCTGGGGATATGAAAATGGACACAGCTACTGCAGGGAAAGGCATTACGGGCAGGGGAACAAGGAGCACAGAAGTGGTGGTGACGAAGGGGTAGAAGCTAGTGAAAAGTTAGGAAGATAGCATGGGGGTACAACTCAATGTGGGTCCCCATCTCTGATGGAGAAGAGAAGCAGTGTTGCCCCCCCCAACCCCACCATTCCATAGGGGGGGTCCAGCTGGGTCCCAGGGTAGACCTCCTCAAGGACTCCAGCACCACCGTCCCTGAGCTGAAGACCCTCCAGGATGTCAACAAAGTGACATCCTCAGGGCTTAGGTGGTAGGCAGCAGAGAAGGCAAGGAGAGGACACTGCCCACGGGGAGGAGGGCCACATTAGTCATCTGTTCCCCATGCTGTTCCATGGGAAGGTCCCAGGCATCACCAACTCGGCACCAGAGCAGAAAGGCCCTGGAAACGCCTCACCTGCCTACCTCATTACTTTAACCTACTTTTAATCACTCCAATGCCACACCCAAAGACACAGTTCCCAGCATGAGAAGCTGTAATGAGGCCAGCAGAGGTATCCCTGACAACACCAACATAGCACCCATGCTGAGTGACAAATTGAGCCCTGAGGGGTGTTGGCCAACAGAGAAAGGAGTACGTAGAAATGTAAATGTATTTTCTTTCTTAGATGTGTTGTGGCAGGGACCAACAGGAATAGACTCCTCTTCCCAAGGCTGCTGCCAGGTACTGACTTCCCCGAAGTTTCTGGAGTTCCACAAGGTTCCTGAGTGGCAGCCCCTCTGGGCAAGCCTGTGAGTGCTGGAAGCCAGGACTGAGGCTGTGCCCTCCAACTTTCAGCTCCTTGAGCAGTCAGTCCAAAGGATAAAATTAATAAGGAATGACAGCCAGAAGGAAGAGTGACAGCAACTTGGTTGGCTGGTCTGTGGGAAGGACACCATTAGTACTGCAAGGCTGGCTGTGCCCCCCAGCCTGTTTCCCCAGCAGCCCCATTGGCCTCCAGCTGTTCTAGACCCCAATGAATGATATAAAGGGCAAAGCCTGCAGACCCCAAGACAAAACAACAGCACTCAGCCTGTGCATGGTAAGAGGAAAGGGGTTAGGTAGGTAGCCTGCTTGCAGCATACCCTCAAAGGTTCCCCAGCAGAATCTGGCTGGAATGGGGACACCCCTAAGATCCTTCAGGTCTAGGAATCCAACTCAGTCAGGCTGGGAGGGATGTACACAGCCATGTGATCAGACAGTAGTCCCCCAAACAAGAAGCATGATGGTACAGGTCTAAGCCCTTCTGGCCACTCCTGTGTAAGTTCAAGGTCACTGCAACGACGGTCCTAGGAGCTAAATGAATAGCCATGAGTACAGCAACTTCTCCAACTTCTGTGTACCCTCTTGCTCTCTCTGCCCAGGGCTCCCCTGCAGCTGGCTTCTCCCTGAGGAATCACTGGCCCCTGGGCCTCTTGACTGAAGGCAGGTCCTTTTTTGTTTTGTTTTGTTTTGTTTTTTTGCTGTGGCAGGTGGTTGGGAGCTGTCTCCACTCCCCAGAGCTGCTTCCAGCTCAGACACCTCTGGCAGCACCCAAACCTCCTGTCCACCTGAGGTCATCTACCCACTTCCTTCACACGCTCATGACTACAGACTTGAGTGTGGGCCCACTGCCCGGCTTTGCATTCCCTCGCTCCCTCTGACTGACCCCTCCAGTGATGATGCCAGCCTACAGGAAGAGCAGTGAGGCTCAGCTCAACTACCACCTACCTCCCCACGCACACCCTGGGCAAGTGCTGTCTACCCCATCTCACACAACCCTCAGTCATCTTGTGAGGGTTCTGAATGTCCCTGTGTTACAGCTTAGGAAACTGAGCCCAAAGAACTTGCCCAAAGTCGCACAGTTGGACCGTGAGCAGGACGTGGGCCCAGTGCTGCATGGCTCCTCGGCCCTGGATCTGCCCACTGTGTCGGGCCACCTCCTGCTGCACTCTAGATGGCCGAGGAGTGTGGGGGCCTGGGTGTGTCAGGTTTCATCAAGCCAAGATTTCCATCTGAGCTGCCCCAACTGAAGCCACTTTTTCCCAAGGAAAATTTTTAAAAAGAGCAATTCTTCAACTCAACAGGTGTCTATCCTAGCAAACACCAACATGTAAAAAGAACTGGGTTTTTTTTTTTTAATTCAAATCCTCAGAAACCAGATACATAGTCATTGTGGCAGCCCTTCCAACTCCCAGCCCACTGAAGTCACACGGTGTTGAGAGATTCTCTTCTGCTCTAGACGGGCCTTATGTTCCTCCCTGGGGCTGTCCCTCCAGGGGAGTGTTTGTGCAATGGATAATTACTCTGTATGCCCCACTGGGTATCAGACACTGTGCCAGGGAAACAAGACAGATGCTGTCCCTGCATTTGGTCTGGTTTCGGCTCACAGTCTGGTCCGGCCTAAGCCCTGGTACCAGAAGTTATAAAGCATGGAGAGTATCCCCCAGAAACATCCCCTTGAAAGACAGTGCTGAGCATTTACCCATAGCTCCCACTCCCCACTGGCTGAGATTCACCCCCAGAGGGGTAGACACCCACCCACCCTCCCATGTTTCCAGGATGCACTGGAATAAGGACAGCAGAGCTGGGAGAAGACTCTGGGATAGAAAGCAGCAGGGTGTGTGGGACACTTGAGGGGAGCTGAAGCAGAGAGAGGTGAGTTAGCACTGCCCAACACAGCTGCCACTGAAATCAGAGGTGGGCCAGGGAGGCAAGTGTGGGCCCTAGTCACCCTTTATCCTATAGGGGCCATCCCACGGACAACATCAGTGTCCTAATGCCACGTATGGTGCTAGGCATCAGGTAAACATCAAGAACTGGCTGTCCCCACTCCTGTGACCGGAGCAAGTCCTTCCTCTGCCCTGGGCCTCATTTCTTCCATCCACAAAGAAGGGTCAGAATGCCCGCCCTGGGGCCGCAGGGGCACTGTATGGAGCTCCACTGCTTTGTGCTTGCATCATCCCTTGGCGAGGCCACGTCTTCGCTCAGAGGAGCGCAGTCTAATTGTGGGGTCCCAGACACCTTGTAGGTAGGGACAAACTTTGGAGACAAGGTGGTCCTGTCACCAGACACCCTGGTTGCTCCCACCTAAGTGTCAGGTGGTGCTACGGGAGGCGGGGAGGAATACAATGCTTGTGGCAGCAAAGGGCCTTGGAGTCAAGGAGGGGGGAGCTCACAACCCAGCTCTGCCGAGATGGCAGACTTTAGGAGGGTCATTTATTCTCTCTGCCAGTGGGAAGTGCACTGCATATAGGACTGGGTTGCGGATTTGAAGTACCACCACACAAGGCCTGGCACAGGGTAGGCCTGCAGCCAATGCCCCCTATTGGCTATCTCCCAAGGGCCAGGGAACATCTGAATCTGAGGCCCCACAAAGCCAGGCCATTGTCTTTCCTACGTAGCTTCCCACCCTCCTTCACTGGATGAGGAGCAGCACAGCCCCAGCCCAGGTGGTGGGGCGGGGGTGGGGGTAGGGGTGGGGTGGGGGTGGCCAGCAGCAGCCCTGGAAGTACGTGAGCTTTACAGTCCCCCAGCAGGGTCTGTGTTCTCTTCCACTAGCTCAGCCCTCGGCTCTCCATGAAGCCCTGAGCTTAAGGGGAACCAGGTGCCTTCATTTTTTTAAAAAATCTACAAATAAAGGGTGACTTTGCGAGGGGACTGGGGTGCATTCTTGGGGGCTCCAAGCAGATTTACAGACTCAGGCATGGAGGAAAGGCGTTTGGAGACTACACAGCAGTTCCCAGGACCCAGCAGGATGGTTGGGGCCCAGAGCCATGGGCAGGGGTTTGGGGGGAGGCCCCTCCTCTGCTCCTCACCCCTCTCCAACAGCACACCCCCAGCTGCCCACTGATGAGGAGGATGGAGGGTGAGAGGTCCGCCCGATGAGAGCCAGGTTCCTGCAGCTTTTCCGAGTTAGAGGCCTTAGATCCTGAGAACAGCCCTTATCCTGAAAAGGGGTTTATCTTGCCATGGACGTGGCATGGGTCTGTGCGAGCCTGGGTAAGAACACCCAAATTCCTCCTCTCCGGGCACCCCAGACATACCAGCCCTTTCTCTGCCTCTCACAAAGCAAATCTGGGAATCCAGAGAGTTGGGAGAGCCAACAGACTGGATGGAAATTCATCTATATAGTCTTCCTTTTTGCAAGACATAGATACCCAATATTCAAAATACACAAAACGTGTCGACCACCAAGTGCCCTGAGAACAGGCAGCCTTGGCAAGACCCAAATGCCAAGAAGATTGCTACCAATGAACAGGAGCCAAGTTTTGGTAAGCCAGCATTTCAGTGCTCAGCCCTTCAGCTTACCAGCTTTCGGAGAACTGGTCTGCGGCCTGGCAGGACTGGGTCTGGTGCCTGGTGTGTGGAGGGGCTATCAATCCCTGTCCTGCTCAATCATCCATGTGGTGTGCGTGGTTCATAGCTGCCCACACCCCTGCACATAGAAACTGGAGGAACTTCTTGAGAACCTGGAACTAAAACCACTAAGCTGGGTATTGTTCATGTTTCAGAAAGTCTGTATTGTACCCCCAGGGTCCTTGTAAGTGTCCCGAGGCCGTTTAAATAGGTGGGGTGTAAGTAGGGCAGGGGAGGGGCAGCTATGAAGCATGCACACCACAGAAGACGAGCACACAGGCACGGCAGTGCAACTGTGCCCGTGCCGAGTCTCTGCGGGCCTCAGCCTGGGCGTTTCTTGACAGAGTGAGAGTTCCCATGGTGCCTCTCTTTTCTCTGGTGCTATGGTACTGTTTTCAGAATAGAGTAGCTGTTTCATTTAGGGTTTTGTGTGGACTTTTTTTAAAAAAGGAAATGGGAGTTGAAATCACATCAAACAGACTGAGGCACCAAATTCAATTTTCAATCAAATTAGTTACAAGTTCTGACATCAACATGCAAGGCTCTTCCAGACCCCCATTGCCCACAACCCCCGCACTAGGCTCTGTCACCCAATGGAACCAGCTCCTCCCTGACTCCCCACACACATTCTGGCCTCCAGGCCTTCATCTCTCTGTTCTCTCCCAGTGGCTCACCGTCCCTCACCCCTTTCTTCTCTACCTGCAGAAATCGCTCTCATCCTGCAGGGTCCATCTCGAGCCTACACACTCTGTGAAAGCGCTCCTGCTCCTACATGAATGGACTGGCGCATGCCACTCACTGAAGTCCCCAAACTTGTATAGAAACCCATCTGAAAGGCTCTTCCTCTACACAGGCAGCCTGGGGAGCTGCTGGCATTCTTGTGGCCCCTACAGCCCTGGCACAGAGGGGTGCTCAGCAAGTGTTCACCTTGATGTTTTCAAAGGACTTTGCACGTGGGAAGGAAATAAACCCTCCACCTCAGGCCAAGGAAGGGCCACTTGGGCAAACATACATTTTACTCTAATCCAAAGGGATTTCCACACATGTGGGTTACTCTTTTCCTCTGTAGGATAAACACAGTCTTTTTGTGGTATTTCAAATACATTGTTAAAGCACTGCTCCAAGTGTTGTGTCTTCAAAGACAAACTCAGAAAAAGCTTGTAAAGTACACATGTTGGCCCAGCTGAGGAAGCAGCAATGAGCACTGTAACCCTTCAGCCTCTGCCTTTCCCTTTGATGCTGGACCTCCTGGCCACGGCCATGGCCACCAGGGGTAGCCCTGCCCTCTTTCTAGGCCCGAGTCTCTGCCATCGGGTGGTGGGAGGCATCTCCCTCTGCACGGAGCCCTTTCCTCTGTCTCTGGCCCTGAGACCTCCCCTTGCTGCCTCTCTCCCGCCTACCCCCTCTCCCTCCAGCATCCACATCTGGTTTCCCTTCCGCACAAGTTTCACAGTGGACAGATTTTGCACTTCAAGGATTTATGGTTCTTGCCACTCCTCCTTGCTTTTGATATGACTCTATTATGTGCTTAAAATCTGGGCTGTGCTCTTGGCTCCAGGGAGCTGTTTATGACAGTTCTTCTATGGCCTTAAATTGCTCACCGTCAGGAACCTGGTCTAGGAACCTGGTCTTATTCAGAAGCAACGACTAGTTGTTAAGACAGAAAATTGCAAAGTATCTCAGACAGTTGCTTGAAAAATTTTCTTCATACAAGATTAATTAAGCCTCATGTTTACCTGACAGGTAAATCCTCTGAGCAACACCTCTGACCCTGTCCTCTTCTATCTGCATGAGACACTGAGTCAAATAGGTAAGAACTCCCCTCCCCTGGGTGCTAGATACCCACTGACAGCAGGGTCAGTAGAAACATGTTAAACCTCTGTTGCGATAATTACTGGGACTGAGAACCACCTGTGTTTTCATCACCACATTACATTTTTCAGAAGACAAAGAATTCCAGGAATAAGGGGACAAAGTGCTTATCCCATGCCCTTTGGTCAAAGATTTCCCTTGACCAAGGTTTCTCTTGTCTCCTAGGTCCCTCTCCGTCATCCCTCTTTCACTGATAGCCAGAGCACTCCTCCTAAGAGGCAAAACCTAACCACGTTACCTTCTGCTGCAAGTTCTCAGGTAGGTCCTTAAGATTCAGGTGTTGAAACCCAAGGTCCTGCACAACATGGCCCCACTTTATAATCGGCCTTCGGCCCCTCCCTTGCCACGCCCCTGCCAGGTACTCACAGTGCCCTGCTGACAAGCAGACCCTTGACCTTCCCTTTCACTGAGCAGTTACTTAAGCTGTTGCTTCCACCTGGGATGTACTCCTTTACTGTCTGATAATCAGTCTCCCTTCTTCTCCACTAGAGCCTAAATACCCACCCTGACCTATAAGAGAGTTCACAAGTGTGCCTATCCTCCCCCTCACCACCCCTGCCCATGACAGATCCCAGGGGACTCCACAGCTGTGTCTGAGACCACCACTTAGAAGAAGGTGACCCAAAACCACATTGCCACCCTCTGGTACTAAATGTAGGGTGGCCAGTGAAAATGCAGAAATCTCAGCACAATCTGAATTTTATATAAGCAATAAAGATTTTTTTTAGTATAAATGTGCCCCCAAATATTGCACGGGCTTCCGATGTTTGTTTGCTAAGTCTGGCACCGTTAGCTGGATGGAAACTCCGAGATGCCCTCCAAGGAGAATGGAGGACCAGGTGCCAGCAGCAAAGAGATAGGAAAGCAGTGCTGAGGCCTGGGTGAGAGAAGAGGGCGTGCTTTCCTGCTCCCTCCTCCTAAGAGGCAGCACAGGGCTGCTCCCAGCAGGACTCTAAGCCCGAGTGCTTGGAGTAGAGCATCAGCTCTGCCACCTGCCAGTGACCTGGCAACTTGCTTACTTTCTCTGTGCCTCATCTGTAAAGTGGGGATTACCTACTTTATGTGATTGTCCTGAGGATTAAATAAATAATATCTGTATAGCATTTAGAATAATCCTTGACACAGAGGAAGTGCTATATGAGCATTTCATAAATATAAAACAAAAGGAATTAGCCAGGCAAACCTCCAGATGAGGGAGTGATCTAGGAGATTATTAATAATAGTAATAGTAAAATAAAACAAGAATGGACATTCATAGAGCACTTCTTATGTGATAAGACACTGTGCCACATTTGTTCTGTATTCATTCATCTAATCCTCCCCATGGCCCATTATTACTACTACTACTACTACTACTACTACTACTACCTTTTTACAGATGAGGAAGCAGAGGCGCAGAGAGGCACATAGTGGTAGAACAGAATTCAAAGTCAGCAAGCCTGACTCCATAACTCACTAGACTGTGGTAAGCTGTGATCCACATTAATTCACTCATTCATTATTGAGCGCCTGCTGTGTGCCAGGCCCTGGGCTCCTGCTGGTGCACTGGAGTAAACAAGAAAACACTTGGAGCTCACGGCTGGTGGAAAAGACCTGGATGAGCCCCTGCAGGTGTGAGGAATGGCACTAAAAAGAACACAGGGCTGTACACCACAGACAACAAAGGGCCGGGGCCTCTCCCCAACTGGACAGGATGGGGGAGGAGTAGTGGCAGATGTGTAAGGTCAAGAAACCCTTCCCCATGAAATGACATCTTTGCAGATTCAGAAGGTGAAGCAGTGGACAGTCTGATCAAGGGGCGAGGAGAGAGCCTTTGGGCAGAATAGGCAGCCAGCAAAGGCCTGGAGTTGGAACTTTCAAGGAACTGAAAAATAGAGGCTGTGGCTGGAGGGTGGTGAGAGTCAGCCGCAGTGCAGGCTGCAAAGGGGCAGCACCCAGGGCCCTTGTCTGGAGGCAGGGCACGGCGGGGCCTTCGCAGAGGCCTGGGGGAGAGGCCAGAACCCCGCTGTGAACATGAAGCAGGACTGGCAGGAAAGCAAGGAGGCTAGGAAGGATGAGACGGACAAGGCCTGCCGTGCTGGGCCAGTGAGCTGTGGCACCAAGCACAGGAGGAACAGCTCCAAGGAGGGAGCCTGGGCATCACCATGAGGCTCAGCTACACCACTGAGGACTCTGCATGCCTCTTCTGTGGTGCCGAGTACAAGGCAGACATGCCTATCACCCATCAAGGGGATCAGCCATGAGGAATAAAAGCTGCCCCAGGCTTCCCTGTTTAAATGGAATGCTCCTGAGTTCCTTTTACAATAAGAATATTCAGATAAATTGGTAAGCAAGGAGAGAAGCTTTGGAAAGATGCCCCAAGTCCCACCACTCACAGAGAATGATGTTTGTATCTCTGTCTTGGCCATCCTTTATGCAGCGGTCGCTGCTTCACATACTTGCAATCATAGTGTTTACATGACCTTGAGTTTCTCTACTGACTGCATAAGCATTTGCTCCATGGAATTCCACAGACTTTGTAATCATGAGTCTTCATATCAGTATAATATTTCCCTTAGAGCGTTCTGTTTACTCAACCAATCCCCCATTGTTGGGCACTGAGGTTAACACTTTATTTTTAAAAAGAAATATCTTTGCATGTGGTTTTCTCCATTATCAAGTGTTCCAGTGGGTTTTCTGAACTAGATTCATGGGGTAAAGTGACTTATTTCAAACACTCTGGATACATACTATAAGAATGATTTCCTAAAATCTTGTACCAATTTGTAGTCCCACCTGTGATGCTTAATGGCCTTCCCCACTTTACCATTGTCAGCTTTAGATGTTAATATTTAAAATAAATAGTTCAGTATGGGATAGGACCCAAATCAAAATGCTGTGATACTGCAGCATTAATGTGCTTTTTCTTGATTGCTAATGAGGATGCACTTTCTTTCATGGATTGGTTAATAACTGGTTTTCTTTCTTCTCTTGAACTGTCCTTTGATGTCCTTTGCTTATTTATTGAATAATAAATAATTATTAATTATTGAATAATAAATAATTATTCAATAAATAAATAAATAAAATGTATTGAATAATCCTTCTTTGAAAATGTTTTTGCTTGACTTCTAAATATAGTGGCGATGCTGATCTGCCATGAAGTGGTGCTGAATGAATCAATGGCAGAATAAAGGCTAACTGCTGGTCTGTCGTGTTTGCTGTGGACATTTTCCACAAGTTTGGGGGGTTCACAGAGCCCCTCTGCCACCACAAGGCTGCCTGGAGCCTGAATCAACATCATCCCCGCCCCCCCCCCCCCCCCACCTCCTGTGCCATTTTCTCTGGGCTTAGTTGCTCAGGCTGCCCAAACATCCCTAGCATAAAGACCAGAACCAGGGGTGGTCTTCAGGGAACCTTGGCCCTGCCTCCCCCTCCACCTCTGAGCAAGGCCCTGAATGGGGTCAGCAGCAGGGCTGTGCTAAAGGACAACCAGCAAAGAGGAGGCAGCCTACTGCCGGGATTCCACAGGTCAAGAGGGACACTAGGAAAGAAGTGCACAGACATCCAGCAGGGGCAGGAGCTGGACAGGGAGGGCTGCCTGGCAGGCTTGGACTCACAGCTAGTGGCTACACTACCAATGGATGCAGGTATTTTGGGGTGCATGGCATGAAATGAGAGGTGACAGGCCCACACAGGTCTTTGGAGCCCAGGGTCTCACTGTGGCCTAGACAGCTGGCCGCAGGGCCATGCTGACATTCATGTGCTCGATGGGCTTATATGTGAGACCCTGCCCATTTCTCAGCCTCAGCTTCCTCATCTTTGCAGTGAGGGTTCGATGGAGCCTCAGCCCCTCCAGTTCTGGATTCTAGGATGGCCCTGTTCCATCACAGAGGTAAAAAGGGATTGCCCCTGAGAAGGTCAATCCTGGGAAGATCTGGGGGATGGGATGAAGAATTGGCGGGTTTCCCAGCTCCCAGGACAGGAAAACAGCCTTGACTAGTCCAGATTCACCTTCTCAATGGACCTAGGAAGTGGTGCCCAAAGACCCATGGGGTTTCCTGGAAAGCCACACTCCTGCTCGTTCACCTCCTCCTTCTAAAGACTTCTTTGCTAAAGCAAACGCCCTGGGTAGGAACTGGCTTTCCTGGGAACATGACCTCACCAATGGGCTCCCTTACCCACCCCCTACACACACATTCACACTCACCTACACACACACGTTCACAGTCACACTCACACACAGCCTTGTAGTCTACATAGTCTGAATTTGTCAGTACTCTCTCACACCCCCGGCATTTGCCTGAAATACACCTTTATTTATTCAAAATGAGCCCCTATTACATGAAGCAAGCACTGAGGATGAACAAGACAGACACAGACCCCACCTTTTTGGAACCAGCAGGCCACAGAATGGCCCACAATACACTCCAAAATAAACATTTGAGAGTAGTCCAACAAGAGGCTGTGCTACGTACAGTGTGGAAAGTAAAGTAAGTCGGTGGCCCGAAGTGACTACTGGCTGTGGGAGGAAGCGGACTAGTGTGATTGGGTCCTGAGAGTGAATACCCCAGCAGAGGCTTCAGTTAGAAGAGGGGCACCTACCAGCACCTCTGGAAGAGCAGTTTGGGTGGAGGGATCAGTGAGCCCACAGATTCAGCACGTCTGCATGATAAGACAGGAGTGTGGTGGAGTATAGCCATGGGGAAGCTGGTAGATGCTGGTCACAAGGGCACAAGGCCCTCTGGGCACTGCTGGAGACGTGGCTTTGACTCTTGATGAGATCAAGAGCCAGCAGGGCTTTGAGAAGGGGGACCATCCCCAGGAGGTTATTGTGTGAGAAGCAGGGGCTGTACAAGCAGTAGCTTCCCTCCCACTGTCACTCAGTTAACTCTTCCTCATCCTTCAGACTCCAGCTCAGGGTGCACTTTCTCTGGGATACTGTCCCCACTCCCTGCCTGGTCAGATCTCTAGTCAGTCTCATGGCCTCAGTTTCCCTTCACCCCACCTAGCTCCAGTGTAATTTCACGTGTACCCCTGGTTATGTGACTCATGTCTGTCTTCCCCACTAGACTCTGTGCAGTACCTTGCAGAGCCTGGCATGCAATAGGTACTCACGCAACGTGAACAAAATAATTAAGCAAATCTCCAGGGTCTGAGCCAATTTTCCACTCCTTCAAGCAATAGTTTTCTGCTTCTACTTCCTCCCACCTCTGTGCCCCCCATAGCTTGTGTCCACCCTCCCTAGAAAACCCAGCATGATCACAAATAGCTGTGCACATGCACACACATACCAGAATGTACTCCGGAGGGTACAGTATGTGTGCACCCCTTCACTGCACTGCAGGGATCCCCTGAATCAGGCAGTGCCACCGTGCAAGACCTGCCTTGCCCATGTCCACCTCAGCCTGCCTCCTCCAGCTATTCAAAGGCCCCAGGTGGAGCTCAAGGGAGAGTCTGCACCTGAAGGCATGCCAGGGGTCAATTCCCCTCCCTCTCCAGGCTGCGCAGCATCACTCACAGACCCACTGGCAGCAAAGGTCTGCCACGTCCTCTTTCAACCATGCTGTCTGACAAGGTCCGAACATGGAAAGAGGGAATTCAAGGAATCCATCTTCCTGGAAGAGAATGTGGCATACAAAGGGGGACAGTAATTTTCCTGGGGATTGCTCTTAATAATTTCCTTGCTGATATTAATCATGGTCTTACTTTGTACCCTGATTCCCATAAGAACAGGCCATGAGGAGAAAGAGGCTCAAAGTGAGTCAATGATTGATTTTGAGGGAAATTCTGAAGGGACAACTAGTTCTCCCCAGACTATTAAATCATGCCCAAATTGTTTAAACAAGGTGTTTATGAACCTGAGTAAGAAATTATCCTCAATTGTTCCCATAAAAGAATTCCCATGAATCAGTTACAACAGGCTGAATTATTGGCAGATTTTCCCACACCTGTTCCTTACCCACAGATACAAAGGACCTTCCAAGGAAACAAGAAAAAACTATATAGACCCCTACCCACAGCCCAGGGATACCCCTGGGTAGCATATTGGATTAATGGCAAATTATGGTATTCCCCCAAGAGGAGCTAATAGTCTCCAGAGGGTTCCAGATCCCCCATTGCCTTATACAGGAGCATATAATGAGAATGGCATTAGAATGGTCAATAAGGATGGAGTCCAAGTACCTTATAATAGTCTGAATTTCATGGAAAGGCTAGCTCGAAGTAGACCTCCCTGGTGTTTATTAACTAAGGAACAAAAAAGGTTTACTGTGGCTGGAGTTCCTGTCTATCTCTCCTTATATGTTTGTTTTGGTGTTCAAAAGGTGGTGGGATTGTTAGACGTCTGTGTTTCAGGTTTATTGATGTGCATAATTCCAATGAAGTTGTACAAAATAATTTCTTGACCAGAGAACAAAATCCCCTCTAATAAAATAGCTCCTGAATGTCTAAAAGTTGTTGGAGTAACAGCCCCTCCTTTACCCTGTATAGGAATATATATCAACTAGAATTAGATATGCAAAAAAATAAGAGAAGCTGGTTAGCTATTACAAACTAAGCACGTAGAAACAGTTACCAGGGAGTCAGAGTCCATGGTGCATAGAGCAACATTTTAGACAGAAAAGGTAAATAGCTAAGTTAGACATCACAAAGGCCTTATAATAAATTTCCTATAACCTCTACTCAATCTAGCGTATCCTTTTGTCCCATGACAAATTCTGAGAACTTCAATAAACAATAAGACATTCAAATTCTGTACGTACAGCTATTTCTAACTATCTGATTTATGGCTCTCCTGGTCGAAACAATCTTTGTTTAATAGAACTGAATCTATGGAAACTTTCGTACTTTTCCTGGTTACCTTTGTATTAATTTTTTTCTGCTTCACCTAATCACAAATGTTAATCACTATCAAAAATGAAAGTATAAAAACCTGCTTGTACTTGCAATAAACGGAACAGAACATCACTGTCCTTTGAGTCGTGTTGTCGTCTGTCTCCCATCGCCGACGCCTTACCCACCTTTCAGGAACCCCTGGACCCAGCTGCAGCCAGACTGCCGCAAAGGTCCTTCATCCTCTCCTGTACCCATTGACTCAGAAACAGGGGTGAGCTCTGTTTGCAAACACACAATGGTTGTATTTTGCAAACCAGAAATGAGTATCCATAGACTAAGGACTACTCTGGGAACAAATGTCTGACCTCTGGTCTGGCCCAGGAAGCTGGGAAACTTTGATCTGTATTTTTAGGACCAACCACTTGTCCCTACAAAAGCTCCATGCCCATGACCCTTGGTGCTGTCAGATCCCACTTAATTAATGAGCATATTCTTGAAACAAATATGATGGAAATAACATTTTAAATGAAAAAGTCGTATCTCACATGCTCTGTAAAAACTTGGTAGCTAAAAGTTACTTTTGCAGAAAACAATAATTTTGGAGAGGTCAATTTGCATTAAAAGTCTTAAAACAGGCATGCCCATGGCCTGGTGATTCGATTCTATTTCTGAGGCCTAATCCAATTTCACAGGGCTGCCCCAAAACTGGACTCCAAGAATATTGGTCTCACAGAGTTGCTCGTGAGAGAATGTCTTTGGAAACAATCCAGGTGTTCAGTAGAGAGTAGTTAAAGTAATTATGGGGCGTCAGTACAGTGGAATATGCTGCAAAGTAATAGTAATAACAATACAAGCACTTACTTGGCACTTACCCTTCTAGGGACCAGGTTAAAAGCTTTACAGGCACCATCTCATTTAATGCTCCCTGTGCTGTAGGTACGATTATCACCCCCAGCTTGCAGAGGAGAAAATCAATACCTGAAAGAGTTAACTCACAAGCCAAGGTCAGACAGCTAGTAGCCAGGATTCACACTCAGCAATCTAACTCCTGACACCAAGTTTTTAGCCATTATACAAATGACCTCAAATGGTGCCATTAAAGAGATAAAGTAGAAGCAAGACTGGTCAGGTGGAACAATGTTGATGATAAGGTGACAAGTAAAACACGCAGGTTATTAAATAGGACATGCACTGATCTCAGTTGTGCACAAGCACTCAGGCAAAGAGAAGGATTTGAAAAGATAACACTGTAGCTTCTTGGTGTAAGTTGCTGAGTAGGTGGAATTGGGTGTGTATTTATGTTTTCTTCTGCTTGTATTTTCTGATAACAAACACATGCTGGTTTTCTATTAAGAAAAAAATATTTTTAATTTGAAAAATTAAATGCCAAAAATCAGTTCCTTGCGCGTATCCTCCACATAAACCTAAGTGCCCAGTCATGGCCCTTGCTGTAATAGGGCAGACACACAGCTGCTTGCACAGGGCTCAGGACAGGGCCTGAAGCCAGCTCACGGCACTGCTGGCTGTTAGGGCTCCAGCTTCTCCTCCAGGCAGCCAAGGCTCCCCATCTGGGAAGAGACAACATAGATACTTCCCACTCTGCCCCTCATCAGCCTGCCTATCCCCATCCTGTCCGCCCAGGGTCTCCTCTGGGCACTTCTGCCCCCAGGAAGCTACTGGGCTGAGAGTACAAAGCTGTGTGAGCTGCAAGAGCCTGGCAGCTTCTGAACTGGCTCTGGCTTTCACCTGGCCTAAGATGCTCCATCCTGCCCCTGGGCCTCTCAGGGAGGCACTTCACCAATGGAGGTAGAATGGTCCAGAGACAGGAGCACCAGATCCACAGCCATATGCTGAGGTCCTTCCTGGCCTAGCTACCTGCTTCCTGGCTATGTAATCTTGGGCAAGGTATTTCTTCTCTTTGAGCCTGTTTCCATGCCTGTCAAATAAACAATTAAAAGACCAACTTGGAAGGGGACTTGTAAGAATCAAAATCATATATATAAAATATATATGTATACAACAATGATACCAACAAGTAAAGTTTCCTCAGTACCAGCTACTGGCTGGGCATTCTGTCAAACACCTTACATGTCAGCTGCCCTGTGACAGGTATGACCTGTGACTACTTTCCAGGTGATGAAACAAAGCCTTAGAGTAGTCAGGTCGCTTACACTGGTAAGCAGTGTGGCAGGGACTCCCAACGCCATGCCTGGGCCTGAACCAACACACTGTGCAGTCCAGCACAACATCTGGAACATGGGCTTCATCCTGATGGCTATCACAGTCACAGCTGCCTGCTGGGGCTCTGCATGGCTTTGGAGAATGGTGTGGCAGTGAGGAACCCCTGCCTGGCTTTTCCCAACCCTCCCCCTACCCCCAGAGAACTGGCACAGCCAGGGGCCACATACGCACTTTAGGAAGCCTTCCTCTAAGAGTGGTGGCCCCTCCTCACACACAGTTTCTGAGCCAGTGACTCCAGGCCATGGCTTTGCTGCTGCACAAAGCTCCCTCCAGACCAGGCCTCTGGCTCTGGCCACCAGGCTGCTGGCCCGAAAAGGACTGCTCAAACCCGAGGAGTGGGCCCGCTGGCACTCATACCTGGCACCTGCCCCAAACCCCTTTCAATTCCTTTCAGAAGATAGGGGCCACCAGCCTGGGTCTCCCAGAGACTCAGAGCAGCAGGTCCGTCTGGCCAGCAAGAACCGCATGAATCAGAAAAGTAGCGCCCTTAAGCAGCCCCTCAACTGTCTGATGGAGCCAGGGCACTGGCTGTGTGCGCGTGCTGAAGTCTGATTGTGCAAGTGTGTGCAGAAGAGTGTGTGGGAGTGAGGGTAACAGACCAGGCTGTGTGCTATATGGCTCCGAGTATGTGCTGCCACATCGAGGTCCTGCACAGAGGTCCGGGGCGGGCGGACCGGGATGGTCTCCTCCCTCCACCTCCCTCCACAGTGTTGAGAAATCTCTGTGAGTCACCGAGTAGTTCTGCATATTAATGAGCTTACTCCCAGCGAGGGCAAGAGCGGATTTAAAAGAGGCTTGGGCGGGCGGAGCTGGGAGCAGAGCACAGCGTAGCACTGCGCTGCAAGCGGCAGTCTCAAGGCACCCACCGACGGGCGGGCGCAGCGGGAGCGAGAGAAGTCCGGAGGCGTGCTCCAGGCAGAGAGAAAGCGGAGCCGGCCGCGCCCTCCCCTTGTCCCTGCTCCCGAGCCGCGCCCCTCTGGCCAGCATGAGGCTCCTGACAGCAGCTCTGCTCCTACTGCTCTTGGCGCTATGTGCCGCGGGAGTGGACGGTGAGTGCCTAGGAGGTCTTCTGTCGCAGCTGTCCCATCCTGGGGAGCCCAAGCGCCAATGCTAAGCTTCCTGAAGGCTCGGGGGTTTCTGAGTGGGCACTGAGGGAGGTCCAGGGGCAGAAGATCCCACCCGCAACTGAGCAGCCCCTATGCACTCTTTGGCAGGGTCCAAATGCAAGTGCTCCCGGAAGGGGCCCAAGATCCGCTACAGCGACGTGAAGAAGCTGGAAATGAAGCCAAAGTACCCACACTGCGAGGAGAAGATGGTTATGTGAGTTCCCACTCTGAGAAAGCGTGTGTGCGTGCTGATCTTAACCCTGCTGGGGCACAGCGCGGGGCTGGGTCGGGCTAACAAATGCTTCTCTCCCCCTTGGGCAGGGCCTTAGCAGAGCCTTTGTAATTGCCCAGTGAGTCCTTAGGACGCTGGCAGGACAGTCAGGAAGAGAGTTTGGAAAGAGGGTCAGTGTCCTGTGCTCCGGAAACAGCCTCTCCGAGTTCACCCTTGCTAGGATTCAGATGGGCAGCCCACCTTTCCTGGGTGATGAAGGGTTAAATGGTTCCCCTGTGACAATTTAGAATACTCAGATTAAAAGCATTCTACACACACCCAGAACTAGTGAATTCACACCCACACCGGGAGACCTTCCTGTTACTAGAGAGAGGATTAAACATTGTCATAAGTCCTCAGACCCTCCTTTCAGAGCCTTATTCCAATCAGGGACCATGGACAGCCAGTTTTTGGCTTCTAGCAATCCATTTTGAGAATAATCCTCACTTTTCCTTGGGGCTGGACTCTTGTGGGTCGCTGAGCTTGAGCAGTGCTGCAGAAAGTGCTCAGCTGGGGTTAACATGCCACAAGGCTGAGGCTCTGCTTGGTGGGGATGTGGGAAACACCTCGGAAACTGGGGCAGAGAGAACACTGAGTTTCCTTGCTCCTCTGCCTTCCCAGTTAACCACTTGAGGCCAGCACCACTGTTTCCCCATTAATGTGCTTTTGGACAGGAAGGGAGCCCTTGGAGAAGCAGCTACCAAATATCTGCCACAGACCACTGGGCCCTCTTCCCCTCCTCCAGAAATAGGACACACTGTATTCTCAGTCTGGGAAAGTGCCTTCTTCCCATTGGCCCTACTGGCCCTTCTGGTCGCACTGGCCACAGTTTGCAAAGGCAGCTCCCACCCCCCACTGCTACCTGAAGGCTGCACAGTTGGGCTGAAGTTAAGGGAATTCTGAGAACCACCAGCCTGGGCTCAGCCACCCTGCCTTTCTTTCCAGGCACCTAAATTAACCTTTTGTCCCTGCCCCTTTGCCTTGCCCCTTGCCTTATAGACCCAAGTCCAGAAAAACATCTAGAAAATCCTTTTTTTGAGGGGGGCAGTGATCACGGGAGCTGAAGAAGGTACCACAAAGCCCTCCTGGCTCCCAGCTTGGGGGCTGAAAAATGACGGGATGTTGCAGGTTAAGTTTTTTGTCCTCTAAGGCTGAGCAATGCTCCACACCAAGTCCAGGGGCTGAGACCTGCAGGGGAAGAGAAGCAGGGTGTGGGATGCAGTGACATCTCAAAAGGACAAAATGCTCAACAAACAGACTCGTTCTTTTTCTTGGCTAAACTTTTCACAGTAGACAGGAAACTGACAGGCAAGTGCAGGAGAGGCTTTATGCAGTCTTGAGAAAACTTGCAGGAGCCTCAGGAGATCCACATGCAGCCAACCTCTCCTAACCCTCCGTCCTACCCCCAGGCCAACCCCAACCTCGAAGAGCTGGAGGTCCTCTCCCCTCAAGCTTCTAAGACTCTCTAGATCAGACAAAGGACCAGCACTTTTTGCCAAAGCAGGTTTTCAGCCACAAAGGCTGAACAAAAGCAAGTTTTCCAGCTCATCCTGAGTCACCCAGAAATCTCTGATGAGGTGGGGGAGGGGAGTCCTTGCACCCAGAAGGGCCTACAAGAGTCCAGATTCTAGAAAGACCAATTTATGTCCCATGCCCACTAAGCTCCTGCCCAAACCCCCATCATCCCAGAAACACCAAGGAGAGTGACGCAGGACCCAGAATTTCTGAATGATGGCCAGGGGCCGACATCCTCCTGTCTTCACCCCACAGCCAGTTTTCATAGTCCAGTGTTGTGACAGAGCAGTTGAGCCTGTGGTGGTGGGCTGAGTGTCCCCTCCTACTCCCTGACCTTCAGGTCTCCATCCAGACTTGGGATTCTCAGCCTGCACAGTGCTCTGAGGAAGGATTTTTCTCAAGCTTTGTCATGTCCTTTTATAGCAAGTACAGGAACAGCACTGCAGGCAGAGAGAGCAGCAAACAGCCTAAATTCCTACAGAGTGATTAGGTGCCATGGGGGAAAAGGGCTAGACTCCGCTCTGAAGCCTGGCCTCAAGACCTCAAAGGAGAGACAAGACCTGGGGAGCAACAGGTCTCAAAAAGAGGGACAGTGAAGGTGGAGTCCAGTCACCCAGCATCAGTGGAAGGCCAACCTCTGCCCCAGAAAGCTTGGGCCATGGAGGGGCCCTGCAACTCAGAGCACAGGAGTGGGCAGAGAACAGGTGGCTCACAATCCTCTAACCCATTCTGTGTCAATTCCATTTTCCCTCCTGTCAAATGGGAGACCCAGAGTTCACGGAGACTCTGATCCCTTCTAGAACTTGGTTCATAATCCCTCACCCTTTATATCTGGGAACCTGCAGGGGACTAGCTGATCCCACTCCCTCCCTTCCTGCTCTTCCCACTCAGACCTCCAAGCACTCCTCTTTCCCCACTCCCAATCCTCCCCATACCCTGGCTCTTGCTGTGATCTCTCAGGGAGCAATCCCCTCACCTCTCCCCTTTCACTTTCCATGCCCCTAGACAGGCCTTCGTGCTTGAACACCATCCTTCCTCCACCGTCCAGAAGCCTCCTCCTAATCCCTGCCACTATTCCCAGCCAGGCTGAGACGGGCAGAGCAGTCTGGGCATCAGCCTGGCCTCCCCCTCCAGGCTGGAGCTCACACTCTAGGGCTGCTCTGTCTCTGGTCACCTCATCTTCCGTGACAATTATTAATAACAGCCAACTACTCATTGTGCATCCACCAGGTACTAGGCGTTTGGCATAGATTATGTCCTTTGATCACCCCAATAACCCTAGAGGTAGGTCCTATAATTATACCCAACTGACAGATGGGCAAACTGGAAGCCTTCAGGTTACCCAGGGTCCCACAGACAGATCTGGGACCCAAACCTAGCCCTACACTCTGCACAATGCCATGTTCTTCTCTACTGCATGGCCAGGCCTCCACTGGCTGATTGAAGCCTGAAGAGAGGTCTTATTTTTTTGCCTAAGGATGAGACAGCTGGGACCTCGAGCTCAGGAACCACAATGGGCTTCAAGGCCAGGAAGACTTAGCTTCAGGACCAGCAGCCCCAGGATATCTGCAGGGGTAGGGGGGATGGGGTTGGAAGGATCAGAAGGAGACCACAGTGTATGCAGAGTACATCTAAGCCCTGCCATGCAGCAACTCAAACCCCAGGAAAGGGGTCTTGGCACCCGCACCGTTCTGGCATTAGCTTTCTCCACCCCTCACCCCCAGGTTCAGAGGACCTGGAAAGGTCCTCTGACCTTTGATCCCCAAGGGGGGCTGGAGCCTTGCATGAGGGTTGGGGTGAAGGGCGGTGGAGGGTGGGGAAGAGGGGCAGACACTACCCCAGACTCTGAGGGCTCGAGGGGGAAAGTGAAAGTCAATGCCTCAGCAAAGGTTTAGGCCCTAACATGGATCCTGAGAGTAAGGGCCCAACCAGAACCTTCCAAAGAGCCAACCAGGGAGTCAGCAGATGGGTAGGCTCCCTTAAAAGGAGGGAGGAGGCCACAGCCACTCAGTGCTCTGACTGGGACTGCCCAGAGCCACCCGTAGGCCACACTGAGGGGCTATCATTCAGGTTCCTCAATCCTCTACCCTATCCCAATCCATTTCAGCATCACCACCAAAAGCGTGTCAAGGTACCGGGGTCAGGAGCACTGCCTGCACCCCAAGCTGCAGAGCACCAAGCGGTTCATCAAGTGGTACAATGCCTGGAATGAGAAGCGCAGGTATGCCCCACCTCCTCTCACCTTCCTTCCCACCTCCCCCCAGATCCATATCCTGGACCCCTTGTAGATCTTCTGCATGTCTACATGTAGATCTTCCACATTAGCCATGTCTAATGGGTGGACACTGATCAGAGTGTCCAGACACTACCCAGACACTAGTTATATACCCCCAGGGATGAGGAACTCCCCACTTAACAAAGCAGGCTATTGCTCTATTAGATAGCTGTAAGCATCAAAAATTTATCCTTTTGTGAACTAAAGTTTGTCTCATTTTAAATGTTATGTTATAGTCTTAATTCCTCTTCTTAAGTTACATGATCCTGGGTTTCCCTCTACCAAAGGCTGGGCAACTCTTAGGACACTTAGCAACACTTAGGACAACTCTGCCTGTGATTCTTATGGGGTGAAACATGACCACTTAAGTGACCGGATTTATTAACTATAAAACTATAGGTATAGCCATAAGGTGATAGGGATGACTCCTTGCCAACAATATGTTCTCCCCATGCCCCCTGCTGCCCAGACACTTGATAAACTCTTTCCCACACACATGCCGGGAGGGACCTTGGGTTTGACCTTTTAAAATTAGAGCTACTCTTAACCTCAGGGGTGGCCCTGGCCAGAAGGCCTAAGCCCTGAACCAAACCCCTACCCTCTTTGGGCTCTGTTTGCCCATAATCAGAAGATAGGACTTCTCAGCTCTGATCTCTGGGGTCCTTTGTCTGACCTCAGAGGGGTCAGGCAAGTTCCTGGCTCCCCATGCCACATAAAGGTGAGCCTGCCCTGAAGCAGACCTGTCCCTGCACACTCAGAACCTGTTTGCACCCGTATATGGACAGCATGGCCAGGGAAGTGAATGCACACACACGTGTGCACCCATGGGTGCAGGTGAGCATCCCAGGTGCTGGCGCCAGCGCCTCACCCAGCAGAAGAGAAAACCACAGCTGAGCAGGAATGAGGAGTGACCTGTTTAGGAGCACAAAGCAGGACGCCAGGCTTCTCAGTGTCACCTTCCCCTCCCCTGCCTCAGGGCCCTGTGCTGCCCCTCCCATCACCCCACCCAGCTAGCCCTTCCACCCAAGGCTCAGGCAGTGACCAGCTCCCAGTACCTGAGCCTTTGGAGCTGCCTCCAAAACTGCCTTGTCTGCAGTTGCTTGAAATAGAAAATGATGAGAGTGAGAGATTTTCTGTAAGTCTGATGGGAATGCAGCCCTCTTTCTGGTCAGGGCAGGCAGCTAACATGGCAAAAGTAAGACCCTGCCCTGTCTACTGTCACGCTCCAGGCCCTGTGTCATCAGAAGTGTAACGAGGCCAACCTCAGGGCCAGTTCACGAAGGCTTGAGAACAGCACTGGGCTGCTGAGAGACACTCGGGTCTTTTTTCAGGAGTACTCATCCCTCACCCCTCCTCCTGGGCCACAGCTGTGATGAAGAGGAGGCAGGCACAGGCCCACGCAGCCCCATCCTCTTTATTTCTGTAAATTCTGACAACAGGGCAGTGAGGGCACCTCCAATCCCAGAGCCCCACCACTGGTTACAAAGTGAGCTCCTCCCTCTGTCTCGAATGCTGGGGTGTCCTGGGGGAGAGAGAAGTATTCCCTTGTCCTGCCCACCTCCCCTCCCCTTGTAAAAGGTATCTCCATGAATGGAGATAAGGGAAGTAACTCGAAGTTCTCTTTGCAGAAGGAAGGAGAGAACGCTGAACCCAAGTAGAGGAAGGAGAGGACAGCGGGCCAGCCCAGCCCCTGGGGTCTGAGTGCCTCAGGGCCCAGAGCGTCCAGCTGCCCTGGCAGCATCAGGCATCTGATTTCAGTGCACTATGAGGTGGTCCTCTTCAGAAATCAGGAAATAGGCTAGGAGAGCAACGGGCTGAGTGTCAAGTACAACCCCACAGCAGCCATGGAGCGGAAGAGAAGGGACTGAAGTATTTTCATAGAGATGGCTTGGGAAGTGAGGGCAAAGGTCAGGTTGTGAATGGCAAGGCCTGGTAACTACTAGAGGGAGTGACCCCAAGCCACAGGCCTCCGTGATAGCCTCAGCCCTGCCCTAGTACACACCCTCCAGTCTTAAGGCAGCTGCCTCTCAAACTGGTGTTTTCTCGGAGGACAGGCATTTGGGCAAAACACAAAGAAAGACACAAGCCTAAGTTGAGGGAGGAGATGCCTCTTCTCCGCCCGCCCATGCTGGAGACAGACCTCCTTCCCACCGCCGACATTCACTGTCCCTCAGTCTCCTGTGCCTCAGTGTCTCCACATGCAGAGAGCGTTTGCTTCCTAGGGCTTTGAGGACAGAATGAGGCTGCAGAGGTGGAGTGTTCAGGGAGAAACAACACCAGATTCAGGTGAGCTTCTGGGGTCCTTGCTCTGGCATCCTTCGAGATGGTCCCCACTCCTCCCAGGCTACTGCCATCCTGGCAGGGCCACTGATGAAGACAAGCATGGAGCAGCGGAGCCACCAGCCTGTGCTTTGCTCAAGTCATGCCCTGAGCCACTTATGTGAGTGTTTTCTCTTCCAGGGTTTACGAAGAATAGGGCGAAAAACCCCTGATGGGAGAACTTCATACCGGTTGGGAGACAGCAAAGGACTTCGCAGATTAAAAAAAAAAAAAAAAAACCCTTTCCTCCTCACAGGCATAAGACACAAATTATATATTGTTATGAAGCACTTTTTACCAAGGGTCACTTTTTACATTTTATAGCTGTGTGCAAAAGGCTTCCAGATGTGAGACCCATCTTTCCTGCATTCCAGACTTCATCACAGGCTGCTTTTTACTGAAAAGCGGGAAACTCATGCCTTTCCTTTGTAAAAAAAAAATGCTTTTTTGTATTTGCCCAGATATCACTATACATCTGAGCTTTATAAGCACCTGGGAGGAACAAGGAGCTCTGTTGAGACATTTCATAGCCGCACTGCTCCATTCCTAGCACAGGGAGGAGCTTCCGCTTGGAGGTCCTGACGCCTCAGAGCAGCTCCTACTGGCTCTCCTGGGCTCATGGTCAGTCACAGCCTCAGGGCGGGGGTGGGGGTTGGGGGCTCTACAGTGGTCCCAGTCACTGGGCAAGTAGGAGCAGATCTCTCTGCATCTGTTCTTTTATGAACTCGAGCTTGGCTGCCAGAGAAATGTGCTCATCCCCTGGTTAACTTTTACACACTCCAGGAAACACTTCCAAGATCCTGGGATGGCAAGGCAAACAGTGCTTAAGGAAGGGTTCGGGTCTTCTCTCCCACCTGAGAGTTTGTGAAAGCTCACTGCTTCCTAGTTAATGCTTTAGAAGCACATGAAGTTCCTGACACTGTTAGCAAAACTCTTAGGAGGAAACGTAAAAATATACGAATACACACACTGTATATAGCTCCAGACACATATTATATTGACGAGGGAGAACCTTCACAGCATGTGTCTGACCCTCATCACAGTGAAACATGCAACAGTTCATCTGTGACCCCACATAATTCTTCAACGTCCAACAGTGCAGCCTTCTGAAAGCTAAGAGGACGATGCACCCTGTCCTTTGTAAATATGCCCCCTGCACACACCACCCCTTCAGTGTGTGCTGCCTTGGACTGCTGTGTCGTATGCTCTGTAAGTGTCAAAAACAATTAGCATTGCATGCAGGTTTCATATTCTTTCTAAGACAAAAAGAAAAGTAATAAAATATATTTGAAATGTACACCAAAATTCTAGACTGACTTTTTTTTCCTATTGAATTAAGCCAAGATGACAATCATATGTTTACCATGTCCTGAATAAACAGGGACAAAGGTGTTGGAAGAAAAACTGGTGTTTCCCAAATACCTGCCAATACCTGTACCTCTGTGAAATGCCAGCACAGCCCTGAGACAGAAAGCCAGGCCTCAAGGTTAATGCTTCCTCCCTGCCCGACTCCCACACCTGGGGCAGGCTCATCAGTGCAGCCATGTCAATGTGCACAGGACTGGGAGAGTCCCACTGGGATCCCCATATGGAGAAGAGACTAGATGGGAGACCGGTCAAGATCCCAGGGCCCCAGGATCTCAGTGGGGCTTGGGAGCAGGGGAGCAGGCAGTGCCCACTGAGAGGCTGGGGGCGCCCAGGAGCCAGGCTGACTGGGAGCCACAGCCGGGGAGATAGTGAGGCTCCATCCCTGCTTCTACAAGGTGGAGACGCTGAGTGCACACCTCACGCACTTCGGAGGTGGAGGCGGCAAGCCGAGTAAAGCATGCAAGATGCTGCTGCACAGTGTGTGCTTGATAAGCAGGGGCTCCTTTAACATTCAGAAGACTAGGCTACTTGCACTTTGCAAAAACTGCCCACAGCTACATGTTTTACTGTATCCAAGTCAACCAGGCCCTTGGGACAGGCCTCTCGGTGTCCCCCAGGTCCTCCACCCTCTGCAGGACTGTCCAGGGGACACTTGAACTTCTTGTCTGCTACACAAGAAAGCAGGAGCCAATGACATGCACAGCTGGCTCTGCCAACACTTAAGGGGACACACAGCCAGTAGCTGCCCCAGCATGTCCCCTGCAGGGTGCCACTGTAGGCCCTTTCCATCAGGGCCTCACCCCTGGCAGCACTGTCACATCAAGTGCATTTCTGAAGACACTAAGGGCCAGGGGGGTCACTCAGCATACTGCTCCGATGGCTGAGCTGGACTGCCTTCCCGCTGAGAGTAGCAGTGGGTGGGCTGAGGCCACACTGGGTCTGGGTGACTGCAGTCCCACCTTTCCTGTCATTATGGGGAAAAAAGGGAGACTGCCCAGGGAAGCCCAGACACCAACCAACAGAACAGAGCCCCAGTGAGAGGGCACATAACAGGGCAGTGACGAAGTGAAGCTGGCCCTTCCCCTCAGAGCCTTGCGAGGGCTTCGGGGGACAAGTCCCTGTAAGGAAGTCAACTGACAGAGACCTGCCATCAGCAGCCCCCAAGTCCCCACCCTCCTCATTCTCTGCCCCACCAACACAAAGTATCTCTATCTGTCATGGTGGAGGAGCAGCATTCTCTGCTGCTCCCAGGGCATCAGGCTTCCCCTTCCACTCACGCTGAACACACCACATACACACCTCCCCACCCTTGCTTGGTCTCCTCCATTGCACCTGTGGTTCTCGTGCCAACACCTGGCCTTCTAGGCCTGCTAGCCCATGTGTCCCCTCCACAATCTGGCCCCCCAGCCACAGACTGGGCTCTCATTAACAGTAACAATGCCACTCACAGTGTGCCAGGCACCAGCCAGGCACTCGCCCTGATGCTCTGTCTCCATCCTGCCCTGCACTGCTGTGCCTGGACAGGTCAGGCAACTTGAGTAGGAGGCGCTGGTGGCCAGTAGAAGAAAGCTGGACCCCAAGCCCCAGTCTGTCTGAGAGCAGAAGGGGTAGAGATGTTGTGTGTGACCATCCGTCCTAACAGAGATCACATATCCCTGGGGAACCAAGGCTGCCTGTGCTTCTATGGATGACTTGAACCCTGTTCTCCGTAGGACAGATGCTAGCCCCGCCACTAAGAATGGGCTCAGCCCCCACACCCTACCAATGCCAAATGCTGCCCTCTAGGGCCAGGAGCCATGCCTGGCTCCCAGGAAGAATGCCCTTTTAAGCGCTATTTCCCATTATTTTTCTCCTCTGGGCTTCCCAGCCTGTCCGTGAGGTGTCCGCCCACCACATTCCAGAGTAACTCCAGAACAGCAAAGCAAGGCAGGCCCCCCTTCCAGGTGGACCCTGTGACTGTGCCCCCTGACTGGGGAAAGAAAGCATACTCTTCTGCACATGGGGCAGACCAGGCCCCCACGCAGGCCCCACCTCTGGAGCCTCACAGACAAGCTCACTCAGGATCCAAATGCCACCCCAGAGTCCCCGCTCTTCACAAGCATATCCTGAGTAGGCACACGCTATTGCGCCAGGCTGGGCGCCAGGCTGGGCACCAGGCTGGACGCCAGGATGGCCACGTGCTGGTGAGCTCCGCCCAGCTCTCTGCTCACCACCTCCTCCGAGCCAAGCCCTCCTCAGACTCCACTCTGCCAGGGAGCTCTGCCTGATCGCCCAGCGCTGGCACTGGAGTCGACTTGCCATATCATCACGAGGCCTGCTACAACATAAAGACGCAGGGCCTCCTGTTTGAAACTTAGTAAGGATCTCAGGATGGAAACAGAACACTGAACGCCAACACAGGGCTCTGTGCACCTTGCATGTCACAAGCCCCTGAAGCAGCCCTGTGCCTCGGATACCAACTCTATCACCCATCAGATAGCTCATTTTGGCCCTGAGTCATTACGTGACTTGTACTATAAATCCAACAGTTTATTTTAACTCTAACATCTGACAAGTGTAGTCTTAGAAGCCAAGGACTGTGTCTTATGCTTTGTAAAAACCTCCCCAAACCTATAATAGCACTTATGAGGTAGTCAAACACCACAAATTATTCTTGCGAAGCTTTCTGCACCCATTTGCTAAGCTACTACTACATGCAAAGCTCCATGCTGAGCTCAGGGTGAGGGGGGCAGGGGTTTGGTGAGGTGCCATCCCTTATCCTCAGGAGCAGAGTTCAGTCACTCACACACCCAGCTGTTGCTTCATTATGCAGCGCTTGCCAGGTGCCACCGACTGTGCTGAATTCTGCCAGTGGCCCCTCCAGGAACTCCCAGGCTATGAGGGAGACAAGGCGCCACCTGAAATTGTCTAAGCACCATGCTGGAGGGTCACAAAGCAGGCTCTGGGGGCACCCCAAAGGGGCTCACACCCGGCCTTGAAGGAGGTAACCCCTGACCAGGACCTCTGTCAGTTCTGGGAGGGTTCATAGCAAACCGCAAGTTGTTTGAAGACAGCAGTAGGAAGTGCTGGTTCCACCCTGGCTCAGAGGTGACCTGTGGCCTGCTGTGCACACGTGTGATGGGACAGCCACAAAGACAGAGTGCACCAAGGGCAGCAAAGGGGAGAATGCAGACGAAATTCAGAGGGCACCTGGGGATGCCAGCCATGCCCCAGTGGAATGTCCAGGGAAGCCAGCCACAGCTCCCACCCCTACCTCCACCTCACCCCTGTCTCTCCCTCCCTGCCATCACTCCTCACCCAGAGAGCCAGGCTGTGGGCCCTGCCACCACCCTGGGCGGGAGGCTGACCCACCACAGCTTTTATGCCCTCTCTCCCACTCAAGGAAGAATCGCACTGGTTGTAGAGCCCTCAGGGTGTTTTCCTGTCCATCTGCTTTTGGGAAGTTAAATAGATATTCTTGGAAATCATTAAAAAAACAACCAAACCCTAAGCAATTCTCTTGCTTTTAAGGTGACTTCTCCTAGTCTTCTCCACACCAGACCCTCTGATCTGCACCACCAGAAGGAAGCAAAAAACCGGGGCACTTCAGCCAAGGGTTCTCCCAGTCCCCAAGATGGTATGGGAGGTGACAACAGTGGCTGGTATGGTGACTGCTTACTGTGAGCAGACCCTGTGCCTGGGGCCGCACATGTCTCACCCTACTGAACCCTGTAATGGCTACAGCAGGGGTTCTGCCAGCAGCCCCACTTTACAGACGAGGATATCTATGCCCAGCGGGACACTGCAGTGCTCTCAAAGCCAGGAGGTGCTAGAGAGGGCACGAGCCCACGTTTGTGTGACTCTGGAGCCAGGCTTCTGCTCCCTGAAGTATATATTGTCTCACAGCTCCTGCCAAGCCTGGCCCGCAGGAGACACACTGCTGTGCGCTTGCCCGGCACCTACCTCCTGTTTGTTGAACAGAGATTCATCGCCCAGATAATCCAGACTGCAGGGACAACTAGCCTTAGTGGGTTTGTTTTGTGTGTGGCTCAGCTCTTCTTTTAGTAGCAGAAGGCTGCAACAGCCAGACTCCACTGGGGCTTCTCCCTCTTATCAGACAAAGGGAGCCCTGAAGCGGAGGCCGCTGCTCTGGCCCACACTTGGTAGACACAAACTCTGCTGGACTAGAATAAGTTGAATAAGCAAAATGACAATAGCATCATCAAATTCAACTCAATGCTTTAATTAGAATCAAGTTGAAACCATCAAGATGTCGGTTTTAAAAAATTAATTCAAAGCTGGATTTAAAATAATCAGCCTGTTTCACAATAAAGAGAGCTGATGATCTGGGATGAATAGCAGGGTGTCTGATTAGATGCAGATGAGACCCTCGTCTGCAATTCAAAGTTACTCCCCAGAGCAAACTGAGAAGGTGAAGCAACATGCACTTTCTTTCAACCCATTGTCTCCTTAAAGGCAGACATCACACAAAGGCCATTGGCTCAATTACACAGGCTTTTGTCCCCTGAATAACTGCCGGCAAAGACAAGCCAGAGTTAAGTATTTGCAATGGTACAGCCCAAAATATTATCAACCAAAACAATCATAAGGGAAAGAGTACCCTTCAATTCCTTCATAGCTGCCAAGGCACTGACTCTGCTAATTCCATGTATTTTGAGGGACAGCAAAGTTTAATAAAAACAAGAGCAACAACCACAACCATTTATTGAGAGCTTTTAAAATAAACTCTGTATTAGTCCCATTTTACAGATGAAGAACTTAAGGCTTAAAGAAGCTGAGTAGTTCATCCGAGGTCACACAGTGGCCAAGTGGTCTAGGGCACTGTTAAACCTGTTTGAACACTCCTGGGCAGCGTGACAGGTGCATACGTCCTGGCTTGCCTGGGACAGTACTGGTCTGTGACAGTTGTCCTGGTGTAATTATGAGGAGCATTCCCTTTCACTCTCTCAAGAGAGTTCTGGTGTGGCTGGTAAACTATATAGTCACTTCACTTAAGGGGTATATGAGTAGCAGGGACTGCTCAGTGTCCAAGAAATGGTGAGTTAACTTCTCCTCTCAGACAACCTACTCCTTGGTGAGTGTGGGGTCTTTGGAAATAATGGCAACTCTCTAGCCCCACAGGGAGCCCTCCCAAATCTTCCTGAGTATCCCCTGGCTTCCCTGCTCCACCCTGGCCTGTCTCCCTGCTAGACAGAGACTAGAGCGATGCCCAGGGATTGTTCCCGGGGGCACAGTGAACTCTAGAGACCCATCTGTTGAAGGAAGGCCCAAATCCAAATCTCTGTCCCCCTCTCCATGTGCCTGTCATGAGATGCTCCAGACAATTAAAGCATCAGATTCCTCTTTCATGAGAACAAAAGTCAGCCTAGCAGCTGCACTTCCCAGAGGGCTGAGGAAAGCCTTTCCTGGACAATGTAGTTGGCATGTGCTATGAGTGGGGCTGAGCTCTTCACAGGAGTGGTAACGGGATATGGGCCTTTGACATCCTGTCCAGTGTGGCGGGGGGGGGGGGGGGGGGGGCGCTGGGGAAGGCTGGAGCCTATCATGAAGCTTGGGGAAATCCATGGCAACCCAAAGGTGCAACTCCCTCCCCCCATGTCAATCCTGAGCTTGTCAGCCCTTGGGCCTGAAGGCTCTGGTCAAGTCAGTGTTCTACAATAAGGCTGCTGACTAGCACTGTTCTCTGAGCCTGGGAGGAGCTGGGGTGGGAAAGGGAGGCAGAGGCCCAAGACGCAAGCCTTGTTGGAGTCTCAGGCTCACTGAGCCACCTGGACAGGCGGTGCCTTCAGGCTCACTGACTCAGTTGTCCTCTCGTGTTTAGCCTTCAGACTGACACCCTGTTTTGAGTCTTCAAGGATGTGTCCAGGGGCAGCTCTGCCGGACCTGGCCTGCCCCAGATCCTAAGGGGTTTTCTGAGCTTCCCCCAAGCCTTTTCCAATAGGCCCTCCCGGGAGAGGTACACAGAAAGGCCCTAGGCCCTCAGCTCAGTGTCCCATCCCCGAGTGTCTGCAGAGCTGGGAGCACAGGGACCATGGGCAGGTTAACTTCTCCCAACCCTAACTTTATAGGGCTGTGGTGAGCATTAAATTAGATAGGTATGTCAGCACAAGAAGGAAGCAGACATTACATGGTAGTTGTTTATTACTATTATCATCCTGCCTTTAAAATCCACAAAAAAAAGCCATACTTTTCCCTATGTTGACATCATATTCATTAGGCATAAAATGAACAAATTATCAAGAAAAGTTGGAGCCCTCTGTGAACATGGGCAAACGTCCCTGCCTCTGTCTCATCATTTGTCACACAGGAATGACAGTGCTTCATCTCAAAGGGCCCACGTGAGGACACTAAATGAGAAGATCCCAGTAGAACACGCCCAACTCTGCACGACACATAACAGGCAAGCTGCAAACAAAGGCTGATAATGACAGTAATTCCATGCTAAAGAACATATTTAACCACCAAGAACCCTTCACACCTGGGGCAAAACACCTTAGAATCTATCCCTACTTATATCCAATAGCTAAGTTTCTTCAGAATTATGAATTTTTTAACTACTTTAGGACACTGGCCCTCAAAAAGCTGATGGATGCTGTTTCCTTTTTCCTGAAAAAAAATGCACAGACTATTTTGCAAATCATTTCAGGAGTTATTGGGTTCCCCTGAAGTCCTCCTTACGATGCCCGGGGCCCTGTGTGTGGGATTCCTGGCTCAGACCATCCCAGGTCAGCCCGCCAGAGGCTGTGAGAATGCTCCTCGGGGCAGGAGCCTCAAAACCCAGCACACACCGCAGCCCACTCTGTGGGCGGGAAAGTCCAAGTGCTACGGAGCTTTAAAATTCTCGCTTAAATCAAGTCACTGAAATGTGCTTCCTGAGGTCCATCTCTGGAGTGACACAGAGGTAGCACAGTGTCTTTTTCAGGAGCTATCCCTCGACATTTTGGGAAGGCAGGGGTCACGCTGTGACACACCTGATTTTCTCCAGACAATACCTGCCTGTCCTATCAGCCGTTCCAGGCGACAGCTCCCAGGCCCTGTGCTATCCAGGCCACCCACCCCCAACCTCCTGCATGGCTGGGGCTCATTTCTTTCGCCCAGACATTGCACTGTAATTAACACCTCCCAGGTGTGTGCTACTATTCTTAGCCTTGGCGTTCAGGGTCTTCCTTTAAGCATTTATTTCACCCTGTAGAAGATTAGGGTATATTGTCATCCATCACCTGATGGCCCTAAGATTGTGACATTCATTCACCCAAGTCGTTGGCAAGCTGACCCAGAAGAGCAACCCTGCATCCCTCCACACCCTGTCCACCCAAGTCCAGTGGTGGAAGCTCCCATGTGCCCCCCTAGCTCCCCTCACTGCCCCCTGCCCCCACAGTGGGCCTCCTCAGCACAGTGGGCAGCATGTCAGAGGGAGAAGGGTCAGGAAGCCTCTGGCTTGATATTTCTCAAATGCTCTTCAGAGGACACCCCAATTCCTGACTAACTCAAACACACCTTCATAAAACAGATTCTTGAGCAAACTCTCACAACTTTTACGCTAAGGAACCCAGCTACAGAGAAGAGCCTTAATATAAAGCAACCAAACACGGTCTGGGTGTTGAACCAAGTTTCTCCACATAGTACCACTTTTGCACACACACCCATTCATGGCATTCAACCCCTACGAAGACATGCTCCTCTTCCTACAGGCTGCAGGCCTACAGTTCTTCAGAAAACCACCAAGCAGCAGTTTTACTAAATATACGTGTGGGCTAGCAGAAAGACAAACCCAGAGAAGGCGGTCTGGGCTCAGCACGAGCCCGGAGGAGAAAGATCGAAAGCGCCACCTTGTGGTTATTTCTCAACTTGCATGCTGCTTAGCCTACCCCTGCCTCAGTAACAGCATCCCAGCACCCCACTGCATCCATTTGAAACCTGCAAAGCCTGAGGGGGGCTGTAAGTCACAATGCCCACTCTTACCTGACCCCAGCAGGAGGGAATGGATATACATGACCTGTGATGGCTGAAACACAGACACACAACCAAGTCAATCAAGGACTTCACAAGATTTCCTGGGTGGAAGCTGGAGACAGAAGCTTCTGTTTAATCATACACTATAAGGATATGGACTCAGGGACACCAGAGGTCATCTTTGGGATACTGTGAAGAAAGCCTGACCAAGAACAAAGCCAATACCCAGACAGAATCAGGGCAGAGAAGTGGAGTGAGGGGACTACCACTGTGTGGGCAAGCCCCTGAACCCAGCATTGCCTGAAGCTATGCCATCTTTCTTCCCAGCTACAGGAGCCAACTCACTCTGGTTTTGCATAAGCTAGTTAGAGTCAAGCCTCTGTCACTTGTAATCAAGGAGATATAACACATCAATCAAAGTTTTTTTAAAGTGAAGTCCAGTTACAGAAAATATACGATGCTGACATTAACTTTATAATTAATAAGTCTTTTTAATAACTAGGAATAAACACATAGCTATTAAGTTAAAAACTGAAATAATTACATAACATAATAAATTCTAAAGCCTAATATTTCAACCTAACAGATTAAAATAAAAACCTAGCATGAAAGAAAGCTCTCTATTAAAAGGTCAAAAAGAAGTGATTTTGGAGTACAACAGAATGATTTCTATTTTGTATTGTCAACATCTCTTTGCAGCCTGTGAAGCAATATGAAAATATCTTCAGGAACTTCTGAATAAACACTTTTGAAAAATAACCTCATTTCTAGGAGTCTGTCCTAAGAATCCCAATCAAAGGAGTCAACACTTGCACGGCAAAGCTCACTGCAGCATGATTCGCCTTAGGTAAAAATAAGCTAAAATGAAAGCAAACTCAAGGGGTCAGGATACAGTTGAGTATGTTATGGTACATAGGTTTCACAAAATTCATAGCTAGGCAAACTATTCATATGCCTACTACAGAAATACTTATTTAAACATTTGTTTAATACCAACAATAATTTACTGAGTTCTTATTATGGACTATGTATTTTACATGCTTCATGTCATTTAATCCTGGAACAACTTAAATGTCAGGTACTTTTCTAACATTTTTAGGTGAGTAATATAAGGCTTGGGGGAATATACAATTTTTTAGTGAAAGCAACCGATGAAAGATTGGAACCCCGTATGTAGTCCCAGTCCAAAATCCACATGCACGCCCACTACGCTTCACCCCATGAACCACGTGAGGTACTGAGCAAGTCACCTGAGTCACTTGCAAGGGCAGCATGTGGCCTTTGTGGGATCTGCTTTGGTTGGCTGTCCTTTCCAGCTCGTGTTCCAGGCAGAGGTGAAGCACAGAGCCTTCACTCAGTGTCTACCTACAGTCTGGCACTGCATGAGGCACTGTTTCCGCTGTCTGCATCACCCTTGCAATGATCCCCAGTGGGACCTCCATTCAGAGAAACACAGAGCTTGCTCCTGGTTGGGGCTCGCAGTCAGGGGCATGGCCAATTATTCACATGTGCAAAGAGAATATAAATGGGACGCATCAGGAGACCTGCTCAGTTAGAGCAGAAGATGGAGCTGGGAATGGTCTGGGGGGCTTTGAAAGTCAGGCAGAAGGTTATCTGTGCTACAAATTGGGGGTGGGATACCCGTGCCACAAAACCTGAAATGCGAGAACATTTTGTGAGTGTCTGTTATCATGCTCTCACCCCACGCCAACACTGCTCATGATCCTCTCACCACACCCTAATAGTACGCCTCTGGTCCAGGCATTATTATCCCATTTTACAGATCAGAACACTCATCAAGTGAGTGGCACAAGGCTGCAAAACTAAATAAAGATCCCCTCTCTCCACACCGCAGCACATGGCCTCTCTGCAGCCCGGCACCCCCCACACCTGAACTGTGGAGTCTACGGCGTATTTCCAAATACTAGAGACAGAGAAGGGTGAGGGTGGTATAGTCCTTGTGGATCCGGGTGGGGGGCAAAGTTCCAAACGACAGCAGCACGGATGGTGGGGGACAGCAGCCCAGCTCCCCACTAATTTCCCCCTTTGTCATGCTCAGTGAAGAACTCAGAAGAAACCAATCTTTGTGTCTTTTCATGGTTAAAATTCTACATGGAACCGCAGCAGCAGAGCAGCCACCAAGCCCGCCTTTGTTGGGTTTCTAGGCAGTGAGGACGCAGCATCTCAGCACTGAGAGCTCAGAGAGAAAGAGGCTCCGCTATTCAAAGGGGAACTCAACAAGAGCCTTTTTCTCCCAAGTCCTTGCAATTTTGGACTCACTTTTAATCCCCGGAAGAAATGTTGGATCCCTTTTCCCTCTACATCTCAACACTGTTCTGCAAGCTCAGAAACATCAATGGAAGATTTTCCTAAGTGGCTGTGCAGCCCCCATTTTCTACTTCCTTCTGGTCAAGCAGCTTGGTTTTTTATTTTTGAAGAAGTTCTATACACTCAGAAATATATACATATATTTAATTAATTAAACATAAAATATATGCCATTTTAAACTCATCTATCTACTTGTTGTTTCACAAACAAGCCTCAACTGCATTCCCCCAAACTAAGGGGCCAGGCAGCCTTCCGAAGAAGTCATTCACTGGAGGCTTTGACTTAACATGCTTTTCCTAAAAAGCACATTTTTTTCTGCAAGAAAAGCCAAAGGCAAATTTAGGTGGTACAACTACATAGTCCCAGGAAGGAAAAATGCTATTTCCAGCTCATGAAGAACAAACAGCTTCTAAAAGCAAAGACCATCTTGCCTTCCCTGGGCCCCAAATTCTTCTCTGGGCCAATCATCATCATCATCATCATCATCATCCTTATCACCACCACCAAAAGTATCACTTCTGGAGCAGCTGAAGTGTGTGGTGCCCCACTGAGGCATGTGACATACTTTGTTTCATTGAATCCTCAGACTTTCCTAAGAGAAACACATATCCCCGTTCTGCAGATGTGGAGCCTGAAGCTTGGAAACATCAAGAACCATGCAACTGCAAGTGGCAAAGCCAGAGTCAAGCCCAAGCAGTCTAACTCCAGATGGAGTTCTGCCCCTACATCCTGCAAACCCTCCACTCAGCTGAGGCGATCTACAAGCCTTTAGATTAGACTGTGATTGCCAAGGTGGGAAATTTTCCTCCCCTTTGTTGAGAGGCTTCCCGTTGTTGCCAAGCAAATGTCCTCGGACGGCTCCCCCACCCTCAATAAGTGGAAATCCAGCTCACTCTTGCATTCTACAGCCAGCCAGCCGACTGCGCACAAAAGCCCTGCTCAAGGGTGTGGGATCCAAAGGTGGTAGCAGTTCAGCCATGCTGGAGAGTAACTTGACAGAGATTATTATTTTTTAAAAGATTTTATTTATTTATATATTTTTTTAGAGAGGGAAGGGAGGAAGAGAGAGAGAAACATCAATGTGTGGTTGCTGAAGGCCGTGGCCTGCAACCTAGGCATGTGCCCTGACTGGGAATCGAACCTGCGACACTTTGGTTCGCAGCCCATGCTCAATCCACTGAGCTACGCCAGCCAGGGCTGAGAAGATTATTTTTAAATGCCCATTTCTGGCATCCTACATAATATCTGACCAGCACTCCTTATGGTGCTCTCACATGGGGCAGTTAGAGATGGTTTAATAAAGGGAGGTCAGTGGTGTGCTAGGGCACCTCCACCAGCCCAGAGGAACTGACTGCTACGTTTTCAGAATTTTTGTGAGCTAGCTATTAAATTGTCAGTTGCCCTGGCTGGTGTGGCTCAGTGGGTTGAGCGCCAGTCTGTAAGCCACAAGGTTGCCAGTTCAGTTCCCAGTCAGGGCACATGCCTGGGTTGTGGGCCAGGTTCCCAGTGTGGGGTAGTGGGAGGCAACTGCACATTGATGTTTCTCTCCCTCTCTTTCTCTCTCCCTTCCCCTCTTCCTGAAAATAAATAAATAAAAGCTTTGAATTGTTGGTAGTTTGAAATCAGCCACAGTGAGAGTACTTACATCACAGATATCAGGAAATGCTACAAATCAGGTTTTGGTTTGGTTTGGTTTTTCCCAGAGAGCCAGTATTAAACATTTACCAGCACACCCCTGGGAGAATTTATAAAAGTGTGGGGAAAGTTAAGGAAATCAAAGCAGACAGTGCAATCCCCTGGGATTAGCGACAGTGGGAACTGTTAGCAACTGAGCCCCAAAGGAGCAATAGCAAGCAATGGCTTCCAAACCCAGACAATGTCGCCGCAGAGGAGGTCCACTTGTCAGGGCCTTTGAGAGGCGACCCAGCAGGGCAGGAGACAGGAGTAGAAATACCCAAATCTCACCCTCTTCCCACCCACCATCTCTGGCCAGTGTCTGCCATTGGCCAAGCCCACCCGAGAGCAGAGGGTGAGGGAGCCACCAGTGAAGTCCACAGAGACCAGCCCCTGGGGTGCTGTACACAGGAAGGAGAGTGAGAGCAGAGCCCTCTGGGATGCCCTGTGTCCAGAACAACATGCTCAGACAGTGTTTAAACCCACATTTTATGCATATTTAAGCATATATACTTCTGAAACAGCCCCCCACCACAGCCACTGGTAACAAGTTACCAAGGAAGGTAGCTGGGCAAATGCATTCAACAGAGGGAAACTTTCCTTTCATAGTGTTTGACTTTTATTACTGTATGCATATCCCCTTTTTAAAAAGAAGCAAGTGCCTACTAAGTACAGAGCTCTCCATCTGGTGGGGCAGTGACTGGCTGCCACTCTGCATGACTTCAGGGAGCACCATTTGCTAACTGGAGCTGCCTGCTGGAACGATGCTGCGCCAGAACCCACTGGGGAAAACACTGCAGTCCCTGTGACCAAGGTAGGGTCCCCACCAGAGCAAAATTAGGGGTCCTGCCCCAGATTAGTTCCGGGAACTGGGTAACCCCTCTGCTTCAGCCTGTGGAAGTAGGAAAGCGCCGATAACTTAGTGGAGAGGGAGGGGCTGGTTTGGGCGTTCAGGAGACAGAATTTCTCTCAAGGCAGAGATTATGCACCTCCATGAAGGAACTGAAGAGGGAGGGGGGCTGCCCTCTGAGCACTTTTCTTCCCAAGCCCTTCGCACTCGCCTCACAGCCTTCCCACCTGGAAAAATCCCCCACCCCAACCCCCAAGTGAGCAGATGCCTTTGGGAGGTGGTGTAGAGCTCCACCTCATGGCTGCTCACAAATCTCCCTGGAGGTGGCCAAGGGTTCCCAGGAGTGAACGCAGGGCTTGGGAAAGCCCCAGATGAAGGCTGTACCAGCAAGTCCACCTGACACCTTTGCCTCCTGCTCCTGCACCCCATCTCAACACCACGCCTGGAGCGGAGAGTTGCCCCGGTGGAAGGTTCCACCTGGGGCCTTGGCTGCACATCAGCTCCTGAAAAGTCCCCCTGACACTGGGTGACTTTGTTGGAAGGGCCCTCGGAGGCCCTTCAGACAATGGTTACATCCATCCCCTGAGGGCCTGGCCATGACAAAATGCCAACACAGAATGCCATAGCATCTCTGGTCTCCATTTAATAAATGAATGTTTTGAACCCCTGCCAAATACTTAATGAGATTTTGAACAGGACCCATAAGATTTTGGCAGACTTTTAAAAAAATATTAATTCGTAGCGTAATTTGGTTATGATGTAGAAACAGGGGCAAATTCAAAGTTGTCCGACAGCTGTCTGCTTTCCAGCCTATCATTGTAAACACTGGAGATAATGTTTGAAGTTAAACGGCTGCCCCTCTCTGAACAGCAGGACCCGATGAGCTTCCTGCCCACCCCACCCCAAAGCTAGGCCCTGGGTCCCCTCTTACCAAGTAAGAGGCATACATGGAGCACCCACACGCGTACACAGCTCCAGTTCTTTGCCAAGTGGTATTTTCAAAAACCTGTTAGGGAGGAAGTATGGAGGAGAGTTGGCCTAGAAGACCCTGGTCTGCCCAAAAGCTCCAGGGTGCTTCTTATAAAGTCAGAGCTGGAAAGGGCCTCATTTACCAATCTCTTGGTGACCTGGATGAAGGGACCGAGGCCCAGAAAGCAGAAAGGTCTTACCTGAGACCCACTTCTGCCCCCAACTCCCTCATGGAGGTTCTTGCATGGAGCCATACTGTCTCCAGTGTGGCTCAGAGAAAAATCCTATTTGCTGTGACAGAAAGCTGGAGGGAGGCCATGCCCACCTAAATATTAATATATTAGACAGTACTCCCTGGAAAATGCTGTAAGTTTCCCAATATGCACAGTATCCCAACAGAGAGGCTGAATGCTGGAAGGCCTCCAGCAAACCACCTTGCCCAACCCTCTTATTTCACAAATGGGTAAACTGAGGCCACAAAGAGAACATACCCTAGTCATGAGACCTTGGGAGAGGGAACTGTCACCTGTGAGGCTCCCCTTCTATACCCTATCACAGTGACAGAAGCTGAGTCCCCAAGGTGTCACAGCTACTCTTGGTGGGCAGAGCCAGGCCTGGGACACAGGCAGGAAGATCAGCGGCTTTGCCAGCTGCATCATGCCCCCTCCCCTGTAAAACTGGAAGCAACAACTGCCTCTTTGTGACTAGGGTATAGAGAAAATAGTTTCTTATAATAATTTTAATGGAAACTAACAGAAACTAAGGTAAAGTAACAGAAAACATGCCTTTCTTTTTCAAATGAATATAGAGGACTTTAAAAATAAAGCACACTTATCATGAACAGTCAAAAACAAACTGAGCCATTTCTCCTCAACCCTCTTTGCTTACCACTTGTACTTCGAGACTCGGCTTAACCACATGCTCCTACCTACAGCCTCCCTGGTCCTGCCAGGCAGACCTGAGTGATTGCCTCCTGCTCTCCTTCACCAAGGCTCTGGTCACTTTCCTGTCTCTGCACTAGACTGTGAGTCCCACCAGGGCAGAACTCGGAGCCAAGACTTCTCCAGGGCACTCCCGGGGTTTAGCCCAGTGCCCACACCCTAGTAGGTGCTCAGCAAATATCTGAAACCAACTAAATTAATAGCTACCTGGGATGATTGGTAAGTACACTTATGAATGGTACTTTATTGTGAATTTCAACACAGAGGAATCAAAAAAACACAGATGAACAAAGTCTAGCAACAATCCTTTTAAAAAATAAGTTACTTCTCTGTGCAAAGTCTATAGCATTTCCAATTCAGTGAGTAATCTTCCCCTACAAGGTCTCATCTAGCTCTTGGATTCTAGAATTCTGCGCTCACCAAAGTCTATCAACTCCAGACACAAGGAAGCAAAGGCCCAGGGGAGGACAGCAGTGCCAAGCTGCAATGGGGTCAGAATTCCATTTTCATTTTTGTTTGCTTATAATTTTTTTTAAAACCACTAATTTGAATATGAAATATGTACACTTATTTTTTAAATTTACCAAAAAATCAAAGATACATTGTAAGATAAATGCTCTCCCTCCCACCTGTCCCCCTGCCCTCTCACTTGGGCAAACACTGGGTTAACAGTCCCTTGGGCACATTCCAGAGTCCCCGTGCTCAGACAGACAAGATAAGCACGTGTTTGGTGGCTCTCCCCTCCTCCTTTTCCACAGGCTATGGCATCCACACATTGCTCTGCCCCTGCGTCTGTGCTGTTGTGTTGGCCCTGCTTCTTACTGTACCTTGGAGACTCCTCCCAATCAGTACATGCAGAGTTCACTCATTGCTTTCTCAGCATTCCATCACATGGATGCATGCACTCTATTTGTCACTGCTCTACCTGTGGACATCTGGGTTGCTTCTACCTGCTGTTTCAAACAGTTATGCATTTCTCAGTTAGGCAAAAATACCATGTCACTTTCCAAGTGCTTGTTCACTCAGGTTTTGCCTCTTTGATGGAGCCTCTTAGAGCTTCTTGGGATAGTTCAGGCCCCTCACTTCTTCCATATCTCCCTCCAGTTTATCTTCTGAGATCTTCTGATGCCCACAAAACAAGACGAAAGTAGACAGCCCAACCTCCTAACTCAGCCCTTTTCATTCTGGAGGCAGAGCTGTGCCTCCAACTTTTCCTGCATCCCCCTAGCCCTTAGCCCACTCCTCTCCTCACACGCTTACCCACCCCACCCAGCACAGGCCTGCACATCCAGGGGGGTGATTAAAAAGACAGGGGTGATGAATCCTTGTCTCCTCTTGAGCTGCTGCACAGTCAACACCCTTTTTCACCAATAGGTGGCATTGCTTTCCACATTTAGACATTTAAGGTGCTTTCCAGCAGCAATTGTCAACCTACGCACATACTAGAGTGTTGCAAGAATTTTGAAAACATGCAACACCTTACTATTTTGTCAGGGACACTGACCTCTTTTCCCTTAGACTGTCAAATTAAAGAATGGCAACAGCCTACACAACAACAGCCATCCAGTGTGAATGCCCTATCTTGAACTATAAATATATAGGTCATATAACAAAGTTGCACTTTATTGGTCACGTCACATAACAAGGTTACATCTAATTAGTTAATTTTTGGTACCAGAAATCTTTACATACAAGTATAGGCACCTGATTTGTTTAAAAAGTCACTTTAGAGCACAAAGGCTAATTAATTACATTTTTTAAAATTAATCAAACTTACACCTTTCAGCAAAAAATATATATTTTTTTTGGTGTGCTGCAGAATTTTAGTAGTTTATGTAAGCCATGAGCGCAGCCTTCATGGTGACTTCTTGGTCTCTGCGTGATCCTCCCTCCTGACAGCCTGAGGCCATGACCATACATTCTGTCTGGCTTCTCCCCTTCTCTGTTCCCACATACCAGGTATGTATAGTGTGTATTACTTTCTTGTACAGGCATATCTCTTTTTATCGCATTGCACTTTATTGTGCTTCCCACATGTTGCTTTTCCTTTTTTTACAAATTGAAGGCAAGACCCTCCACCAGCACAAAGACTATGACACATTTATTGCAGTGGTCTGGAACTGAACCTGGAAGTGTCTCCAAGGTATGCCTGTATATTGGGAGGCAGGGTCACCTAGTGGTTATGAACTTGGGCTCTTGAATCAGTCTTATGTTCAAAACCTAATTCTACCACTGACTTGCTGCATGACTTTCAGCAACTGACTTCACCTGTGTGAGCTTCCACTGCCTCCTCTGCATGCCACAACTATAACAATGCACACCTCCTCAAGTTGGCATGAAAATTAAATCCAGTGTAATGTAAGCACAGTGCTGGGCGCATGGTGAGCACTCAGCAGATACTTGTTCTTATTTGTGTTACACTGGTATACATAATGTGTCCGAAGCTGTCTGCACCTTGCTCTTGAAGGCTTTCTTAGTATACACTGGTCTTTGATTAGTTCACACACTATAAGCTTGTTCCTGCCCCAGAGTCTTCCCTTGCTAGGACCACTGCCTGGAATGTGCTCCCTCTAGACCTCCCCATGGCTGTCTCCTTCCCATCCTTCAAGTATTGGCCTCCACCTCACCTCCTCAGAGATCCTCCCTGGCACATCAACTAGAGGAGATTTCTTCTGTTTCTTCCCCCACCACAGCACCTTATTTATTAAAGACTCACCTCCTGTTATTTTAGGTGTTCATTCATTTTTGTGACTGTGGACTGTTTTCACGTTGGAATGTAAACTCTAGGGCAGCAGTTCCATTTGGGTTTCCTCAGGTGTCCCAGCACTGCACACACTGACCCCGCACCTGGGAGGCACTCCATAAGTAACTGGCGTGTGACTAGCTGCATGAATGGAAGCATGTACGCAGAACTGCATCTGAATTCTGCCCACTAGCTGCTTTGCACACCCATGTTCCGACTTCCAGGCAGACTACCAGTAATTCGAAGGCAGGAGTGGGGGGGCTTCTCCCATACCCAGCCCTCAGTGCTCACTGGGCTGAACCCAGTACTCAGTGGGCAGAGCCTGGACTTAGGGGAGGATGGGAAACACCTGAGAGGGCTGCTGAGGGCTTTCTAGGAGGGTAAGATCCTCACATTCCCACTCTAAATGTACCACCAAGGACAGTTCCTGGGAATGATGGGGAAGGGCTTCTGGCCCCTGCTACTCCAAGAGGCTCTCCTTCCAGCCAACCCCAGTTGTCCCCCTGCTGATAAGCACCCCCCCACACTTGTGCCTTGCCCTCAGCAGCTGCTTGGCCTCCACTGTGCTCTGAGAGTCCCTCCTCTCCCCTGCCTGCCCTGCAGGAGTGTCCCGGGGATGCCTACTCTCTGTTCTGGACTAGAAAGCCCACCATGCCCATGCCCACACTGCTGAGGAGGCACGTTAGCACAACTCTCATCAATAGGAGAGACGGGTGCAGATGTCTCCTCTGGGCACAGACGTAGTGACTGGGGGAGTCCCATGGGTGAGAGCACAGCAACATTGTCCTTTGGGAGTCTGGCCAAGTCAGAAATGTGTTCTGTCCAGCCAAGTCAGAAAATATCCCCAGGCCTAGAGAGAGGCCCACTGGGGACACGCTACTCAGAAGCACACGACTTTGCACTACACAGAACTAAATCCCTCACACATGACTACTTCTCTCCCCAGCCCAGATTTTCCATGAGCTGGAAGCTGGAGTCGTATGTAACAACAGGGTACACACGCTTCACCACTTAAGTACACTCAAATCAACGTCCACATCAAACAGCTGTTATATGACGAACACGTTGGGAAGACAGAGGTTTTACCGGGCAGGGCACTGCCACCACATGGAACTTTCAGTTTAGGTGGAGATGAACTAGAAACAGGCAAACAAATGCATAAACTATGCTCAGATGTCTGTGCTGGCAGAGACAGAGGGATATGACAAAGGGTGCCTGGCCAGGATCATCAGTAGACCCTCCAGGTGAGACCCAGAGGCTGAGAAGGAGCCCGCACAAGGAGAGTGCTCCAGGCAGAAGGCACAGCAAGTGCACCACCCTGAAGAGCAAAACAGGAAAGCTGGTGTACTGGGAACCCAGAGGGCAGAGGAGAGAAGAACTGGTGATGAGGTTGAGACACCCCCCAGGTAGGCATGAAGCAGATGACAGAGATCCTTGTTAACCATGGTTACAATAAAAATACAGGGATATTTCTTTCTACGTGCAATGGAAGGGTTTAGGCAGGGTAGTTCAGGGATATTTTACTCAGGAAAAGTGGACTTAACGTGATGAAAATGAATGAGTAAATGAATGAATTGAACAAACAACTACGAAAAAAATGAACATAAGTAACCTAGGGTTTTCTCAGTGCTGAGGTTAGGCTGAATTCTTCAGGGACATAGGGACAAGAAGCCAGGGCAGCCCCAAAACTCTAGGACAATAAACTTCACACCAAACAAGACATGGAGAATACCTCCTCCACACTCAGTGCCCTGCTGGCCCCCCTCTGTGGCACAGTTCCACTCTCTGGACCCTCCTAAACTTGGCTCACCACACAGGTAGGGAAACCAGAGAGGAAATGACATCATTTGATGTCACACAGCCAGGTGACTCCCCAAGAGCTCAGGTAAAGGCAGCACTCACCAGTGCCCAGAGAACTCCTGCTGGCCTGCAAGCCTCTGGGGGGACCTTATGCCTCTCTGTCCCCCACTCTTGTCATCCTCTTTGAGATGCAGAGGGTGAGGCCTGAGAGGAAAAGGACTTTCTCAAGGTAGCAAAGAGGACCCAGACCTCTCGATTCTCATCACCAACACAAGAACAGAAATCAGCTTCAAAATCAACACTGTCCCCTGGGTGCCACAGTCACAGCCCTTCCCCACGAGGGCACCAGCCGGCCTACAAGCACAGGCATTCTCCCACCTTCACACCTGCGACAGCTGCCCACCCTCGGCACAGGGCTCCAGTTTCCATCCCACATCCCCAGCACCTCATCAGTGGAGCCGGGCACAGTGTGGGTTTCACACAAAGGGAAAAGGGGCAGAAGGAGGGCAACGAGTGGTCAGCATCATGGCCACTGAAACCAGATAGCCCTGGGTTCCAATTCTGGCTCTATTACCTAATGGCTCCATGTCTCTGAGCCTCATATTTAAAAGGCAGATGAACGTATACAACTCACAGGCTTTGGAGTTCAATAAAATCACAAATATTGAGGGTATAGCTCAGCATCCCTCTCACAAAACTGTTCACAAATAGCATTTATATCAACATGGATGTTGATGATGATGATAGTGGAATCAAAAAGCAAAGTGGGGCTGGTGCTGAGCATCTGGGCATTCCCAGTGCTCATGCAGATGAGCTTCTGGAACATATCTGTCAAAGCCAGAAGGAAGACTAGATGTTTTAGAAAGATTCCCATTTTTCTAAATAAAGTTTTCGGTACAGCCCTCAAATTAGCAGAAAATCCAGTCCCCCTGGGTTCCCAGCACCCACCCCCACCCCAGCCTCCACGAGAGCCACCTCCCTGGCTCCCACTCTAAGGCACACCTCTCATGGTAACAGGTGTTGTGGTGAGCAGCTTGTGGCTTGGGCTTTGAGCGCTAGTGTTTTCACTGCGGTAACTCCCCCCCCTCCCTCAGTGCCCAGATTGGAGGCTAGGAACATTGAAGGAGCAGAGAAAGTATCATGTGGCCAAGGCTCTGGCGAAGCTTGGTGATGACTTACCTGTGGCCATTCATTGGAGTGACTGGCATGAGGGCGTAATGAGGGTTTCGATTTGCCCTTGCCTGACCCCCAGCTAGTAGGAGTAATTAGAGACCTCTCCTCCATAAATTATGGTGCTTCCACTTCCCACCCACCCCACCCCTCTTTATCTCCTAAAGTCGCGCCACCACAGAATGAGTACACAGACACCAGCCTGGCAAGCCCTCTGCCAGCCAAGAGCTGAGCACTGGGCAGAGACTGAGTTGGGGGGCCAACTAGTGGGCCCACCCTTGGGTTACAAGAGGTGGAGTCATCCCGGAGAAGAGGTGCAACCCAACTTCCCGATCCTTTTCCACTCAAGATGAGGAAGGGCTGTGTCTGTACACATGTGTGTACATGCATGTCAGCCACACACAACCAGACACACACCAGCATGCACACCTGGGGCCCAGGCACAAATCCATTCTCTCCACAAACATCCTTTGAGCATCAACTAAGGCAGTCACTGTGCCAGGCACTGAGGGCACAGAAGAAACTGGGGCAGCAAAGAAAGGCCCTGCCCATGGGCAGTTGTGACTGTGTCACCTTCGCTTCCTGTTCCCTTTCTAGGGCAGACTCCATCCCACAGACCCTTCAACTCACCCCTGTGGCCATTGCTATTCTTAGGGTCATGCTGGGCCATTGGGGCTTCTCTACTGCATCCAGCAAAAAAGGGCTCTTAGATCAATGTCTTCCACAGCAGTCCGATTTATTAAGATCAATAATGACTAGTATATTTCTGTGTACTTCTGTGCCTGGACTTTGGGGGAACTCAGAGTGCCCAAGATGCAGGTGCAATGAGTAGCTGCCTCCCCTCCTATAAGGAGCAACCATTACCTTCTCCTTCATCACAAACACACAGGAGCTGGCTGCTACACTTTTCATGCTTGTCTTTCTCACTCTGGTCTGTGTCTTCCCCACCTGCCCCAGGCTCAGGATGCCTGTCACCTGGTCCCTACTCTTCTACTGTTTCTGCTTCAGAAGTACTCCCTGGAGTGTCCATCCCAGCCCCGGTCAGCATCAGCTGGGGCACTCTGCATAGTGAAATAAATCTGAGCATTGTTACTAACTGAGCATTCCATCCAGAGCGGCCCCTTCTCCGTCCTCACCACACAGGGTGACAAAGGGAATGAGGGGCAATGACCGTCCCACTCAGACCCTCCGCATTTGTCTTCCTGCACACACTGCTAATTTGTCATTAGATGCTACAGCACTGCACCCACTCATGTGTCCCCTAGGGTCAGGTGGCGCTGGGCTCATCAGGACCTTGTCCTCGGGCTGTCAGAACACTGTCCTTCTGGGAAGTCGATGTGGGCGGGGTCCCCCCTCCCACCATCCCCAGCCCCCATTTCAGATGCAAAGTGCACATATGGCTCATCTCCATCTTTGGGGGAGGTTCTGTCTAAAGTCCTCCCAAAGATTCAGATTGTATGACAAATCACGTTCTAGACTATCGCTACGAGAAAGGGCCGGGGCATTTGCATCATTACCCCCAGACAACAGCTTCATTAGGCTGAAAGAGAGGTTTGCAGCCGCACAAGCTCCGCCACTGACCTGGGCCTCTCACTTCCCCATTGTCTACAGGCTCCAAGGCTCTCACTCCAAACCATATGGCCCGTTTGGGCATCTCACACTGCCTTCCGGGAAAGTCAGGCATGTTGGGAAGTGCTCAGGGTAGGCCAGTGGCCTGCCCGCATGATCCCAGGTAGGATCCTCCCCCAAAGTGGTGTCAGACTGGGCTGGGAGAGAGAAACTGCCAGAGCTCAAAGGGGACCGAGCTCTAAAATAGCAGTGTGTGGGCCCAAGAAGGAAAGGCTCCTTAGCCAGAGGGCAAAGGAGATGCGAGCCTTGGCATGTCTCCTCAGACAGTGGGCAGTCAGTTGTCCCCGTACCAATGTCTGACAGCACCTTACACAGCAGTCCTCATGCTGGGACAACCCTTTCTTTACCTCTACCCTCCTGTCCCTGAGTACCTGGAGGCCCCTCGAGGCCCCAGACCCCAGGGTTACCTCCACAACAACAATAAGCAGACCCACAACCTAGCAGCCCTGCCCTCTTCCTGTCCCCAGGATCAGCTCCCAAATCCCAAAGCCCTGGCATCCAGGTGAGCCCTTGAAAAGGATGCCCTTGGGGCCAGCCTAAGGGAAGCTGGGGTACAGGGCTGCATGAGGCTCCCCAATGCCTACCTCTTTGAAACCCCACTCTGCTCCAAGCCTTTGCAAGGTTCCAAACAGACAGAAGTATACCCAGAAGCCAGCAGTCACACAGGCCTAGCTGGGGACCAGGGGAGTGGAGCACCCCTGCCTAGAGGAGGCCCTAGCTGGCTCCCAGTGGCAGCAGGAGCCAGCGTGCCTTCCTCTCATGGAGAAATGGGCCCATGTGGGCCTCGCCTGCTGTCTCTTTAAGAGAGGGAAAGAAAACCAACTCTCTGATGCAACACTTCCACTCCTCGGAAGAGGCGGATTAGGGTCAGGATTAACATTTTAAACTTACCAGACTTTCTGACTCAAAGATCTCGAGCTAATCGTATTACTATCCCTAGGATTATTGCTTTACTCGCTTCAGAACAGATTCTAAAATCAAATTGCTTAAAGTACCCCCGCCCCTTCTTGTGGCTCCTTTTGGAGGGGGGACAGGGGCTGTAGCTTGTTAAGGAGACGACTTCTAAAGTCGAAACTCACTATATCTCTCCTTCCCTGAGCCAGGCGGCAGTAATAAGACGGGCGACACGGTTCTTTTATTCCCGCCCACGCCTGCTCCTAATTCCTGGTAATTTATCCCATATTAAAACTTCTTTAAGTAAGAATGGACAAGCATCAGCACCTGCTATGCAAATGCGGCCAAATCCAGCGCGGGCCAGGGGCGTGCACGCCTGCCCGACGGCGAGCAGCCATTCAGCGCTCCCAAGGCGCCGGCGGCCCTTCATATGGAAACCGGGCCAGGTCCTGACAGATTGCGACGTGCTCCTCGGGCTGGGGGCGGGGGCGGGGGCGGGGGGCCTAGTGACAGGGCTCCCTCGGGCTTGGCAAACGGCCTGCAGGGAGTATCTGGAGCTCTACAGTGGGTTTTTCTTTACCGGTGTTTTTCTTAGACCTATCGCTGATCGGTTTTCTTAATGAAACGCCCTATTTTCCTGACAATACCTCGATTCCCCGATTCCCCTCCCCCACGTCCTGGACCTGATTTTATCCTTATTCTCTAAGGGTTAACAACCTTCCCAGGTTTTTAAGCCAACGCAGCGGTCCCCGGGGACACCTGCACTGGCCGCGGCTCTCCGGGTCTACGGCGTGGGGCTGGGGGCTCGGGGAGCCAGCCCGAGGAGGCAGGGCGCGGATCCCCCGTCTGGGCGCGGGGGATCCTACAGGATAACAAGGATTAGTTTGCTGGAGACCTTTGAAGCCATTTCTCTCCTCACGTGGCTTGAGGCTGCGGCGCAGTTGCCTCTCGTGCGGCCCTAATCCCGTCACGCGGGCAGGGCGGCGGGCGACCCCAGCGGTGAGCCGGCCCCAGCCGGCGCGCCGCCCCCGCGCGCTCTGCGAGGCCCGCGCCGTGGGGAGAGAGACCGGCTCGAGGGTCGTCTGCGCTGGGCTCGGAAAGACCTTCCAGCCAAGGAGCCTTTATTTGCGGTCCCATTAAAGAGACCAAGAAACGCCGGCTCTACAGGGCCAAAGCCGACCCGCGGCGGCGGCGGGGAAGGTGGGGGCGCCGGGGCGCGGCCGCGGCCCAAAGAGATGCAAAGTGATAAATACATTGTTTAGCGGCCGTTCGCTCGGACCCTTGGGGGCATAGAAAATGAGGCACTTTCTTCCCCCTTTAACTCTAGGGGAGTACCAATAATTCACGTATGTTATAATTCTTCATTGCCCCTAGGTAGTCTGGGAAAACTGGAAGAAAAGAAAATGCCAGAAAGTTATGGTAAAACTTAAGATGTGGCCGAAGTCGCTTTCTTTACCCCTGCTGAGAGTGTTTGAATAAGAAGAATGCTCCTGGACTGTAACAAGCAAAAAGAATGAAGAAGACAAAAGATTTCTAGAAAAGGTTTAGCTAGAAGACAAGGCAAGTGAAACTGAAGGGAGAAAAAAAAGCACTTACAATGGAACAATAAGTGTACTAATCGCTTTGATATATTATACAAGCCCAAAGACCCAAAACATTGTGTAATTATTTATAAATGACTTCTCCACTCCTGTGTATAATGCAGAGGAAAGAATAAAACTGCAGGCTACTCTCTAAACTATTTCTAAATAGACCTGGTTCAAAAGAAGGCAGAAGTGTTTGAAATAAAATAATTAATGGTGGATTTTATGGTTGTCTCATTAAAACATTTTAATTACTACAAACAAAATGCATTTGTGTTCAAACCCAACATGAATTTATGTAGTGAGCGTTAAGGCAGAGAAAAGCAAAAGGAAAACATTTCAGCTATTCTCCTTTCTCTGTGTTTATTTCTGAATATTCTCCATGAACCAACAAATTCCACTAGGATAAATTTCACTGCAACTGCTTTTTTACACAGAAGAAAACACCCTCACACAGCTTTCCCACACTTGACCCACAAGCATCTTGAGGGGGGAAATGTTTTAATCGCAACTGAAGACGTTCTTAAAAGAATTCAGAGGCATGAAAGCAGACAGAAATGAAACTGCTCGGCAAAATTAACTCTGGCTTTGGCAATATACTGTGGCAGGTGCAGCCTGGATTTCAGGAGCTAAATCTAGTGACAGCAACAGCAGGAGCTATGTTTTGTGTTTTGTTTTGTTTTGTTTTAATCTGAGCCCAGAAGATTTAACTTCAAGAAATCTACAAAAGCAAAACTCAAAACCTCTGAAGGAGATTCAGGATTGATTTTAGCCTCAAGCAGCTGATGTGACAACGATCCCAGGCCTGACTTCTGGGGGTGGGGTGAGCACCTTCTGCCTCCTCCCTTTTCCTTTCAGGGCCTGCACCCTCATGGGCCCTCCCTGCACAAGCGTGCACACCCCCCTTCGCCTCCCTGACTCTACTTTGGGCACAAAAAGGACATTGTTTCACCCTAGACTGGCCCAAACTGCAAACGCACTGCAAACCCAGGACCAGCCCAAGCACATACTGCCCACCCCCACCAGACTTGAGAACTCCAATCAATTTTGAAAAATTCTTGTAGGAAGAACAGATTTGGCTGCGGGATCACCCAGTGTGTTTTTAGAAGGCATTACTTATGCAGCACTAGAATACAGTAGATCTGCACAAGGACTTGCCCTGAAGGCCAAAGTCTATCCCACACATAGGCAGACTGTACACAACCAAACACATCAGTGCACAATGATGCCTAATACTCAAGCCAGCATCTCTAAGGTGGGAAATGCATACAGCCGGCACTGTATTTAGCAGGGCAGGGGCCAAGGGGGCCTCCATGGATTTCTGGAAACCATGGATAATTTGCCATTTTCCTTGCTCTGTCACTGAAAGACCCCTCTGTTTCCCCCCTCCTGCCTCACACCCCCCTCCCTGTCCCCCCCCTTACACAACTGTCATGGGTCATCAGTAAAGAAAATAGGGAATTGTTTCTCCTTTCCATTCCCCCAACCCCACCCTACTTCTCTTAGATGAAAATGCATATCTGTGCGTATATTTAATGAACTAAAAGGAACTGCACGCTTCTGAGTCCCACATCATCCTTCATCCCTATCTCTTGAGTAACTGCACCTTTTCCTTCCTTTTGTCTAAAAAGATTAAAACATTTTCTTTCCAAAATGCCACCCAAGAAATCAATGCCATCCCTCTCCCTATGGGTAGCTCCAGAAGGAAAATGATAGTGGAAGCTGAGCAGTTTTGTTTAGAAAGGATGGCCCTCCCACAGCTTTACTTTGTGCAGCAACTTCCATCAAAGCTGCCCCTGTGGACACATCAGCACTCCCCAACAGCCCCATAAACTCAGTGCAGCGCCCCGACGCCCTGTGCCTCACACCTGGGTGGACAAGTGGCTGAGTGAGGTGCCTGCACCACTCACCTCATCCGTTCATAAACTGCATCTGACAGCTCATGTACACTGTACAAACACACAGAAAAAAAAACAAAAACAAAAACAAAAAATCTTTGCCTGTAACCCCTTTGCATGAAGCTCAGATCTACAATGTAGGTGCCATAGCCCTCTTGAAATCAATATCCTATCTAACCCCTGGACTGGATGGGGAGTTGCAAAGCTCACCTAAAACAATTTGGGGGAAAAGCATAAAACTCTTACTCGATGGTGACCTTGCCCTCTCCAACACATTCAAATTATCGTCCCAGCACTTGCAATTCCAGGACACTGAGCCCTCAGCCTCACTGTGCCTACAGTATTCCTGAAAGAGTCTGTCAACCTCAGGCCTATAGTGTTTCTGGTCAATGAAAAGGAGGGTGGTGAGTAGGCCACTTGGTTCAGCCTCGCGTCCACAAAAGGGCTCTGAGGCTGTGCGTGCTAACATCCAGTGAAGCCACACACCTGGGCACTGAGACACTGACAGGGCCGGCGGAATAAAATGTACAAACACAAATTTAAACCTGGATCCATCTCTGGATCTCCATGCCTATAGGTATTACAATTCAATGTTTGTTTTTAAATCCTGAAATTGTTTTGTGACTAGTACAGGCTACTTTGTATTTTCACATGTTGATCACATTAATTTATTACGTACAAACATTTATAATTTACCACTATTTTCTCCTTTTGGCCCTCATTTAAAAAAATACACCAAGAATCCCAAAAGACCCTGAAAGCATCAGATGCCTTTCTCAACCCTGAGAGCTTCTCCGCCCCATCTCTGCAGAGTTGGTTCATTGGCGTGTTAACATCAGAAAGGTCCTTGCAGTAGTGAACTGAAGTCACCTTTCCCACTAGTTACACGGTGATCTTGAGGCGGATCTGCCCAGAGCAGAGCTTCGCCTTTTGGCCCCCACATGCCTTTCAAGGACCCTCCCTCCACCTCACACTCGCAGCTGTGAGACAGGCAGGCAAAGGCACAGGAGAAGCCCTAAACTTGGCAGCACGTGTGGCACCTCTGAGCTCTCACTGAAACATGCCCGATTTGCCGCAAGAGCTTGGGCAAGCATGGGATAAGAGGGTGGTGCTAAACCTAGACACTCATTCCAATATGAGGGACAAACAGGGACTCTGTGTATCAGCAAATAGTGACCATTGCATGTGGTCCAGATTTCCAGAGATTCTAACTCTGGGCATCTGAGGTAGAACCCTCCACCCCATCATTATTACCACCTCAGGGACCACTGAGAAACTCTGGTTCAATCCAGTCCCTTAGGGCATCTGTCCTCCCCACCCACTTCCTCCCCCACACCCCCAGATATGCAGCTGGATGGTTCACACATCAGGCAGCCAGAACACCTGGTGCAGCCCTCGCCACCTCAGCACCTACTGTGGTTGGATTTATTACATGCCCACATTGCATCCTATTGTGCTCTGGGAATGAGAGCTTCCACAGATGTGATCAGACTGGGCTCCAAGAGATCTGGGGACTGAGAGAAACTTTCTTCCTCCCCAGCCAGGATACATATCCTCCTAGAAGGGCCCAGCCTTTTCCTCTCGAGGAGAAAGCTCCAAGCCTCATAGAGAACAGGACTGAGCCTAAGCAACCATTTCCTTCTCACCCTCCCAGGGTTCAGCGCCATCCTCACTGAGTCCGTCGGAGGAGGCCCACCCCCACAAGCCTCAGATGCACTAATGAAAAGCACCAAGGGCAGGCACTAATGTTCAGGCAGGAGCTGCCATATGCAATGCCCAAGAGCCAGGAGCAGGCAAGACTAAGATGCTGCCTGGTTAATCCCTAAGGTGCAGGCAGAGGAGGGGACAAAGGCAGGCAAAAGCAGAGTCACTGCTACCTTCTGAGGTGCCTTTGTGCACATGTGAAAAAGCAAAATCTCTGGGTAGAGCAGTCCCCCACTAGGGCACCTGGCTTGGGAGGTAGCAGAGAGGCTGGATTTTAGCCACCACTTGCCCTGGATGCCCTTGTGCAGTAAACCACTGGAACAACTGTGATAGTGCTACTCAGAGAGAGCAGCAGGGGGAGGAGACAGAAAGGAAGAAGAAAAGCTATCACAGCCATTCAAGGCCCATCACAACTACCCCCTACCCCCTTCTCACTGGGTCCTCACAGAAGGCCCATCCAGACTGGTCTTCAGATCTGTTCCCTCGTGGGCCCTCAGCACTTCTCCCAGCCAGTGGCAGGTCACCTTTCTGTAGCCACATCTCCCCTGCCCCAAAACTGTATAAGTCTGTCTAATTTTCCACAGACACTTGGCACCGGGCAGAATGCGGAAGGCACTCACTGTATACGTACTGACTGTGACTAAAATCTGTGGGATGAGACTGAAAGGACTCCCGAGTCTGGCCCCAGTTTGACTACCAGTGACCCCTGGGGTAACCTGGGGAAAGGACCCCATCTTCCACCTCAGCTATGAGGGACAGTGGATGCATGAATAAATCTCCAAGGGTTCTGCCTGCATGGAAGACTAATCTTATGAGATTCAGAGCTCCTGGCCCCTACCTGCCAGGCTTTCCCTCCTGGTACCTCAGTGCCCAGCACAGTACTTGGCCCAGACTAGGCACAATGTGGTATATGGGTTGCCCCAGTCTCTATGTGTTGGCACCTGAGCATTTATTTAACTTGGTGCTTTATTTAGCAAACCACAGATATCAAACTTGACCAACTCAAGCAAAAAGCCCTACAGGGAAAGACCTACTATGGGGTTTCTTGTGCAACCAATGGGAAGACTGGAGAACCAGGCTTGGAAAACGGGCGCTCAAGTGTGCGCATGCGTGCGCGCGTACGTGTGTAACCACAGATGAAGGCAGGAGCAGGGAAGATCTAGGTGAGTATGCCCTCTGGCCCCTGGCCACCTCTTCCACCACTGGTCACTGCCTAGCCCTAACCAGTTGCTGCCACAACACAAATGTACTCTGAACTGCCACTAGTTCGCAGTCTAAGTCCCAACAGGGGTGTGTGACTGTCACATGCCTGTACCCTACTGCCATGAAAGGGGAAGGAGGTGATCATGCATCCAAATTCCTCAATGGGACGGCTCTTCAGGTGCAAGGCAGCCAAAAAATGACAAATGGCCACTCTGATTACCCCATTCCATGAACCAAAAAGATTCTTTCCTCCAGGAACTTAGAAAAGGAGCTATAATGTATTGAATAGTGGCTCCCCAAAAGATACATCAACCTAGAACCTCAAACTGTGAACCAATTTGGAATAAAGGTCTTTGAAGCTGGAACTAAAGTAAGGATTTCAAGATGAAATCATTCTGGATTGGGGTAGACCCTAAATCCAATGACAGGTGTCCTTACAGGAGACAGAAAAGAAGACACAGAAACACAGGAGAAAGAGGCAGAGATTGAAGTGGTGCAGTTACAAGCTAAGGAATTCCAAGCAGTGCCAGGAGCGACCAGAAGCCAGGAGAGGCACAGAACAGAGTCTCCCTCAGAATCTCCAAAAAAGAGCCCACCTGCTGACACTTTGATTTCAGAATTCTGACTTCCTGAACTGTGAGAGAATAAATTTCTGTGGTTTTAAGGTCCCTAGTTTGTGGTAATTTATTATGGCAGTCGGGAAAATAATACAGAGGCCCAGGGACAACATCAAGTTGAAGCTAGTCTGGGCTGCGGGAAGCTGAAGCAGGGAGAAAAACAGAGGCAGGCAGAACTGGGGACCCCTATCTACTACTGCAGGCTTACTCAAATGCCAGAAACTCACAGGTTTCTTGAGATGCCTAGTAGCACCAATTAATTTCCCTTCTTGCTTGAGCTGGCTAAAGCCACTTTTTATAACTTCTAACACAACAACAGCCTTTATATATGCTTACAGCCTCCCCCACCCCTAGGTAGGGGGACATGTGGCATGCAGCAAGAGACAGGAGGACTGAGTAGAGCGTCCCCCCACCCCCAGCCAAAAGACAAGCACTGGTCAGCCAGCCAAGGTGGGCTCTGCCTCCAGAGAGGGCCCCTCCAGAAAGGGGACAGCGTCCTAGTCAGCTCTAAGGACAGCAGGCCAGGTAAAGGACTGAGGCCACCACCCAGATATCATGGGGAGGGGGATAAAACTTTGCTAAAAGGTGTTCCTTTTTTTTTCCACCGGGCCACCATAACTGGGTGCTATTCTTCAGTGATGGTTTTCTCCTAAGTAAGTACCAAGCTGGAGGTGTCTGGGCCTCTACTGCTCCAGGTGGAGCACTGGTGACCAGAGAAAAGCCACTCCTGACAAGTAGAATGAAAACCTGCTACAACAGGAGCCCCACTAAGGGAAAAAGAGGAGGGGTGCTTGCTACCCTCTCTCCCGAGCCAGGAAAGCCCTGTCCCCTTGTTAGCTCCCACTGGAAGGGGCCTCACAGGATGTAAGCACGGAGATGCAGGGCAAAAGGGAGGTGCAGGTTGGGGAGGATTCCCTGAGGGAAGGAGATTTCCACAGCGTTGGGGTTTGTGGGGAGGTGTTGGGGAGGTCAGCCAAAGCTCCATCCAACTTGAGAAATCAGCCGTTCCTTTACTCTCAGCACTGTTCCCCCGCCGCTGCTCGCCACCGCCCCCCACGCCTGGTGAAGGTGAGCAGGGCCATTCCCCAGTCTATTTGGACAGGGTTTTCGCCGGGTTGTAAGGGCGCTGCATTTCATAACCATTCATCTGGCGCTCCGCTACAAAATCACCGTGCCAAGTGTCCCACGAACATCTCACATTATCCTCAGCAGGGTAGACCTTGTGCCCCAATTTGCAGATGAAGAAAGTGAAGTCAAATCACTTGCCTAAAGTCAAGCTACCACTAAGCAGCCCAAAAGAGGAAGGAACTCAGGATCCCAGCTGGCTCCAGGTTTCCGCTACTCGCTGCGCTGCTCACACTTTCCTGTGCCCCGCCTCCCCATCTTACCCCAGCGAGGGGCACCGGGCCCGCCCCCGGAGAAGCGTGCCTCGGCGGCTAATCGCGGGCCACCCCCGCCTCCATTTTCGCTGCCTGGAGACGCCCCGGCTGGCTTAGTCCGAGACGGCTCCCCGGGCTGCGCGACACCGCCGATTGGCCCGCGGTAATTACGGGCACGCTCCGGGAGGGGGGAGGGGCAGGGGCGGCCCCCCGCGAGCATAAATTATGCAAATACCCGGGCGCCGCACGGGGCTGACCTGCCGCCTCGCTCCTTTCACGGGGGCTGCCTCCGGGGCGGAGGTGGCCAAGGAGGGGGGCGCCCATTGTTGTGCCGGGTACTTAAGGGGTCCTGAGGCCGGTCGTGTGCCACACTCGGTACTCACACGAGCTGATCTGATTGCCGGCGAGATCACTCGGGAGACCGGCTGGAGCGTGGTCCCTGCAGGCAAGTCGAGGAGGAGAGGCCAAGTTCCCGGTGCGCCCGTGCACCCTTCCAGGCCTTCGTGCCCGTGCCCGCAGCGGGCACACAGTAAGAACGGGCTGTTCGGAAAGTAAGTGCGCTCCGGCGGCCCTGCCCTCAACCCAGGCTTCCTGTCCTGTAAGTGCTCTCTAATCTGTCCGTCGATCCTGCCCGACGCAGCGATGCCAGCCCCTCTGGAGACGTGCCTCTCAGACCTCGATTGCCCCAGCAGCAGCAGCGACCTGTCCGGCTTCCTCACCGACGAGGAGGACTGTACCAGGCTCCAACAGTCAGCTCCTGCCTCGGGGCCGTCTGTGCCGGCCCACAGGGGCGCACCCGCGATTCCTGGGGCGTCCGATACTCCCCGGGCACAGGAAGAGGAGCAGGAGCGGCGGCGGCGCAGGGGTCGCGCACGGGTGCGCTCCGAGGCACTGCTGCACTCACTTCGCAGGAGCCGGCGTGTCAAGGCCAACGACCGCGAGCGCAACCGCATGCACAACTTGAACGCAGCGCTAGACGCGCTGCGCAGCGTGCTGCCTTCCTTCCCCGACGACACCAAGCTCACCAAGATCGAGACGCTGCGCTTCGCATACAATTACATCTGGGCTCTGGCCGAGACTCTGCGTCTGGCTGACCAGGGGCTGCCCGGGGGTGGTGCCCGGGAGCGCCTCCTACCACCACAGTGCGCCCCCTGCCTGCCCGGGCCTCCAAGCCCCGCCAGCGATGCTGAGTCCTGGGGATCCGGTGCCGCCGCCTCCTCTCCACTCTCTGACCCCAGTAGCCCCGCCGCCTCCGAAGACTTCTCCTACGGTCTCGGCGACCCCCTTTTCTCCTTCCCCGGCCTGCCCAAAGACTTGATCCAGACGACGCCCTGTTTCATCCCTTACCACTAAGCCCTTTTTGGACACCGTTACCTCTCCCCTCCCCCTGGCAACAGACAGTAGTAGATGGCGCACCAACTGTGGCATCCGGACCCTCAGTCCAGGCCGGAGGGAGTAAGCGGGAGCTCTTAAAGGGATGGGGGATACCTGAGCCGCTTATTAGGTCGCTGCACCCTCGCCATGGCTTCCCCTTGGTCTGTTTCTCCAGCCCTCGGCCCCAGGCGCCTCCTGCCCACCCCTAGACAGCCTTTCCTTTTGCACTTTCTGAACTCCACAAAATGGCCTTTGTGGCTGGCTCAGAGCTGACCCCAGCCACCACTTCAGCGTGATTTAGAAAAGGGACAGATCAGCCCCTGAAGACGAGGTGAAAAGTCAATTTTACAATTTGTAGAACTCTAATGAAGAAAAACGAGCATGAAAATTCGGTTTGAGCCGGCTGACAATACAATGAAAAGGCTTAAAAAGGAGAGACAAGGAGTGGGCTTCATGCATTATGGATCCCGACCCCCACCACTGCAGGCTTTGCTCTAGGAAGAACCCCAGACTCTTGCGTAGCTATTCAGGCACTGGGTTGGAGAGTACTTTAATTTATTCAAGATGCTTCATTCATATGAAAATGTATTTTTGTACATAAAGAGTTTATTCTATTATAATGAGCTATCAAAGTTTACATTTTTGTACTGCAGATGTTTCATGTAAATAAAAACTAAGTCACCAAGTCTCTGGCCTAATGTTGGTGTCTCTCTGGGGCCTTTCTTCCCTTCCCCTGGCAGTTCAACCACTAATGTGAAACACTATCCCAACTCACTTTCAAACACTCCAGTCCTGTTTCAAAAACAATTTAAAATAAACTACACCTGATTTCCACCATGGAATGGATAAAGATAGACCAGGGAGTTTGATCTGCCATTCCCTTTCACCTTGTAAACACAAGGGAGATCTTGCAGGTTTCCCATAAGCCAATTAAGACTTTTTAGTGGGGATTTAGGCCCAGATACCCAGCTACCTGTAGAGGTAGGGGCGGTGGGAGGCCCATTCTTTTGAGGAACTCCACATCAGCTGGCTCTGTGTTTCAAAGAGAAGGGGATTAAAAAGATCAATACAGTGTGACCACTGCCTAGGAAGTCCCAGTGACAGGTGGGCCTAGCCTGGGCAAGCATAAGGGTCCACTCTTGTAACAGCCTATTTAGAAGGGGAAATTGATTGGTAAACAATGCCTCTGAATTGTTGCCCATTGCGGCTGGGATCACCCTGACTGAGAGGTGTGGGACAAATTACATTGGTGTGGTGGCCCTGGGTGAGGTGTGCAGCTGCCTAAAATTGTGAGGTAGGGTGGCTGCATCTCCTCTCACCCCCCGCCACATACACATGCCGTGCCCACAGTGGAGGTGGGGGCACCTGTAGTGGGCTCAGTCCTGGCTTGCTCAGCCAGTCCTGGGGGCAACAGCCAAAGCTTTCATTTGCTGCCAGAGAAATCAGCCACCCAAACTCAGTGGGGATTTTTCTGGCTGCAGTGTATTTCTCTGTTGTTTAACAATTAGCTAACAGCACTGGCCAATAGTGGCTTTTGTTTTAAATTTCAGAATGTGGATACTTGCAGTTCCAACTTGTCTATTCCCCCAGCTCACAAGTTATCCTACACTGGGACCAGAACATTTCACCCATTGGGTTGCCCCTTTTTGGGAATACAATTATTTAGTGGGAGGGGGTATACATGAGTTTAGGAAAATAGTATTCTACAGTGTTAGAGAAATCAGATCCATTTAGGAGGGGAATAGAAGCAGAGAGCCAGAAGTAATGCCACTAACAGCATTTCCCGTGTGGAAGTGCTTTCCTTCCTCCCACATGTGTCCCAATGAGTTGGAGCCACAGATGCACAGGCTGGGCCCCCAACAGGCATCACTAAGCCCAGCCGTGGGCAAGGAGCCCTCTTTCAGATAAAAAATGCTCCTTTTGGAAAGTTCTGGAAAGTTGGATACCTCTCTAACTGCCCTCAGAGCAGAGACAAAGAGTTATCCCAGAAAAGCTTTAGATGTTATGAGGGCTCAGAACAGAGTTGCTTCTGCTAAAACTCCAAAGAAAAAGTTGTGTCTCTTGAATGACCCTGCCTGGGGCCCTGCTCTATTGTCTGACTCAGAATTAATTCACTCGACTAGCTTTGCATTTTCCTATAGCAAAGGACACAAATGGTCTGCATCAGATTATCTGTTCTTGGTGCATAGGATGCTGGAGAAGTGACCATCTCCAGCTTTCTAAGGGACATAGGCTGGGTATGGGAGAAAGGCAGGTCCCCTATGGGGCCTCTGCTCAGCCACGATATAGGTGCACGCTTGGGCCAGAGGAAAAGAACAGCCCATTATATTTATCATTGTCCAAAATCTTTGGGGAAACCAGCAGCAAACACCACAAATGCCCCTGCAGCTCATGGCTACGGTAGGAGCTTTGTCTCATACAACAGCACATAGTCAGCCCTGAAAACAGAAAATGTTGCCACCCTGGGACTGAAGAAGAACAAACCATATTCCAAACTTTGTTGCCAAAATAGGCTAATGTCTCAAGTGCACAGCACCTTCCATGTAAAGAAACATCTTTAACAACATGGATTGCTGAGGGCATTCACCCCTGCCAGTTAATACTGTTCTTCCAAGGACACAAGTATGTATGTGCAGCTCTTGGAGCTCCCAAATAGAAGAAAAGAAGAAAGGCAATTAAAAAATGCTTATCCTCAGCTCTTTCTTCCTGCAGCAAACTCCTGTTTGTCCACTGGCATCTGGGAAGGCAGACTGTGGGTAACTGGAGTATTCTAATCAATTACAGAGCATAGAACTTCCCACTGACAGCGAAGTTTCACTTCCTCAACAGGATCTTCACTGCAGAATTATCAGGCATTTAGGAAGGTTTATTTATTCTCTATCCTGATCCATTTTGCTTCTGTCCTGGTGTACCATGTCTATTTTACAGCCTGCTCCCAAGCTTTTGAGAAACCAGGATGGGAAGACTGGGATGGCAGAGCACAATGAAGCATTTACTCAGTCTCTTATTTCTTTATTTAAATATATTGTATTGATTATGCTATTACAGTTGTCCTAATTTTCCCACTTTGCCCCCCTCTACCTGGTACCCCCTTCCCTCCAGCAATACCACCCCCTTAGTTAATGTCCATGGGTCATCCATATAAGTTCTTTGGCTTCTCTATTTTCTATACTGTTCTTAACATCTCTCTGTCTATTTTGTACCTACCAATTATGCTTCTTAATTTATGCACCCATCCCCCCATTCTCCCTCTCCCCCCCCCCAAGTTCATAGTCCTCCAAATGATCTCCATATCTATGATTCTGTTCCTGTTCTGGTTGTTTGCTTAGGTTGTTTTTTTAGATTCAATTGTTGATAGTTGTGAATTTGTTGCCACTTTAGTGTTCATAGTTTTGACCTTCTTTTTCTTAAGTCCCTTGTACATTTCACATAATAATGGCTTGGTAATGATGAACTCCTTTAGCTTTACCTTGTCTGGGAAACACTTTATCAGCCCTTCAATTCTAATTGACAGCTTTGTTGGACAGAGTAATCTAGGTTGTAGATCCTTACTTTTCATCACTTTGAATAGTTCTTTCGAGCCCCTTCTAGCCTGCATGCAGTTTCTTTTGAGAAATCAGCTGACAGTCTTATGGGAGCTCCTTTGTAAATAACTCTCTGCTTTTCTCTTGCTGTTTTTAAGATTCTCTCTTTATCTTTAACCCATGGCATTTTAATTATGATGTGTCTAGGTGTGGTCTTCTTTGGGTCCAACTTGTTTGGGACTCTGTGTGCTTCCTGGACTTATATGTTAATTTCCTTTGCCAAATTAGGGAAGTTTTCTTTCACTATTTCTTTCAAATAAGTTTTCAATTTCTTGCTCCTCCTCTTCTTCTTCTGGCACACCTATGATTCAGATGTTGGTATGTTTGGAGATGTCCCAGAGGCTCCTTATACTATCCTCGTTTTTTTTTTTTAATTCTTTTTTTCTTCTTGCTGTTCTGGTTGAATGCTTATTTCTTCCTTATGTTCTAAATTGATGATTTGAATCCTGGCTTTCTCTCCTCCACTGGTGGTCTCCTCCACTGGTAGTAGGTTTTTCTTTATTTCACTTAGTGTAAACTTCATTTCTCCCTTTATGTTGTTGCTGTATTCAATGAGTTCTCTGAGCATCCTGATTACCAGTGTTTTGAACTCTGCATCTGGTAGTTTGGTTATCTCCATTTTACTTAGTTCTTTTTCTGGAATTTTGTTCTGTTCATTCATTTGGGCCATATTTCTTTGTATCCTCAATTTAGCAACCTCCTTCTGTGTTTGTTTCTGTGTATTAGTTAGAGTTGCTTTGACTCCCAGTCTTAGTAGCATGGCCTATGTAGAAAAGGCAACTGTAAATTGTGTGGGGCAGAGCCTTAGATAATTGCCAGGGTAGAGCAACCCACTTCATTGCTTTGTGGCTCTGTGACGGGGGGAGGAGTCTCACACAGGGGACTTTGCTGCTGCCTGTCTTCTAGAGGTTTGCCTGGCACTTGCCCCATTCCCAGTCACTTCACTCACTCCCCGTATGCTGTTACCTTCCAGCTGTAGCTCTGGTGGTACATCCCAGAGTGGTTGGGTTTGCATATGTTCTAAGTTCATGCAGGCCCTTTAAACAGAGTCCCCTAAAAATCCAGCATTTTTTTCTGCCATCGCAACTCCCACTGGTTTTTACAGCCAGAAGTTATGGGGATTTATTTCCCTGGTGCTAGAACCCTGGGCTGTATGGTTTGGCCTGGGGCTGGGATCGCTCTCTTCCAAGGTATCCCTCCCAATTTTTATCCACCACACATGAATGACCATTACAGTGCTGCCACCACCTCTCCGTGACACACCTGTCTCAGCATTTCTCTACCCATCTCTGTGACTCCGCCCCTCCCACCCATCTGGATGAATGTGGCTTCTTTAGAAACTTGGTTTTTGGACTTCCATACAGCTCAATTTTCTGATGGTTCTGGATGTTATTTGTTTTGAGATCTAGTTGTAATTCTTTCTATGGTCATGCAAGGAGGTGAAGTGTATCTACCTACGCCTCTACCTTGACCAGAAGTCCTCTCATTTCTTGAATGATCATTATCAAGCCCTGCTGTAGGATGAGTACAATTCCAGACACAGGGGTGACCAAGCCCAAGTCCACCCACAAGGAGCTTATCTGTTAGTGGGGAAAGATAAAAATTAACTAATGACAAATTGTGGTAAATGGTGAGAATAAAAAAATTAAGTAAAATAGGGGATGATGGAATGCCAGGGTGAGAAGGAGGTTGCTCTTTTAAAAAGATGGCCAGGGAGGAGCTTTTAATGACATGACATTTGAGGAGAGGCTCAGCGGCAGAGAGAAGGCAGCAAGCCATAGCAGGATCTGGGGGAGCACCCCAGGAAGAAGTCCCCAAGAGTGGAAAGCCCCAGCCATGCCCCTATAAGAGAGGGACGAGTAGGCCGACATGACTGGAACAGAGGGCACGAGAGGAACAAGGATAGAGACAGACAGGGGCTCTGTAAATCACAGTGAGCTTTGTAAACTACTATAAGGACTTCAGGGTTTTTTTCCTCAAGGTAATGTGAAGGTTGAAATCAGGAGTGATACAAATTGACTTATATTTTTACTTAATTTTTTTCAAATTACAAGAAAAATTTTATTTAGAAAGTTATAGAGGTCATAGAAGTGAGCCAGCTGAGTGGATGTATGGTGAATTATGCCTGAAACTGCCCACTTAGACACCCAAAGCAAAGATGGAGACACCAGCTGAAGTGCCCATAAGATATAGATAGATTGGTACTCAGGAGAACAATAACTTGTTCTGGACTGCGGGGACCAAGACAAATGCCTCCAAGAAAATTCATAACTACTTCTCCTACTCAAAGAAACCTGATAAACACATTTAGTACCAAAAACCTAGAGCAGGCTCTTCCTAGAACAAAATCCAGATGCCTTGTATCACACTTAGGCTTGGACCATAAGAGCCCTCCCATCATTCCCCAAACACAGCAAGGCCCTTCATGGCTCTGTGTCTTTCTACCCACTTGCCTCCTATCTGGCTACCAACCTCTCACTCAACCTTTAAACTGCAGCTCCAATGGGACTTCTTCGGTGAAGCCTTCTCAGCCATCCTAAGCCAACTTAGTGCCACCATCTGTCTCTGGGCTCCTCTCACTCAGGTCACTCTCCTGATCACTGCCCACACTGAACATGGGTCAGTTTCTGAGGGCCTTTAGACTGCTTAAACCCAAGGTACATGCCTGAGTCCTCTACGTGCCCCCAGAGCCTGCATCTCCTCCTTCATCAGGTTCCTATGGGGCAGTTCACAACTTCACTGGAAAATCATCAAAGTGGCACTCAGTCTTCCTGGGAGGGTTTGAAGGTGGCCCGGGCCAAAAACGGGTAAGATCGTTTTGTTTCATCTTTCACCTTGTCCCAGCCATTTCTCCTGAAGGAAGAAGACCATGACCCTGCAGACAGCACCAGGGGAGGGAAGCAGTGTGTGGGGCAGAAGTTCAGGCATCTGCCCAGGAAGACGCCAAAAGAATTCATCATTTTGTTTTCGTTTCTACCAGAGACCTGCCCAAAGGTGACCAAAACTACTGTGCAAAACAATCATCCAGGAAACCTTTCTTCAGAAAATTCAGTTGCATGAGTTCCACCTCCAAATATCTAGAGTGAAGCTCCAGCATTTGAATTCATTAAGAAGTTGCACAGATATCTGATATAACAACAGGATTGAGAACCCAAGGTCTTACCAGGCCCTGTACCTCCCACAAGGTCCAGTCTATTCCCTAGGTGACCCAATAAATTGGAGCCCAAGTGCAGACACGTGGAGAGAGCCACCTCTGTACACTTCCCTCACATGTACCTGGCGCACACACAAGGGGATGGTTCTGGGCCTCTCTCCTTTCAGATTTCTTGCCATCTTCACAGGACTAACACCAAGGATGGGACCAGTAAACCTGTTTTACAGTGATTCCCAATTACTCCAAACCCAAAATCATTTTAGATTTCACTTGTTTGGAGCCTGATAACAGAAACTGTTGGTCATTCACTAAAAACCACCCCTCTTCCTAGGCACAAGACAACATTACATTTTCCAGAATTCAAGCATGATCCTGTGATTGGGCTCTTCTCACTGGATCATGAGTGAAAATGTCATAAGCCACTTCTGGAGCTATGTCTTTATGATGATGGTAGGAACCTATACTTTTGTGTAGAATGTAGGAAGCTTACAAAGTATATCATTCCCAGTCTAAAAATGAGAAAAAGCCATAAATCTATAAAATAACTGTTCCTTAGCTAATCAGAGATGTGAGGTCATGAGACAATAAAATAACATGAATCATGAGAGAAAAGCTCCTCCAAGGGGAGACAGGGCATGTGAATTATTTCACCTTGGACAAAGCCTAGGGGAGAGAAGTGGCTGCCATACAAAGAGGCCAGAAGAAACCAGCTAAAATCTTAATAAAATCTTAAAAGCAAAATGTGAACTAGAGGGGCAGTTTGGAAGAGAAGGTTTCACAAGCTCTTACCACAGGTCCTCACAAGAAAGATCAGGCCAGGGCAGGAGACCAGAGGGAGTCTCCTAGGTGGTGAAGGTGTCCCAGAAGTGACTGCTGCTTGGGAATAGGCACAAGCCCCACTCACTTCCCCTGATACACTATCAGCAAAGCAAAAGTGGTAAGCCACCAAAGAAAGGGCATTATCTTCTGCAGAATACAGACCAAGGTCTATTGCTTTTGTGGAGAAATAGAAAGACCTACCTATCTCTGGTAGAGGGGTAGGAAACTGCCTCACCCTCAGGACAAAGGCAAAGATCAACTGCTGGTAGAGAAGATATAGCACAAAACACCCTCTCTTCTTAGGGGGAGGGCCAGGGTCCTATACCAAGACTAAGCAAAGGTCTGCTACTATGGGGGTGATACAGGAAACTCCTTCTCAAGAACAACCTCACCTACAAGGCAGAGTTTGGAAGAGAGAAGAGCTGAAATCCCCACCCAGGAGGCCAAGATGCACAGGACTTGCCAAAGACTAAGGCTGGCCCCACTTTTGAACTTAGCATTGAGTAACACACAGCATCAGCCTAGTACTGGTGAGAGGCAAGAGCATGGAGAGAGACACACCTCCAAGGCACAGGCAGGCAAGGATGGCTGGAAGCCAAGGGTGAACAGGAGCACTGAGAAAAAACCTCTGGCACTCCCCTCAGTAAAAGTGCATGGTAAAGAGAGATCACTTCCAAAGAAACTAGAAGTCTGTGGTGCACTGAAGGTAATAACAAGAAAACACAAACTAAGCTCAGCTCCTGACTAGACTGACCGACCACTGTCTCTCTGTATTAATTGCATGACAACAGAAGAGGTGTGTCCAGGAATAAAATTATGTATCTTAGTGCCTACTGCTCCTCTACACATGCTATCCAGCATTAATTAAAAATTAAAAGATACACACACACACAAAGAAAAACAACCCATTCTCAAGAGATGTTACAATCAACAGATCCAGAGTCAAATATAACCCAGATGTTAAAATTTTCAGATAGGAAATTTTAAAAAACTATGATTAATATGTTAAAGAATCTAGTGGAAATAGTGGACAACATGCTTGTGTTAGTCAGGGTTCTCCAGAGAAAGCAAACCAATAAGACAGGTCAACAAATGAGGAGATTGATTATAGAGACTGGCTCACGTGGTTATGAAGGCTGAATGGTCCCAAGAGAGCTGATGATTTGATTTAGCCAGAGTCTGGAGGCCTAAGCATAGGGGGCCAATGACGTAAGTCCCAGGCTGAGTCTAAAAGCTCTAGAACCAGGAGCACAGTGTCCTAGAGAAAGAGAAAATAGATGCTTCAGCTTAACCAGAGAAAGCCAGTTCATGCTTCCACTACCTTTTGTTGCACTCCAGCCCTTGATGGATAGGCTCATGCCCACTCACAGTGGAGAAGTAGGTCTATTGTTACAGTGGTTTCCCTTTATCCATGGGGGGTTTGGTCCAAGACCCCTAGTGGATGCCAGAGATTGCAGAGAGTACTGAGCCCTCTATATATTATGTATCTTCCTATACATACATACCCTTGCACTGAAAGAAAGCACTTTACAGCTTCTCTTTGGCACATTTGAATTGCCAGCATGACCACCCTCGCACTTTGGGACCATTTACACAAGCACCACGATACCATGACAGTAGGTCTGATAACCCAGATGGCTAGGAAGTGACTAGTGGGTGGCAAGTGTCTACAGTGTGGAGATGCTAAACAAAGGGATATTTAGCAATATATCCCCAGTGGACTGCCACAGGCTGTGACAGATTTCATTACACTACTCAGAATGGATCACAACTTAAAACTCATAAATTGTTCATTTCTAAAATTTTCTATTTAACATTTACAGACTCTGGCTGACCACAAGTAACAAACTGTGAAAGCAAAACCACAAATAAGGTGGAACTACTATACTCAATCTACTGATGCAAGTGCTAATCACCTTCAGAGACACCCGCACAGACACACCCAGAAACAACGATTTATCTGGGCATTCCTTAGCCAAGTCAAGCATATGCATAAAATTATCACTATGCTTAAACAAACTGGAAATTTCAACAGGGAAATGACCACTATCAGAATGAGTCAAACTGAGATGGTAGAAAATAAAAGGTGATTTCAGAGATGATGAATTCCTTTCACTGGTTCATCAGTAGCCTGGACATAGCTAAGAAAAGACTCCACGACCTTGAAGAAAATGTAAGTAGACATTATCCAAACTGAAATACACACAAAAAGTGGGAAAACCAAAAATAAGAAAAAAGTGGGAAAACCCACAACAGAACAGGGTGGCTCAGTTGGTTAAAACATCATTCTGTACACCAAAAGTTTGTAGGTTCAATCCTTGGTCAGGGCACATACCTAGGTTTCAGGTTTGATCCCCAGTCTGGGTGCATACAGGCAGCAACCAATCAATATTTCTCTCTCACATGGATGTTTGTTTCTCTCTCTCTCTCTCTCTCTCTCTCTCTCTCTCTCTCCAAGAACAATAAGCATATCCTTGGATGAGGATTTAAAAAAAATTTTAAATCAAAAAATTTTTATGAATTCAAAAAGTATGAACCATTAAAAAATTGATAAATTAGACTTTATCAACAATTAAAAACTTCTGCTCCTCAAAGACACTGTAGAGAAATGAAAAAATAAACCATAAACTGGGAGAAAATACTTGCAAGACACATTCTGATAAAGGACTGGTATCCACCAGAATATATAAAAAACTCTGACAAGAAAACAACCCAATATAAAAACTGGCAAAAAAAAAAAAAGTTGTACACTCCACTAAAGGAGAGATAATTTTGGCAAAAGAGAACATGAAAAGATGTTCAATACAATTAGTCACTAGGGAAATGCAAGTTAAAGCCACAGTGAGATATCGTGACTCCCCAATTCTTAGAATAGCTAAAATAAAACAGTTGACAATACCAAGTGCTGCCTCAGATGCAGAGCAACTCAGACTTCTATACTTTCTTGGTGGTAAGGCAAAACAATACAACCAGTTTGACAGTTTCTTATACAGCTAAACATGCATTGACTATATAACTCAGCAAACCCACTCCTAGGTATCGATATAAGAGAAATGAAACTGTATGTTCACACAAAGATCTCTATACAAATGTTTGTGTTAACTCCAAAAACTAGAGAGTCTAGGCACCAAGCAATGGGAAAATGGATCAAGAAATGGTCATATATCCAACCAAAAGCAGTTGGTCGATAGATGCAAGGATATAAATGAATCTCAGAGGCATAAGGCTGGGTGAAAAAAAAAGCCAGACTCAAAAGATTATATGATTCCATTAATATGGCATTTGAGAAAAAGCAAAATGATAGGCACAGAAATAAGATTACTGATTTCCAGGAAAGAGTCAGGGAGAAGATTAATTAGAAGTGAAGGGGTAATGGAAATATTCTATATCTTGATTGTGCTGGTGGTTATACAATTGTCAATACTTCATACAACTGTACATGTTCAAAGAGTGAATTTCATTTCATGTAAATTACACTTCAGTGAGCCTGACTTCAAATACGAAACACTGATTGTGGAGCGGGGCGGGTCCTCTTCTACATGCTGTGCTCTCTTCCCATGATTGTCACCTGAACACGATGCAACCTAGCTTCAACCTCAAGGTCAATGATGATGTTCAAGCTAGTGTCGCTTTAAAGGGTTTTCAAACACCAGTCTCTCATGAGAAAAGTACAGATTGAGGGGATATATTTAGTAACTTTTATAACAATTTATATAAGTAACATTATGCCTGTTGTCTTGTATGTCTTTAGGGGGTCTTCCCTTCATTTTTCCCAGTAATTCACTGTTATCATTATTTTTAAATGCTTAGTCTGGAGTGGGTTTAAAATGTTCAAAAACGGGTCCTTGACCATACACAGTTTGAAAAGCACTGCCTAGGGCATGGTGGAGTGACTTGGGAGTACCCTCAACCCTGAAGGGATGTGTGAAGCAGGGCCACCAACATCCTGGAATACTCCTCTTGGACTGTTTTGTGAATGAGTGATACATTTTGTTTTTTCAGTCTTGGCATTATTGTGTGTCTCTGGCATAGGAGCTGAACCTTACCCTGTCTGGGACTGTCACAGAGGCGTGCTATCTACTGACTCAGAGCCAAGCTTTAGTCCCACAAAGAGCTGGAAGCAAGTTCTTTTCAAGAAAGCGCAGGCTCAAAATGTATAGAAAAACAATCAAGGTAAGCATTACTTTTCACACCATAGAGAGCCCCCCAAGAAAGAGGAGGTAAGAGTGAAAGTTCTCACTTCAGTGGGGTTCAGGCAGGCTGACAGAAAAGATGGAGCAGGGGGCCATCCCAACAGTCGCAAGTCATCAGCAAGTTGTCAGCAGAATGTGGCTTTCCCAGGACAACCATGGGAGGAAGAGGATTTGCATCAGCAAGCACAGCAGTAGCAGTTTGAACAACTGCAGCTGCCCAGAAAGGCGGCTCTTGGGACTCCCTTCCATTGGCCACCTGGGAATGAGCGCCTCTATTACTGAGGGTGTTCAGGCAAGGTAACTCACCACTACAGTTCTGCTAGTTCCTAAGTGTTAACTTCTTTTCACCCTGTCTTCTTGTCTGTAAAGCAGAGGATAATGATGGTACCTACCCATATCAAAGGATTTTCCAAGGTTTCAACAGCAAGTAATTCGTGTAAAGAGCTAAAACTGCCTAACTCTTTACAAGAGCCTGATGAATTTTAACTATTGATTGATTTATCTGCAAGCCAATTAGCTTTGTAATGAGATGATTTTTCTTTAGTCACCAGATGGTCCCTATGGTACTTGAAGGTTGTAGGCCTTAGATACAAACCTGGCTAGGGTAACTTGATTCTAAAGCAGCAATTTGAATTTAGGGGCCAATGCTATACTTCAAATGTAAAATTATGGTTAGGGGATTTAGGAGGGATATTAAATTATACCCAGTTATGGTCTGGTTACAACTCAGACTCAAATCTCACTGCCTTTAAGAACTCTTTACCTTAAGCATGAGTACATGAGTACAGTACCTTCCAGTGTATAAAGCAATTACATCCATCATGGGATATTAGCCTCCCAATGTCCAGTGAAGTAGAAAGGATTATTGTATCTATAGCACAGATGAGGCAAGGGGCTCAGAGGTTAAGTGGCTCACCCAAGGTCATGGGGTTAATGAGAGGAGAAGGTGGGGCTCAGAGCTGCATCTGGTTCCAAGCTCTTCCCCTTTTCTCCCAGACACTTTTCTGTCTCTCCAGGCTTGCCTCACCTGACCCAGAGCACACCTCACTACACAGTCATTTATACACTATGCTTTGTAACCAAGCAAAAAAATTAACAACAACAAATATACAATTAGGTTAAACCATATAAAATTGCTGATATTTGAACTCCAGAAATGGCGATTTCATATAATCCAGCCAAACAGCTAATACTTGTGTGGATATTTACCAGGGGGGTTAGGCACTAAGCTAAGCACTACATAATTACACTGGCTTGTCTAATCATAACAACCCTATTATCTCCATTTTAGAGAGGACAAACCTGAGGCCACAGTTACAACATTAATAAGTGATGGGAGCAGAACTTAAATCCAGGCATTTGAGTCTAGAGTAGAAGCACTTAACCACTGTACTGCCCTATCATTTATTTCCCCAATAGGAAGACACAAGCTCCTAATGACAGGACTCCACAGTATAGTGCTGCATGTAACATGTGGTACTCATTCATTCATTCATTCATTCAGCAAATCTAAGGTCTCACCAGGCTTCTTTTGAGACTATTCTGCATGAGTCTCAAGAGTTTCTACACATATTGTGAGCAGAGGCACTGATTGCTCTTTGTTCCAGAGTACTTTTGAAAGATACTTATATACTGAACTGCCTTGGAAGACAGAGATAGTGTCTCCCTCCAGAGCACAGGGCAGATAGACTGTCCGGTATAAAAGAATCAGTTTTCCAAAGCTCAGAGTTCCTCTCCAGTAACTCACTGTATAGGTGTCACCTAGCCCTCTCATGTCACCCTAGAGAAATCAGGGCTTAGGGAAGGATCACAGTAAGGCTGATACTCTCGTAACTGCTACTGCTGTGAGTAATAACCTATCTTTTGCCTCTGACCCAAGAGTCTCATATCTTCTACCAGCAAGAAACTAGCAGGGTAACTTGTTAGCTTCCAAGTAGGATATAATCTCAGACTTAAGAGTTCTCGATGGTACTATGCAAGTGCTGGCCAAATGAATGAAAGCATATAATGAGCACTCTTTGCATACAGCGCACTGTGCCTCAAACATTGTAATAGTGTTTCTCAGGGAGCCCTGGCTGCCACTGCCAGAGAAAAAAGTAATGTAAGGAAACAGCCAGGAGTGTGGGTCTGGTCTCCCTTGGCTGACCACTGATTCTGCAAAACAGCCACATCAACACTAGCCTTTATTAAGAACTAACTGTGTGTGTGGCTTCAATTTTCTGAATCCATAGTATCTACCTAGGAGCACATGTAAGTCCTCGTTGAGCAAAGGATCCACTTGGCTATTCATCAAATATTTATGATGACCTACTACATGCCTGGCTCTGTTCTTGGATTTGGGAGAATGAGACAGATGGAATATCTGCTGCCATGGATTTATCAGCTGATGGGAGAGACCATCAACACACAAAATATCAGATAGTGACAAAAAGCTCCGTGAGGATTTAAAAAGGAAAATGTATTAAAAGGTGAGTAAACCACTTTGGAAGTGGAGGAGGGACCACTGAGCTGACCCCTGCGTGATGAGACCCAGCCTTGCTCCAATGAGGAGGACGAGCATTACAAGCAGAGGGAATGAGACTGGTGTATTCAAAGGACAGCACGGAAGCCAGCATGTAAGAGCCCAGCCAAGGGAAGAGGTGGTAGAGGTGAGAACAGAAAGACAGACAGGCGTCAGACGGTGGCTTCAAGAAGCTCCAAGAATGTTTCCAGTCAAATTGACAGTGGGCACATTTGAGCGCTTTTGGTCAGAACCCATCACCACAGTCGCAAGGATGGCCGCACCACTGTAGAAGGTGCTTGGTCGTGTACCATGAAGTACTTTTGCCTCAGAGACTCTGTCATCTGCTTGGTGACCACCTGCTGGGAAAAAACCAAAAACAGCAAGAAACAACAAAACGTAGGTAGCCCTACTCTCCAGAGAATGGGTATTTAACGAATTAAATACATCATGGGAATCATTTTCAAGAGTAGAGCTTCTGTGGCACCAGCTAAAGCCAGTCCACAGGGCCTCATACAGAAACCCCTTCCCAGAGACAGCCTGAAAAACGGAAGCAGGAGCCCTTTGACTATGGGCTACACAAGGCCACCGATGCGTGCAGGACTCTGCCAGATGGCAGAGGCGGCTGAGGGAGGCCTTGAGGGTGCGTGTAGAGCCTGGAGCTTTTAAAGGCAGGGTAAGAGGCAGAGGTAGAAGACTGGGGGACCCTGGCAAATATGAGAGCAGCTCCCAGAACCACTTTTAGTAAGTAGCTAAAGGAAATATTTTTTTAAGGAAAAAAAAACCTCAATCACCAAAGATGCAAATGATCCATTTACAATAACCACCACCAAAACAAATCTCTAAATGCTCAAGCCAAGGGGAACAACTTAGTAAAGTAGGGGAGAACAACATCATGAAAAAGTACTGCCTTCTAAGAATGGTTATAGTGACTGTGTAAGCACATGAAGCTTGAACTAAATGTTAGGTGGAAATAGATTGCAAAATTTACATACACATTAATCAAAACAATGCAAAAACAGCTCGACAGGAGGAGTTACAGATCTGTCAACAGTAGTTCAGAAATGGTGAGAGGGTGAAGTTAGAAGTTTTATAAACTTGCTTACTCAATTAAAAATTATAAATGAAAGGTCTTTCCTGATCCTGAAACTGGGATACAAGTTTTAAGAAAAACATGTTTTCCAGAACCAGCAAAACTTAACATAACAGAGATACCTCCATCTAGAAGTCCATTACTCTGGCCAAGCTGCTGCAAGAGTTATCTGAAATAAAAGTGCACACCATTAGCCCTTGAATGTCCTTAGGCATTTATGGCTTTCTCTCTGCTACAGGCAGCAGTTTTAATAAGTTGCCCCATCCAGACTCCTAATGATATGCTTTCTACATAAGAAAAAGGGCTGTGAAACCTAATTCCTCTGACAGAAGCGGGCTCAGGTCTCGAAAGCAGCGAAGACTTCAGATTTCCGCTGGGTTTCCTTGCACCTGCCCTTGCAAGGCATGAGGTTTTGTGTGCAGAAGCCTCCAGGGGTTGAAATTTAGCCCTGTCCATGTAGCAGGAAGGTCAGCCGAAGTCACTGGGTCCCAAGACACTGGACTTCAATCTCCGACCAAAAACAAAACATCAAAACACTTCTATTCACCAGGACGTGCTCAGCAGCGCGCTGGCATTTACAAATGTAAGGCAGCACTGTGCAGCTCAGAGAGGGGGCTCTGCTTAGAAAGTCGATTGTTCATCAGAGATCTGACAGCCTCTATCAGATCTGTGTCAGCCCGGCTCCAGCAAACACTCCAGAGAAAGGCAGCCTCCTCCAGGCCGAGCCCTGGCTGCCACCTGATACCTGAATAAAGAGCAGAGCCAGCAAAATCCAAACTCCTTTCAGGGCGTCTGCTTCTGTGGGAAATGGTTTTGATTTTCTCAAAAACCATTAATGTGGAAGAAAATTAATTTTCAGTTGGCCTTTAAAGGCTGATGTTATGTACCCACTAATCAGAATGACAGTCTTTTACTAGGAAGGAAACTTTTGCTCCATTTCCCTGTGTATTTCTTTGTACTTTCTCATCTGGACAGTTCTCTTACTTTATATTATTATTATTATTATTAGTTATAATGATAACAATTACAATAGCAGTCAACCCAGCACTGTGCTAGTTAGGCGTCACAACAAACATAGAGATATCTCTAGCCCCGCTTTGAAGAAAGGATACAGAAGCTCAGAGAGTTCAAGGGTTTGCCCAAGGAGATCACCTGGCTAGTAACTGGCAGAAGTTGGAGTTAAAGTCAAGCTCGCAACTGTTCTGGCTTCTACAGTGCTTCACTTTCCCCCACCTCACTGAGGGTGCAGGTATAGATGCCAGTTCTTAATCTATACAAACCATGCTGTCCCCCCTGTCCCCCCCCGACAAATCCCAATTTAATTTGGCAAACGTTGAACAGTTGCACAACCCTCCTACCACTGTGCACCCACAGGGCAAGGAACCAACTACACAATGAGTAACACCCGCCCAAGACAGAATGCGCAGTGGGAGCAGTGGCAGCCGGGCAATGGGTGAGGCTTCCAAAGGAGAGAGCACCACGCTTAGGATGCCAGGACACAGAGGACACGTCCACAGAGACAACGTGCTTTTGAAAGGGAACATGATGAGATTACTGCAGAGAATTTAGAAAAACAGAGAAAACTAACGAATAAAATAAAAATTATCTTTAATTCCATCACCCCAAAGTTACCACATTTCTTTTTCATCAAAATAACTTTGAAGTATATTTACAGTGTATTCGAAGTACATATACATTTTGTTGAGTACTGACAAATGAGTGCATCTGTTTAGTGACCATCGCCATCAACAGAGAGCATTTCTATCACTCCATAAAATTCCCTCCCGTCCCCTTCCATTCAATTCTCCTTCCTCTCTGGTCTCAATCACTGATTCACCTTCTGCCACTTTAGATTAGTTCTACTTATTCCAGAATTCCATATAAATGGAATCAAAGAATATGCACTCTTCTGTGTTTCTTTCACTCAGGATAATGTTTTTAAGATACAATATGCTGTCGTGTGTATCAGGCTCTTTTATTTGCTGAGCGTACCCCACTGTACATGTGCGCCACAGTTTGTTTATGCATTCACCTGCTGGTGGGCATTTCCATTGTTTCTGGCTTTGGCCAACATCGAGGAATGCTGCTATGAACAATCATGCACAAGTCTTTGAATGGACTTATATTTTCATGTCTCTTGAGAAAATATCTGAGAGTGGAGTTCCTAGGTCATATGAAAAGGGTATATTTAACTTTATAAGAAACTGCCAAAGTATTTTCAAAAGCAGTTGTAGCATTTTCCACCCCTGCTAACCCTATGTGATAGTTACAACTGCTCCAACTACTTGCCCATACTTGGTATCTTATTCTTTTCGATACTAGTCATTCTAATTGATGAGCAATGACATCATATTATGGTTTTAGTTTGCATTTCCCTGATGACTATCGGTGACAAGCATGTTTCCATGTTCTTCTTGGCCTTCCATATATATCTTCTTTTGTAAAGTGCATGTTCAAGTCCTTTGTCCATTTTTATACTGTGATTTTTATTGCAAACACATATTCAATGTATAATCAGATTACTATATCATATATGAGCATATTAATTCCCAAACACCACTGTGAGGGAGGCAGCAAAATAGAATAAAGTCAGAGGAGCAGTGAAAGATATTTCTAAAACAAATCAATGTTAAATTTTTAAAATTTAAATCAAAGGTAATTACCGCCACTTGTTTTCTTTGCCAGTGTTTAACTGGGTAATCTTCTAATCATTGAGTTGTAAATGCCCTTTGTGTATTTTGGATGCAGCTCTTTTGTCAGATATAGGCAGTCCAGCTATTCTCTGTCATTCTGTGGCTTTGCCTTTTCACTTTCTTAGCAGCTCTTCGGACAAGCAGAAGGTTTTAATTCATTTATCTTTCTTTGTTGTTGTTTTATCTCATGCTTTTTGTTTTCTATCTAGGATATATTTTCCTGCCCCAAGGGTGCAAAGACTTTCTCCCAGGTTTCTTCTACAAACGTTATAATATTAGCTTTAATATTTAGGTCTATGATCTACATTGACATAGGCCTCTTTTGGCATGACATATTCTTCTTTTAAAAGGATCTCATGCTCATTTTCAATGGGGAAGACTAGGAGCCAGAGATCCTTACCCAGTGGAGCTGGCGTCAGGGCAAGAGCTGGAGTTAAATAGAGACTAGAACAACTTGCACAAAATAAATCCCATCCTCTGACCACACACCATATACTAATGCAAATAAAATCTCATCAAACGCTGGCAGTGTGGGCTGTCCACAGGCCACAGCCGCCTCCTCCAGAGAACTGCCCTCAGCTGACAGGAGAAAGGGGCAGCTTGGGTGGCCACACCCTCCCCTCAGGCAGCCTGCCCCCTATAACCAATCAATGAAGGCACAGGGTCACACAATCTTGAGGTACCATTCACAATGCAGAGCTTCCTGTGGGATTAGGTTAGACTTCAGCTGCACCCCATCTTTGCCTAACTTCTTCCTCTGCCTTGTCCTATTTCCCTCACTCCTGTGCAGTTTTTACCTGAGACCACATTCAATGAATCACTTACTCAGGAATCTCTGATTGATACTCTTTTTTCAAGGGAGGCAATTCTCCGAGGTCTACACTGAAAGCAGAAGTTAATTGTATCTCCTCCTTGGGCCTTAGTCTCCCCATCAGGCAAGGGATTTATTAAGCTCCTTTTCTGGGCTTATATTCCGTCAGTGAGGACTCTGTGAGCTAACTAGGACAAATGATGCCCTGACCCCCTTTCTCTGCAGAGAAAAGTCCCCAGAATATACCATTACATTGGTTCTTATGGGTCATCAGCATGTCTTCCACTCTGTGGAATATAATTTTAATATAAATCATTTCAACCAATTATTGGGAATCTCTACATCACTCGCCTCAGAGTAAGTGGTCCCCTGAGCTAAAGGTAAGCATCTGGTTTTGCTCATTATCCAGAATATCATATGCAAACTTTCTGAGATGCATCATTCCACAATAGACTTGATTTGGGCGTCTAGAAAACACACCCTTCAATTGTAAGCCCATGAAATGCTATACCATAATTACAGTTTCTAGGCACCTCTAATGACCCATTAGGATGGATTTGTTAGAGACTGTGCAGCCAGCAGCAGGTGAGACTTCAGGGTCTAGTGCTTTCTCTCTCTGAGGGCAGAGACCGACCAGAAATAATCTGCCATAGAGGAAAATCATGGGGGAAGATGAGATGTTATTATGTAATACTCACCACCACAGGGAAGGCACATCCTGAGAGTTTTACATTCCCTAGACTAAAAAATCACTTTGAGAGTGGAGAGCAACTTGTGCTCAGCCTTTGGGAATGCAAATTGGTATGTTCACTTTGGAAAACGAATTGACATTATCTTGTAAAATGCTATTTGCCCATTCCCTTAGGCCCAGAAATTCAACTCCAAGTCATATATTCTAGAGAAGCTTTTGAACCTGCACCAGGAGACAGATAAAGGCAGCACTGTTTATAACAGCCTCTAAGAGGAAACAACTCAAATATTCATTTTCAGGAGAATGGAGAAATACACTGGGGTACCAGCACACAATACAATATTAAGCAAGAGTAAATATAACTACTTATATCAACCTTCATGGATCTTAAAAACTGAATAAAAACAGCCCTGGCTGGTGTGGCTCAGTGGACTGAGCACCAGCCTGAGAACCAGAGGATTACAGTCACTCGTTCGATTCCCAGTCAGGGCACATGCCTGGGTTGTGGGCCAGGACCCCAGTTCGCAGCATTCGAGAGGCAACCACACACTGATGTTTCTCTCCCTCTCTTTTTCCCTCCTTTACCCTCTCTCTAAAAATAAATAAATAAAATCTTAAAAAAAAAAAAACAATAAGCCCTGGCTGGCGTAGCTCAGTGGATTGAGCGTGGGCTGGGAACCAAAGTGTCCCAGGTTCGATTCCCAGCCAGGGTACATTCCTGGGTTTCAGGCCATAACCCCCAGCAACCGCACATTGATGTTTCTCTCTCTCTCTCTCTCCCCCTCCCTCCCTTCCCTCTCTAAAAAGAAATAAATAAAATCTTTAAAAAAAAAATAGCAGGCCACAAAGAGTATAATAGACTATGTAACATCTATTTTATAAAGCCAAAGACAAGAGAATGATGACCACAAGCTTCAGGATGGTGGTCAGGGACAGGGCAGAGAATATAAGAAAAGAGGTATAAGATATAAGATATAAAAGGGGCACATAGGTAGACATGCTGGTAATGGTGATTATAGTGGGTTGAACAGTGTTCCCTGCTTCCCTCAAAGTCCAAGTCCTAACCCCCACTACCTGTGAATGTGACATTACTTGGAAATGGGGTCTTTGCAGATGTAATTAAGCCAAGGATCTTGGGCTAAATCATCCTAGATTTTGGGTGGGCCCTGAATCCTATGACTGGTGTCCTTATAAGAGAAAGGAGTGAGGTATTCAAGGCACAGATACAGGGAAGGAGGCCAGGTAAACATGAAGGCAGAGGTTGGAGAGATGCCCCGCTGAGCCAAGGAATGCTAGGAGCCACCAGAAGCTGGCAGAGACCAGGAAGAATCTCCCCTAGAGCCACAGGAGGGAGTGCGGCCCTGCTGGCACCTTGGTTCTGGACTTCCAGCCTCCGCAGCTATGAGAGAACACATTTCTGTCATTGTAAGCTGCCCAATTTGTGGTCATTTGTTACAACAGCCTGAGGAAACTCAACACACAATACCCTAGATCTTAAGTTGGGATGTTTCTGGGTTCTCATTTTTTAATTTTGTGTCAGAACCTACATATACCTTATATGTGTTCTATTACACAAAGCAAATACTACAAACTGTGTTCAAAAAAAGGTTAGAAGAGCATGTATAGGGTGGGACAATAAGTTTACAGCTATAAGTACAGAAAATAAAATAATTAATAAATAATACAAGAATAAGCACTGTGTTCCATGTACTCATAACTGTAAACCTATTTTTGCCCCACCCTGTATAAGCAAAACAAAAGTTCCTAAGCCTGTTTAAGGCTCCTGAGAGATTTGAGGAATTTCATGGGTATCAAGTCCTTACTATGTGCCAAGGATCATGTTAAGCACTTGACAAGTGAGATGACATTTGATCCTCAAAGCAATCCTGTGCTAAATAAGATGCCCATTTTGCAGATTTAGAAAAGAAACCAAGGCTAGGAGCAGTGAAACTCTCACCTGAGGCAGCAGAGCAAATCCGCAGCGGAGTGAGGGCTCTAACAGGGGTTAACTTGCAAAGCCCATGCCTTCCCCACCGCAATACCCCAGGTCTCCTCCATGTACCTCAAGCTTGTTAACCTCCAAATACCAGATGTGACCACTTATAGCTCCAGACAAAAATATTTGCCTGCTGTATCTCCTATCATAGATTTCTCTTCAAACAGAGTTGGACAACATCTGATCTCCCCACTTCCACATAAATTATGCATTTAAGACCCTTTTAACTTCCAGCACATCTCACCACAGCCTACGCAGGTTACCTTAAATTAACTGAAGCCTATAATTCATCCATCACCCATTCCTTCACCAGATTACACCAAATTCACTGCTGCAAATACAGAAAACTAAGATGAAATCAACTTCCCTCCTTTTCCTGGGGGTGAGAGTGATGGTAACATTGCTTCTTTTGTAGCAACGAAGGGACCAGTGGAGCAACCAATTCAAGAGGAATAAACTTTAAGAAGATGTTTACTCTGATTTGTCCAAGACTATGCCCATGTTAGCCCTGGAAGTCCCACATCCCAGGAACCCCTCAGTCCTGGGGAAGCCAAAACAGTAGTTCACCCCACCTAAGAGAAATCTCCTTTTCTCCCAGGGCCTGAAGTATTTACAAAGGGTGATAAAGAGAAGCATGGGTAATCTGATTCAACCATCTACATCCTTTTGGGGGCTTAGCTTGAAGCCATGTCCCCTCCCCACTTTTCTCTATGAGAAAAGACATTTGTCAGACCCTGAGGCCAAGCCAGGATGCTAGGGGGACATGCTCACGCCACTGGAGCAGGTGCTGGCTTCATTCCTTCCCCTCAGCAATCAGTGGGTTTTGATGAATTGATAACCAAAGATCAGCTTCCAAAGCTGCATCCCACTCCCAGGCCGTCAATACTCAGGAGGAAATGCTGTGGCAACATGTTGGACCAAAGTGCCAAAGCAGCAGGGTGCCTGGCACTTGGCTAACACTGGCTCTTCAGGCCCTCGCTTCCTCATCATGGACAAATGGAAGGTTCCTATCACTGTGCAGTTTATAAAACTTCTTGCATACAATGGCTCAGTGGAACCTCAGGTGAACAACATGCACTATACAGATGGAAATGGACTAAAGGCATGGGTCAAGAAATTGACAGAGCCAGACCTAATACTGGGTCTGACACCAAGCTTCCCACTGCTTCATTATGCCAATTCCCTCTCTGAAGGGCTCTAAGAGTGGCAGAGAAAAAGGAAGAAGGAATCACCATCTTTTCACCTCCTACCTCTCCTGCCCCCTCCAAAAATGTATCATCATCCTGGAACACACACTCAGCAGATGGTTGATTCAGAAATAAATTCAGGGCTGCCAGATTTTCTCCACCACAAAAATCTGACACTCCTCCTCCCCATCGCCTCACACACACGGTGGGAGATGAGGAGCCAGCACTGGACAGGGGGCCGTTCAGGAGTAGGGGTTGGGGACACAGGAGACCACAAGGACCCCTGCCCCGCACAGTCAGTGGGTAACGGTTCCCTACCACCCTCAAAGAGAAAGGGCTGGTTCAAGATACTCGAAGCCTGGCCCCAGAGGCCTGCCCCACAGTCCCCAGGCTGGGTATGACAGATGTGCCTGCCTCCCTCTAACTGAGATCCAAGTCATTTGGCTCAAAAGAAAAAGCACACAGCTCATCTTTCACTTCCCTGGCTGTGAACAGAGGGTGGAGATAGAATTGAGTGGAGACTGATCTGACATATCCCATGCTGGAGGATGGCTTTGTGGAAGGAGGACATGCACATGTGAACCTGTGTGCATGTGTGTGTGCACAAAGAAGGACTCTCTGAAAACAGGTTTTAAGGATTTATTTATTTTCAGAGAGAGGAGAAGGGAGGGAGAGAAACATCGATGTGTGAAATAAATATCAGTCAGTTGCCTCTCATACGCCCCTGACTGGGGACCTGGCCCCCAACCCAGGCATATGCCCTGACAGGAAATCAAACCAGCAACTTTCCGTTCACAGGCTGGTGCTCAGTCCACTAAACCACACCAGCCAGGCGAGACAGGGTTTGAAAACAGTGTTTGAATCCATTTGCAGGGATCATCTGCTTACTGGGCCCCTGCTCAAAGGGCCAGACCCTGAACCACAGGTTGCTGAAGAAGCAAAGACAGGTGCACAGGCTCTGGTCTCCAGGGCAAACAAATTGTACAGCCACTGCCTTTATCTCCAGTGCGCACTGAGCCAGGCATAGAGCAAGTGCTGGGAGCATATGGAAGGTATTGTAAAGGCTTTCATTTCATTTCCAGTGGGAGAAAAGGGGAAACAGGAGTGGTGAAGCTCTTTTGAAATGAGTTCCCTCCTTTCCAGTAGAAGAAATTGAGTAGAAAGTTAAGAGCAAAGTGGATCAAGTCCCCCTACCCCTCGTTTTGTACTATCACAGTCATTCGGTCCCCCAAGGCCTCCTCCATTGGCGGTACCTGGATCAGACCACAGGAAAGGCATCAGACTCCTTCCAGATCAGACTGGGAGGGTCTGGGTTTATACAGATGCCTTACACAGGGCTCATTCATGTGTATAGTCCAGGTGGTCTCAATAATATATTACTCTCTCAAGGCTGTATCCTTGAAGCAGCTCCTAGGACAGGAGGAGTGGACAGAATGTACATCCCAAGGACAGAGAAGAAGGTAAAAAGCTTCTGATTGCCTGGGTCCAGCTCAAGACCAACTGGCAGCTGTGTCCTCTGATGACCTCCTCCAACAACCACACACAGGGCAGATATTAAAAATAGACGTTGACTTCTCACAGCTCTGGAGGTCAGCCAAGACCAAGGTGTCAGTGTGGTCAGGTTCTGACAAGGGTCCTCTTCTCTTCCAGGATTGCAGACTTCTCATTGTGTCCTCAGTTGGGGGAAGCGTGGAGGAGCTCTCTAGAGTCTCTTTTATAAAAGCATCAGTCCCATTCATGAGGGCTCCACCCTTGTGACCTCACCACATCCCAAAGGCCACTTGTAAGGACTCACACCCCTTACCCAGTTTCTAGAAATCTAGTCCAATTCCAAGGTTCCAATTTATAATGATCTGATTTGCACACAGTTTCCCCAAAGACGTCTTCTACAGACACAGGAAACTACCATCTGCCTCGGACATGATGGCAGAGCCCCAGGCAGTAAAATTCTGTGAAGGGCTCTTCCCCACCTGATTACTCTCTCCACAGTGGCTCCATGACCCTGTTTCTCAGCATTTGCTGCATGTCAGGCTTCAGTGAGTGCTAAGGACACTGAAGGGAAGACCAGGACCAGCACACGTCATGTACTCAGTAAATGTTTGCTGAAGGAAGGTGAGCTCTCCTGGAATGGGTTCCTAAGACACTTACAGAACTTTGCCTCAGTATTCAACTGACCCTTGACCATATAAAGAAAGGAAACAAACCTCACTGCTGGGGATACTCCGGAGCTGCCCCTGCCAGTGCCTTGCCTAGGCAGGCCCTATACAAGGAGAACTCCCTGGCACCTGAGGCCAGCCAAGGTAAATGGCCTGCTGCTTCCCCAGGCCTCCATCCCTGGGTCTAAAGCGGGCCTGCTGGGTCTCTGAGAAGGAGGGAGGGGCTGCTCCAGCCCTGGCTCCGTGAGAGACGGGGAGGCCTGAATCGCTGGCCAGTCCAGCAGAGCAGGCTGAGGGTGAATGACTTGTGCCCGTGCAGCCACACACAAAGGGAGTCTTAATGATTCACCAGGGCAGCAGGGTAAATATTTAGAAAGAGAAGCCCCTTTCTTAAGAGTACCAGCCTTTGTCTTCTTATTCAGATTGAAACGACTTGGTGTGATGAGGGGTTTGTCACAATGGGAAGGAGGACAGGGAGCAGAGCAGCAAGACCAACACTGTGACCTAAATGATGGAGGTGACCTGGCAGTATGGGGAGGGCTTGAATCAACAACCACAGTGGCGGAGCCTCCCCAGGATTCTCCGGGACACCCCCAGGGGAGCCTCTGCACATGGCACCATAAGCCCCGCTTTGAGCTCTCCAGTAGGGCTGGGAATCATGCTCAGGACAATGTTCATGCCTCTTTCTCTAAGAGCAAGTGCTCCAAGGCTCCAGAGGACAGGGAGGCTCTGTGCCCTCTACTTAGTCCTTCCCAATTCCCTCTCCAGCCACACAGCTGCTGTCCTCTCCAGTTAAGCTGCCCCTTGAGTCTGCTTCTCAAGCAAGGCTCTAGGACCCTCCTCCCCTGGCAGCTGGCCAGCAACTTTGGGTGGTTAAATTCTTCCCACTCCTGACTCTTCCCCTCAAGATGTTCATGACCTGGTTCTTAGAGGGAAAACCTTTTAAGCCCCCTCATGGTAAGTGGCCATTTGAGTTGCTTCAGGGATGTACAGATTCCTTTTTAGAAATAATGGATTAAGTCTGACCTGTCCAAGGTAATCGAGAAGAAGAGGTCCTCCCTGTGCCTGTCCTGGCCTCTGTCTTGGTAAATGCCAACTTAATGGCAACTGTTAGCAGGAGCCATTCTAACTAACAAAAGAGAAACAGAATCTATTTTGAAGCCTGCTGAATCAGCCAGAACTTGTCTCGAACAGGCTTTGTTTTTCTATAGCCTAATCCTGACTCAAGAGCAAGAAATAGGGTGCAGGTAAGGCCTTCCCGGAACCTCAGGTCTACCAGCGAAGCTGCTAGCTACAGAGAACCAGGTGTAAGTCTCAGGGGCTCATGGCCAAGAGAGGCAAACACTCAGCAAAAGCACACACTGCATCTTGGGCTGCCTTGTCCCTCATTGTATGAACTGGCTTTCTTTCTGGTAGCCCACCGAGGAAGCTGTGGTTTCTGATTCGATAAAGGTGCAGAAGAGCCACTCTGCTTCTACAGGAGAGCCTAAACCGTGAGGAAACCAACACGATAACGCCTGCGGACCCTCCCACCCCACCTGCACTTAGACATTCATTCCGGCACAGGTCTAGGGCACTGAAGGCTGCTCACAACAGTCCTATCTCTACTCCTAGGCACTCTGGAGCAACCTGTTGGCCCTCCAGCCCAGAGTCAGTGCCCATTCTGCTGGGGGTAGTAGACATTTGTCCCATGTGGAGTCACCCAGTACCTACTTGCTCATCAAATCAACACTTCAGTTTATTTTGGGCTTACAACCATTAGCCAGCTCCATATAGTCTGAGTGAAATGATAAACTCAGGTGGCCTGTAGCACATCACTGAAGATACAGGGCCATCCACACAGCCAGGCTAATGTAGCAAAAGGCCAGTTTACGCAATGCTCTCTCTGTAGACTTTGAGTCCTTAGCAAGCCATAGGTAGAGCACACACTGCCTAGGCTATTCCTGAGTGCCCTATCTCCTGTCACTCAAGGCCCCAGGCCACCGCTGCAAAGAATGGGTATTGGCTTTGACAGATGTGCTAATCCGTACCCAACATCACGAGCATAAAATGAGGAGCTCAGTGGTGGGCGAAGTGAGGGAACTGGGGGGAAGGTTTTTGAGGGAAAATCATATCAGGCAGCCACTGGACAGGGGGGATTAGAGTCACTGACATAGGCTGATACTCATGTAATAAGCCAGGCTACATAGACACCCAGTGGGACCTAACATGAAAAAGGTGAAAATCCAGATGTATTCTTCCGCAGTCCTATGTGCCTTTTAAACAAGTCACAGCACCTTAGCTCAGCCAGCCTTCTGAAAGGGTAATAGTCCTGCCCATCAGAAAGTTTCCTGATCATCTATGTCATGCTGCTTACAGCTTAAGTGCCTCAACAATGGCCCTGCCCCTACCCTCAGGAACAAAGTTCGTGAATTAACCACATTTCAAGTGTGTATATGCAATGACAGAAAAGAACATGGAGAGGTGACCTGGTTTGGGCAGGGAGTATGGCCAGGGAAGGTAGATAAACATTCAGATCTTAGTTTCCCCTGAGCTTTGCAGCCTCCTGAAGTGGCCCCACTCGTAAGTAAGTACTTGTGGCCTCACAGTCCCTCTTTCCAAAGGGGGCCCCTCTTAGCCCCAGGCATTCTTGGCAGCAGAGGACATTCCCAGGGCCTTCCCTTGGTTCCCCAAGGCCACCTCCACGACTGGTTAGGAAATGGACTCATTAGGCTTTCATCCATCTTTTCACTGCCCACTCCAACACCCCAACCCTGCCCCCACCTGCATCCCACACCCCACACCCCAACCCTGCCCCCACCTGCATCACTAAATCACAGTGCTTCCTCTCTTGACCAACTAAGTGTTCCCCCGTGAGAGGGAGGCCTGGCATGTGAGGGCTGGTGGACCAAGGAACCCGGATGCACCTGACCACCAGCTCACTCACCAGCAGCGCTCTCCATTGACTGGGGTGGGAGGTGGGCAGCAGGGTGAGCCCCACCCAGACAGAGCAGAAGCTGGGCCTCCAGCTCCGGGCCTGTCAATCACAGCCAAGTCCTCAGCTGCGCTCTCCACTGCCCTAGCACACTGCTACTTCGAGGGAGATAAACATCAAGACACCCAATCCAGCACAGCTTCATAGATAAACAGCTGTGTGCAGCCACCACCGGTCAGGAGATAACGCCCCTGCCCCGCCTCACACACCCGCCAGGCCCTGCACCTGCTAGAGGCTACCAGAATGTGCCTCTTGGGAGACAGGCTGTGTCCCCCACAGCCTGGAGAAATGGTCTCCAGCACCGTGAATGGGGGTGGAGTTAGAAAAGAAAGAAGCTCCATTAGTAACAAACTCGTAACAAGCCCTGGAAGCTTGGGCTTTGGAACCAAGTGTGAAGGTTAGAATCCTGGCTCTGCCACTGTTTCACAAGTGACAGCAACCCCAACCCTGGATGTTTTTCATCTGTGAGATGGGGCTAATAACTTGCGACCTCCTTGGGCTGGTACCATTGGCAATAAAAGATTGCACAGAGTGAGCCTCAGTAAATAGTGACATCAGCCTGCCACGATCCAGGAAGCAATCACTGCAGCCACTCTTTGGGGATTAAAGGTAGCCTAAGACATTTGAGGTGAGTGGGGGAGGTGCTACAGCCAAACACGAAACCCCAATTCTAAGAGAGGAGCAGTTAGATCACATCTGGAGCTGGCAAATGACAAGTGAAAGTGACACAACAGTGGGGAAATTGGGGCTGGGAGAACAGAGAGCTGGGGTGGGAGAGGCATCAAGGGAAGGCTTCTCCTTCCCTGGCACCCAAGGTCCCTAAGCCCCTCACCCCTGGGTGTTTGGGAGACTTCCTGCTCAGAGGTCCCACACAACTCATTCATTTATTCCACAAACACCCTGGGAACAGTTGTGAAAAGCCACATCCTGTGAGGAGTGAAATACAGCCCCACCCTTGTGGTAAAGTGCAGGGACTCGGTGGGATCAGAGGCAACTGCAGACTATACACCGCCCAACTGGCTCCTGTTGCTCCCTGTCCTTGTGTGGGGCAATCATTTCTTCTCTGTGGCTACCCCCAGCTGCTAGAATTAACCGACTCTAGCTGAGGTGTAAGCGGTTAATGGATCTCTGGGACTATATCTAATGCATAATTTGATTTCTGACCCTAAGACCACAATGCCGGAACTTAGGTGAGGGTGGGACACCCACCCTCCACATCCCACTCGCCTGAGCAAATGTGGGTGGTAAGGGAGTAGTTCACACAGCCAGAGAAAAAGGGTGAAGGAGGGGGCACTCCCAACTCACAGGTGTTCCTGCTCCAGTTTAGTCACCCAGTGGGCCCAGAGCACACTTCCAGTGTAGCGGATAGAGGAATGAGCCAGCCTGGGATGAAGGTGGTGGCCTCTTGGCCACACGTTGGAAACCAGCAGCTGAGTCTGCACCAAGGCTGGCATCTTTTACTGGCCCTTGTTCCTCCCCCCACCCCCGCCCCGCCCCACCTGAGGTCTCCAGGTGAGGAAATGACCAAGCCTCTAGGGTCACGGAGGCCCAAAAGGGTGCCCAGGATGCAGGAGTTCCAGGAGAGCTAAGGACTGACTGCACCGCGGGCCCCGAGCGCCTCTGCTGGTGAGAATAGAAGGAATTGTCGGCCCGATGCGCAGTGGCTGCCTCTGGATCTCAGAGGGCGCTGAAGGGCAGTCTCCCTGCCCCCAGGGGCCGGTAGGGTGCAAGCCTGCTCTCAAGGCGTTGCGGAGCGCACAAAGGGCGCAGCGATGCTGTCCTGCGTACTAGTTAAGAGCTTATTAGTCCCCTCGGAGCAGTGTGATCCCACTTTGTTCCCGAACGGCCCGAGCTCGCTCTTTCATGCTATTGTGCGCGCCGCGATTTAGCGCGGTCTTTGTGGGCCTGAAAGGGCCGAAGGCTTCTCGGGGTGCGCATTCCCGCAGCACCAGCTTCGGCGGCGTCGCCGCCCCACCAAGCCCCAGGCTCGGAGTCCCCAGAGCCACTGCACCCTCCAGCCTGTCTTTCGTGTGCGGCAGCTGGGGTCGATGGCACAAACCGCTGAACCAGAGAATCCCTCAGCCCCCGCTCCTGAAAGCTCTCGCCTCCTCCGCCCGGCTTCCAGTCAAAGTGAAAAAATGCATGTGCACCCTTTACCTCTACTTGGAGGCAATTTGACTGGGTTTAAAGGGCTATTGAGGCCTGGAGAGGCCGCCTCTCTGAATAGCTTTGTGCAATGTTTGTAGAGACATTTGCATCTGTTTGCGCTTGGGGAAAGGGCCCTGAAGTCTCAGTAGCCCGAAAGCCTGAGGATTGTTGTGTGTTGCCCCTCCCCGCACCGCTCCACTCCGCGCTGGCTCACGTCTTGCGCCTAGCAGAGGCATGCAAAACCTGCCGGGTTCAAAGATGGGGCACCCTCGCTATCGGGCCACTTTTAAACAATTGCTGTTAACAATGCAATTTTAAGCAGAAAATCGTCTAACTAGATTAAATCCACATGACATAAAAACCAGAGGGGAAAAAGTCTGCATCGGCACAGGAGTGCGGACGCCTAACAGGATAGAAGAGTGTGAAATGCATGCAGAGGTGGAGCGACCGGCAGGTGCCCTGGCCTCCCTCGGGAGGACAAGGGCTGGACTGTCACTCGCCTCCCTCTAGGTCCGATGCCCCTGAAGAGGAAGCGGCTCTGGGGGGCGCAGGCGCAGAGGTTGGTGTCCCACCTTGGGCGACCCAGGGAGGGATGGTGTGTGCCCGAAATCATGCCCTCGGTTCCCCGACATCCCCGCTACACCAAACCCCGCGCAGTCTCGGCTATTCCGCCCCGGCTGCACCCTTCCTTCCCCAAGGGCCCGGGGACGCAGGGCAAAGCTGGGGAAGCCGGAACGCGCTCTCCACCCAGGAGACTGAGCAAGCAGGTTCTTTATGGAACTGAATCAAAGTCAGGCCTTAGAAACCCCCATTGCTATGGCAGCAAAGATCCCTGAAAGCCACAAAGCACATAGCCCGCCCCTCCCTCCCTCCCTTCGAGACCCTGTCCTCCGCTCCCCTCCCCCGCGCAGCCAGGAGCCACGCTCAGAGCGCTCGGACGGGTTAATCACTCTAAAGACAAAGAGATGAAAGGCTCTCCAATTGGAGAGCTCTCAGTGGCCTAGCGAAGAGGAGGAGACCGCTAGGGCCGAACCTCCTCAGCTAGCCTAGCCGGGAAGGAGCTCTTGCCCACAACAGGGTGAGAGCCACATCCCACCACCCCCAGGCGACGCCGCCCACACAATCTGGCGCCTCCTGAAGGGCAGGCCGAGGCTGGCAGAGGGGGATAGTCTGTCTCTTCCCTCACCCCCCACATACCTCATCAGCAGTCACAAACCCACAAAACAGAAGCACAAAGCCCCAGGATTTTTAATGGGCCCTACGGAAAGGTTTGAGACTTGAAAAAAATTACTAGCTCTAAAAAGCAAAACAAACCCCCATCAAAATATACTGATGTTAATAAACATTTAATTATGTGTAATATGGTAACATTGTACTTAGCCAAGAGTAAACACACACATGTGCTCTATAAAAATTAAATTTAATATAGGATCTGTAGTCATGTTTATATCTCTGATATATCGTGGGGCGTGACTCAGAAAGAGTTTTTAAAGGCTTACAGGTTTCATTGTAAACCCCCTGCTTCCCACTTCCAGCCCCGGGCCTGAAGTCCAAGGCTGACAAGTCCCTGCTGATTCTGTGACTGGTCCACTGGGGTCCCTGGCCCACTCTACACCTCACCTCAGCCCCACCCCCACCTCTCAGGCTGACTGACAGGACACCCATTCATATAGCAGGAGACCCTGTGGTAGGAAACAGGGTAAGGACCTGTCTAGTCACTCCACCTGTCAACATCCAGGCAAGCACGGGTGTTTGGTCTCTGGCAGGTGGTCCTTCCTTCCCTCCTTCCACTTCTGAGTTTCTGTCCTTGGAGAGAACGGGGCATTTGGGGAGACAGGGCACAGAGGGACTAGTCTGCAGTGGCCTCAGGGTCCAGGACTCCACCTGGAGGTGGACTTCCCAGGGACTGTCTATGAAGTACAGGGAGCAGACCACTGGGCACGTGGCAGGGCTGGGAAGATTATGCTGGCCTGGCAGCACTGCCTGTAGGGACAGCTTTCAGACACTCACTGGAACTGGAGATTTTTTTTTTTTAGCCTTGTTGATGCTGGACCACCCAACCCAGTATGTATTATCACCTAAACCAAATGTCATCTAATCCCCTTGCTGTTATCAAATCCCCCAGGTAAAAAGAGCACCCCACCCACCTCCCACATCACCCAACCTGATTTATTTCCTTAAAGCTCCAGGCTCAGATACTCCCATGGTCAAGAAGAACAGTCAGAAAACCTCCCCCCACTTCTAGTCTCAGTATCCCCATAATAATAGTAACCAATCCCTAAAAAGCTTCTTGGGCAGTGAATGGGGGGAGAAGTGGCTTGGGTGTGGCCCGTCAGATGTCTCTGGAAGTAGCCTTGAGGATGCAGGGGGTGGACTGTGATATTAGCTTCACTTCACAGTTGGAACATTGTGTGAAGTCACCCAGGATGAAATGCCTCTGCCACCTTCAGCCCTTGCACACAACCATCTGTCCTCTGTCCTGGCAGGGCCAGCTTTACTGGGGCCCCAAACTTTTCTTCGGAGTCACTGGGGCAAGGCTCCTAGTGATACAAATCCCAGGGAGGGAAGGATCTCTCTTGGCGAGCTTTGCTCCCAGCCTGACCCCTCCCTTCAGTGAGGCAGAGGTTTCTCCTCTTCCCTGCTGCCTGTCTGGGGACTGCCATCTATCCATCACTGTATCACTGTGGGGGGGGGGGGGGGGGGCGTTGACGAGTTCTACTGGGAGAGGGAACAGCATGGTGCCCACCCCCAACCCCTCTGTTTCAAAAGACTCCATTAGGGAACGAACCTGCTCCATCCAGACATTGGACCCACTTCCTTTGGTTCCTGCACCAAAACTTGCTGAGTCCTGGGACCCTTTCTGTGTCCTGCTGGAATACAGCCAGGAACCAGGCCACCAGAGTAATACCCCCTCCTTTAAAACCTATCTTCCTGACTTTAAAATCTATTTTCACATCTCCTATTTCTTCTTTTGGGGACACAGGCTTTCCGTACCCCTCCCACCCTTCTTCACAGATGAACATAATAAAAGGGTGGGGGTACAGTCTTCTGACTCGAAGGGAGCATCATGCTCAGGGCCCAAGGCTAGGGAGCCTAGCCTTTCCCAGCCTTGCACCCTGGACCCCAGGATCTGGGAAGCCTCAAGCCCCCTACTTTGGTGGAGACAGAGCGGGCTTCCCTTTCTATGCTCTTCCCCACAGGACCAAGGGGATGCTAGGACTCCAGTTTCCCTCTTCCCTGCCTGACCCCAAATCACTTTCTGAAATGGCTTGAGACTACAAAGCAGGCCCACATTACACTCCTGAGAACTTTTGTTTAACAGCTCAGGCTCCCAAGATCTGGCTCAAACCCACATCCACCTCCAAGCCTCTGTGGGCTCATTTGTAAAACAGGGACCGTAGCAGCCCATTCCCATGGGGCTGCTAGTAGGAGTAAATGCCACAAAAAGCATAAACACTTGGCACCGGTGCTGGAGGAAGCATTCCACAGATGTCAGCAATTATTCGTGTCCACCAGGACTCTCATCCCCTCCTCCCACTCTGGGCTCAAAGGGGCTTCCCATTCACTTTGGATGTCACACTCAGTGTCCTACCCTCACGTCTCCTTGCTATTCTTGCAGCACTTGTCATTACTGAACAGTTCTCATGTTGAGGGCACTGCTCTAAGTGCTTCCACATGCTACCTCATGGCCACTTCACTATTACCCCAACTTATAGATGGGGAACCCACAAACAAGCACAGAAATATCAAGTCACCCACCCAAGCTTTACAGCCAGTAATGGAGCCAAGGATTCCTCCTTAATCCAGAGCCAGGCTGTGAAACCCCAACAGGCCCCTGGTCATTCCTGTGTCCACATTTGGTGTCCTTTCCTCAGGCCAGCCACCTCCCTCTAAGCTACCCAAGATGGGAAAGGACAGTCCTGAAGGAGCCTGTGGCCTTGAACCAAGCACCCTGGAGAGGGAGCTTGAGCACACCTCTGAATGGGAACAGAAAGCCCCAGTGAGTCAAGGATAACCTGCATAATTTGTCACCCCTCCACTTCCTTCTCAACCACTTCTTACCCACGTGATGCTCATCAAAGCTGCAGCCTCCGTGGTGCTTCCTACTGCCACCCACAGCACTCCAGGGGCCCCTTCTGTGTGAGACTGGTGTCCCGGAGTGCCCCGCTAGCAGGAATGTCGCCACAGGGGATCCAGTGTGCCTTGGCACTGCACCTAACTAGTCTAGCTAGCCAGAGGCAAGCAGGTGGGAGAATATTTCACCCACTGGACGGACTGTGTTCTCAGGACAAACCAGCTGCCTCACGCTTCAATTTTGCCCCATTGGAGGGGCCTCATGGTCTCTGGCCCTCCAGATCAGAGCCATGCAGATGGGCAGATGGAATGGAGCCCAGGCTCAGCTTGGGGCTCACCCCCTCATTACACCAACACAGCCCAACAGAGTGTGCTCTGATCCCCACAATCGATGGAGAAAACAGACTGCAGCCCCCACTGGAAGACCAAGCAGGGCCGAACACCTCCCCTGCCATCCACCCTATCTAGCCTAACTTCCTCTCGTTGCCCAAGAGCAGAAATGTATTTAGGACTCCAGTGGACCAAGACAATGAATTCTCTTCCACTGACTGTCAATCAATCACATCCAAGTTCTTTATTGGAAAAACAGGGAAACAGAGACCCTGAAAGACAGTGACTTGCCCCAAACCTGAGCCCGATGGTTAATAACAAGAAACTGGAGTACAGACCGTCCCCACCAGCAAGATGGTGTTTCCCTGGTAAATGAACGGCCATTCCCTGCAGGCCTAACTGTGCTCTAGGTTTCAGGGAAATACCTGTGAGGGACTTGTCTCAGGGCTGATGGGTGTGACCTTCTGGGGTGAAGGCTTAACCCCTCTTAACCTTTGCTCTCTGGCCATCAGTCCCCCTTGGCCCCAACTCCTTCTCTCAGGCGAAGTGAGTACAAATCCAGCATCAGTCTACATAGAGGTCACCTGGGGGGACAGAGAGGCCAAGAGGCCCAGCAGGCAGAGCCCCTTTAAGCTGATCAGCCTCGCCCCAGTGAACCCTGGAGGGAGTGAGGTGGCTGCTCAGCAGGGTGATTGCTGCAGCAGGAAAAAGCTGGGCCAGGCCCAGGCTCCCATGAAGGTCCCTCATGCCCCAGGCCATAGCTGGGATGTGCAAAATGCTTCCAGGACTGGGAGGAGAACAGGTGGGTTTGAAAATCCCGTGGCCCTGTCTGGACAGGCTCCTCCAGGACCTGGAAAGGCCTCCGCAGACACTTAGCCTACTTGAAAGAACAAATAGCTCTCAAGTGCTCTCTGGAGCACCTATTTCATGGCAAACTCTTGTAATGCTAATGAAAGACCCTTCTTCTGTATTCATTAGAGCACATCTCCAAAAGACCTCCTAGCTGCTGTGCACCCGCAAGCCTTCGTGTGTGAGTGTCTAATCACCAAGTGAAAGCTGCAAAAAATGGGGCTGGGGCTGCTGCACAATACACCCTGCTGGCATTCCTCTGACTTAGAAATCACAGGAAAGGACATGTCAGCAACATCTTCTCTATTTAGAAGCCACTTCAAGGAAACCTGCCCTTTCTGAGAGCACCACTAAGAAGCAGGCGGCAAGTCAGGGAGAAAAAGTCCAGGCAGAAGAGGGGATGTCACTGAGCTATGCCCAGGACCACAGTGCATCACAATGTGTGTCCCCCAACTAGACAGGCCCCTGGTTCCAGTCTTGGCTCTGCACTCACGAGGCAAGACATCTGACACTGCTCTGAGATGTTGAGGCCGGGTGCTTCAGAGAGTCCCTATTAGGTTCAGGGCTGGCACAGTCCAAATGAGCCCTCAAGGAGCCTCTGCTGTGGTGGGCCTTGCCCTGGTCCCAGGCTCAGCACTTGGCACCCAGTCGGATGGGAGAACCCAAGATGGGCAAGTTTGAATGAAGACTTTGTGGGGGAAGCCCCTGGTATCTACTGCAGGAGTGCAGGGGAGAGTCTTCACTTCTCTCTGAACCAGGCAGGGCGGCAAGCCCTTGGTCGGTGATAGGGACTAAGTTGGGGCCCCTCCTCCCATGTTCATATGTTAAAGCACTAACCCCTGGTGTGGCTGTACTTAGAGACGGGCTTTCAGCAGGTAATTAAGGTTAAATGAGGTCATAAAGGTGGAGCCTGAATCCTACAGGATTATGGCCTTTTAAGAGGGAGAGATGGATCTCTCTCTCTCTCTGCCAGGTGATGATATAGTGAGAAGCCAAGTGTAAGCCAAGAAGAGAACCTTACCAAAACCCAACCATACCAGTACCCTGACCTCAGGCCTCCAGCCTCCAGAACTCCGAGAAAATACATTTCTGTTAAGTCCCAGTCTGACATTTTGTCATGGCAGCCTGAGCTGACTAATATGCTTGGCCTCTTCATGCCTCAGTCTCCTCATCTATAAGGCAGGATAATAATAATAATAGTAATAATAGTAATAATAATAATGCCTTCCTTGTGGGATTATTAGACACATTGAGGGAGATTAGCCCAGTGTCAGGCACTGTAGTAACGGCTCAATATACGTCATCACCACCACGATGGTCCTCCTGTGGTACCACCATGCATCCCACCCACTACACTCCTGGTGCGGAGTGATGTGCAGACCCTAAATGACACAGCAGTCTAGACAAGCAACATCTTTCAGGCATCTTCTGGGGTCAAAAATGGTTTTCTGGAAGACGAGAACATTAAAAACTATGTTTCTAGTGGCTTTGCTGCCATCCCCCTTGGGGATATGGGAAGATAAGACTGAAATAGGGATAAGAAGCCAGCAGGAGGAAACAGCTGTAGGATGGGGCTCACCTGTGCCCCTTCCCCACCTCCCCCCTTACCTTGGCCCATTCTGGGGCCATGCAGGGGCAGGATGCTCACACAGAGCAAGAAGAGGGCTGTTGCCTTGGGAAAGAAAAAGCCCTCAAGAGCAGGCCACTGATCTCAAAGGGAAATAATGGGATTTTCTGGGATTCACATTGATCCCCAAAGGAGAAAAGCTTCTGTTTGCCTTTTTTTTAAGCCGCCAAACAAGGAACTAAAGCCTCTTTCAGCCCTGAGTCAGGGCTGTCCTTTCTGAAGTCCTTATTATCCCTGGGGCACTGGAAGAACAGGCCCCAGTGCCCGGCCCTCCACTCAGGGAGCTTTCCGCTGGTCAGAGGCCTGCCTGGTTTCCTAGCGACCCATACCCCACTGGACTGCAAGCGCTGGCACCTTGACCCACAGATCTTGGCTATGTCCTGGCAAGGGCCTGGCTCCTGTCCTTGATCTGCACAGTGGTGCATTTCCATATCCAGGAACAAACACATGAAACAACAGCTCTCCAAGCCACCAGATGCCACACACATCCCTGCTGACCAACGATGACGAGTGATAACAGTCACAATAACAACAGACCAGCCAGCTCTTGAGCAGTGTGATGCTCCAGGGGCTGTACTGCTCTCCACATGGCCTGACCTCTGAAAATCTCAATGCCTGGTGGAACAACAAACTGCAGCTCACAGCTCCAGGCCTGCCTAAGTGATTCCAGTGACTGTCACCGTATGCCACTAGAGCTGTCCCTCTCATGGCCACACTCTAGATGTGGTCATCATCCACCACTGCTCCACCTCTGAAAGTTCCCACACACTTAGGCAGTTGTGCTCTTACACTCACCCACACAGTGTCACACCCCCACAAACACACACACACCCCAGACTCAGCCTCTAGCCTTTTCTCCGCCCAGCTCTTACACTGGAACTCCCTCAGACACTCCTCCACCCCAGCTGCTCTCCCCACCCCTGGCCAACTTCCTCAGACTCCACAGGAGAACCAGTCCTCTGCCTCTCCGCTGGGGCATGGTCTGCCCCCACCCACCAGCCACCCAGCCCAGGAACTGGACAGCTACCGGCTCTCCTCTCACTTCTCCCCCCTCAAATTCTCATGCAGATTTGACTTCCTGAAGGTTTCAGTTTAAAAAAATTAAACTACTTTTTAGTGCACTTAGAAGAGATAAAGCTGGAATTTCCTTCTGAGGTGCACAGAGCACATGACTTGAGACCTACCCATCTTTCCAGCATCCGCTCTTGAGAGTGCCCCCCCCCCCGCAAATATGGGTACCTGTGCACACCCACACATACAGTGCTCCCACCAATATGGATACATGTACACGTGCACACACCTATGCACACCCCCACACACAGTGCCCCCCACCAGTATGAGTACCTGCACATGTGCACACACCTGTGCACACCCCCACACACAGTGCCCTCCATGAATATGGGTACCTGTGCACACCCCCACACACAGTGCCCCCCACCAATATGGGCTCATGCACACGTGCACACACCTGTGCGCGCCCGCCCACACACACACACGCGCGCGCGCGCGCGCGGTGTGCTGCTGCATTTCAGTCCTGTGCCCTCCCTGCCCACAGTTCCTTCTGCGCTGCCTGGGCTGCCCTTCCCCTTCCTCGGTGAATGGCCAGCAGAAATTCATCTTTTAAAACACCTCGAGGCCACCTTCTCCCCTCACTACCTCCATCACCTCCTTATGTCACGTGCCTGTGGCAAAGCAGAGCCTGTTGGTTGTCTTCCTTCTGCATTAACAGAATGGAATTTTTTTGGTTCAGTAAACGGTCGAGACTTCCCAGCCTCCATTGCGACTCAATGTGGTCATGTGACTAAATTCTGACCAATGGAATAGAAGCACAAAAGTGGCACGTGGCAGCCTCCAGGATCCCCTCCCCCCTTTATTTTGGAGAAAGTGAGTGTCAACATGTCTGATTGTCAGAGGATGGCACTTGAATCTTCCCATCTCGTTATATAGCTCCCACAAAATCTTACCCCCCAAAACGGCCTCTTGAGGGGTTATAAAGTCGTGAAGGAAAAAAAATGTATCATGTTCCAAATATGCATGTCCTTTGAAGTGTGAATCACCGTGTACACTGGACTATATAGTAACTCACGGAAGCGTTTTCCTCACTACACGTCACATAATTCCAGCCACAATATAGAAAAGGTTTATACTATTAAACCACTGGGATCAGAACTGACAAACAGAGTCACCTAAATATACATGAAGTAGCCAGGGCCCTGGGTCCAGCCGTCGTAAAAGACAAAAATCATGTCCTACCTGAGGCGGGTTCTGCGGGACCACGCAGGCCGTCGTCCCTCGACCGACAATGGCGGCCCAACCGCAAAAACAGACACTGGAACTCCCAGCAGGCCCCGCGCGGAGGCGGGCTGGTGGCCAGACCCGGATGCTGGACCCCGGGCGCACTCAGGGCGGCGGCTGGAAGAGCACGTGGCGGTGTTCGCTCCCACCCCTCCCTCTGTGACTCGGACCCTGGACCCTCTGCGTGGTGCGCGTCCCCAGGACCCGCTCTTCCCTTCCCCACTGCAGCAGGAGTAGCACTACTGGGTCTCAGGGGGCAGCAGGGGGCGACGACCTGGGGCTGGGATGAGGGCAAACCCAACCCAGCACCTTGTCCCGTCCTGTCGGCGCTGCTGGGGACAGGGGCATGAGCTGCGGCTGCAGAAGTTGGGCGGGGGGCTGCCTTCTTGCAGCTGCTTCTCAGGGAGGCGCCCCATCACTTTTCGAGGCATTTCCCTCAGGAAGTCAGGAACCTTTCTTAAAAGACAGCTGCGATGTGCCCTGTGCCTCTTCTTCATCTCGTTCTCCTTCCTGCCACCTGGAACAGTGCTACTATCTCGGATAATCAGATGAAAGCCACGGACTAGGAATGGCAGGTTCCTGAGGTTTTAGGGAGCAGAGCTGTCCTGTTAGCCACGGACAGAAAATCTGGAGAGAAAGAAACTTCCACCATGTTTAAGTAATTCTTGCTTTGGATTTTATGTCACTCCAAATAGTGTCCATGGTGCCCTCTAATAACACAGGCATATTTCTATCACCATGCCCATCACATCGTGATACAGCCACTACTAATGGGTCTAGTCCCCAACCCCCCAACCCCAGGTAGTAACTGAGCTCCCTGCTGCCAGGGGTTATGTCTAAGCCTGCCCTGTATCCCCACAGCCCAGAGCATGGTAGGCACTCAATAATGAGTAGAGATAAATAAATGGATGCTTGACAATTACATAGGCAGATTTGGAATGAAAGACTTATCTGCGGAAGGCAATCGTCAGGTACGATAGCACAGAGAAACTGTTCGTGGACTCCCATGTGCCAGCTCTGATATGCAAGCTGGCCTTGCACTCCAGCTTTCATTTTTCCAGTAGCTGCTTCTGGTTCCTACAGCATGACCAGACCTGCCCCTTACTTCCCACAACCAGTTCCTTCCACCAGGCCTGTGAGGCTGCAGGCCACAGGTGAACAGGCAGGGAGCACTGCTGCCACAGGAGGCACTGCAGGTGCCACCACTGCTGTTTGGGACCTGGCTTTGCTAGTGGAGGGACAGGTGGCACAGCCCAGGAGGACAGGGAACTGATGGTCTCAGGGACTGAACTTTACCCAACTAGAGAAAAGCTAGCAGATTAATTCTTCTCTGATCCTCTCCTGGACTGTTTGGAGACAAAGTAGCCTAATAGCACCTCTCCGAAGAGGTCTTGCAGGATGGAGCAGTCAGCTGTGCTGGTTATGAGAAGTGACCAACTCATAATCCACCCCTCATTTCCTCTCTTACTCAGCTTCCCCCTTACCCCTGCTTTCCAGGGATTAAACTCCTAACAAAATGTTATCACTTGAGTTCTGTGTTCTATTTTCTAAGGATACTAATGGTTACCACGTTTAGGAGATAGTGAACTGTCTGCTGTGATCAGAAAGTAGGAGAGTAGTAGGATGCAAGGCTGGTAAGTTAGCTGGTGCTGGGTGAGGCAGCTGGGAGTGATTGGTTATCAGGCCAGGAGTCTGTATTTCTTCTTAAAGCTACTTGGGGACTATGAGGACTGCGAGATGCCTGCACTGTTGCTGCCATAAGCTGGCCAGAAGCTTCCCCTACCTCCTACCCTGCTACGAAGCCAGGAACTTCCACAGTGCACAAGCAGCAGCAAAGCAGGTTGGCTGTGCTAAAATGAGCATCCCCTCTGGCCCACCATTTCACTTCTAAGAAAATGTCCTACAGGCCCACCCACACATGTGTGAATATGCAAGTGATTCGAGCCAGGCCAATTAGACTCCATTCCAGGACCTTCACTGGAATTAATAAGATCGACACCCTCTTTTTGCTGAGGTTGTCAAGCTCATAAGACAAACTTGGAATAGGATGGTGGCTTTCTTGCCTTCATGTGGAGAGAGCCTCTCTCGAGAACAAAGCCAGACAGGAGCAAAGCCAAGAATAGGAGGGAGGGAGGGAACAAAGAGAGAGAGAGAGTTAGCTGAAGCCACCATAGGGGCCACAGGAGGATTCCACTGTCCTTGAAGTTGAAGCCAGACTCCTGGCTTTTCAACTACACAAACCAATACATGTCTTTTTTCACTGATGCCAGTTTGCCTTTGGTGTCTATCATTTGCAAATGAAATGTGCTCTTCAATATAATGTGTAAGGGTGTTTATGGCAGTGTTGTTTTAACAGCAAAAATGAGGCCCTACCTAGTGCCCATCACAGTACCTTATTTAAATAAATTGCAGGATATGCACATAACGGAACTGGGCAGCCGTCACAAAGGAGGAGTAGAGCTCCACCTGCCCACACAGAAAGACACCCATGCTGTTATCAACACATCAGTGAAAAAGCCAAGTAGCATGATAGTGTACATGACATTCTCCAAAAAGTGTGTGATGTTTGAAGGGTGGACATATCAGATATATCCTTGCACAAAGCATTTGCTTGGATTTACATGAAGTTTTCAGGAAGTCACACACACGAGTTTGTTACTAAGCATCGTTTCTATGTGTGTACATTGGAGCATGCTCAGTAAAGACACCATTCAGAGGTCTCCACACACATCATCTCATTTTATTCCACCACAGTGCAATGGGATTGATAACATTATTAGCCCATTTTACAGCTGCAGAAACTACGGTGCTGAGAGCTTGAGCACAAGTCACAAGACCTCAGTCACAAGACAGCCAGTAGCCCTTCCCTGGCCTAGGGTGCTGGTTTCCTCTAGGCAGTAGACAGACGGATCAGGAGAGGTGACTCACTTATTGCACTGCTCCCTTCCATACTGCTTATTTGGTCATAAAAGTCACACATGTACAGGGCAAAATGCGAACTGACTGAAGAGGAGCTTGGAGAAGAATGTCCTCTGTTGGTGCAGCAGCCTGAGCAACCAGAACACGCCAGCTTAGCTGAGGGAACAGCTCTGTGGCTTAGACAGGAGCCTGGGGTAACAGCAGGGGCCCCGAGTCCCCTGAACTTGGCTCTGCTTGTGCTGAGCCTGAGCTAATGGGCTGCCCACTGTCTCCCTTGTCCAAGTAAACAGGGCCTGCTGACGGTCACCCAGCCTCAAGGAGGTCAGCCTCCGCTCCCCAGATCCAAGGAGTCAGGGGACATCTGGATCCCCAGAAGATCAGTCTGGGCTGGGCATCGAGCAGCCCCACTCTTGCTATGAGTGACATTGCCTCAGATGTCCAGCAGGGTGTTCAGCACACCGGGCCTCCCCAACAGATATACAACCCCCACACCTGCCCTTGTCCCCAGGGTGATGCCCTTTGTTGGGGGATAAGGGCCTCCCCTGAAGGCTTTGATATTGCTGCTGCAGTGACCTCACCTCCTGAGGAAGAAGACCTGGCAGTGCAGGGAGCGGCCACTCTGGTCTCTTCATGATGCAGCTGGCCACAGGCTGTCTGCTGGGCACTGTGAGTGGTCCTGGCCTTGGGATTATCTCTGAGCCCAGAGCCCTCCAGTGTGCCAGATGGGCAGTCAGCCCTGTGATGGTACGGGGGCAGTATGGGGGGCAGAGGGCAGTGCCCAGCAGACCTCCATTAACCCATTCAGTGGAGGATTAGCCTGAACTGACCCTGCGCCCTCCTGCACACTTCCATCCCACTCCTTCAGTGAAAAAAATATCTGCTGCCCCCACCCCAACTCATCTACAGCCCCAACTTGATAATGAGCCCTGAAGCTTAGGAGCCCCAGTCCTCTGCTCCCATGACATGCCTTCCTAGGAAGCCCGGGACGACCAGGTTGGGAGCCCAGGTTTGGCATCTGAGACCTGTGGGTTTAAATCCTAGATCCCTCACTTTTTATATATGTTTGGTCAACAAGCGTTAACTGTGTGTCTGCTCTGTGCCAGGTACTGTGCTAAGTCCTGGAGATAGAGGCATGATAGAGTGATGAGAAAACACACAGGTCCTGCCCTCTTAGAGCTTACAGTCTGGTAGGCAGAGAGATTTTTAACACACTGTTTGTGTGGATCTTTTGGCGAACATCTTACTAGTACAAAGGATACAAAGAAGGGGCACATATGCTGAGACTACTGAGGGTAGGGTGGTTGGGGATTCCAACCTAATCTAGGAGGTAGGCTCTTGGGAAGAAGGATGTATGGGAGCTCACTTTGGAAGTGGGGGGTAGGCAAAAGATTGTCCGCTCAGTAGAAATGGCATGTGCAAAAGCCCTATGGTTAGGGAGAGAGTGCTACATAGAAGGCCAATGTGTCTGTAGTGCAGAAGATATGAGGGAGAGCGATGAGAGACAAGAATGGGGAGTTCAGCAGGCACCAGAGCCATGGAGAGGCACTGAGGGAGGGGGCAGGTAAGGCAGGGGCTCCCAGGACCAGTTTGTGTTTTTAAAAGACCATTCTGGCTGCAGACAATGTAGGAGCACAGCCTGAACAAGCCTCACACCTCTGAACCTCAGTGTTCTGTTCTGTTAAATAGCAATGATACTATTCCTGCCTTTGAGGTCATCAAGAGGATTACCAAATTTCTCTGACTGTAAGATATACCAGACCATAAGATGCACCTAAGTTTTAGAGGAGGAAAATAGGAAAAAAAATTGAAGCAAAATATGTGGTAAAATATTTAATAACATAAATAACATAGGCTGCTGCCGCCCTACTCACAGAGAGCCAGATAAGCTGCACTCGGACTATAAAATGCACCCCCATTTTCCTCCCAAATTTGGGGGGAGAGGTGCGTCTTATAGTCTGAAAAATACAGTACATGACCTCTGTGAAGCATTTAGCACAATATAGGGCCCACGGTAGCAGCCCAAACCAGGACAGTTGCTGTCACTGGGGACTGAAGCTGTCCTGGGACCTTGGGGTGGGGGAGTTGGCAAGGCAGAGAAGTGGGCCCTGATCATAGGTCTCCGAGTCCTCATTTCACTGAGTGGGCCAAAAGGCTCCCCAGAAGACAGGTGCTGCTGCAGTGGCTTCTACAGGGAAGGAACTAGAGGCGTTCACCAAAAAGTGAGTGCAAGAGAGGGCCTGGGCTGGAGCCCACAGCCTACAGGGAGGGTAGGGAGGAGGAGAAGGGGCAGAGCCTGGGGAGTGCTGGCCTCCTGTGTGCATGTGGCTCACATAGGCCGCATTCAGGGACAGGTAGCAAAGGGCTGTCTCCATTTTGCAAACAAGGAAAGAGGCTAGGAAGGTGAAGTCAGGACCCCTTAGCTGGTGAGAGGCAAAGACAGGCTGTGAGCCCAGGCTGTTCACTTCTAGAACAACAACTACTGAACCAGGTTCGTGCCAGCAATGAGGAGTAGGTGTCCAGGAAGGGACAGAGAAGCTGAGAGGGAAAGGGGTAGGGGACAGAAGGACAAGGCCCACCCAAGAGCTGCCTGTTCTTCCCAAGGCTTGATTACCCAGCATTCCTGGGTGCTCTGACAAGTGGGTCCTTTCGATTCCTTCTCTCAGCTCATCACACTCTGCAGTAAGTCCTGCTCCTGACAACCCAACAGGACAGAAGGGTCCTGGAGGAGGTGTCAGTGACTCTGAGCATTGAAGGACGGGCAAGAGTCAGCAAGGACATTCCAGGTGGAGGCACAGCAGATCAAAGGGCTGGAGACAGAAGTGGGAACTGCATGGCCTGGGTGGGGACCGGGAGCAGCCTGGCCCAGCAGGGATGGAGGGAGGGCAGGAGAGGGGGCACTGGGAGATCCTCCCCAGGCAGGACCTGGGGGGCCTGGAACATCAAGCTAGGGAGCAGATCATGTAGACAATTGTGTGTGGGCAGATGACTCAAAGGATAAAGGTATCTCTTTATCATTGAGATGGACTTGGTGGGGAGGGCAGTGTAGCAGAAACCAGGTCAGTGCCTCGGAGGCCCATCGGGGCAGGTGTTTGCCTGGCGGCTGGTGGGCAAGATGAGGCAGGTGCAGAAGGCTTTGGCCCTGGCCCGCCCCCTCTCCGCAAAGGCCGCTCCAAGGCCAGATTCTGGCCCAGCTAACTCCCCTGCTGATGGCTTGTGTCCCCTCAGACCCCCCAAGGCTAATCAGCTTAGGATGGCTGCAAAGGAAAGGCTCCAGACCTGAAGGGCCCTTACTCTCTGCAGCTACAAATTAACACTTCAATTAAAAGCCAACCAAGCCAGACCCCGACATCCACACTCTCACTGGGTGAGGATTTAATTAAGACATGGTGGGGAAGTGGCAGGAGAGGAGGTGACCTTGGAAGGCCCCACCTTGAGCTGACCATCTCAGGTGACCTTTTGTTTCCAGCTCAGACCAGGGGCTCAAGACCACTGAGCACACTGGAGGCAGCGGAATTTCCCAAGATGCTAGGGGTTCCTGTTGCCAAAAATACCCATTCCTGGGCCCTACCTCAGAGCCGCTGAACCAAACTCTCAGAGATGGGCCTGGGCATCTGCATTTCCACAAATTCCCAGAGCAGATTCTGATGCCTGTGAGTGTGTGAGAACACTCCCTGTGGGGCACTTTGGCAGGCTGTGAAAGCAATGTAGCATCTTTAAAACTGGGACGACACGGCTGGAATGTCAGAGTAGAAAGTGTCAGAGCTCATCGCACAGAGTGGAGGGAAGTATTATTTTGTGAAACTTTGGCTTTTGTTATATATGTCTGTGGCTTATATATTGGGTTGCTATGAAAACTATACATGAAATAAATATACAAAATGTGTTGTGTGTGTGTGTGTATGTGTATTTTACTGTGGGTTTCAGTTAAAAAAGAGTTTGGAAGCCCCACATCCACAATTCCTCAGCAACAAAGAGGTACCCACGTCCTTCACAAAGCTCTAGGCACCCAGTTCATAGACGTGTCCACACCAAAACCTCACTACAGCCGTTCCTCTGAGACTACTGGTCTCAAACGCCATGTCCACTGGCAGTCTGCCCTTCCCCAGAAGACAGGTGGGAGGACGCAGCCACCCACCAGCTGCTCCTGGGGGTAACAGCCCCATTCTTGGCCCAGGCTGGGGCAGGTACTAGAAGGAAGAATCCCCCCGCTCCCCACCGCCACCACCAAAGAGGCTGGAGACTGGAGCTGGGACTTTAGCACTGGTGGCAAGCAGAGTCCCCAGGTTAGCCTCTGAGCCTGGGACAACAACGAACACACCCGTACATTCTAGAGCCCACTGCCTGCTTGGGAGACAGAGAAGTAGGTGCAGGAAAGAGCCTGAGGACATCACAAGGCCTACGGAGCAGAGGGAGGGACATGGAAAGGGGCCTGGGTATGCAGGAGGTGGGCTGGGCGGGCAGGCTGTCTTCCGAGTACCACATTCCCCAGCCCTTGTGGGGCCACGCTGGGCCTGCCCTCTCTGCCTTGGAAATCCCTTTGAGCTCGAGAGGGCAGATGGGGGTCAGAGAGTGATGAGCTCTGGCCCGGGCCCTGTTTGAAATCGAAGCATCCTGGGCCAGGGGCGAGGCCTTCGAGGTGGGGTCGCCACCTCCAGGGCAGTGGCATCCTCCCGCCTGGGCCTGGCCGTTGCTAGGGCCCCTCTTCGGAGGCATCAGGTTATAGGGCCGCGTGGAGCAGCCCATCTGCCGGCTAACTTCTCACTTTCCCCCCTAAGGCTGCCTGTGACCCGGCTCCCCAGGCTCTGGCCCGTGTGTAAAGTGGCGGGGGGCCTTTATTCCCACCGAGCCCCTTCTCAGCAGCTCACAGCCAAACTGCTCTTGGATTACATTTTGATGAGTTTTCAATTTAGACCCAGCAGACAAGGGAAAGGAGGGGAGGGGAGGGGGGTGGGCAAGGGAGCCCGCAGAATAAATGCAACAGATGGGTCCAATTGTGCTGCCTAGGCAAATGAAGGAAGACATCTGTAGCTCCCGAATACTGGTGGTCTGAAACGCAATTAGCCCTCTGTGAAAGGGGCCCCTCGCAGCCCCCTCGGCCAATCCCCTCCGAGGCACTGCTCATGTTACAATGGCCTTGACCACAATCCATTGAGCAGAAAAAGGAAAAGAGAAAAGAAAGGAAAAGAAAAGAAAAGAAAAGAAAAGAAAAGAAAAGAAAAGAAAAGAAAAGAAAAGAAAAGAAAAGAAAAAAAAGAGGGAAAGAGTAATCCAGGAGTCGCTGGGCGCTGGGGCTGCTGGAAGACTTGCTGTGCAGGAAAGGAAAGGTTGCTTACATTTCTGCTTTTCTCTTTTTTCCTCTCAATATATCTGATGCATGTTCTTACTAAAGAGAAGGAGAGGAGGGAGTGTCTTATTTTTTGACAGGGTGAGGCTATGTGGACCCACATCTCGAGTGGTTATTAATCTGCAAATTGCTCAGAAACCTCAATTTTGTACTGCCATTTGGAAAATAATGAATGAAGACACAAGTCCCTTCGTTTGCTAGAGGGCCCCACCTCCTGCCCCCTGAGGGGTGAGAACGTTGTTATGTGATAAGTCCCCTTCTGCAGGTGATAATTATAATGGTTGCTGCAAGTCACAGGGCGTTGGGTTCTGCCTGGCTCCTCAGAGGACCCGCCTCTCCCCCACTAACAGGGAGCCCAACTGGAGAAGTGGGAATGGATTGGGGCCTCCTTTATTCATGCATATTTATAATTGGTGGTGCCTGGGAGAAAAGGGGGGAACCCCAGTACAATGGTGCCTGCTGCCCCTGGGGGGTCAGGGCACCTTTAAATTACCCTCTTGGCTTTGTTCCCCTCGGAGCTTTCCTGTGCCTCATCTGGGAGCTGGCAGCTCCGCCCAGGGAGGTAAAAGAAAGCCCATATTCTGGAGACCCCATCCTCCAGTTTCTGCTGTCTGTACCCAGGGAGGGCCAGCGGGCAGCCCACAGGCTCTGAAGCCCCTAGAAGCTCAGGGGCCCCTCTAGGACATGAATTCAGTGGTTCAATCCCTCCTTTACTAACAAGAACCTCTGCTCAAAGTAAACGGGGCATACTCCCTGTTTGTTTTGTTTCATTGTTGCAAAATGCACAGAACAGGCCCTGGCCAGGTAGCTCAGCGAGAGTATGTCCCACTATGCCAAGGTTGCAGGTTCCACCCCTGGTCAGAATCAACCAATAAATGCATAAATACATGGAACAACAAATCTAGGGGTATTTCCCTCTCTACCTTGCTTGCTCTCTCTCTAAAATCAATGAAACACATATACATAACATAAAGTTTACCGTTTTTAAAGGTCAGGTCTATTAAGCTCATTTACACTGCTGTGCAACCAGCACCACCATCCCTTTCCTGAGCTTTTCCAGCAACCGGATGTGAAACTCAGTGCCCATTTAATAAATAACTCCCCATTCTCTCTGGCCCCAGGTGCTGGGCAAACACCATCCTACTTTCTGCCTCTACAAATTTGACTACCCTAGACACCTCACATAAATGGATCATACAGAATTTGTCTTTTTGACTGGCTTATTTCATTTAACGTAAGTCCTCAGGGTTCATTTGTATTATAGCACATGTCAGCATTTCTTTCCATTTTAAGACTAAATAATGTTTTATTATATGCATGAACCACATTTTAAAAAAGATTTATTTCAAACTTATTCATGAATATAATTTCATACTATTTTTTTATCCTCACCTGAGAACAAGCTTATTGATTTTAGAGAGAGGGGAAGGGAGGGGGGAGGGAGAGAAACATCAAGGCAATCAAGAAACTGCAATCATTTGTCTTTCATATGCACCTTGACTAGGGACTAAACCAACAACCTGGGCATGGGTCTTGACCAGGAATCGAACCTGCGACCTTTTGGTTTATGGGATGATGTCCCAATCACCTGAGCCACACTGGCTAGGGCATATAAACCACATTTTATTTATCCATTCACCCATAGGCATTTGGGTTTTTTCTGCCTTTTGGCTACGGTGTATAGTGCTGCTGTGAGCATGGGATACAAATACCTGTGTGGTCCCCACTTTCAGCTCTCTCAGATATAGACCCAGAAGTGGGAATGTTGGATCATATGGTAATCCTATGTTTAATTTCGTTTTGTTTTTATTTGGTTCGTTTGTTTGTTTGTTTGTTTCCCTTTTTACTCCAAGTGTGGATGCTCCAATGAAGGAAATATCAGTTCAGTCCCAGGAAGATACATTTTAAAGACCGAATTGGTGATGAACCTGGTCCTTAGGCTCACGTTGAAGCCAGGCCCTGCTGTTTTCGTTGCTTTGATTTAGAACTGTGCACGATACATGCCCCATGGGTCTCCACCGGACCCAGCTGGTTATCAGAGCCAGTTTGGGGCTCACAATCCATTCGGCTCAGGCCTCTGTCAGGCCTGCTCCCTCCAGCCCCCCTCTCTTCCCAGGTCAGGCTGAGGGTGCTTTAGTGATCCAGTTGTTTGGGGTTTTTTTCCTTGTTATTGTTTTATAGTTATTCTTGAGGGCTTAGACAGAGTCTTCATGCTTGGACGTAATTTTTTGAAGCTTCCAAACCTAGTGCTATAAGATTCAGGGATGTCCCGATTGATCAGCACCTGATGCTGATTTACCAAGGAAGCCAGAACGGATGTGCACGGTCCCAGCAGTGTGACCGAACTCCTGAGAACACCCAGTGCCTCTCCCACACACGCACATGTCTTCCTTTTCTCCAAATCCCGCACTGGCCACAGGCTCAGTCTAAAGAACTTGGCAGCCACCCATCCCCGGCTTCTTAGGGTGACCCTGGTTTCAGTGTCGTTTTCATAGGTCAAGAGCCTTCTAACACTGTCCAGAAATCTCAGTGTTCTGTCATGCAGACTCTCTCTCCTGTTCTGGCAACAGGACAAAAGTCTGTGTCAGGCCATAAACCCCAGGGTTTGGAAAAGGAAGTTACATGGACCCTCAGAATGTGGGAATCAACAGATCCTCACTGAGTGAATGCCCCGCCCCCTCAGGAATCTTCTCCCAAGTCTGAGCCAGTTTCTTCAACAAGACCATGAACACCCCCAGATGGTTCTGCTTCCGGGCCCAATGGAATGGGTCAGCCAGGCAATGCCATGGCCTGGGCTCTGGGCCCTGCACAGAGCCCACTTCCAAGTGCCACCAGTCCCTCCTAAACCACCTGGTCCTTCACCCCACTACCCAACAAGGCTAAATTCTCTCTTAGACATGACACCCTGACCCATGCCAGGTGTAAGAGCCCAGTGGGACTGGCTGATGAGAGCAGTGATCTGCAGTGAGGTCATGCATGTGAGGCCATTTCTGCAGGGACTCCTGAGCTGGTTCCCAAGAACCCCTCACAGAAGCTGCAGCCCAGGCCTCACCCCTACCTAGGCCTGGCCAGGAGAAGAGGGGGCTCTCGCCTGCCAAAGGCAGCCATGCTCTCCTCACTAGTGAGTTGTACCTGAGTCCTCGTCATGGAGAGCTTTCACCCACAGAACCAAGGCCCCACCTCCAGGCAGACTGCCCGGCTTTGCCTAGCCCCAGCATCTACACCTGTGAACAGCACATTAGATAAAAGCAGCCTGTGTGCAGACCCAGTTAATGTACATCCAGCACTTCAGGGCTCAGGAAGCATTTTTAGACACAGCTCCCACTGGAAACTCCAACCATCCAGACAGACCAAGGAGACAGTGAGAGCCCTTCCCCATTCATCCATTGTTTCCATTTATCGAGACCACATAATGTGGCAGGCCCGGTTCCAGGCACTGAGGATACAGCAGTGAGCAAGAAAAGACAAAGGACCTCCCCTCCAAGAGCTTACCTGCTAGAGAGACAGAGCGTCCATAAGCAAACAAACATCTAACACGACAGTGATGATGCCGGGTGCTAGAGACTCCAGGTGCTCAGCCATCACCAGCTCCCTCTTTCAGAGGCTCATGTGTCCCTGCCCCTGCAGAGTCATGAAACTAGGCATGGCCTACAAGCCACATGTGGAAGCAACACAGATCACTCCCAGGCTGTGGCATTTCATTGCTAATACAAGATTCTCTAGCCCCCTTTTCCTCTGTCATAGTAGCCCACAATATTACAGAGAGTGGATCTTCCTTTAGCCTATTAATGGGTTATTATCTTTGCAGAGCCCAGCCCATTCCCAGTAAAACAGTCAGGGGCTAGAACAGGGGTTCTCAAATGTTTCAGTCTGTTAAACATTATGGAGAACTGCAGAGGGCTTTTGTTTATGTAAATTACACCTGTTTACTTTTTTAGAAATCAAAAAAGCATTATTTATCTAATTCACCCTAAAGTAGCAATCATAGGGGAGGGACTAAGCTGGTGACACAGAAGATTCCTGAACGTCTCTCCTCCTGTGGACACCCCAAATGTGAAGTGATTTCCTCTGAGGGAAACCCAGAAACTAGCTAAGCGACTTCTACACCCGGAGAGAATAAGAAAAACACCCACACCCCTACGGGTAGGGTAGGAAAGGCTGAGATGCACTCTCATCATAACCCTGCCCCCAGCCCAGTGCCATACAGTCAGGAGGGAACTCCCAGCTCCCAGCTTCTCCCTCAGCAGCAAAGCGTTTAGACTCCACATCTAGCATCCCAACTTGAAGCTCCCCACCCAGTAGATTGGCCCCCAAAATATGGAGCTCTAAAAGCCAACGGGACTTGCTTCTGAGAGTCTCTGTATAGCAAATACCTATGGGTGGTTAGCACTTGCAATGCTATCCTTCAAACCCCACTCTGGACTCAGAGGCTTAGCACAGAGGGCACAGTCTAAATCACCTGTTTGAGAGTCTTTCCCTGAAAAGGGTTTGACTACATACTTTACAAGCTGCTGCCTGAGGGTCCTGCCTCTAATCAGCCTGCATCTAGAGGCTGACTATGACCCTCCCCTTTGGAACATTGATTGGTCTTTGCACACCCTCTACTACTGGGAGCCAATAAGAACAAAGCATCGTTTGGACAGTCACAAAGACTCTAAGTAGCCAAAACAAACTTAAGAAAGGAGAACAATGCTGGAGTTATTGACATCCTGATTTCAAACTATATTATAAAGCTATACTAATCAAAACAGTATAGTATCAGCATAAAAACAGGCACATAGATCAATAGAGCAGAATAGAAAGCCCAGAAACAAATCTATGCCTATATGATCAATTAATTTTCTTTTTAAAAATATATTTTATTAATTATGTTATTACAGTTGTCCCATTTCCCCCCCTTCACTCCCCTCCACCCTGCACACCTCCTCCCACCCACATTTTCCCCCTTTAGTTCATGTCCATGTGTCATACTTATAAGTTCTTTGGCTTCTACATTTCCCATACTATTTTTACCATCCCCTGTCTATTTTCTACCTACCATCTATGCTACTTATTTTATGCACCTTCCCCCCCCTCCCTCTTCCACTCCCCTGTTGATAATCCTCCATGTGATCTCCATTTCTGTGGTTCTGTCCCTGTTCTAGTTGTTTGCTTAGTTTGTTTTTGTTTTTGTTTTTGTTTTAGGTGTGGTTGTTAATAAATGTGAGTTTGCTGTCATTTTACTGTACATGTTTTTTGTTTTCTTTTTCTTAGGTAAGCCCCTTTAACATTTCATATAATAAGGGCTTGGTGGTGATGAACTCCTTTAACTTGACCTTATCTGAGAAGCACTTTATCTGCCCTTCCATTCTAAATGAAAGCTTGGCTGGATAGAGCAATCTTGGATGTAGGTCCTTGCCTTTCATGACTTGGAATACTTTTTTCCAACCCCTTCTTGTCTGCAAGATCTCTTTTGAGAAATGAGCTGACAGTCTTACGGGTACTCCTTTGTAGGTGACTGCCTCCTTATTTCTTGCTGCTTCTAAGATTTTTCTCCTTATTTTTAATCTTGGGTAATGTAATTATGATGTGCCTTGGTGTGTTTCTCCTTGGGCCGAACTTCTTTGATACTCTCTGAGTTTCCTGGACTTCCTTGAAGTCTTTTTCCTTTGCCAGAATGGGGAAGTTCTCCTTTATTATTTGTTCAAATAATTTTGTCACTTGTTGCTCTTCCTCCTCTCCTTCTGGTACCCCTATAATTCGGATGTTGGAATGTTTAAAGATGTCCTGGAAGTTCCTAAGACTCTCCTCATTTTTTTTTTTGAATTCTTGTTTCTTCATTCTTTTCTGATTGGATGTTTCTTTCTTCCTTCTGGTCCACCCCACTGATATGAGTCCCAGTTTCCTTCCCATCACTCTTGGTTCCCTGTACATTTTCCTTTATTTCACTTAGCATGGCTTTCATTTTTTCACTTAATTTTCGACCAAATTCAACCAATTCTGTGAACATCCTGATTACCAGTGTTTTGAACTGCACATGTGATAGGTTGGCTATCTCTTTGTCACTTAGTTGTATTTTTTCTGGAGTTTTGAGCTGTTCTTTCATTTGGGCCATTTTTTTTGTCTTGTTGTGCCTGTTGCATATGAGGGGAAGAGCCTTAGGTGTTCACCAGGACAGGGCAACCCAGTCACTGGGTGTGACATGGTATGCTGGGTAGGAGTCAGAGAGGGAACAATGGTGCTTGCTCCACTTTCTGCTGGACTTCAGTCTCTCCCACCACTTCCCACAAGCAAACTGGGCCCTTCTGGTGCTGATTCCCATGTGGTGGGTTTGTGTACATTTTAGGACCCTGTGGGTCTCTCCAACAAACTCTCCTGTGAGGCTGGGAGTCTCTTCTGGCATCTCAGTCCCCACAGGTGTTTTCAGTCAGTGTTTTGAGGCTTTATTTTTTGGCGCTGGAACCCTGGGCTACAAGGTCTGTCTCATTCCCCAGTTTTGCCTGGTTTATCTACTCGTGAATGTGGGACCACCCAGTCCACCAGCCGCCTTGTGCACCATGCCTCGCTCTACAATACACCACCTGGCTGGGTCTGCCCACTGCCACCCTGAGTGCCTGGGGTCCACCAGCCATCACTCTGCCACAAGTCCTCTCTACCCTGGGTGCCCGATTCTGCCCCTCCTACCAATCTGGACTAATGTGTCTACTTTAACTCCTTGGTTGTCGAACTTCCACACAGTTCAATTTTCCACCAGTACTGGCTGTTTTTTGTTTTTAAATTGTTGTTGTCCTTCTTTTGGTTGTGCGAGGAGGCACAGTGTGTCTACCTATGCCTCCATCATGGCCGGAAGTCCTGGTCAATTAATTTTCAACGAAGAAGAATATACAACGGGGAAAGGATAGTTTCTTCAACAAATAGTGTTGAGAAAACTGGGTATCCTCATGCAAAAGAATGAAATTGGACCACTGTTTTACACCATAGACAAAAATCTATTCCATATGGATTAAACATTTTGGCCTTGAACAAATGATCTTTTTTTTATTGTTGTTCAAGTACAGTTTTCTGCCTTTCCCCCCCCACCACCCCTTGAACAAATGGTCTTAAACATAGGACTGGAAGCCATAAAATCTCCTAAAAAATATATAAAGGGTGAATTCCTTGATATTGGTCATGGCAATGATTTTTGGATTTAACACTAAAAGTAAAAGAAACAAGAGCAAAAATAAGTAGAACTACATTAAAATAAAAAAGCTTCTGCACAGCAGAAGAAATTATCAACAAAATGAAAAGGCAACCTATGGAATGAGAAAAAATATTTGCAAACCATGTGTCTGATAAGGGGTTAATATTCAAAACATACAAGAAATTCATACAACTCAATAACAAAATGACAAATAATGCAATTTAAAAATAGACAAGGAACCCAAGGAGACATTTTTCCAAAGAGGACAAACAAATGACCAACAGGTACATGAAAAGATGCTCAACATCACTAACCATGAGGCAAATACAAATCAAAATCCCAACATTTCACCCATGAGGATGTATCTTATCAAAAAGATGAGTAACACATGCTGTGAGGGTGTGGAGAGAAGAGAACTTTTGTGCCCTGTTGTCAGGGCATGTACACAGGTACAGCCGCTGTGGAAAACAACATGGAGGGTCCTCAAGAAATTAGAGGTGGAACTACTAGGTGATCCAGCAGTCCCACTTCTGGGTATATGCCTAAAGGAAATTAAAACACTATCTTGAAGATATATTTGTATTTCCACATTCACAGAAACATTTTTACAGTAGCCCAGAACTTACATGTCCATCAACAGATGAGTGGATAAAGAAAAAAGTAGAAATTACATATTAGTTTTGTCCATATGATGGTTCTAGTTAGTGCTTTGTTGTTTTTCACTTCATTCAAAACAATTTTGTTAGACTGTATTGTGACAGCTATCATATCAGTGTGCATTTAAAAAAACTTAATCAAAATTGGTGAATTTTTGTGCAGCCACTTTAATATTGAAGATGGAAGAAGATATGCAACATTTTTATGCATTATGTTTTATTGTTTCAAGAAAGGTTAAAACACACTGAAATATGAAAAAAAAAAAAAGACTTGTACAGTATATGGAGAAGGTGCCACGAATGATCAAATGTGTCAAAAGTGGTTTGCAAAGTTTCTTGGTACTATTGACATTTTGGCCAAATAATTCTTTGTTGTGGAGCTGTCTTATACACATTGGATATTTAGCAGTGCCCCTGGCCTCTACCCACTAGAAGCCAATAGTGGCAGATAGCCAACATACTCAAAATATCCAAATCAATAAAGTTACTGGTTAAAGTGAAAAATGTGTCTTTTATTTTACAAAGGAAACCTAAATGGACTTTATGGCCAACCCAATATATATGTATATCACAGTCTTGAAAAAGAAGGCAATCCTGCCATTTATGACAACATGGATGAACCCAGAAATCCTCATGCTAAGTGAAATAAGCCAGACAAAGAAACAAATACTGAATGGCATCAACTAAGGGGTTGCTGGTTCGATTCCCAGTCAGGGTAAATGCCTGGGTTGTGGGCCAGATCCCCAGTAGGGGGCACTCGAGAGGCAACCACACATTGATGTTTCTCTCCCTCTCTCTTTCCCTTCCCTTCTCTCTAAAAATAAATAAAGAAAATCTTTTTAAAAAATGAAAACTAAACATGAGAGGTGATGAATGTGTTGATGTGATAGTGGGAATCTTTTAGAATATATATGTATATCAAATCATGTATACTTTAAATACATTAAAATTTTATTTGTCAGTTATACCTCAATAAATCTGTAATAAATAAATAATGTTACCATGTAGCATTTTAAATGAAAAATGACTATACTTTTCAAAATGAAAAATTAGTGAGAAATGTGGCATTGCTTTACTGTTTTTTCCTTTTTTTGCAAATCTTTTTAAATATCTGGCTTAATAGAAGACTAGATTCACGTACCTGTTTCTTTATTCGGGCTGGTCTGATATGTTGTTGACGTGTGTGAAGTGCAATGTCAGCGAGCATGTGACTGGAAAAGCACAGCACAGCCCCTACCGTCCCCAAGGGAGGGTCTTAGGGAGCACCAGGGTCCTCAGGACGCCCTTTGAGAACCCCTGCGCTGGAACAGGCTGAGAGCACTGGCAGCTGGAGGGGGTCGACCTGTCCAGAGGAAGGGCAGGCTGGACACTGCGGCAGGAAAAGAAGGGATAAGCTGGCAGTTGAAGGCACCGGCCTGGCTCTTTGGAGGGCCTGCCAAACACGACGGTAGGAGTAGCTGAGGAAACTGGGAGGCCAGCGGCAGGCCTGAGTTTCTACACTAGCAACAGGGGGAGCAGAACTCGGGGCCCCCTGGGCTTCTGACAGCAGGCTTCTCTTCTGCCCTCCTGGCCCAGGTGTTAAACGTTAAATGCTCGGAACTGGTGTCTGGAACAGTCTTCGCCTTTGCCCACTTTCACACTAGCTATTTGTAAAGCTGTTGATCAGATGCTGAGGTCTTAGTCCAAGGCAACGCCCTCGGGCTCATCTCAAATCACCTGGGGAGGGTGGGTCAGGGAGAATTTCAGCCGCATTCTGGGCTCCTGGCACGTGCCCTGGAGGCTCTTGGCAGTTCTGAGGACCTGGGGCATTTGCACGGGGACGAGGAACACCCTCCAGATCCCCTGATGCCACGAGGGGCAAAGGCATGTGCTCTCTCTGTACACAATTGTAGGTAAAATTAGACGTTGTTAGTAAAAATCTGTATTTTATTTTTATTATTTATATAAATTTAATCTCCATTGTGTTGATTTTACATTACCTCTGTAAAACCTGCTTCATTTTATTAAGTTCTCAGAAAATGCCAGGCGTTTCATCCCACCCTACTTCAGGGTCAGAGTCTTACCTCCTTTCAACTGTTTCAGAGCTTAGATTCTTGTGTGTGTTACAGTGTTTTGGTAACTTTTTATTTTAATATAAGTTCAAACACAAAACAGTTGCAAAACTCCTGAACACTCAGCTTCCTGAATTGTTGACATTTTCCCACATTTCTCTTTATATCGCCTCCAGGTAAATAAGAAGATAAAAGAGCTTTTTTTAAGCTGCATTACTGGAAAGCAAGTTGCAGACAGCATTACCCTTTAGCCTTAAGAACTCCAGTGCATGTTTGCTTAGAAAAGAACATTTTCAAACATGACCTCAGTACCAGTATCAAAATAAGGAATGTAATGTTGACATAGGCTAATATCCAATGCCCTGTTCATGTTCAAAGTTCTCCAATTGTCCCAATAATGTCCTCTTTACCTACCCCCACCCCGCCCCAGGTCAGGATCCATTCTGGAATCACACGTCACTTTTAGTTGTCAAGTCCCATTATTCTCTCTAATCTGGAATGGACCTGCAGCCCTCCTTTATTTTTCACAACCTTACCATTTGGGGGAGTACCATTGTTTTGCATCATGTCCACAGTATGGACTTGCCTGGTGTCTCCTCGCATCAGATGCAGGCCTTACATTTGGGCAGGAGGACCGCAGAAGTTATGTGTCCCACGAGGAGGCAGTTGGTGTGGAACTGTCTCAATGTCGGTGATGTTCTCTTCAGTCACTTGGTTAAGTGATGTGGGCCGGGAATCTTCACCATGAAGTTTCTATTTTCCTTATGCAGTTAAGAAGTAATTTGTGAGGAGAGTCTTTGAGACTGTAAATATCCTGATCCCCACCAAACTTCCACCCACGGGTTTTAGCATCTGTTGATGATTTTTTCTGAAATCAATTATTACTTGTGTTTTCAAAATGACAATTTTCCAACTCTGTTATTCTTTCTACACTCATTAGTTGGCATTCTACAGAAAGGAAATGTTTTCTGTTCTATGCCATTTATGATTCATTCATTCACTCATTCATTCATTTTGTGCTAATTTGGATTCTCAAGTTCATATTTTATTCAGTGGATATAGTCTTTTCCAATCATTATTTGTCTTGATGTTCAAATTGTTCTAGATAGGACTTGTGGGAGCCTCTTCAGTCCGGCTTCTAAGTCACTTTGACACGCCCCCATCATTCTTTCTGGCATAAACCGAGGTTCCACACTCAGCTGGTACTTTTCCCTCCCCAGCCCTCTCCCAAGGAGCCCGGGTTCGTTTTTTAGTAAGGAATGGTGTTTAGAAACCAGGATCTAGATATTAAATGTAATCATTGCAACTGGGGTGTTTTTTGCTTCTGGATCCTTTCATTGTACAGAGCTAGGAATTACATACATGAATGTGTGTGTATACATGCACCCATATATGTATATGTTTATATATATGTACCTATGATATAAGATTATGTGCTGATACCTCCAGTCCTATAACTCCGATTCACAGAATTATGAGAACTCAGGGTTTCTGCCATCACTGCTGATTCAGTGGAGCCTAGACCCTCAAATACTAACTACTGTTGCAATTTGGGCCCAGGTGTGGGCTCAGGTCACATGGGGCTTTTGGGCATAGTTCTATGGTTTTTTCTAATTCCTCAACGACACATATTTTCATGCTGACTCACATTTTTGGGCAACTTCCCACTATCTTTTCAAACTCAGCAGCTGCAAACTGTCTTCCCTCCTTCCAAACCTGAGTCGTACTAACACTTCCCTGGCTTCTGGCCTCTGCCTACCCATCCCTCCTCTCAGACACTCCCTGTCCGTTCTCTCAGGCACCAAACCTTTCAGGGCCCAGCCCAAGTCCCAGTCCCTTGAGCTACTTAGGATGACAGGCTGGACCCAAGGAGGTCACCTCCAGACTTCCAAGTGTCAACCTAAAAATGGCCCCTGGAGTGGCGGGTACCCTTCTGCTCCTGCCTCAGCTCCCTCAAGGGCAGACCTAGGGGAAGGAAGTTGGTGTAGAATCTGTGCACTGAAGCAAGTCTTCCTACAATGGGAACTCAGACTGCCAGGAGCGGGCCCCTAGCAGAGGCTTGAGACCATGGTCTGGAGCAAACCACCTTGGTTTCTCTGTGAAAAGTTGCTTCTGGAGGGGCGGCGCCAGTGGTCTTTGGGATGCAAGGAATGAAGGCTGAGGTCTGGGGCAGGTCCTTCTCTTCCACAAGTCCAGGCTCCTCCTCTATCGCCAGCCCTTGGCAACCAACCACCCAAGGATGCCTTCCCTTGATCCTCTCTGCCAGACTCCACCTGGGGCATTCACTCCACAAGACAGAAATTTAAAATTGGATGTGAAATATCATCACCCCATCGTTCAACAGAGTGGGCCCATTACAGGGGTCCTGTCAAGTCCTCTTGTTTCTCAGCCAACACCTTCAGTTCCGGGACTTGCGTCAAGCATTCAAGGACTCAGGCCCTCCCTTTGCCTGGGGTATTTGGCATGCAGCCAGTCAGGTTCCCAGCTGCCACCTGGGGCTCATGAGGGTTGAGCCCATGTGGGTGGTTAATGTCCTGCCACAGAGATATGTCCCCTGCTCCACCTGCATATGTCTGGGCCCCTGCTGACTCACAAACACAGCACCCTTAGCCCACGGGAGGGACCTCCCTGTGCCAGGTGGCCCTGGCCTGACGCCGTCTCGGAGATTGGCAGATGTTGCCGTGTCTGGGGACTCCGGGCCGTCTCGTTCCACTTGAGGACAGTTGAGTGCAAATGTAGCTCTTGTTACCACGACACACCTCACTCCACATGCACTCCTAATGAGGCAGCACACACGCACACACACACACAAGCTGCTCAACTGCGAACACGCCACAGCTTTCCAATGAGAGAGGATTTCAAGGGTGGATTTTTATAGGGAAGAAATGACATAAGCGTCTGTCTTTGTTATTTAAATTTCATGAAAATCAACTATAGACGGTGTGTAATTGAGCACAGAATAGGGCCCAGAATATATTCTGAAATAACGGGAGCTCTTTTATCAGGTTATATGTGAAGAAAAGAAAGTCAAAGAAAAGCAAAATCTCCATGCAAAATAATGGACTATTTGAAGGAAGAGAAAAGAGAGAGACTGGGGATCAAGCACGGCTGGGAGAGAGTATTCGAGAGGCTGGTTTGGAGAAATCGCTTGGGACTGTGGTTTAGAAATGGGATGGGTTGTGTGTTGGTTGACTTGGGCTCAGAATCAGGCCGAATACAGAACTTCCACCAGGAACCAGGGGCAGGAGAGTGAAAAAATGAGAGCCACTCTGGCTGGTGTGCTTAGTGGATCGAGCGCTGGCCTGCAAACTAAAAGGTTGCCAGTTCAATTCCCAGTCAGGGCACATGGCTGGATTATGGGCCATGTCCACAGTTGGGGGCGTGAGAAAGGCAGCCGATTGCTATTTCTCTCACACATCATGTTTCTCTCCTTCTTTCCCCCTCCTTGACCCGGGGCCTGTAGGAGGACAGGAAGAGCTGTAGATCCTGAGAGGATACCTTCCCAAGGCCCTCCTCCCCCCTCCCCTCTGTACTCTGCACCCTGTGGTCCCCAGAGGCACACACTGGAGCCAGGTGCCCAGGTGATAGACCAGAGCTAGTCTGGGGCCAAATCAGGGGCAGCCTGATGGGGCCGTGTGTTCAAGAGTTGGCCCGACTCAGGAAGAGGCGATCGCTGACTCTGTACTCATACAGCCACACACAGGCCCCTTCTCCAATACCAGCAAAGGGGGAGGCCGACCCCAGTCTCCCCCAAGCATCCTACCATATGCCAACAGCACAGCTCCTCCCCATGAGTCACTCACCGCATAGACACCAGGGCCTGACACTTTCCTCCTCTGAGCCTCCGTCTGCTTAGGAGGAAACATGTCCCCTGAATAGATTGATGTGAGGATGCTGTAGGAAACAGAGCCTAGTGCCCTGCCGGCCACTCATTACCTTCCCCACCCTCTTCCTTGCAGGCTGCCGCCCTCCCCACTGCCCATGCCCCTTGCCCTGCAGCTGGATCTCTCTTTGAGGCAGGAGCAGCCCTGAGCCTGGGACACAGCAGCTTCAGAGAGGGTGCCCAGGTCACCATCATGAAACTCTAAGGAGCCAAGAAGTCCCCAGGAAACCACACTCTTGCCACTGATGAGGCACTGTGGGGCCAGGCCACTGACATCTCCGCACATAGCCTATAGAACACCCTCAACTGCTCCCCTTCCTTTCCGGAGAACTGCGTGCCTAGTCCCAAACATCCCCCCAGGCACAGTCTGGAGAGAACACTAACTCCAGCCTTATCCTTGGTGGGTGCATGGTTACCCAGTCCCAAAGTGAGGTGCTCCGGAAGCCCCTAAGCTCCTGCCCAGGACCCTCCTGTCCTAGCTGTGGTCACAATGAATCGCAATGGTCCGACTGTCCTCCCTATTGGACCATAAATGCTGAACACCCAGCACACATCATGGGTCCAGGTACTTAGTAGGTGTCACGTAAGTGTCTGTTAAGAGGACAGTGAAGAAGAAGCCCTTGCTCTGGAAGTGCAGGCGCCTCCCAGCGAGTCTGGGATGAGCTGGCTGAACACTGGAATCTTCCAGCTCAAGTGAAACAACTTTGACCGCAGAGCAAGGAGCGGGGTCGCAGCGCCATCTACTGGCAGCTTCGCAGGCCGGCAGGAAGGGCCGATGCGGGGCGGTGGGAACGCGGGCACCTCTAAGACCCTCCCTCAGACTGGTGAGGTCAATACGTTTGATACGCTGCTCCAGCGTTCACGCTGCAAACACTCTACACACTGCATTGAAATCACCAGCCAACTCAGCTGCCTCATTCAGAAAAAAAAAAAAAAAGGTTGGGGACGAAGAGTGATAGCCAGTCCCGAATTGCATTGGGAATATCCAGGAGTGGACTTCTGTTCCACAGGCTTCTCTGGGGCAGGAATTTCCCAGGAACTCCTTGTAGGTAGGCCTTGGGCAGGAGGCAGCAACAGCAGTGACTGCAGAGCTGAGGCAAAGGCCTGCTCCTTGGCGGGCGTGCGGGGGTAGTGGGGAGACCAGTAGGCTTTGGGGTCAGACAGACCCAGTTCAAATGCCAACTCTACTACTTACTAGCTGTGTGACTGAGGGCAAGTTACTCACCCTCTCTGTGCCTCTGTTTCTCCATCTGTGAAACAAGCTACCTGGTAGTACCTCCCCTATAGGGTTGCTGTGAAGATGAAAAATCCTACCTATAACCCAGATGCCCAGACACTAAGTGCTCCCAAAAGTCAGCCTTCCCTTTGGTGCCTAAATAGCACAAGACCCACCCAGCCTTCACCCTGCTTGGTCATGCTGTGGCTGGCTCCCATCAGGGTCCCCTCCCCAGTGTTTCTAGGAATCTGCAGGCCGAGGACCCCCTTCCCCGAAGTCCTGGATGCTGTTATTTCTACCCAGTCTACCTCCTGACTCAAGCTCCCCACTCACCACTGTCCTTTTCTCCAGTGACCCTCTTACTGCCTCATAACAAGCTTTCCCAGGACCTGCTGATCCCCGGACCCTTCAGCCCGGTCACTGCCAAGGCTGGTCTCCCAACACCCTGAACCCAAGGAGGACCGGGCTTGCCTGAAAGGGAGCTGCAGAGTGCGATGATAAGGCTCGGCCAGCTCCTGGGTGTGGCCAGGCTCAGAGTCCCAGGCCCCAGGCTCCTCCTGGCTCCCTCCCTGTCTGGGGTCCCTGGCTACCCCCTCCTGAATAAGTAAGAGCCCCGGCCATGTTGCCCCTCCCCAGTTCCAGGAACCCCCAGGGTTTTTTTATTTCTGCAAGCAGGCTGGTTAGAGACACCATTCTGCCCTGAAGGAAGACAACCTTGCACATCGAAACAAAATTCACAGGTGTTTTTATTCTGGTGCCTGAAGCCCCTCCATCCCCAAACAGCATCTTGGCATTTTTCTACATAAAATCAAATATCCTGTTATTTTTTCCATTTTCTGAAGACAAAGGAATAGCTTGCTCTCAAAGTTGGCTCCTACAGAAACTAAAAATCAAATAACAACGGTTAACATTTTTTTTTTTGCATGTCCTAACCTAAGGCCCTGCTGTCAGCCCTTTGCCTGTTTTAAGATCCATTTGAATGTTTACAACAACACTGGACAGCAGTCACCACCTCGCCTCTGAGGTTTTGTAGAGGAGGAAAAGAAAGTGCAAGGAGGTTATGAGCCGTCCCCACAGTCCCACGGTTAGTAGGTGTCTGAACCAGCTGGAGTGCCAGCGCAGCTGTGTGTTTGTAACAAACACCCAGATGAATAAGAGTTGTGGCATTAATCGTTCCAAAAATGACAGCTTGATGGAACGTTGTGTTCTGGTTTGTCTTGAATGCTGGTGTTAGCAAAAACAGTTCCATTCATACCAAACATCCTCCGGGCCCCCGCACTTGTGGAGGGAAGGATGAATGAGAGGGAGGAGGGAAGACGCCGTCCTGTTCCCTCACAGGCGTACCGGGGTTCTCCCCACTGGAGACTGACATGGACTGAGTCAGTGCCCCCAAGGGGGCCGGGGGACTCCGGAGGAATGGGGTGGAGGAGTTCTTGCCCTGAGGAGGAGGAGCTCTGCTGGGGTCCCAGCAAGCTAACTGAGTATGGGACAGCCTAGCCCACTGGGCTTCCTGCCCTCTGCATATACAGGCGAGGGTCCAGCAATCATCCTCCTAGGTATTTACTCAAATAGGCTGAAATCTTATGTCACGTAAAAACCTGCACATGAATGCTCATAGCAGCTTTATCCATCGTTGTCAAAACCTGGAAGCAACGAAGATGTGCTTCAGTAGGTGAGTGGATGAGTAAGCTGTGGTCCATCCAGACAACGGAATATGGCTCAGTGCCAAAGAGAAATGAGCTGTCAACCACGAAAAGACATGATGGGAACTTACATGCACATTACTACGTGAAAGAAGCCAACTGGAAAAGACCGAACACTGTATGATTCCAACTACATGGCATTTGGAAAGGCAGACTACAGAACAGTAAAAAGCTTGGCTGGCGGTTGCCGGGGGATGAAAAGTCGGCGCACAGCGGATTGTTAGGGCAGTGAAACTACTCTGTGTGGTACTGTAATGGTGGGCACACATCATTGTACATGTGTCACAAATCCATTCAGTGATGACAACGTGTCAGTGCAGGTTCACAGCTTGTAACACAGCAGGGTTACACCCCGCAGCAGGGTGTTGATCGAGGGGGAGGCTGTGTGTGTAGGGGCAGGGGCTATCTGGGAAATCTCTGTACTTTCCACTCAATTTTGCTATGAACTTGAAGTGCTCCCAACACCAAAGTCCATTTAAAAAATCCAGGCAAGACCTTTTGAGCACACAAAGGCTGCCCCACAGTGCCCTCTAGTGCCCACAGACTGTAAACTCTCACCGAGAGTAGAGCTGGGTTTTGTTTTCATATCTAAGAGCAAGAGTGCAAGGGACCACCCAACTGTCCATCAGTAGGTGAGTGGATAAAACAACTATGGGACATTTACACAATGGAATACTGCTGAGCTGTAAAAAAGAAGACAATTTTATTCTTTGCAACAGAATGGGTGGACCTGGAGAACACTATGATAAATGAAATAAGCCAGAGAAAGACAACTATCATATGATTCCACTCATATGTGGACTCTAACGAACAAACTGACTAACAAGCAAAATAGAAACAGACTCACAGGTGGAGAGCAGGATGACAGCTCTTGTGGGGGCAAGGGGAAGGTTAGGGGGTGGAGGGATAGAGCAAATAGGAAAAGGGGCTCATGGACATGGACAACAGTGTGATGATTGCTCAGGGGAGGGAGGTAGGAGGGGGCTAAATGGTAATGGAAAAAATACAGTAAAAATTAAGAAAGAAAGAGTGCAGAGGAAATTTGTGTTTCTCTGAGCCACACTTACCAATGACTTGTGTGTGTCGGGGGTTAACAGACAGGGCAGAAGGGAGAAGGAGAGGCAGGCTGACCACTGAGCCCTGGCCCTGGTCTTTCAGCCAGACCCCAGGTGCCAGGCCGGCCAGATCATGGCTCGCACTGAAGGCTCGCAAAGTCCTGCCAAGTTTGAGCCGAAAGCCCCTGGGCTTTGTTCAGAGGTAGCGGAGGCATTTCACTGTCTGGCAAACCCTGCAGCAGTACGGTTTGCCTCCAGACGGCTGAACCATGTGGCCCTCGGCTTCCACTAGAAATACCACAGCGCCACCAGCCGTGTCTCTGCGGGAGCTGGGCCCACAGGCAGTGTGTGCCCACCCCGGCACCCGGTCAGCCAAGCGCAGGCAGAGCCCAGCTCTTACCCGGCAGGGACCCTTGGGTAAGGGTCAAACAGCCAAATGGCCACCACACAGAAACAGCCATGCACAGGCCTCTGGGAGACAGCTTCGCCAGCCCATTTGGTGATTTACACTTTGTGAGGTGGTACAGTCCCAGGGAGCCTCTGGAAAACCACTTGGAGAGTGAGCTCTGCAGGCAGGGATTTTCATTTTCTCATCGCTTTTCCATTTTCATGATCTAGTTCCCCCCTGGGGCCCAGGGAAGTGGAAAACGCTCTTTGTATTGTATTAGTGGCCATGTGGAAAAGACATATTTCCCGTGCCATTCCATCCAGAATGAAGACGCACGCTTGTAAAGCACGTGTGAAAAATGTCATGCACGAAGGGTATGAAATGTTTGTTCTCGCGGCTCAGGCTAGTTTTGTGAAATGCCATAAGACAGGGAGAAAATTTAAGAGCAAGAAACCTCGGAGAGGAGGATATGAGCTGCTGGTCTTAAGGACACCGTCACAAAGCAGACACCAGGGTTTAGAAAAGAGGATAATTGGTTAGGATACATGCTCGCGTTTGCTCATGCCTGAATAAAGAACATCAGGAGGGACTCACAGGACACACATTAAAGTGATTACCTGCTGGGAGTGGTGAGGCTCTTCATGCAACTTCTTTCTATTTGTGACTCTACTACCTTTTCCAAACATTACATAAAAATAAAACAAGCACCCTGCTCAGGTAGCTCAGCTGGTTAGAGTGTTGTCCCCGATACACCCAGTTGCTAGTTGGGTGCCTGGTCAGGGCACATACAAGTGACAGCCAATGAATGCAAAAATGAGTGCGACAACATCTCTCTCTCTCTCAATCCCTCTCCTCCCACCAGTCTCTCTGAAATCAATAAATAAAATTTTCTTAAAAATAAAATAAAGCAAGCAAAAAGCTGTTTACTTTGTGAGTCTGCATCTCAGAATAGAACTAGGACATTTAGAAAAATGTTGTATATTTTGACTAAAAAAAACGAATCTCAAAAACAAAACCTCCTCCCTCCAGCCATCCCTGTCTCCGTACCCAAATATTGGCCCTCAGCCATCCACCACGGTCCCGTTCACAGCAACCTACTTCTATCGAGAACGATCCTCTCTCAGGGACACCTTCTCTGCAGCTAAACCACAGTTACTACGCTACTGTTCTAGGTTGTTCCCTTATTCTGCACTGTAAGAAGGTGAGGGCTGATGGTGGTGCTTTCCAACATAGCAGGTCTGGGGTGCCAGGGTGGCCGTCAGCCTTCCTCTGTGGGAATGAATCTGGCTGATAAGCCCAGCTCTGAGCTTGTGTGAAGTGCAAGGTCTTTCACACCCTTGACAAGTATGCTAGCGGGGTGGGGAAGAAGACTAATTGTATTCCAATATCTGGTCTGGCTTTTTTCTACAATAACAAAACTCTTCTTTTGTTGCTGAGCACATGGCCACCCAGCTTCCCTTGCAGCTAGATCTGGCCGCTGGCTAAGACCAGGCCGATAGGATGTGAGCAGAAGCAATGTGGCAATCTCCAGGTCATGCCTTTAAAGGCAGAGGCTGTGTTCCACACCTTTCCCTCTGCCCACTCCCACTGGTGGTGATGCAGACATGGTGGGGCAAGCTATTTGGAGCCACATGGATGACAGCAATACTCTGGGGTCAGCTGAGTGACAAGTTGGAAGGCACTTAGGTTGCTGACACTGTGGAGTCACTATTATGAGCCCTGGAGGGAAAGAGCCAGAGGACCCAGGGCCAGTGGTGACAACAGAACCCCAGGCACCTGTGCAGAGGGCTGAGCAAGCGGCAGCCTGCTTTCTCCAGCTACTCTCCCGACATCTGCTCCCTCGCACTCCTCAGTGAGCCTTTGCTCATGCACGACCCCTTCTTGGGGTGCCTGCCCCTCCTCATTAGCTTAGCCAACTCTTGCTGGTTCTTCAGGACCTGGCCTTGGCATCATCTCCTTGAGGAAGACTCAAGGTTATCCCACCAGGCTGGTCTTGGCACCTTGTCAGGACTCCCTCATGGGTCCTACTGGCTGGTCCTCGTCTGAGAGCCTGTCTCCTGCACAGGCCCGAACCTCCATGAAGGTGCGGTGTCTCGTGAGCTCGGCCACTGCAGAGCCCATATGGGCTAGTACAGAGGAGGCCAGTTCCCTTGGGTGCAGCCTGCTCCTTGGGAAGAGGTCCAAAAGCCGCACTGGGGAATACAAGTCGGCTGGGACTTGGCTCTGGAAGCACGAGGGCCTGAAGCAGGGAGGTCCGGGAAGCCAGGCCACTGCTCTGTTCTGTGTGTGGAGACCCAGCAGCTGCTTCCCCTGAGCTCAGAGCACATGTGCACACGGGGGTGACCCTACTACCAGAACTCTCCGCAGTCCATCTCTTTGGCCCAGGCAGGCCAGGCAGGATCTCTCATCCATGCCAAAGAGATCTCTGCCTTTCGCAGGTTTTTGAAATTCCAATTTGTATTACATTAGGAAAGGAAGATTAAAAACAGGCAATTTGATTTTGCAAAACAAACTCACAAAAATTGCTAGAGGGCATTTCCTTTGTTTTGGCAAAACCAAGCCAGATGGCACTACCCACGGCGACAGCAGCATCCTGAGGTGGCATTTGAGGCTCACAGCCACAAAGCTGGGCCAGGCTGTTTTTCTTGGCACCAGAAGCTTCTGTGATGTGGCATTTTTTTTCCAGGAAATTTGGGTCCTCTCCCAGCTCAGGATGACCATCCCAGATGCAGGAGACAGGCTGAGGTATTGGGGCGGCAGGAGTGAGGGGACACCCTACGACTCACCAGCGCAGGCCTCTCACGATCCCACTCCTGGGGGCGGTCCACTCAGCGGTCGGCTCTCCTGGCGGCTAGTCTGCAACAGTTTAAAGAATCAAGCTTCTGACACAAATTTTAAATTATGAGGAAATTCAAAAGTTTGGAAATGCTTTGAATTTCTGGGGTTTGTGTGTCTGCCTTCTTGGGCAGTTCAGAGCCCTGTTCACAGGTTCCAAGTCTGGGGCCTAAACCCACAAAATACAGAGACTGATGGTGACCGGTTGGCCCCAGATCTATTCAGAAGCCTATGGAAGGAAAGCATAATGAGAGCATGATCGTCCCTGAAAATCCGTGGCATTAGGGACACCAGGAAAGAGCAGCGGGTGAGTGGCACAGGCTCCGGCTTACAGGCAGGAAGAGCCAGATGCGGTGCCTGGCAGGGAACAGGGCGTAGGTGACTCACGGAGCCTCTCATTCATAAGCCCTGAGGTTTATACTATTGCAACACAGTCCACACTGTGGGCACCTGCCGTGCTGCTGTAAACGAAGGGGAGCTCTGTGAAACAATGTAAATGCGGGAGCACAAAGTTCGTGAAAGCTACATGTTGAATTTGAGTGCTTTTTGTTTTGTATTGTTCCCAAGACATGTAAACATTTGAGTCAACCAAATTTGGTCAGTTGTGACCATCAATCATAAATTTTATCTTAAGATAACTTTTTTTAGGAAAACTGGTTGTCCACATGAAGTGGACCCTTAAACCACACATAAAGATCAATTCCAAATAGATTAAAGGTCCAAGTATAAGGCCAAAAACTCTTAAATTCCTAGGAGGAAAGCTTTGTGACATTGGACTGGGCAATGAGTGATTGGACGCCACTGGATATCTCGGATGCCTTGTGCTTTTCATTGAAAGCATGAACAACAAAAATAAAAAATAGACACAAAGGACCACATCAAAATCTAAGACGTCTGTGCATCAAAGGACACAGTCAATGGAGTGGAAAGGCAGCATACAGAATGGGAAAAGTATTTGTAAACCTACCTCCGACAGTGGGTTACTATCCAGAATATACAAGGAACCCCTGCAAGTTAACAGCAGAAAAACAACAAACTCAATGAAAACATAAGCATGGGATGAAAGTAGATATTTCACCAATAGAGAAACATAAATGGCCAAAAAGCATAGAAGAAATATTCAACCTCAGTAATTCTTAGGGAAATGCAAGTCAAAACCACAGTGAGACATTGCCTCCTACCCTAGGATGACCACTATCAAAACCCAGAAAGTAAAAAATGTCAGTGTGGATGCGAAGACACTGGAGCCTGTGTGTAGTGCTGGTAGGAACAGGAAATGTGAAGCCTCTATGGACACTGTACAGCTGCTCCTCAAAAATCGACACAGAATTACCATCTGGTCCAGCAACCTCACTTCTGGGCATATATCCAAAAGAATGGAAAGCGAGAAATCTAACAGATATTTGAACACCATGTTCATGGTAGCATCCTTCACAACAGCCAAAAGGTGGAAGAATCCCAGTGTCCACGGTGGATGAACGAACAAACACAAGCATTGTATCCGTACAACGGAATGTCATTCATTCTTAAAAAGGAAGAAGATCTGGGCACATCTACAACAGGGATGTGGCAGGATCCACCTTAAAGGCATTAAGCTGAGTGAAACGAGCCAGTCACAAAAGGACAGGTACTGTAGCATTCCGCTCATAGGAGGGAGCTAGAGGGGTCAAACCCATAGACACAAACAGCAGGTGGCTGCTGAGTGGATGTAGAGTTTCAGTTTTGCAAGACAGAAAAACGTTCTGGAGGTCTGTTGCACAACACTGTGAACCTCTTATTAACACGGCTGACCTGTACACCTAACATGGCTAAAGTGCCCATTTTAAATAACACAAAATAAATTTATTTTATAAACATGTGTTGGTGCATTACTGCAGAGGGTCAGTTGTTTCCCCCCTCCTGCTGCCGGCAGGTCGGCGAGAGGACCGGGAAGCACCGGAAACCGCCCACAGTCCCACACAGAGGGTTTTCAGGGTGTATTAAATATCTGCCTTGGAGACACGCTAATTTCAGAATACGCTTTATTCCTAAATTTTAGTTAGAAGTATTTATGCCAGGGTTTTACCTCACTTAATTAAAAACACAGAGTCCACGTTTGATGTGCGCTGTGCTGAGTTTGAGGACATCTTTCCTGGCCACATGCATTCTTTAAATAAGACGGAGCTGTGTTGCCTCACTGCCGTTCTAGACTGAAAAAGGAAGCGGCAAGGCCTTGGCAAATCCTTTTGATCCAGTGAAAGTCAACTCCTCTCAAAATATTAAATGGAGACTCTAACTCTAGGGCAAGAGGAGTGGGGGGTGGGCAGGCACGCTCACCCCACTGTACAGATGAGAATACTGAGGCCCAGAAAAGCAAAGTGACTTCCCACAAATCATATCCACGGTGGAACTAAGGCTGGACTCCCCTGAAGGCTCCTTCCCTGCCCTCAGGCCCTCAGCTGCTCTGGATGCACTTGGTGAAAAGAGAAGGGACAGCACGTGGGCCAGGGGACAGCCCTTTAGCTCAGTGGATACAAAAGAGGCCAAAAGCTTGAGCTGATTGCTGGGTATACCCGCACCAGCTCCGTGTGGCCTGGCCACCCCACACCAAAGCAAGAGCCAGGGAGGCCTGCAGAATTTCTAGGCACCCCAGGGATTACTCGGGGCTCTAGGCATTGCTGGATTTAGGATTTGGTGAAACTGACACATATTAAGAATTTAGAACAATAATGAAATTGGGCTTAGCCATAACCCTGGAATAGGGGAGGGAGCAGGGGTCAGAATGGCATCAGCTCCTGTGTGTCCTCCTCTCACCACTTCTTGCCCCTTGGCAGATGGAGCCACCCTGCCATGATGGCCAACCCCCCCTCCCCCCGCAGAGAGGCCTGCCAGCCCTGGGAGGAATGCCGCTGGAGTAAGCAGTCAGGGCCATCTAATAGCCACCTGCTTCCCACCAGGGTTCAGGTCAGGATCATCCAGGCCAGTCATCAGAAGAAGGTGGCGACCCGAGGCCCAGGAAGGGAATGGACTGGCCCCTTGGAGGCCACAGGGCACAGAAGTCGGTGGTAAGGCTCTGGAGATCAGAGCTGGGTTTGAGATGTAACTCTGTAGCATATTACAGGGGCGGTCTTGCGGAAGTTACTCAGCCCAGCTTCAGTTTTCTCTCTGGTGAAATCAGATGAACACTGGGACCTATCAGAGTTGCAGTGAGGATTAAATAAAACAATTCATATAAGGGCTTAGTAGAGGACACAGCACACAGTAGGACTCATTGATGGTCATGTTACTGCTGTTTGAAAACTCAGGCAGCACTCCTTCTGCTATAATTCTTACTAGCTGATACAGCAGGTGAGGCAGAGCCATTTCCAGCAGATGGGGATCTGACTCCCATCCCCTCTACCAGGTAACATCCCACACACCATTAGTTTCTACCTGTCCAACTCCTAGCCATCCTGCAGGAGTCAGCACAAGTGGTCCCCTCCTCCAGGGAGCCCACCCTGAAGCCCTTTCTATCCCTGGTGGGTGAGGTGCCCTTCAGGGAATTCAAGATCCTGTGCAGGCCCCCCCCCCCCCCCTCACAGGGGAGTTACCGGTTCTCCTTTCCTCACCTGAGAGCTCGGGGACACAGGGAGCATTCTGTCCTGATGACCAGAGTAACGACGCTCCATCCGTGTTCTGAGCACTGACTGCGCATGAGGCCCCCGTCTGGACTAAGTGCTTTGCATGCATTTCCTCATTGGGTGCCCCCTCCCCAGAGACGACCGCCATCACTCCACTTCACAGTTAAGGGAGCAAACCTGGCTTCTTGTGTTGGCTGCGTTGTCCACTAAGCCCGTGTCCTCGGGCGGGTTCTGTAATGTTTCTGAGCCCACTGGTGCTTGGAACCGCTGCCCCCACGGCCCCACGCTCTGACTTTCAGCTTTGTCTCCATGATCAATGAGTTGGTGTCCTCTGGTGAGGTTTTCTGTGGACTCACATTGGGCCATTTCAGGGCACTTGAGTCAGAGAAGCACGGACTCTTCCCCCATCCCACTCTGAGCACTAGGCCTTCCTCACAAACCCCTCCGCTGCAGTCCCTTGAATGGCTCCGCCAGACTTCTGCTGCCCTCGCCTCCCGCCTGGGAGAGCAGTCCACAGGGTTTAGGGGTGCTGCCACCTGGCGGCCATAGGTCATTAGGACTCAGGGGAGAGGGTAGCGCGCTGGCTTGGTGGGTTGGATGCAGGGCCCCTCTCTGCTTAGCGTATTGCCAGCAGTCAGCGGTAACAAGTGTTTGGGGAAGGCAGGGCAGCTGGACTCCAGCAAGGACCACCCATCAGGCACCAAGGCTTCATGGTTAAGTCCAAGAGTCCAGACTGGGTCCAAGTCCTCTTTCTGACCCTCTCCAGACACGTGGCCTCGGCCCACTAATCACTGTGAGTCTCAGCTTCCCAGTCTGGACAGTGGGTAGCCTCCCCCTCCAGTGTTAGGGCCACGTTCCCCATCAAGAACCTGAAGCTTCTTCCTAGAGCATCCTCTTCACGTCATTGTTGTAAAAAGGGAATTAATATTAGACTCATGCCACTTATGTATCCAACTCCAAAATCATGTTTGTTTTAAGCAAAACCTAGAGCCTTCCGAGACCTGGGGTCTGTGCTGCTGCCGGTCGGCTCCACCCGCCCCTCTCCCCAGGCACCTCTTCACCCTGCTCTGTGTCAAGGGCTCTGCCAAGGGCAAGCCTCCCTCGGCTCGGTGCTTGGCACCTACCTCATCCAGCCCTCACACAACAACAACAGGTGACCCTCGTCTTACAGAGCAGACACCAGGTTCAGAGAGGCTGGGTCACTAGTCCAGGTCTCTGATGTCAGAGTCTTCGCCTGCCCACCAGTGCAGAAAGCCCCAGAAGCTCCTGTTCTGTCCCTGAGTTCTCCAAGGAGCACACGACAGGGGACATCTGCTGGAAGGGGCTGTCCTGGCCGAGGGGGCCACGCAGAGGGAAGACAGCACCTCTACTCCCCCTCCTTCTGCCCGATTCCTGCTGGCCTGTGGAAGGTGCAGCCAGACAGGGCTTCCTCTTGCCAGGTCAACTCCCTGGCAGTTTCCGTTCCCTCTTTCTGAGAGCCGCTCTGAACTGAGTTACACAGGGGCTGGGAACACATCTCTTCTGCCCACCCTCTCGGGCCAGGGTTGGGAGTGCAGGCAGAGCCCCCCTCTCACGGTGGCAGGAGGCAGTGGGAGGAGGTGTCCCCCTCCCAAGGGAGGACAATGAAGGCCCAGAGAGAGAGATAGGGCTCACCTGAAAGCCCACACATCAGGGCAGCAAAGCCTCCTGCCAGGCTCCTGCCCAAGGCCCACTGCCCTCCTCCTCTGGTAGGCGGGAGTACATGAGGATCATCAAAACTGGACGGCGGGAGGAGAAGACCCTTTCCCACAGTCCAGAGACACTCAGCTGGCCAGGCAGTCCGGGCCAGGGAGACCGATGGGCAGAGAGGAAAGGCTGTGGAACGTGGCCAGCCACCTTCCATTCAGTTGGCTCAGCCCCATGTGCGTTTGCAGCCCCTGAAGCCCCTCAGAGTGGCCACTGGGCTTCTGTTTATGCATCCACCTGCCGGGGAGGTACAGCTGTCTGTACTGAGCAGGGGCACAGCGTTGGCCAGAGCCCTGGGCTCTACCCGAGCTGTCCAAACTACATGTGGCTCCTCTTCCACACAAGCCAGTCCACGTGCCTGCAGTGTTACTATGAGAGCCACCACCTGGAGCAAGAATGGCGTGGATGAAGGCAGAGGTCAGGCCCACCCTTTCACAGCCATGGAAAGCCAGTGACTGTCAGCAGACCGCAGCCAGGTGGGAGGCCTGGAGCAGACTCTCACACAGCCCCCCAGAGGAGCCCACTCTGTTGAAATGATCTTGGACTTCTGACCTCCAGGGCTGCCAGACAGAAGATTTCTGTTGTTTAAGCCCCAGTGTGTGGTACTCTATAATGGCAGCCCTAGGAAGCCAATACGCCAGTCAGCACCTCCCTGCAGATATAATTCAGTATTCCGACCTTACTACCACAGGCCTGTCCTAGGGATTCATGGGCCTGCAAGCAGGCCATCTGGAGCAGTGTGCCTGGCCTCTTCGGCTTCGCCTACGGTTTTGAGCTTCATCTGTGTTGTGTGTGCATCGTTAGTTCATTCTCTTTCTACTGCTGTGTAGTATTCCATCGAATGTGGTATACAATTGATTTATTAATTTTCCTCTTAATGGACATTTGTGTTGTTTCCAGCTTGGGGTTAACGCTTGGTTTGCTCTAGGGGCAGACACAGTTCCCGTTTCTGGGGAGGCTGGTTCCCTGGGGGACCCTTGGTGGTACACTGGCTGGGACAGGCAGGGGCAGGTAACGGTTTTCAGAGTTCTCTGTTTTTCCTTCTTAGTTACTAAGCAACCAACTAGGGTTTAAATGCTCAGAAAAGAGGAAGAAGGCAAGGAGCAGTGAATAGGACCCAGAGGGGCTTAAATTCGATTATCCCTGGGGTATGGCCTGCTGAGACCTCTGGGGCCGCAAGAATCAGCCCTGAGGGGTGAGTCAGCAGCCGGCCTGGGCAGCGAGGCAGAGCAGGGAGGCTCCTGCTGGTTGACAGGGGTGGCCCGGCTGGTACCACTCACCTGTACACCCTCCAGGAGTCCCCAGCAGGGAGGTTGTTGGAAAAAGAGAAAGGATTGTGCTCCCAGCTCATTCTGGGGCCTTGGGCCACGCACTGCCCATCTTAGGGCCTTAGGTGCCTCCTGTATAACATGGACACGGGTCTATTGCCACCTTGGCAGGTTGGCGGGCACGGCGGAGCAGTACGAGCACAACTGGGAAACTGCGAATAGTTGTGTAGGGGGAAGAGTTAGTGCCATCGTGGCACTGGGTCACTTCTAGGACAGCTGAGCCCACGGTGCTGAGCAAGCATCCATCTCGCTCTCTTCCAGACTGCCCTTGGAGGCCAGCAGACCCCAGGAGGAGGGGACTTGGAAAGTGGCTGTCTTGCTGTCCTCCTGCAAGTGGGGCCACCCTGTGTGAATGGCTGTTTTCTCCCTTCCCCTGAAGCCCTGCCTTTTCCTGGGCTCTCAGGGGACTGCCACATTGCCCCAGCCCAGCCATAATGCTCCCTTCACAGCCTCCCACAGCCAGTGGGGGTGCCAGTGGGCTGCCCCTGGCCCTCTGTCCAAAGAGGCTCCCCTTCCTAATAAGCCTGGGGTGCTTTGCCCCCACCTGACTGATGGGAGAGAAGAAGGACATGGCTGATACCCTGAACAAACCTCTCAGGTCCCTGGGGACACAGAGCCATAGAGACTGGCTGAGCTGAAACCCGGGAGGGAGCCAATCTTTCTGGGGGCCTCTCCTAGCAGGACTCCCAGACTAGGGGTGCTAACACTCTCAGCTGTGGGATTGCACTTCTGCAATAGAAAGTCACACTTCATTCTCTCTCCTAAAAGGAGAAGGGAAGAAGCAACAAAATGGTGAGAATTCCGATACAGCACATCCCTGAACCACAGCCGTAATGGTCGTTTTCGAAAGTGCCCATCTGGGATCCACTTCCTCCCAAGAGCTCACAGCAAAAGCGCCAGAGCCAGCTGTGCCCCTGGAGGTAAGGTGGTGGAGGCAGAGGGGTTTGAACCTGCAGTGAGGGGAGGAGCCCTTGTGGGGCTGGCAGGGGGCCCCACTGGCTTCTTGCCAGGGCACACCCCAAAGTGTCTGCCTCCTGCCTCGTTCCAGAGGCGGTATTGGCAGGGCTGGGGTTCTGATCCCCCAGAACAGCTGGGGTCCTGGGGACACGAGTCACAGCTGCTCTGGGGAGAGTGTCTGCTGCTCTTGAGTGCTCAGAGAATAAGGTCACGTGAGCAGTAGTGAACCCTTCTTTCGGAGGGTCACTCTTAGGGTCCCTGGGACACAGGGTTGCTTCTTCCGAGTGAACTCAGTTTCTGGCCAGGCTAAGGCCTTGGATGCCCAGTGCAGCTGTCCTGGACCGGCTTGCACCACACTCCACAGGGAGTCTTTCTGCAGGTTGGGGCTGGAGGGGGTGTGGATGGGGGCATGTATGTGTGTGTGTATGTGTGTCAGGGGAAAGGGGGTGTCCTGAGGGGCCCACCCCTCACCATCAGACTGGAAGGTCCCCATTATTACCCAGCTTCGTCCATTAGGCAGGAGGAGCAGAGGGGCAGGGACTCAGAGGGACATTGAACCTGTACCACATGCAACAGGCTCCCTGTCCCACAGCCTTTAAGAACCAAACTGCAATACGGGGTCAATGTAAGCCTGATTCCATGTGATTCTCATTTAGCTGTTTGGCAAATGTGCCCTCAGACCCCCCACTGTGGCTGCACCCCCGTCTGCACGGGGCAGTGTGGAAGCTCAGGCCACACGCTGCCCTTCGGAGGCCTCGGAGAGATGGGAGGAGGGGAGCTCAGGGAGGACAGGACAAGGACCCAGAGCTCTGACATGTCATGCAAGGAGGAACTGAGTGGGGGACGGCCAGGTGGGTGCCCAGGTCAGAGGGGTCTTCCTGCTGTGGGGGCCAGAGGGCAGGAAGCGGAAACTACCTTCCTAGAAGAGGTCACATTGGCATCAGGCCTTTGGAGAAGAGCAATATCTGGACACAGAGTTTGGGATGGAAGGTATGTTCTTAGTAGGGAAAACTGTGTGAGCAGAAGCCTGGTGCTGGGAAAGTGTAGGATTAGTTGTTCAGACCCACTCAGCCCTGCTGGAGGCTGGTTTCTGCTGCAGGCGGGGGCAGGTCCCAGACCACATGGTGTTGGTGGCCCCGGGGGAGAGCTGGTGTCCCTCAGACCCATGCAGGAACAAAGCTGGCCATTGTACGTAGCCTTCCCAGTGGTGCCAGTGACTCTAAAGGACAAATTACTGGAGATGGAGTGGCTGGGACAGTGTGTGTGTTTCACACTTCGGCAGCACACTGCCAGCGGCCCTCCGTGGAGCCTCGGTTAGTCTTTGAGCAGGAGACCTCCCAGGCCAGGGTCTGCCTTCTGCCCCAGACCATGAGGATGTGACACACTGTCCGCATTCAGGCCCATAAGCACTTGGCTTCCCGTGGGAATGTGCTGGCTGTTTTTATTCCTCCTTCGGGTGCCCAGGCAGCCTCTCTGGTCTCCCAGGGGCAGACGGGGTTCCCCTCTTCTGTGCCCCTCCGTATGCCTAATGCTAGAAGCTCCTGTCTCTCCCACCAGCTGGGGGCTTGTTCTCTTATGTGCCCTGGACCGCAGCAGCTTGTCAGAGGAGGGCCCAGCAAGGGTTCTCTTGTGACTGTCAGATGCGGGGAAGGTAGATCCTGTCTGTCCTTCCCTTTCTGTGAAGCACGGCCACACTGTCCCCAAATACAAGTAGTCACCAGAATCCCACTCAGCAAGCTAGAACATCTTCTGCTTTGCATAGGCAAGCTCGGGCATACCTACATTACAGAACAGAACATGAAAATTCAGAGAGGGCAGGCGGCAGGCCCCACTCACAGACGGGAGAAGCGAAGCTGGGCTGGAATCCGTACCAGTGCCCATGGTCGGTGCTTGGCTCTGTTTGGCTGGAGGTGGTCTGAGGTGGGCAAGTGTGTCTGGGCTCAGCAAGTCAGAGGTGGGTCTGGCCCAGCCATGCCTGTGTGTCTGTGTTCCATCCTTCCCAGGCTCGCATCCATGGAAAGATGCCTCACGGTCCTGCAGGTGAGCCTGCACCACCCCACCCAGGGCCCCGCCGTCTTCGCCACTGTCCCCCTGAGGCTGCAGCACCACACCAGCCCGCTGCTGCTGGGGCGGGGCCTGGACACCCACCTCCGGTTGCATCCCCCTCGCCTATCCCGCCAGCACCTGTCCCTGGAGCCCCACTGGGAGAAGGGCGGTACAGCACTGGCCTTCAGCCTCAAGGCCCTGAATCTCAGGGGCCGACTGTGGATCCACGGGCTGATGCTGAGATTCCCGGAACAGGTCCCCCTGGGCACCATCAACAGAGTCGCCCGCCTTCTCCAGCATCCGGATGGTGGTCTGCGTGGAGGGAGGCGTCTCCCTGGAGGCCTTTGTCTGCTGCTTCCAAGCAGCCCCTCGCCCCTGATTTGCAGGCCCAAGGCTGAGGAGACTGACGAATGGGAAGACATCCCGGGGGAGCCACCTGCCCCAGGTTCAGAGCGACTGGCTCCAGGCCACCTGGGCTTTCTCCGTGGCCCTTCCCAGACTAGGGACAGCTCACCCCAGCCAAGCATGGGAAGGGGCCCAGAAATACAGCTCCAGAGGGAGCCCACAGACGGCGCGCTCTGCTAGCCCCACCGTCAAGAGCACGCCTTGGCTGAAACAGGGCTGGAAATATTCAAGCTACAACAGGCGACTCTGACAAGTGGGGCCTGCCTGGCTAATAATGAACCAATTCTGCAAACACGAACAGCCTGGGGTGGGGGGCGGGGGAAGTGTCCTCCATGCTTCCAGCTCTGCAAGGCAATGGGAACGTCATATACTTTAAGAGGCGCTGAGGGGCTCTGGGAGCGCTCCTCAGCATTTTTCCACATTTCACGGTCTTGTCTGACTAGGAGTTACTTTATGTTGCTAATTTTGTGTGCTGCTTAAGAGTGGGATTTTGAGGTTGTAGCAGGAACGCATGGACACATGTAACAATTACGCTTGTGGTAGCTTGGGGTTACCTTCAGCTCTCAAATACCCACAGGCACTGGGGGCTTAGGGAAGCCTGTGTTTAATAAACTACAAGTATTTCATTAAGCTGGCATGCCCAATAGGAACCCCTGGTCCCCAGATGGTCCGCATGCATGCCACATTGTCACAAAGAGGCAGGGGCAGGAACTACAGAAGAGGTGTAAGAGGAAATTGGAAAGGTGGGGGCTCACATTTCTGGAAAGGATGCAAGCAGAGCTCAGGGCTTCCTGGGCATGGGGGGCTGGGGGCTGGGCCTGCCTGAAAATTCATTGTCACCGTCATCCTCCTCATCCTCACGCTCCACTACTCTTGGTCATTTCTGGGTCAAAGCCTTGGCTGACCAGAGGGCACAGGTCTTCAGGAAAAGGCAGCTTCCCAGAGAAAGGAGCTGTTTCAGGATTAATTCTGTGAGAGGGTGGGTGGGAGGTTGTGCTAGAATTTGGGCAGCAGTTATTGCACTCAGGTTAGGTCATACATCCATGGGGCGGGTGGTCTTTTCAAATAAGGGTCCAGCTGGTAGGGGCCAGGTGGGATAGTTTTCTCAGTGAGCAGAGGACCAGAGGAGAAGTGTCTTTGAGATGCTGCATCCTTCGAGCCCTGTGTCCAGGGGGACAGGAGAGGCAGGAAGAAGCTCCGTGAGGAAGTGATGGCAGATGCATCAGTCAGCGCCGTCTTGGCCTTGGCCTAGAGCCAGGAGGGCTAAGGCTAAGCACAGGCATCCCACGCAGGACTTGGGCTCACTGTCACCACAGTTCCTGTTCTGTTCCAGGAGACCACAAGCTCCATGCAGATGGAACCATGGATTGACCAGTGTTGTATTCCCAGTAGTCATCATGGAGCGTGGCAGAGGACAGATGGACAGACAGGTGCAGGGAAGTAGTCACCTTGGCTGTGGCTGGGCACGAGCCAGCTTTTCCAGGCAGGGGATGGCAGCGCAGGACAAGCAGCAGGCCAGGCAGCTGGGTCAGGGAGGCCGCGAAGCCACAGGCTGACAGCAGGCAGAGGCGCACTGCTCTCATGTGCACTGGGCCCTCGGGCTGGGTCCCAGCAAGGCCAGTGCTTCTGCCTCATTATTGAGTCCCCACAGCCCAAATGCAACCAGATCTCCAGGTGTTTATAATCCTGGGTGGCGACTGCTGAGGAAGGTTGACAGATTTGACAGTGCCCTGTGGCACTGAGAGACAGCTCCCAGCCAGCATGTCTTGCCCCAAACAAAGGCCCAGAGGAGGGACAGATACCTGCAGAGGACCCTGGGGGGTGGGGTGCAAGCAGAAGCAGTCAGGATGGTTGGATTGAGCCTCAGCCTGCAGCCGACCAGGTCTCCACAGGACCTGGCTGGACCCTCTCCCCAGCCCTCACCTCCACCCAAGTGCAGTGGAGGCCAGCCCCTGCTGACCTCCTTCCTCAGGCTCACTGGAGGAACACCCTCCCTATACCAGCGCTCTGCCCACACAGGCCAGGCAGTCCAAGAGGCTTCCTGTGGCTGTCAAGAGCTAAGATGTGCCTCGCTGGAGGCATCTGCATTTTGAAAGGAGAGACTGTAGAGGGTCGAGCTGGCCCTGAGGAGTGAGTTTCTTTGCAGGAAGTGTCGTGACAGGGTTCGCAGGGGGCAAACATTTTCCCTTCCCCTCAAATGCATGGTCCCCTCACATGTGTACAAAGCCACATATAATCCAGGGGCTGGCTCAAGGTCTCCCTGTGACTAAGTCATAGAGCTGAGACAGGAACTGAGAACTCGGTCTTTCCACAGCAGCACTCTGGGCGGCCAGGTCTCCAGTCAGCAAAGGAACGAGCAGGAGCGAGTAAGCCCCCGGCAGCGTGGACCGTTCGGTTCCTCAGTTCATCTGCACTTGCAGGGCCTCCCCGGCCCCCACTCTGGGCTGCAGGCGGGGAGACCTGCCCTCCACCGGTGGACTATGTGTGCTGCACTCTCCACCTCCGCTCTGTGTCCTCTTCTTCCTCCGCTCCCGTCCTGTGGCATCTGGTGGTGCGGATGTTGCCCTTGGTCAGCCGGCTCCCAGAGAATCACACAGGACCATCTGGACCCTCCAGCTGCTCTTGCTGCATTCCCCCCACCCTGCACTCCCCACCACACCAGGCGCCCTTCGCCCATGCCAGGATGTGGGGCGAAGAGTAAACAAACCCAGCTCCTCCGCCTTTGAGAGGAGATCCCGCAGTTAATGAACTCTGTTCGCATTGCAGGGCTGTGATCCCTCTTACCTTGAATGTGAACTTGTGGGCGGATTACAGTGAAATAAAACCTACCATTTGAGTTACATTCTCAGCTGATTGGAAACATACATTACCTCCCTATGACCGGGCTGTGAGAAGGGAAGTTATTATCTTTCTTCAGAGTCTGTAAACTCTTTATGGCTGAGGCAAGCTTTAATCCTGCTCGAGAAAAAAAAATGATCCGGGAATAAATTGCTCTCATTTACCTTTGTTTTCCAATCACATGCTCCAGTGGGAACAAAACATCCTAAGTGAGGGGATGTGGGAAGCCAGGTGATCCCAGACAGGAGAGTTTAATTGTTTTCTTCTTTAGGCACGGGCTTGAAAGAGCCTGCCGGTGCCGTGTGGCGTGGGGCCTCGCGCCACAGAGACGTGCGCTCCTGCACGACGCCCGCGCCCCCGAGCAGTCACTTGCCTCTGCCTTCCCTTCTCTCCCAGGGGAGCGTGGCCTCCACTTTCCCGCAACTCCCACTTCCTTGAGGGCGGGGCCCTTGCAGCCATGGTGCCCAGCTCCAGGCTTGCGGAAAGACCGGGGAGGAGTCTGAGAAACGGTAGATTGGGGTTGAAATCGAGTCCCAGCCCATGACGGAGGAAGAGACCATGGGGTTCGTGTTTCCAGAAGGGCTTTCTTTCCTACTCTGTTATTTCTCTGTTCCCTAACATGGAGCTTACGTAGAGCGGATGCTGTAGATCAGATACCCAGCAAAGCCACCAGGTGGACCGTTCTCACTGCTGGAAGGAGTCCCAGCTGAGAGGTGTGCTTATTTTCCTTTAAAGATGCAGAGGCAGGGGTGGGGTGGGGAATCTTCTGAAGATAGCAGAGACCGCCAGCAAAGCTGGGACAACAGCTTTGGAGGGAGAGCTCAGTCAGACAGCCCACCCTGGGCCTTCCATATTTGCTTCTCTGCATTCTTCCACTCACCTGCCGTTTGCTGGGCTAAGAAAATGGACCCTACCTATCACGTCACCTTGCTTGGGGGGATGTGGTGGGGAGTGTATCAGCCAGGATCCAGTGGGGAAAACAAAAGCCACTCCAAGTATTTAAAAAATTTAATCCAGGGAATTGGGTACACAGGTGGTATTGCCAAGAAGCCACACAGGCAATGAATTCAGGTTCAGAGATCAGCCAGAGCGGGAAGTGGCTACCACTGCCATCCCCACCCCGGGGCTGCAGGGGCGCCTGAGAGAGATGAGTCCCTGGAGGAGGAGGAGATGCAGCTGCAAGGCGCTGAGGGAGAGCACCACATACCCTGGCTCCTCCCTTTCCCACGGCGCGCGTCCCGCACTGGCTGAAGCCACCCAGAAGGCAGCTCACCAGCAGCCTGGGCAATGCGGCCTGCAGGCCAGAGCAGGGGAGGTAAACAGTCAAAGCCAGCCTGGGAAGTATGCCCACTTCAGTGCCCCTCGGTCCCAGCCTGGGGCCCTGGGGCGGCCCCCGTGAATGGAGAGGGGCCCACAGCAGAGGGGACTCCATAGCCCAGGGCCTCCAGGAGGCGATCGGCCAACACAGATTGCCCTCCACCAGGGGCGTCCGCACCTCTGTGACCTCCAGCGCCTGTAAGAAAGGAACGAGAAGGGCACAAAGGGCAAGTGCCATTCTGTGAGGTACAAAGAGCTGGGCTCGGTCTGGCCTGGCCCACATAATCCCAAACCCACTGGGACAACAGCTTTGAAACCCTCGCCCCTCTCCCCTCGCATCTTAGATTAGAGGTGGGGCATCACAGCAGGATCTACATCCCCAGCCCTCTGCTCACTGACTCCCAAATGACCTTCCTGCCCTGAGGCCCTTCTCCTCCTGCATTAAGTGGGGACCTGACTGGTTCTTGCCTCACCTCCAGGACGACTGACACACACCTGGAGGCAGGGGACTTTGTGTCTGCCCCTGGGACACGGTCCGACTGTGCTGGCCAATCTCGCTAACCACCGCCCATCCTGAAACATTCCTCCCCCCAGGATGCTGCCCTGACTTTCTCCACCAAGGAGCCGCTGGCTCCAAGCCAGTGCTGGGCACTCAGAGGGGGTTTCCAGGCAGTGGTCCGAGGGTCGGAAGGTGTCCCCTCAGCTGGGAGTGTGTGTACATAGTGTGTGCTGTGCCGCGCTGGAACCTCCCCCCAGCAGAACCCTGAGGGGAAGAGCCTGTCGTGGACCTGTCTGGACTTGTCCCTCTTGGACGGAGCAGCCACCTGGCACCCAGTGTAGGCTGTATAAGGGTCTGTTGTCTGAATCACAAGAGACTGAGCTGAGAAAGAATGTGGGCGGAGTGATAGCCAACCTTCAGGAATGAGGTTTTGGGAAGAAGCTCAAACGAACAAAAAAGCTCCTGGTCAAAAAGTTAAAATGCGCTTTAAACAACTCACTCACTGCTCAGGGTGGGAGGAGCCAGCGTGAGCGGTGCGCTCAGAGAATGGACTCACTGTGCGCACAGGCCCCTGGGCCCAGGAGCCCAGGGCAGACCCGGGCAGGGCCAGGCAAGGCCCACAGCCCCCACCCCTCCGCCACCCGCAACCAGCCGTCCCGCTCCCAGCGGAGCCTGTCTCCGGGATGCAGCACGACCGCCCCGCCCCTCGCCACGCAGAAACACATGCAGGAGCTGCAGAGCTCCTGCACTTGGAGCTCTGCCCTGGAAGCCCTGGAGGCAGGCAGGCTGGATGCTTGGCGTCAGGGGCGTCCAGAACTAGCTCGGGGCCTCATTACTGAGGAATACACGGTCCCCCGTGGACACTCGTTGGAGGCCAAGTGGGGGAAGCGAACAAGACGGGGGCTCCGTCTTTCAGTTTTACGTTCCTCTTCCCCTGGGCCTGCGGTTGCCCCACAGGTTTCAAGTGGAAACATCAGGAAAGCCTCACTCGGCCTGACGCCCCCGGCCCCTCCCCGCCCCCCGACACTCAGGCGTGCACGCACTTGCACACGCCTGCCTCTAGGCTCCCTCGAGCACCCCAGGTAAAGTGTCGGTTAGGAAACCACAGGGCAATTATGAGCCGAGAGATTTGCTCCTCAGTTGCAGAAAGAAAATAGCTCCATTTGAGATTCTCAGCACGCTTTATGAACCAGGAGGAATGCTTTGGCTCGGCGCAGGGGAGAAGTGGGAGCCAAGGAGAGATCTCATTAGAGGAAGGGAGGGGGGCACCTGGGGGAGGCGGGAGCGTCTGGATAAAGCAACGCAGGAAACATGACCCTGGGGCGGCCGGGCCAGCTCCGACGGCAGTGCTGACCAGTTCCCAGTTTCCTCCGTGTCAGTTCTGCCAGCGGGGTCAATTTCAAGGTTCCCAGATGACGTCACTGCATTTGGAGTTGAAAAGAGAGGCACAGTGAGCACCCATTATGTGGCATTCCCACCAGACAGACACGCAGGCAAATGTGGAACTGACCTCAACGGCACAGACACGGTGAAACAAAATATAAAACAGGAAGCGGCGAACTCTGATTACTCATGAACTTTGTACTTGATAAAGTTTAAGTGTAAATTTGTACAATTTAATGTTTAATAACAGGGTGTTCGACAATCGGGCCTTACCAGGCAGTGTGAGATAGCCCCCGCACACCTCCTGGGTGCAGCCCCTCCTGGGAAATAACTGGCGTAGAAACTGAGGAGGCACCTGCGCAGAAGCCGTGCAGAGGTCAGGGTAGCCATTCTAAGAAACCGGACAACATTTTGCTGTTTAAAAGTGGGTGTGTTTGTATGCATAGCATGAGATATTCAACATAACCTTAGGAGGATGTTAAACCATCCAGTACTACAGATGAGGGAACTGAGGCTGAGAGGGAAAGCATGCCCAGATTCACCCAGCCAGTAAGTGGGGGACCCATTGTCTGATTTATGCTAGACCCTTGCTCCTCTCCTCACCCCCTCCACCCAGGCACATGCAGCAAGGGGCAGCCTGCTGGCTCTGGCTGAACTTGGGTCATGAGCCCCACCCCCAATGCCCAGCTACAGATGTTAGAGGGTAACGGTTCACAACTGGGGTCCTAGGATGAGTCCTCTGGCTCAGAAAATGCAGCAGAGAATTAAGTAAGAGGCCACACTCCCCTTCTTTCCTGGGGCCTCTCTCTCGGACCTCAGGAGCAGCCACAGGCCCCCTGGCATTTAGAGGCCGCCTTCCTGCTCTGGAGGGCGGAACTCACAGCTCTCCGGGCCCCGCCCCTCCCTCTGCCCTCTTGGACACCACACGCTGGCGTCTCTGGTGAACTGGGGGCAGACAGACTTTCACTCAATTCCTGAGCCACAGCCAAACCCCAAACCCTCCTTGACAATGTCAATGGGGCAGTATCTGGTTGGCCACCCAGGCTGCGTGTGAGCACTCCCCAAAGCCCTTCGGGGAGCCCCAAATAGGCCACCTCCCCCCAAGCCCAGAGCAACTGGCATTGGATTCCAGACAGGAGCAGGAGCCCCGCTTGAGGCTTGGATCCCAGACCCCAAACTCACATGTGGCAAGAAACCAGTCCCTAGAAAATCCTCCAGTACTAAGTGACCCCTCTCCCACCTTGCAGAGTCTCCCAGCTTGGTCATGGCCCCTCTGGCTTGTGGGTAGGAGACACTCCATTGCCCAGGCCATGTCCCCTCAATCTTGTGTCATTTCAAATTTTCTGGCATATAGGTTTGGTATGCTTGGCTCTTTCAACCACCACGCTTTATGGCCTTTTGCAGTGTAATTTTGTTCCTGTCCTGCCATTCAATTTGAATTAAATATCAAACAGATGTGAGTCTTTTTTTTGCTCTTTTTAAAGAAAAAGTTTAATATTAGGGAGCATGCCCTCCTATATGATCAGGAAAGCCATTCAGAGAAATAAGCCCCTTCAAATTAAAAAAGAATCACATTGGTTAACATTAAGTTGCTTTCAAGTGATACATTGCGAAGTGCTAAGGGAAGGTGTTTCCAGCAAGCTATAAAGCAGCCAGGAGAAAAGAGGAAAAGATATACGGCCCTAGTCTGATGGGGAAATTGGAGCTCAGAGAGGGGGCATCCCCCACCTGGGGAGGAAGCCCTGAGCGTGGAGATGAGGTTCACAGATGATGCTGGGGGGAGCCATCTTCCCCAAAGGCCTGGGGGGACTGCTCTCTGCAGCCTGTGTGGTCAGGGTGGGAGCGGGACGAGGAGCGGCTCCGTTCTGCTTCGAGAGCCAGCCAGACCTCGGGACGTGTTTCTCACCCTGCACACTCGCACCAGCCTGGCACATCTCGCCCAGCCAGCGGTCCCAGGAGTGATCCCTGTTGTTTGCACACGCTGAATGGCTTAATCTCCTGGCCCCTGCTGCGGGCACTTGGATGGTGGGGTCTTTTGCCTTTTGTGGGTCTTGGATGCCTCTGAAAGTGCAGGGAAATGAATGGCTCCTCTTTGGACATGGGAACATGCGTGGACTGGCATATAACTGAAGAGGCACATGGTCCCCTGGTTGAGACCCTCCCCTCCCCCTCCCCCCACAAGGTGGCCACAGCACAGAGTATTTTGTTGCCCAGATGCTCGGCCCATGGGACCAAGGCCCTTCTCTCGCAGGGAATCTGAACTCACATTCCTGAACACTCCCACACCCAGCACCGTGCAGGGCCTTTGCATGGACTGGGGTGCTGGGCAGCTTCCAAACCCCTCTGGCTTCTTGGCAATATGCATGCCTGAAGCTCAGTGTTATTGGACCTGCCTGCCATTCTCGGGTATGAGCCAGGGCTTCTCCCGTGCCGGCTCAGGCTAAAATGTTTCCATGTGGTCCTTCGACGCACCAAACCTGAAAGGCAGCTCTCCAGCCACAGCGGCTGACTACAAATGACGTTTCCGTGTGGTGGGGAAAGGCGCCAGAATGCCTCTGACTCCAGCTGGCTCTGGATACCCCGGACCCTGAGACGAAGCTCCCCCGGACCCTGAGACGAAGCTCCGCACACCCTAGCTTTCCCTCTAGGGATGATGGACCCAGCCCTGTGGGGAACATGAGGCCTGGCTGATGAGAAACAGAACCAACGCTTCCTCGAATTCTGCAGACAAAAGAGAAGGTCAAGCAGAGGGATTTAGAGCAAAGACAAGCCTAGTCTATGGAGTCAGGCAGCTGAAGTCTAGACCCCAGCTCCACCACGCACTGGCTGGATGACCTTGGGCAAGAGACCAGTCTCTCCCAGCCTCAGGTCCTTCCCCCTGTAACTCGGGGATATCACCTGTCCCATAGGGAGTTTGGGAGGGTGAGATGGGCAGAGGCATGTGCCGTGCTTGGCTAACCTACAGCGAGGGCTCGATGTTTGGGAGCTACCTTGCTTTGCCCTTCCCTCTGGGTTGACAAGCCCCCTGTCTGATGTGCTCATTGGCCCTGGAGGGCTGGGAGGCGGGTGAGAAGCAGGTTTACCCAACAGTAACGACACTGACAGCCACGAGAGGAGCAGGGGAGGAGAAGGGAGGGATGTGAGTTACAGTCTCATGATTCTCGTCTGGGGGGCGTGGGGAGGAAGGCAGCAGAAATATCTGCAAGTGGTTTTAGAAAAGGAATTGAAAGCCCTCGGGGAGGGGCAGATGCAGCAGAGAAAGAGCAAGGCCTGGCCGCAGTCCTCCAGGGACTTGGGACCACACCCAGGTTCCAGAGGGGCTCTGAGCTCAGAGCCTTGAGGGCAGGGCTGGTCAGAGAGGGACAAAGCTATGCCTTGGACACTGGGGTCTATTGACCGAGAGATGTCCACCCTCTATGCCTGGTTGCCCAACGCAAGGGTCCAAGGACAAGGCAGCCTGTTCAGGGTCTCAACTTAGAGCCCCTCCACTTCCCAACCCACACAGCCACACGCAGCCGCAATTCATCGGTGCTTCGCTCAGAACAAGAGGTCCTGTCTGCAGCGCTGCTCAGGAGCCCAGTCTTGGAACTCCTGACGGCAATGAAAACCCATTTCGCTCACCCTACAGAGAGGGGCAGCCACGTGCTGGTCAGAGCCCTAAGGACACTTGTACCCTCACTGGATGCCCAGTCCCTCCCTGGGCTGCAGGGGCAGAGGAAACACAGGGAGCACGTGGGGTCATGGGCTACTGTAAAAGTGGGAAATTGTAACAGTGGGGAAGCCCAGCCCACCCACAGGTCTCCTGACATTGTTGCCATGAGTGCTCACTCTGACTAATACGTGGCTTGTAGATGGACAGCATGTTTGCACAAGAATCCTAGGAACTAACTTCAAAAGATACAGACCCGGACCTGCAGGCATCCCGGCCCCAGGAGGTATGCTGGTCTCCAAACGGAAGGTCAGGGTGACCTGGAGCCCAGATGACTAACCCAGGATGACGCTCACCAACCATCACTTGTCTTATCGGACTGCACTGTGCTCGCTTGCACGTACAGCACTTTGCAAGCCCTCCCTTTGTTTGCTTTGTTCTGTTCCCTTCTCCCTCCTTATAGAAACCTCAGCCTGCACTGAGACAGGTCTGTGACTCGAGTCCCCATCTTCCCAGGGAGACAGGCTCTGTGACTCGAGTCCCCCATCTTCCAGGGTGCCGGCACCTGAATAAACGCCTCCCTTCATATCAACTCCAGCCTCCCGAGTGCTGGCTGTCGCAGCGGCGGGCAGCCGGACTGCTCGCGGCCACACTCTGCCTACAGCTTGTGCCCCCGGGTTCCCAGCACATCCTCCTGCCCCCGAGACCTCACTGGGGTGGCCACACTCATCCTAGTGGCCCTGCTTCCATGTCCCCCAGGGGCAGGGTCTCAGCCACAGGTTCTCCTCCAGCCTTTGGGACACGCAAGTCTTGTTGACCTGGCCCGATGTCACGGACCCTCTCTCATCCTCGTAGGAACTTGACAACTCAGAATATTCATGTCCACCTCTCAGTAAATTTCCTTTAAACTATGCATTTAAATATCAAATGACTTAAATGCACTTGAACAAGCAGTTACATCTCCCTCCAGTCTTCGTCGGGGACACGTTTCCCCACAGTTGTGACCAGGGTGCACAGACTGGATTTCTCCAGGGCAGTTTACATGGCTTTCGATTGTCACATTGATCGTGTTCATTATTCACTGTCACATCAGGGTCTATAGTCAGTTCACGGGCATTTTCATTTGGTCACAGTTGTTTTATGCTGTGTTTAAAGTTATACCCTAAACTATTCAGAAAATATTTTTTTCTTTTGAGGACTCCTTCAGGGATGCCTTTAGGAGCAGGACGTCCCCAGGGACAGGATGTCCCCAGGGGCAGGATGTCCCCAGGGGCAGGATGCACTGTCACCCATGGTGGGCCCAAGGTTCTAGGGATGGTATTCCATTCATCTGTGTGCAAACCCAGCACGTTCATTCCAGCAATTCCCATTTCGCAGATGAGAAAGTTGGGTGCGGTGGAGGTGGACATTTGCCCAGAGCCCCCCACCCCCACCACCCCCATCTCTGTAGGTCCATTTCTCAGCATGGCCCCTCCGTCCTGGCACACTAAGGACCCAGCAGGAGCCTGGAGCGCCTTTACCAGGGCAGTGAATGGCAAACAGTAGAAATGCCCAGTGGCAGCGTGGGGACATTGCAGGATGGGGAAAGCTGCTTCTTTAGCCTCTGAAACAAGCTCTGCAGATGGCTATCTCAGACGAAGCTTGAGGCTGCTCCTCCAGAGACCCTTTAAGCCAGGGAGGGCCTGTTTTTCGGGTACCTAAGCCCTTTAGAAGATGTGAAAATGGGGGCAGGTCAGCCACATGAAGTGCTGGCTACAATGTGTAAACACCACCTCAGGGCGCTGCTAATCTCCCAGGTCAGGCCCTGGTGCCACCAGCTGCCCACTGCAGGCACAGAGGCTGGCGGCTCTCGCCACGTGGCCTGCGTGATCTTGCGTCAGCAGCAGCAGTTACTGGGCTCCCGGGGCCAGACAGGGGATCACTTGCTGTTACCTCTGTCGGCACTGCAGTGGCCTGATTGTCCTGCCCAGTGTCCTTTAGATGCAAAGCCATGGCAGCTGCTGGGCCAGAGAGGCCCCAAGCTCACACAGGCACCCTGGGCCCCCAGTTGTGCCCCTGGGCGAGGTGCAGGGGGGCTAACCAGAAACACCTGTGTACATGGAATTTCCTGCCCCGGTTCAGCCTTCATTTCCTCCTCCAGTAAAACCCAAGGCGTGTGAAGGTGAAAGAAACCAGCCAGTCAATCACCCAGACGACGGCCACCAGGGCCGCAGAGACAGGACTTTCTAAATTAAATTTTAATTCCCACCCGATGGCCTGGCCCGGACAGCCATGACTCAAAACGCACCACTGACTGCCCTGGCCAGGAAGATCCCTGCCCAGGTCCTGGCAGGAATTAACCTTCCCACTGGGCCAGCGGACGGTGCCGTCTGTCCTGGCCGTCAAGTTGTGGAATGAGACCCTGAGGACAAGAGGGACCCCTTTCCTCTCCATCTCATTGTGCAGCTGCCAGGGCCGCCCAGCTGATTAGCTGCTCGCTACCCCAGGCTGTTTGAATTATTAGGTGCTGGAGAGATCAGAGCCTATCGGTGACTCGGGGACATTTACCAAGACAACATCAAAGCCGGGGTGCCCAGGCCCAAAGTGTAGGGTGAATGGTCGGAGCTCTGGGGTCTGCGCTCCGTCCTGGCCCAGCAGGTTCAGGTGAGGAGAGAGTCGTAAAAATGCCTCCGTTTTTCCAGATCATTTTCCCAGAGATTCCTGCTGGTTAGAGGAGGTGGGGCTTAGATAAAAAAGGAGAAAGATACTGAACTGCCTGTTTTCTGGTCAAACCAGCTGCCTTGACCACAAGGCTGGCTGGAACTAGGTCAGCAGACTGAGTGCATCGCCTGAGGCTAAGGTGTGACCCCCCAGCTCTTCACCTCAGTCAGCGATGGGGGGCAGGGAGGTGCCTTGAGAGGCAATACTGGGGTCACAGAGATCAGGACTCAAAGCCCAGCTTGTGCCCTCCTGCGAGTTTATTCCCTCTGTCTCCCTCTCGTGGTGCGTAAAATGGGGAGCGGCGAAGGCGCCTCCTTGACACAGTTGTTAGGAGGAACAAGCGAGAGTCTGTGTGGTGTGTCATCCTGAGGGCTGTGGCAGCCGGGGCTCCAGAGGAGGCAGCCTCTGCCGGGAAACCTCTGCGTCTCAGTCTGCCAGCGGCAGGTCCGAGAGTCACCACGGGAACACCCCCTTCGGGACAATCAGGAGGCGAAGACCCTTGCTTCAGGAGGGCCTGACCCCATCCTGGACACACACGGCCCTGCTCCCCGTTCAGCCTTGTGCAAGATGCACGTGCCACCCCCCTTCCTGCCCATCGGTCTCCTCATCCGGAGGCTCAAACAAACACAAACACGCATCACGCGCGGCCGTGGGTGAGCCAGGGGATGGTGGAGTCAGCCCAAACCCTTGCTGGGCCTGGAGAGGCAACTGAGAGAGGCCAAGCGGCCGGGCTGGAGGCCGGGACCAGCTCCCCAGCAGGGCTGCAGAGCTCTCATCGGGAAACAGAAAGCGTCCAGGTTTTAATAGTTGCCATCTGCCATCTTTTAAAAATAGCTTTATGATTTTAAAAATAATATATGCTCATTATAGCATACTACAACGCCACAGCATAACATGGATGAATCTCACCAACAACGCTGGCGGGGGGGAAAGGCATAAAAGTCCACATGGCGTGATTCTGTTTATATAAAGTTGTAAAGTAGGCCAATGAAACCCACGGTGTTTAAACCAGGAAGTGGGTCATCCTTGCAGGGAGGCAACTGCAAGGGGACACGAGGGGAACTTCCAGGAGGCCTGGCGACGTCCTGTTTCTTGACCTGGGTGCTGGTTACACAGGTGTGTCCACTTAGTGGAAGTCCCCTGATTTGTACACTTAAAATTTGCACACTTTCCTGCACATATGTTATATTCAATAATACCTTTTCTTAAAGTAAATTTTTGTATCCACAGCAAAGCTGCATGCAAAAACAAATTAATATAAAACATTTGTGCTCAGTGTAGAAAAATGTGTTCTTTTAAAAGAAAAAGTAGAAAATTGGAAACATGTCACTCGTTTGACCATCCTGTGTTAATTCCTTTTATGTTTTAGTCTATTTCCTTTCCACCTCTTTCCATGTGTGATACGCGTGGTTTGGATATATTTAGTATTATTCTATGTGTGAATTTTTTTCCTTAACATTATGTTGTAAGGATTTGTGCACACATCCTTAATGACTCCAGGAAACTGTCCTGTGACTCTGTAATCTGACACCATCTGGCCATAAGATGTTTTTAACTAGTGCTTCTCAACCAGAGTCAGCTCCGTCCCTCCCCCGGGCATTTGGCAATGTCTGGAGACACTCAGGTTGTCACAGTTTGCAGGAAGTGGTGACTATTGGCATCTGGTGGGGAGAGGCCAGAGATGCTGCTAAACCTCCTGCACGCCCTGGGACAGCCTCCGCAGCAAAGAACATCCTACCCCAAATGTCTACAGTCCTGAGAATCCACGTATAAGCGTGACCTTATTGTCACACACGCAAGCTTCTTTCAGCTTTTCCTGTTATTGATAAGGCAACAACAAACCTCTGATTCTCTCCTTAGCTTCAGTATCTGCTGGCGAGCTCACTGTTGAGGCCACTTGAAAGCTTTTTACATACAGCTAGACTGCCTTCCAAAAAGTGGTCTGGGTGTACCCTCACCATCCCCGGCCCCCCTCCCCCTTCTCCAGTGACAGGCTCTGGCCCCTCAGCCTCTAGGGGCTCAAGGGCCTCCCACCCCCGAAGACAGTGCCCCCCGGTCGGCCTCCCCCCTCACTCGCACTTTCTCAGCCAAGTGGAGGGTCCTGACAGAGCTGTCCACGTCCAGCTCCCTCACCCTTCTCCTGCCCACTGCTCCGGCACTGCAGAAGGACCCCTACCGCTCCGCTGATGCTGCCCTCAGAGCCACTGCAGGACCCCAAACAAAACTTCAAGACTGTTTTTCAGTATTTGATCTGCCCTCCGCTGCATCTGCCTGAGGCAAGCACCCAAGCTCTCTTAGAAGGTTGCTGAAGACCCCTGTGCTGCTCCTCTTGGGGGTGTCACCCCAGGGTTGGACCCCACCCTTTTCTTACCCAGGAAAATGGAGATGATTTGAACTCAGCCACTTTCCTGAACTCCAGACTTGAGGCTCCAGCTAAAACTGTGTGGCTTGGCCTTTCCCCCAAGGCAGGAAATTCAAGTCTTCCAGACTTTACCTTCTCTGGGTGCTCTTCCTGAAACAAAAGTCACAAACGCAGTATGTAGACTTGGCTGAAATCCTGGCCCGTAGAAAGCGACCTTGAAGCAAACACATTTGGGGGATGATCAGGGAAACTTGAATGTGAACTCAGTGTTAGAAGCTGGCAAGTTACTGTTAATTATGTGGGGTGTGATAATTAATGGTAGGATAGTTTTGTAAAAAAAAGAAGAATCCTTGTTGGTAAAGGATGTATTGCAGTTTTTAGAGGGGAATGGTTAGGGTGTCTAGATTTTAGATAAGTCTAAGAAATACATCAAACAAGCTTGAAAAAAACAGTAATAATCATTTAATTGAATTGTGGGTTCATGGAGGTTCACTTTTTAAAAAAAATTTAGATATTCAAAACTCCCATCAAATCTGAGCACACGGCTCCTCTACTGGGAATCCTACAGTACTCCTACTGCCTCAAGGTCCGGTCCAGATGCGCACCTGGGTCCCACTTGCCTGAGGGGCCTCCCAGGGCCAGGCACCAGCCACTCCCCCGCCTCACCTCCCCTACCCCCCTACCCCACCCTCCCCCCATCACACACCATCACCGTAACTCTGCTTGAAAAGCAGGGGAAATTAACCCGTCTTCTCTGCCTGCAAAACCTACTCATCTTTCAAGAGTCTCTTCAGAGTGTCCCCTCATTTCTGAACTCTTCCCTGAGTCCTCCCATCTCTGAACCCTCAGACCAGCCCTCCCTCCACACCCTTGCCCTGCCCCGCTGGTAAACTATTTCACAGCTGCCAGTTTTCGTTCGTTCTCCACTCTCACCTCCCACCCCACCCTGCACATACCATCACCCTGGTCTGAGCTCCCTGTGGGTGTGAGCTGTGTCTTGTCTGCTGCCCCTTCCCAAGGGGCTGGCACAGATGCAGCGCCTGGTCAAGATTCCGTAAAAGTCAGTGTGAGGAACCGGTGGGCTCCTTCCTTCCTCCTCTTTCCCTTCTGAAGATGAGCAGTCCTTGCATGTGAGTCTCCAGGGGGGCCTTTTCCTGTGCTTTACTCTGCGAGGGGCCTATTTGAACAGGGTCTGAAGACCAGTCATAAGGTGTCAGGGTGGAGGTGTAAAGCAAGCTCGAAGAACACCTGAGTTGCTAGGAAACGAAAGGACGCAAGTGCGAATTCTCAGATATCAGTCCACAGATGTTTTGTAATTGCTCGGAGTCATTTTAGTAATTTGCTTACTTACCTGCAAGGTAAGACGTATTAAAAACACAGTGAATTGTGCCAATCATTGGAAGGATACCGGAAGTGAGATCAGGCACCAGGGATGGAAGAAGCGCACACCTGGCCTGGCACTGGGAATGTCAGGGAGAAAGGAGATGGCATGACCAACTCTGAGAAGTGGTCAGGACCCAAAGTCACCGCCTGCCTTTGGCCTTTGCTGCACCGGGCAGAAGAGCCTGTCTGGGGCTGTGCAGGCTGGAGAAGGATGCACGACCATGCTGCCATGGAGGTTGGTCGATGGCCCGCAGAGCCCTGGATCGCAGGGCCACAGGGCTGATTGTAGTGGCCCTGCTAGTCCTCTGCTCCCCAGATGCAGCTTGGGTAGGCCAGTCCACCCAATGCATGGAGCCCCGGAGCGGCCCACCTCACCTTGTCCCTAACTGTAAAGTGGGAGTGTGCTTTCAGGACAAGCTCCGAAAAGCAGCAAGCATGCCTCTTTTGTTTTTGTTTCTTGTTTTTCACAGGAGGACAGTTAGCATGGCCTATGCATGCCTGCAATTCTATAGGAGGCCCCTGGATTACCCAGGTAAGAGACACTTGGGAAGCAGGTCCAAAAGGCACTTCTTGGGCCCTCGTGGACTTACTGACTCAAGTCTGGGAACACATCCCAGGAACCTGCATTTCTGCAAGCTCTTCAGGCAATTTTTAAAAATTGTGCCAAAACATTTATAACATGAAATATGCCATTTTAACCATTTTAAAATGTCCAATTCAGTGGCAGGCATTAATCACATTAACACTATTGTACAAACTTTACCATGGTCTATTTTCAAAACTTTCCATCATCCCAAACAGTTAAGCAATAACCCCTGTTTCCCTCGGCCTCTGGGAACCTGTAATCTGCTCCCCGTCTCTGGAATGCCCCTATTCCAGCTAGTCCGTGTCCGTGGGCTCCTGCAGTATATGCTCTTTCATGTCTAGCTTATTTCACTCAACGTAACTGTTTTCAGGGCTTATGCGCACTGTGGTGTGTGTTAGAACTTCATTCCTCTTCCAGGCTGAGTGGGCAGTCATGCACTGCCGTGGAGACCACGTTCAGATCACATATTCCTCTGTCCAAGGACACTGGGCCGTTTCTGCACCTTTGGCTGTTGTAAATATGCTGCTGTGAACTTGGGGGGATGAATATCTGCTCAAGTCCCTACTTTCAGATTTTTGCTGTTTTTGCCTAAGATTGGGATGGCTGGGTCACGCGATAATTCTACGTTTTAACTTGGAGGAGCACCGAAGTGTTTTCCACCAGCTACACCGCTTTCTGACCCTGTGCCCAAGGGCTCCATCCCCATCTTGCCCACACTTGTTTTCCTCGTGTTTTCAGTTATAACCATCTGAATAGGGGTGCAGTGGGGCCCACTCTGGTGTTTTCAGGTAATTCGTAGGCACACTAAAGTCAGAGGCCTCTGCTGTGTGTGAAGGGGGCAGAACATTCAACACAGAGAGGTAGGGGCTTGGGGGAAAGGGAAGGGTGGTTATCATTTTTCAAAGAATACATTTTTCTCCTCCTCCTCCTTTCTCTTCTCCTCCTTCCTCTCCTGCTCCTCCTCCCCTTCTTTCTTCTTCTTCTCCTCCTCCCCTTCTTCCTCCTACTGCTCCTCCTCCTCCTCCTAACAAACACTGCTTCTTAGTGCTGAGGTCAGTAGCTCGTCAAGAGCACCTCACAGTCCAAAGTGAACTTGATGAGTCTGGGCGTTTCAGGGGCCGGGCTGAGATCTGAGAAGATGAGACCCGTGAGTGTGATTGCGCTGGGGGCAGAGGCCCCGGGGTGGCGACAGCAGCACCGTGGGAGCCTACAGGCAGGGAATCTACTCTCATGAAGCTTTTGCCAGTGGAAGGACTGAGTCCAAGCCTCTCTCCAGGGTCTCATGATTTTATGAGTCGGCTTCATAGGATAACTTTGTGTTTCAGGAAGCGCCATGATGAGAATGCACAGTAGGAAGTGTTCCACCCAGCTTTTTAATAAAAATAAAAATTAAACAAACAAAAACCATTCCAGTCAGGGGAGGAGAGAGAAACTTCCCTGCCCTCCTTCCAGCAGTGTCTGGGGTTCCAACCAGACACTTCCAACCAGAGGGGTTCCTTGTGCTCCAGGATGTCAGCCCAGGCTGAGGGAGACTCCCTCTGGGGGCAGGGGATGCCCCTCATGACCCTCCATCACCCTGATCAAGAAGCAGCTGCCCACTAGCTAGAGGGGCTCTGAATGCCTGTGAAGGGTTGGGTGGGACCCAGGGCAGATCCCTGAGCACCCCCAGAGGCTGCCCTCCCAAATGCCACGTCCTGCCCAAAGTAACACTCATGACTTTAGGTGGAATTTTGCTTCTCTGGCTACACCAAGACAATTAGCCTAGTGGAGCTCTGTGGGTAAGCACACTCTCGGTGGGACTTGTAGGAGCCACAGACGAGAGATCAAATAACCTCCTTGCTCTCTGTGCAGCAGGCCTGGACTCCATCAGAGGGACATGCCCAGCCAGCCAAGACGTAACTTCGGTGCAGACAGCAGGGCAATGAGGCAAGCAATAAAAAAGGCCTAATCTCTTAAGGCAACATGAATTGTTGGTGAGAACATAAGGGGAACACAACATTCGCCAAGGATCATTTTCCTCTTGTTATGAATGCCTGCTGACTGCTTGGAAAAAAACAAAGTGGGGGAAAAATCCTGCTAACACCAGTGGGCAGCAAGATGTCATTTACAGAACTGGTTTCCTGCAAATTTTAACAGCTAGCAGTTAGTTGTATGGCAGTCATTAGCGACTACCCTTGACCGAGTGCTTCTGCTGGGACAGGAACCACAGCTGGCCTAATCCCGCGATCCTGGAAAATCAGCGGTATCGTCAGCCTGCGTCAGTTAGGTTCATTGCGGGGAGCAGAAGTCACTCAAGGTATTTCGAGCAGAGAAGGAGACTTTTGTGCAGGGAATCAGACGCTCATAAGATTATGGGAAGGGCTGGAGGAGTGCACAAGGGGTGACAATGAGCTGACGAACATGAGGACCCATTATGTAGCTGAGACATCAGGAAACCGCCATCGCTGCCAGCAGAGCTACTGTCATAGCCACCTCTCCCACCGTGAAGCTGGTGACCATCTTTCTCGGCTTCCTCGTAACTCACCTAAAACCAAGCGCACCTCAGTACGAGGAAGGGGGCTCCCTCGGCTGCACTGTCCAAACGCCCCATGAACACCATCAAGTAGTGGGAGTTTCTCCCCACCCAGAATTCTCGCTGCAAAAGAATCTGCAGAGCTTTCCAGGCTCCCCAAGGAGACAGGGTGACATTGTGAACAAGAGTGCCTCACATCCCTATTTTTCAGCTGCGTCCAGAGAGGTTAAGTCACTTGTACAAAGTCATGCAACTAGTGCATTGGCACCATTACTTGAGCCCAAGCTTGCAGGATTCTGAAACCTGTTCTTACCCACTGCTCTCGGGGGAATAAGAGAAAAAGCACTCTACATACTCTAAGCCTTCCTATTAATTATAATTACATTGCTGGTTATTACTAGATCTTTAACATTTAAAGGAGGGGGCTTCATAGCCCAAATGCTGTGTAGCGACTCAGCACCCCGGGCATACCCTTCCTCATCACCAAGAGCTCCCCACCCACCCTTGCCTGTCAGCTTCTGAGATGGGGTAATGTTTTATTTCTCAACCTGGGTAGTAGTCACATAGCTATATTGACCCTGTGAAAATGCATGAAGCCGATTACTTATGGGATCTTTTTATTTTTTTTATACTTTTTTATATTATGTCAAACTTCAATACAATGCTTATTAACAATAATGTTGGCTAATTAGACTTCCCCCAGGACCAGAAAAATATTCCATGTTTTAATTGAAAAATATTTTCCTTCCAGTCTTCAGAGGCTGAAAATGCCCTATCCCATGCTGCTGTCAACTCAGGGTTTGAGAAAACTGAGGAATAAAAGAGCCCAGAGGCTTTGGGGCAGAAGCAAAGTCATGTCTTTACTTCCTCTTCAGAAGGTAGAAACACACACATGAACATGAGCCCTGGGCAGAGACCTGCAGCTGTTCACGAGCCATTCACTGTCAGCCTTCCTCCCAGGCAACCACAAGGCTACTCTCCCTGGCCACCCCTGCAGGCAGGCACGGCCATATGACTGGATTCTGGTCTATGGAATGCCCAAAGTGGGTGGAATGGATGGCTATGATTTTCGTGTCTGAACCATAAACCTTGCCATGTTCAACCTTTGATTGCATTTTGCTACCTACTGGCTAACCAGAGAGTTATCTGAGAGCCTGGAAGAGGGACGAGCTGCAAGCCCAAAGGATCCTGGGTGCCGTGATGTCACATGCAGGAGAGCCAGCAGGAAAGTCACCCAACCAGGAAAACCTAGGGTGGGACATTGCACAAGAAAGAAACTTCGTGGTGTGAAGCGTATCTGTTTCAAAAGTTAGCCTGCCCAGAGTAGAGCCATTTTGAAACTAGTCAAATCCTGCTGTCCAAATCACCCCTACCTTCTCAACCCAGAGCCAGCCCCAGAGCATTTTTTAAATCTGAGCAGCTGAAGCAACCTCTTGCCTATTACCTATTGACTCTTAGTTAAGTTGTAACAGGTACAATTCACCAGTTTCCTAGCTGAGTTAGGGAAAGAGGTCAGGAGAGAAGACTCATTGTTATAAGATGTGCAAGTTGGCAGTCTTTTTTTTTTTTTTAATTGTTCTTTGTCCTCCTTTCCTAACAAAGAGCCCAGAACAGCTGCATTCTGGACCCATTTAATATGGGGGCTAACCGTTCTGCACCACCAGAGGGCAACTCTATATAATAGCAGATGCACATAATAACTTTGAATCCTGGTGACAGGGAGAGATGGAGCCAGCATTCACCGAACAGGGCAGGAGGCAGACACCAGAACTGTGGATGGGATGGCGGACAGTGAGGAAAGCATCTTGGAGATGCATGCTCTTCACCTTCGTCTGCCTTGCAATTGTTCCAATGGCTAAGTCGGCCTGTGTTTTTCCTACCTGCATAAAAATTCTCCAGCTGCATGACATAACGAGCAAGTGTGCTGCAATTGCCTTCCACAAAACACCCAAATGTGTAGGGCTGCTAGAAAATGAAGACAATGGGAAAAAAACAGAAATGAAAAGAGAAGCGGGTGAGAGGACAGAGCCCATTTTGTTCTCTGTAGGGCTGGGGGCCTGCAGGAGTCTATAGGAAAATAGCAGTTTCTCTAGCAATGCCCTGTGGTTTCCTGTGGAAACCCAGGGTATGGGTTCTGCTTCCTGAAATGGGGAGCTAGCTTTTCTCTAGACCCAGCTTCTAGCTGAGAGTAACTAAAAAGGATGACAAAGGTGTGTCTTTAAGTTGTGTGACGGCATTAAAGAACAACCAACTTTATGTGCATATAGTAAATAGATGATTTTGAGATTCAAAAAAATAAATCAATAAAGAGCAACCAAGGATTTCAGGGAAATGCCCCTTACAGGTACCATCGTCACTGTTTTCTGCCTTACCCCTCCTGTGTTTCTCTTTCTAGAGGCATATGCATGCTGTTTTTCCTTCTTTCTGTCACAGAATGTAGCGTACTATGCTCATTTGCCCTTTGTCTTTTTCACCTGATAGTATGTGCTGGAAATCACTCCATATCGATTCACAGAGATCGACACTCACTTTTACAGTGTAAGTACTTATTGTGTGCATGTGTCATGGCTTATTCAATCAATCTTCTACACTTAAATATTTAAGCATCTGCCAATATTTCACAATTACAAAAAATGAAGCAATGAACAGTCTTGTGGGTATGCATTTTCCTGTCATTGTAGTGCATGGTCAGGGTAAATTCTAAAAGCAGAATTGCCTGGTTAAGAGTGAATGCACAGGGAGCCTTGGTGAATATTGTGAAATTGCTCTCCACAGAGCTGTCCCAGGGTGCACTCCTCCCGGCAACGTGATGGCTTGTTTCCTACCGCTTTGCCAACAGAATGTGTTTTCCGGCCGCTGAACTTCTGCCAGTCTGACAAGTTAAAAATGATATCCAGGTAAGGTTTGTATTTGTACTTTTCTTATGAGTGAAGTTGAACATCTGTTCGCATTTTAAGCACCAGTTTTTAGATCTTTTTTGTTAGTTATATCTTTTGAGCATTTTTAAAAGTAGGAGTTTTAATCTATTCCCCTCAATTTTCAAGGGTTGTATATGTTCAAATTTCAGCATATATAATCAGAAAAAAATATTTTGAAAATGTGCATATCTTCTATGGACTGAGTGGTATCCCCAAAATTCATATTGAAGCCACAAGGACCAGTGAGGTCATAAGGATGGGGCCCTATCCAATATGATTAGTGTCCTTACAAGAAGAGACACCAGACAGTTGACTCTCTCTCTCTCTCTCTTTCCGTCTTCCCCTCCTGCCCCCCCCCCCCCCACACACACACAGAGGCACAGAGAAAAGGTCACGTGAAGACAACTGGTCATGTACTCTGGAAGAGAGCTTTCACCAGAGAATGAACTGTACCATAACCTTGACCTTGGACTATCCAACCTCCAGAACTGTGAGAAAATTGTATTATTTAAGCCACCCAGTCTACAGTATTTTGTTGTGACAGCCCAAGCAGATTAAGAAAGGGACAGTAGCTTCTATCTGTGGTAGATTTTGCCAATATTTTCTTCAGATTTGTCATTTGACTTTCTCATGGTGGCTTTTTCTCAGGCAAAAGGTTTGTTTTGTTTTAAAGTAGTCAAGGCAAGAGCATTACAATAACCTTTGCAGATGATTGTGGATCTTGTTCTCTGATTCTACAAAGTCGAGGTAAGAAATATCCAAACATGCAGAGAGTTTTTTACAAGACTTTATTTGAGCCAAACTGATGCCATTGCCGGGGAACAAGAGCTCCAAAGCTCTGAAGAATAACATTTTTGCAGCTTCTTTTAGGCCTTTGACATTAAGGAGGGAATGTAAGGAAGATTAGTGGAGGTAGGGGAAATAAGGTGAGGGTTGGATTGCAGGATGGTTAACAGGATTACGTGCTCTCCAGAGGGTGGTTATTTCAAAGGTATGTTAACGCAGGTGCACAGAAACAATGGACGGGGCTTGCTTAAGGCGAAGATAAACCTTTTACTAAATAAATTAGGTGCTTGAGGCGACTACGCACCATGACCTGACCAGTTAAGAATTTATGATCGCATCACCCTGTGAGGCTACTTTCCATAGGAGCCTTTTGTTCGCCCACAGCACCAAAACTTGACGAGAGTTCATTTCTTAAATATTAGCAGCTATGTGGAATATTAAAATATATCACTGAACTTTTCATATTCTGTGGCATTATATCCATTGGTTTGTCTTGCACTCTGAACGGATTTTTTAAACCTATGTGTGATACTGTAGCATCATACTGTAGTCATTAGGAAGACACTGGTTCACAAAGTAATACTAGCATATGTATTACTTTGATATGTGAGGGCTTTCCAAAGGTTGACAGACTTTATTACACAACATCAAAAAATCACGCTAGTTAAAACTACCACTGATGTCATCAGGAAAGTTTTTTGTTTGTTTGCTTTAAAGTATTGGGAAGCTGTCAAGCTCCTGGTGGCAGATATAACCTTTCAAACATTTAAAAATCTGCCCTGGCCAGTGTGGCTCAGTTGGTTGGAGTGTCATCCTCTAGACCCAAAGTTCGTGGATTCCATTCCTGGTCGTACGTAGCATGTGCCAGGGTTTCGGGTTCCATCCCCCCGTCCCGACGCAAACGAGATGGCAACTGATCCATCTCTCTCTCTCTTTCTCTTTCTCTTTCTCTCTCTCTTCTCTCTCTGTCCCGGTCTCCCTCCCTCCCTCCCTCTAAAAGCAATGGAAAAAAAAATGTCCTCGGGTGAGTATTTAAAAAATTAAATTAAAAACTTAAAAAATCTGCTTCATTAAGGATATTTTAAAATCTGTGACTGTGTGTGAGCATGTGTGTGTGTGTTTCACAGTTTTTTCCTCCGGTGCAAATGTCGACACAGTGAAAGGGCACACAGGTTTTAGTATTACTATTATGATGACAGGGGTTTAGGCCCACAGCCCAAGGAAAGGACCTCAGTGCCCTCCCAGGGACACGCAGAGTGCCGCTGCTCCACGGGCAGCCTAAGTCCTTCAAACTGCATTTTCAGTTCAGCTCTAACGTCAGGAGGAAAGCAATATGGAAATCCAGAGAAGCCTCGAGGACCGAGAATCGTAAAACAGCCCCTCCTTCTTCCTGCAGGCACCCTAGGATGGTTTTCCTTGGCTCCTTTGTTATTCCTAATTAAGGGTAAACAATCACCTACTTCTCAGAGGAGGGCATTAACTGCTTAACAAAGACGGAAGGGCTGGGAGGGTGTTGAAATGAGGAAAAGTGTCAGATGTCAGATGTTGTGGTCACTAGGACATCAAAGAGAAAGAACTTCTGAAGTAATCAAGTCTGGAAGAAAGGCTGCACCTGCCTTGACGGCCAAGCATCTGTCCCCCGGAGAAGAGCACATCTGTTGGCTTCTGGGGGCAGAGGATGGTAGGGGCAGGTTTGCCAGAGGCTTTCTTTCCTGGGATCCCCACACAACCTCGCACAGACTCACTTCTCTGGGCTTGAGGCGTGTCGATCAAAAGCTTAGGAACTACTGGAGGCCTGCTCTCTGCCCTTCCACAAACAAGGTTGGGCTGAACCGAGGGACACGGCGACAACCCACGGTTTGACTCTCAGATCATCAGAAGTCTTGGAAACACGCAGGGTGGGGCAAACAGTCCTGCTGGGAGAATGAAGGACTGCTGGAGCCTACCCTGCCCGCTGGCCTTGTCCTGCCCCAACTTCTCTGGAGGGCCATTTGACCACCTCTGTGAAAGCCTTTAGGTTTTGATACAGCAGTTCCATTTCTAAGAACGGTGTGGCTCAGTGGATTGAGCACTGGCCTGTGAACCTCAAGGCTAGTGGTTCAATTTCCAGTCAGGGCACATGCCTGGGCTGCAGGCCAGGACCCTGGTTGGGGGCATACAAAAGGCAACCACACGTTGATATTTCTCTCCCTCTCTTTCTCCCTCCCTCCTCTCTCTAAAAATAAATTATAAAAGATGTTCTTAACAGTCAGGTGTCCACAAATGTGTAACTCTAAGGATATTCACCAGGTCTTTATAATAGAATTGGAAACAGCCTGAAAACAAGCAAGCAAACAAGCAACTACAACAAGGGACTGGTTAAATAAATGATGGTACAGCCTCAGGGTGTTTGGAACCGAGGTTCCCACACTGGGGTCTATGGACCCTCTAAGTTCACTGAGAACTTTTCCAGGTATCCACATGGTCCAACATTTTCATAAAAATGCTAAAACGTTACTTAGCTTTTTCACTGTCTTGATCTTTGCACCAATGATGAAAAAACAAAAGTGGGCAAAACTGCTGGTGAATTGATGCAGATCAGCACTGGCACCAAACTTAACTAATGATCATTTTATTCTTTACTGCCACGAACTTGCAGAAAAAAAAATCTCAACAGTTTCACTTAAGAATGTCTTTGATGAAGCAGTAGCAAGTGTTAACTTTATGGAGTCTTGACCCCTCAGGACACATTTTTAAATATTCTCTGTGACCACATGGGAAGCATGCACAAAATGCTTCCCTTAGGTAACAGACTAGGATGGCAGCCTTGAGGAAAAGCATTTGTTGTCATTGCTAGTGGGCTAAAGGTTCTGCCTTTCACACATTTTTACTTGAACCAACAAGGCAACATTAACATTTTTGTGGGCTCTAGACACTTTTGCCTTTGTGGACCCTTCCTCTCTAACAAGATATAAAAATTACATTTTAGCCCTGGCCAGGTGGCTCAGTTGGTTGGAGCACTGTTCTGTACACCAGAAGATTGTGGGTTCGATTCCCAGTCAGGGTACGTACCTATTGCGGGTGCGATCCCCGGTTGGGGTATGTGTGGGAGGCAGCCAATCAGTGCTTCCCTGTCTCTCTCTCCCCACATCCCTCTCTCTCCCTCTCTCACGCTTCCTCTCTCTCTGTAAAATCAAAGAAACTTATCCTCAGATGAGATTTTTTAAAAAGTGATATTAAAAAACTTACATTTTATGACTGTGTTGATATAAAGACAACTTTATTAATTAAATTAAAATATGTGTTTAATCTAAAAGAATTAACCTTCGTTTTTTCTTCTGATTTGAGAAGAAGTTAAAATGGCTTTGTGAGCCCATAAAGTCATGTGGGTCTCGGCACTGTCCCTGGTGGAGAAGGGAAGTGGGCCTGACAGATGTACTAGCATTGCTTAGACTTGGGTGTGGGCAGGGCTGAATTTTCTGTGGAGCACAATTTTAATGTAGCATGTTAACACATTTGTCTTTGTATCAATGGAGGGTTTTTTGGTTGTTGTTGTTGTTTGTTTGTTTGTTTTTAACAGAGGACGGGGCCCATGAGGGCAAAACACCTAAGGCCCAGGGGTGGCGAGAGGTAGAGGTTAGGGATGGGAGGAGGGAGCCTTCTGGAGAGATGTGGACACAGGGCCTCTGAACTGACTAGCTCCAGGGGACAACATTCCTGGTGAGTTCTATGAGAACTACACGCTGAGGAGGGATGAGGGGGTGGGGCCAACCAAGATTGGCTCTTGGAGGACAGTGACGCATGACTGAGTGGGGGGACAATTAGACCCACTCTGAACTGGGGAGTGCGGGGAGCGTGGGTGCTGGGTGTAGAGGAGCCAAGCTCCTGGGAGGACTGTCTTTAGTCCTGACCTAGGACCTAGAGGAGCTGGGTGTGAACCCCAGCGCCAGCCTGCCCTCTCTGTGATCTCAAGCATATTTCTTGGCTTCCTGAATCTGTAGTGTCTTTGTCTGTGAAATAAGGATGGAATGTCTCAGAAATAGCCTGTGCCTGCTGAGGCCATTGTGAAGGTGCAGCGTTGGGATGTATGTGACCTGGCACGGTGGTGAGTGTGCAGTAAGATGGAGAGCAAAGTTGGTTTATTGAACATTACCCACTTCCAAGTCACCAGGGAAATCAACTGCATCAGAAACTAATGCTGGGGTGGAGGTGAGTGAGTTGCTTCTTGGCTCCCTTGCAATACAGATAGATGATCATCCTCTGGTTCTGGCCTTGGCCAACACTGAGGACCTGGAGGAGAAGCCTCAGGTCTGTCCACCACCAGGGAACCAGCAGGCTGCAGGCATCTCCCTCTTGCCCTACAGGCCTGGCCTGGAAACACACCTAGAATGTTGCTCTCCCTGGGAAGGAGACTGGCCTGGGCCTGGCCCACACTAGGTGCTCAGCAAGTGTCAGCTGAATAAATAAATGAAGTCTGGCATCCTCCTGACTTGCTGTGCTCCATGGAAACCTCCCGCTGTGGCTGGCCCCTACAGACCCAAGGGGCCTGTGCAAGGACCCAGAGAAGGACAGAGCAACAAGGCAGGCGGTCCCTGCACTTTCCCTGACATTCCTCTGCAGCTTCCGTGGGCAGTGCAGTGGTGGGGGTCCTCACATATCCTTAATGCTTTATTTTGGAACACAAAGAATCATTTCTTCAGTTTCATCTCCTACAACTCTTCTTTACTCGTTTCACTAAAAAAATATTACTGACATGTAACAAAGAAGTTTAAGGTGTACAATGTGTTGACTTGATACATTATATATCACAATATGATGATCACTTTAGCTTTAGTGTAACAGTGCTACCATATCACAGAGTTATCATTCCTGTATGTTTGTGTGTGGTAGGAACACACTCACTATTTATTGAGAATTTCAGAGACACATCTGCCTCAGGATCTTTGCACTTGCTGTTGCTCCTCTTGCTTGGAATACTCCTCCCCCAGATATCCGTATGGCTTGCTCCCTCAGCTTCTTCAAGTCTTTGTTTAAATGTCACCTCCTCAGGGAGGTCTCTTCTAATAGTTGAAACTCCATCCCACTTCACACTCCGTGCCCTCCTTCACTGCCTTCTTTTTCTCCACAGCATTAATACCATCTACCACATCATTTCTTTCGTTGACTGTGTTTCTTTCCCTCCTAGACTGCAACCTGAAAGAGGGCAGGGAATTTCTGTCTTTTCTGTTCACTGCTTTTATCTTAATTACTCAAATTGATGCATGGCTCAAAATATGACTTCAGTACTCAACTGAAACAACGAATGCATGAGAGGTGTGAATTGTACACTGCTTTGCAAAGGCCAGAGTAAAACACCACGGTGAAGGGACGAGGTTAGCACCGCTGCTCTAAGAGGAAGCCTGAGGGCTGGGAGGGGCAGCGGCACCTTAAACCTTGAGTCAACTCTGTTGTGCGTGTATTGTTATCCAAATTTGGTCCACAGCTAGGTGCTCAGGTGGCTTCCCCCTCCGCACTTTGGCAGGTGGAGAGGAGGGGAGTGGAGGGAGGGCCCTATTTAAGTACCCCGCGATGGGGCACTAACACCTTGGGGAGAGAAACCTAATTAAGGGATTCACAGGTGGGCTGTACAGAGGCCCCTCCTCTTTTTGCTAGTCTGCAGTTTTAAAACACGTCTTTGGTGATAATATCTTTTTACATTAATGAATCCCAACTGGTTCAATGGTGAACGTTCGCTCAATCGAAGTAGCTAACGGCTTCCGTGCACAAAGCAGGTCTAGACTTCTGGGGTCATGATGAAGAGCCAACCCCAGGGCAGCCGGATGTGCAGTAATTGGTGGCAGGACAGAAAAGGTTTGCTGGGGGCTTTTACCTAAAGACAGCGGGCGGGGGGGGGGGGCGCGGGGGCGGGGAGAGGTGGCTCTGAGGTGCGCGGGAGGTTTGCATGGGGAGGGGGAAAGTGATACCAGTCATTGTGCCTCCCTCCCTGGGTTAATAAAAGGCTCAATAAGTGCCACTCGAGGCACACAGGCTGGGAAGCGCGCTGGAGGAGCAGCTCTGCCTGGGCACCTCTGTTCGGCGGATCCTGCGTCTGGCGCGTCTGGAGTCATGCCGGGGTGCCTGAGGACAGAGGACTGGACACCAGGGCCGCAGAGCAAGTGGGGTCAAACTGACCGACGTCCAGGAGACAGGGCGAAGACAGTGCCCGCGCGCGGCGGTTGGGGATGGGGTCAGGGCCCGGGCGGCGTGGGCGGGGTGGCCGGACGCGCGGAGACGGGATGGGATGTGACGAGCGGCGCGCTGTGCATTGTGGGAATCCCGGGGCCGCGGCTACTGGTTCCAGTTCACTCGGCGGAGGAGCCGGGCGGAGGGGGCGAGCGCGGGGCGTGCGGGCGGGAAGCGAGGAGGCGGGCGGCGCGGGCCAGCGCGGAGCGCGAAGAGAAAAGGCGCGAGCGGTCCAGAGGGCACAGGCCGAACACCTCGCTGCTGCCGCCGCCGCCGAGCCGCCCGTAAGTTCCGCGCGGGCCCCTCTCCGCGCGTCCCGTCTCGGCCGCCCGGGATCCGGCCGCCGCGCTTCTCCCGCCGCGGGTGCCGGGGAGCGACCCGGCCGGGTGCGCCCCAGGGGCGCTAGCCGGGCTCGGGCCCCGGGCTCCGCGCGGCTCACGCCGGGGCCTCGCGCTCTCCGCGCCTTCCCAGGCCATGCTGGGGCCGCGTGGGATTCCCATTGGTTTTGTTCAGAAAGCAAACCCGGAAGCCAACTTCTCACGGACGCAACCTCCTGCCTGCGCCCGGGCGCTTTTGTGGGAAGGAGACATTTGGGGCCCCTTTCGCGGCGACCCTTCCCTCGGTGGTCGGGAAGACGGCTCGGCCTGCAGCGGGAGGAGGCCCCGCGGCACTGGCTGTTGGGCCTGGGCGCCCAGGAGCTGTTGTGCGCGGAGTTGGACTCGGTGAGGCCCCACCCGCCAGCGAGTTGCCAGCCTGGGCACAATAAGTCAGGCCCGAGATCCCGGTGGCCGCTGTGTAGGCGCCTGGCTCGGTCTGCGGGGAGGGCAGGGTGGGGGGAGGGGGTTGATCGGAGGACACACGCAGGACTGGAGCCAGATCAGGCGGGGAAGGGGTTGTCCAGAGGCGGGCCGGGGAGAGGCCAGGGGACCCCCGCTGCTCTCGCTGGGCTCCTGATGGGCCTTTTGTTTGCTTCTTGGTTGGGAGTTTTTTAAAGGTAACTCCGGAAGGCTGCAGGCTCCCTGGGTGGAGAAGGCCAGCAGGAAAAGAGACTCGCTGGGGGGTGGGGTGGCGAGGTGAGTGTGCAGGATGCTGCCGGAAGGGTCATTTGACAACAGGTGTGTGGACGGTGCGCCCCACCTTCACTCCTGCAGGGGAACCACGGATCACGTTAGTAGATTGCTGGAAGGTTGTTTTAGATAAGCTGTTAAGGAAAATATTCCAGAAAGTGAGAGGCTTCTGTAGAAACAACTGAGACAAAACTGAATTCAATCATTACAATGATCATGAAGTCCATGTAAGATTTTAATGATTTTATAAACAGCCTATAAGAATAGATAGTTAGAGGGGCACTCCTGCTAGCTTCTCTTTTTCTTCCACCTTTGTGGTTTGAGGTTTTACCGTTAGGGGTGGGAGTAGTGCTTTGTTCCAAGCCTTCCTGCTCCAGGGCCTAGGGGGAATTTCGAACAGCTTTGGATTTGATTGGGAGGTTCCAGTTGTAAATTTGGTGGAATCCACCCACTGCCAGCCACCTTTGGGGCACTGAGTGCTGTCAGAGGAGTTATTAGCTCTGAAATGGACACCTCATGCCTGTAACTAGGATTAATACCCCTTGTACACCACTCTCCAAAGCTGGGCGGTGGCATCTCAGTCTTGCACAAGAGGCTGTCTGATACAGATTCGTTTATAAGCCTATATTTTTCTTTAAAAAAACCCCTCAAGACTTTAAAGTTTTCCTCAGAAATGTTTTAGGAGGAGCCTGGGTAATCTCTCAGTTTGTTATATTATTTTACTCTGTTCCCGTTGTAATGGGGGTAAAGGTATCAAGGAAGAGGGAGGAGTTTAAGTGAACATTGCTGGAGGCAGGGCCTTGAGAATGGGGAAGGGATAGCCCATGTTTTACAAAAGGTTGAGAGTTGTCTAGAACAGCACTAGTACGACCCTACTCATTGGCTCAGTCTGTATGAAATAGGCCAGGCACGTGCATCTCTGGTTCTGGAGACGCAGAGCTCAGGGAGAATCCTCATTACTTCCCCGGAGAGAGGCTTGGAATACATCTGTTCTGAGACCTGCCTCTATACTTATAGAGCTAATGCTGCCCAAGTCATTTTTAGGAGATTGATGTAAATAATGAACACACTGAACACCCTAAGCTGACAAAACCCAGGAACCTGTGGCGTTTGTCACAGTTGTAGCAGCCTGTGGTCCTTGGACTGTGCCTTTGGATTTGCATTGAGTTTTTCAGAGTTCTGTTCTTGGCACGTGGGCTGGGAAGGGGCAGGGGTAAGTGGGGTGTGTACTGGTCCTATGGGTTCTCCCCACTTTCTGCAACTTTAGAAGTATGTTAGGTCCCACCTCAGCTCTTCTGAGTGAGTCAGAGTGGGTCAGCTGTATATACCAGAGTTGTATGGGTTGCTTGCTTGGATCGAGCCTGCTAAGACCAATGTCTTCCAGTAAGTACTCATTGAGAATTAACTCTGGGTCAGGCACTGGGGACAGTACCGTGATGAAGAAATGCCCAGTCCTTTTCCTTGGGAAGCTGACATACTGAAAAGACAGGCAGGCAGCCACTGCAAGGCCAGTGCAGGAGGCTGCATTTGCTCCCCCAGTGGCCCCAGAATGACAACCTAACCAGGAGCAAGCCCTTACCAGGCACGAAGGGCCAAGAAGGAACTGGCTGGGCAAAGGAGGGCAGTCCAGGATAAGTGTTTGAGGCCTGAGGAACCACATGTGCAGAGTCCCCGAACAATGGGAAAAGAGGTCATGTGGGGGAGTGGCCAGAGGCTCAGGGTGGCTCCGTCCAAGGGGAGAGTCAGGTGACGTGAGAGGGCCAGATTGGAGAGGATCCTGGTCAGAGACGCTGAGGGGTTCAAACTTCATCCTGACAGCAGAGAGACTCGGCCAGTTCTTTGTTCTCACTGGGAGCGCTTCCTCTGTTCCACCAACAGTGAATGGCTGCTAGATGCCAAGTCCAGCCAGGGTCCTGTCCTACTGAAAGTCACAGTTTAACTTGATCTTTGATGGTCTTCCATTGGAATGGTCATCTTAGTTTGGCCCAGCCTTTAAAAGGGACAGGGGGTATGAAGGAAAGTTTCCTGGTGAGGTTGGCTGACAGTGCCTTCCTCCTGAAATACAGGGTGAGGCAAAAGTAGGTTTGCAGTGGTGAGTATGCAAGACCGTTTATTTTTGTATTATTATTTGTTAACTGTGTTATTTTCTATACAAACAACTTTGCCCCACTTTGCCCCACCCTGTATAGCGGTGGTTCCTTTAGTGCAGCGGGGGAAGCATACCAGAGGGGGCGTTTGCAGAGGTGAAATCTTAATCCCAGACGAGCTTTCTGCAAACTGTTTCCTGCTTGTGGTGAATAGCACTGGTGTTTGGGTTTTGTTTCTTCCCGCCACTAAAAATCTAACACGTGAGGGAGATACATCTGCTGGAACAAAATGTGTGGTTTAGAATTTATTTACTATCTCAATTTATCCTTCACTCCCTGTTTTCAGTCCCTTGGTTCCCCCAGGGCAGACTGTAAATTCTTTAATCATCCAGCTCACTTTATGATGTAGTGTTTTATGAATGAAGAAAGATTTTTTTTTTCTGATTGGCTAGAGTAGCAGAGCAGTTCTCTGTTCCAAGCCAATCAGAGTGTAGCTTGAGAACCCCAGCTCTGTGAGTGATAGTTGTGTAGTTTATCCACATGCCTCTGGGGACATGACAGCAGAGACACCGTTAATCATTTGGTGTGATGGGAGTAAACGGAAGAGAATGCTGTAAATAGGATTAATGTCCTTCGCTTAAGAATTAAGTGTCTCAGGTTGGCCTTCGTGATTGGAGTTGATGGGAAGGTGACAAATGCCTGTGACATGTGGGCATTTATCCAGCCACAGGGAAAGGGTGAGGGAATCTTCCCTCAGCAAACACCGAGAGCTCCATTGCCTTCCTCCTTGGGCACTGGGGATAGGGGCGCCTGCCTAGCAGCCCCCAGCAGTTCTCATCGATGCTTGTTCTTCATCAGTATGCAGGCATTCATTGCTTAGATAATAAAAGACTTCATGATTGACCATTCCAGTGGGTTTGCGAGTGCCCTGTTTATTTAAGAGGGTTTTTTTTGTATGTGCTGCATCTTAGCAGAGACTGGTCTCTTACAGGTGTGAGGAAGGTAAGTATTTTCCTCTGCTCTGTGTTACTGAGCCTGTCTAGTGGCAAGGGGAGAGGTTACTGGAGCCGTAGAATTGCCAGGGAGCTGGAAGGCCTCTGCCAGGCTCCCACCTCTAGGAGCAGAACAATTGCAACGTTCCTTTTTGGGAATCCCCAGAGTGGCTCCACAAGGTCCCTGAATTTTGAGGGTCTGGGCTCCCACAGGGATAAGCCAGGTGCGTGTACCTGACTGATCCCAGAAAAGGTCTCCAGCTGCTGTCCCACTTCCATATCTCTGAGTCCTATGGCCTTTGGAAATGTTCCCCTCATCTTTGTCAAGAGGACCCCACCCACAATAAATGTCCACTAATCAGTCTCCATCTAGCCAGTATTTGAGAGCCTCCCGGGTCACAGACAAGATGCAGTGGTGAGCAGAGTAGAGTGGACCATCCCCTCAAGACAGATGAGGAATATGAGACTCAAGCCAAAAAACCCATTACACACAAGGGGTATTTCAACAACAACAGCAGCAACAAAACAACAAAGACAAGGAAATAGACAGTGATGATACAGGGCAATAAGTGTTAAGGGTAGGGTAGTTGGTGTTAGAATGTTTCTATAAACTGGGTCTAGAGGGGCAGTTAGGTTGGAAGGAAGGCCTGGAATCTGCATTTGCAGAACACTTTACAAAAAAAGATGGAGAAAATCAATTGGACACATTAAAGAATGGTGGTAGGCCTAGGAGACATCATAAGGGATTTTTAGCTGGACTTGGGGGCCACAGTAGGAATGTCCAATGAGGAAATGGAGCAGTTCAGCCTGGTGGATTGCTGGGTGCAAGGTATGGAGCCCTGGTTGCTGGAAATAGAGAGGGGCTAGAGGGTTGCAGGGCCTTGGTGCAAGGCTGCAGCTGGGTGTGGGCTGCCCTAAACTAGACTGTGACTAGTCGCCCACATAGCAGGAATGCAGAGGAAAGAGCTCTTCGTTAGGTCTGCATCAGCAGAGGTGCTGGGACCACTAGGTAGGATTGTTCCAGGTAGGAGGCTGGTGAGGGTGTTCCAGACAGAGCTAGTGGCATATGCCAAAGAATGGAGGTAGGAACAAAGGTGGTTTGCAGTGCAGTGCATTGAGGAGCTTAGTAGGGTGCCCTGTTGGCGAGGAGTGGAGTGGTGTGGTAGGTAGGTAAGTGGGATGGTCCTTGGTCCTCCTCACCTCTATGGCCCCTCCTAGTAGTCAAGGGCTTGCAGTTTTCATGTCCATCTTATTCATGGGCTCCTGACTGCCAGACTTCTAATTAGTCCTGAGCTATGAGGATAGATGATGTTGTCTAGGTCACGTCTCATTTGTTGAGAGGCCTGTCGTCGGAGACTTGCATCTCACTCAAGCCTGGCTCATCTCTATAGCCCCTCCCAGAAGAATCTCTGGGAAAGCTTTGGGTTTCTGCTAATAAGGCTCCTGTCTGTTGGACTGATTTATAGTTGGAGGAGTTGCAAAGGTGAAGACACAGATCCCTTTAGGACCAACCGCAGAATCTTCATTTCCTGGCCTGATAACAGTCAGAAAGGCAGCCAGGCTAATGTATGTGAACATAATGTGATGAACGATGTTGAGGTTGCCTGAATACCTATCACTGTCTTCAAGGCTTGGGGGGCCCTCTGCAGGGGTGAGAGCTTCTAGTTTACTGAGCAGGGTCTGCTCTGGGCCATGATTCCAGGAAGGAAGGACACAGCTTTGTCTGCCTGACGAGAGCATTGCTGTTTCTCTTGTGAGCAATATCTGTGCCCTGAAGAGAAGTCGAGTGCATCAGAAGCCACTTTTTCTATGATGTAGACCTGTCCGTCTCTCAGAAGAGGCTTCGTACAAGACACAGGTCAGACAGGGCCAAGCAGGCTTCGGCTGATCATCTAGACCTGGCTTTAGGGTCAGCTTTCCAGTTGGTTTGTCATGTGACAGGGGCTGGCTGTTCCCTCTTTCCTTCTGAGCAAATAGGTAAGGGACATTTCTCAACTTCTCTTGTAATTAGCTGTGGCCACATGACCAAGTTCTAGCTAATGGATCGTGGTCAACAGCATCACTTCCAGATCTGGGCCCTGAAAACCTCCATGTGTTTTCTTCCATGGTAAGCCTGGGAATCGTGCATGGGAGGATGGGAGTCTGAGTCCAGCAGTCATATTGTGGAGAAGCACTGGCCAGTCGTGGAAACCCATTTTCGACTTTTCACAAGTGAGGACTAAGCTATAAGGGCTTATTATAGCAGCTAGTGCTACCCTCATGAATACAGACATCCAACGCCAGTTCTTCAGGAAGACAGCCTTTTTGCATCTTATACATTTTGTCATCATTTTTATTAACCTTACCAAGCACTCCCTGAGTAGGTGAGTGTCAGGCCCTTATTTGCATACTTTCATTCAGTTCTCTTATATTCCTATATGCATGCTCTTATTCAACTCTTGGAGGTCTGTTCTATCATAGTATCCATTTGACTGATGAGAAATTGGGCTCAGAGGTGTTATATCACGTGTCCAAGGACACATGGGCTGTAAGTGGCAGAGCCATGACTTGAATCAGGTCAGTCTGGCTTTGGAATTCGAGTTATTAACACAGTGCTCAGCAGCCACTCTGTCACAGCCACTATCCCCAGTTGGTGCCTGGCTGCAGCTGCCCTTAGCTCTCCATGGCCATCTGAAGAACAGGATGGGCCTGCACATTGTGAGTTTATTTGAAGGCCACAAGCTACAAGGTGATTGTCCCAATAATGTTTTTAAAATCACCACATATCATTGGATGCCATGAGGCTGCATGGCTTAGTCAGAATCCTGACAGCTGTGGCTGCAGCTTGGGGATGTATAGTTAGAAGTGCAGAAAGAACATGGGGAGGGGCGAACAACAGCATCTCTGCAAGATAGCCCCTTTGGGGAAGGGATGAAGACTCAGGGCTGCTTTCTCAGAGAGGAGCTGGACTCACAGTGAGACAGGAAGATGGCCTTCATTCAGCAGGTGACACTTGAAGGCCCGTGACGTTTCAGATCTTTCCTGAGACCCAGGGAGCCAGACGTGAGTCAACAACTGCCTGGCGTCACGTCACTTGCAGTTCAGTCAAGTTGTGGGGAGAGACCCCCCGATACATGCCAGGGTATGTGCTATGGGAACACAGAGCAGAAGCAGTTCCTGTCCCCGGTCAGGTTCGAGGAGAGGGCTCATGAACACAGTTCAGGTTGGCAGGAGGACCAAGGGTGTGATAGGCAGGAGAAACAGCATGTATAAAGACATTCTTGCCCTGGCTGGTGTGGCTCTGTGGATTGAGCGCCAGGCTGTGAGCCCAAAGGTCTCTGGTTCGATTCCCTGTCAGGGCACATGCCTGGGTTGCTGGCCAGGTCCCCAATTGGGTACGAACAAGAGGGAACCAGTAGATATTTCTCTCACACATTGTTTTTCTCTCCCTTCTCCTCTCTCTGAAACTGGGCACAGCATCACAGGTCAGGAAGCTTGGGGAGGCTGGGGCACCTGATCCCAGGCCGGTGACAGGAAACAGGGCTGCGGAAGTAGTTGAAGGGTGCTGTTTGTGGTCAGTTCAGGGTGATGGGGCACTAGCAAAGCAGGCACAGGCTCTCCAGCATCCATGGGAAGAGACTGGTGCTGGGGAAGGAGGTAAGAAGTAGAGCCGAACCAAGGTGCGGGGGGTGTGAAGAGAAGGGAAGAGGCTGGAGAAATTACGGGGTGGGTTCAGCAGAGCTTGGCTAATGATTGGGTGCTGTGGCAGAGAAGTAGGGGCCAGGCTGACTCTTGCTTGGTAGCTCGATGCATGATGTGGCCACTGATGGGGCTGAGAAGCCAAGGGGAGTTCAGGGCGCCCATGGGACTTCCAAGTGGGCCCTTGCCTCAGGTAATCAGAACAGAGCCCTGGGGCTCAGCAGCCAGATACGCACTGGGCTGGAGACCTGGGCGTCACCAGCATGTGGACGATGTAAAGACTCTTGGCTAGAGTCAGAGGGGAGCACCAGGAGCATCACTTTTAGGGAGTAAGTATGTTTAGGACCCATCAGGTTCCTGAGTGCCGGTGGCTCCTCTCTGGGGCAGGACACTGTGTGATTTCCACAGGGGCAGCCCCGTACATACGCAGACAGAGCCGAAGTCTGTGCTTCAGTAAGAACAAGGCCAAGCTGCACTAATCTCTCCTGACCACAAGCTTCTGCTGAAAGAGGGGAAACATTCAGATCTGAAAAGCTCTCAGTCCCAAGTGTAGGGTCGATCTGCAAAACACATTTGGGGCAACGCAAAAGACCCAGGAAACCCAGTGGCAGTTTCCCCTGTGAACACGTGTGCGCACGTGTTCACATGCCGATTCCTGCACAGAGTGAGCACAGGCTTCTGTTTGCAGGAGATGTTTTAAAATGAAGCCAACTAACTGTTTTAGAAAAATTCAGACCCTTCCGGGTCTCTTGAGTGCCCAGTGACCAGTTAAGACTTGGTGCCTCTCGGCAGGGTGAAATATAGGGTTAAATACAGGGTTCTCCTCCCAGGGGCTGCTTAGCTCCCTCCAGCACCTGCAAGGGCCAGGGCTTGAGCCCTTTAATTCTGCTGGGCCTGTCAGCATGGCTGCCCCACAGTGCCCAGGCATGCTGCTTTCTGCTGTTTTGGCCCCTTCTGCCCAGCAGCCAGTTTGAGGTGATTGGGGGTTAGTGACACTGATGTTAGGTATGGCCCACGGCACATCTCCAGTATAGGGTTGGGCATCGGAGTAAGAAGGACTTACAAGTCAGTGGCCCTCATGGTCAGAGGCGTGGGCTTTTGGAGCTGGAGGAGTCCACACACCATGGAGCCTGACCTTGGTTTAGCAGTAAATGGGACACCTGCCCATTTGGTTTGGTGGTCAGGGCATAATTGCCCTCTCGGGAAGGCTTACCTGGTGCCCAAGAGTGGGCAGAGGGCTCTTCGCAGCCCCTCTCCCAGCACCCTGCACTGGCCTTCCACCATTACCACTTAAATGACTCCGGGACTCTCTGCTGTCTTCCCCACCCTGCTCTGTGAGAACAGAGACCACACTTCCCTGTGCACTGCTGCCTCCACGCCCCAGCATGGTTCCTGAAGCAAATGCGAAGTGACCGGAATGCTTTCAGCAAATGTTTGCAACCTTAACTGTGCAGTGCTACACTAGGAGCACCGCCAGGGGAAGACTCGAGAACTTGCAATCTCATGGGAGGGATGGGGGGTGGGGGGAGCATGTGCCATTCAGGCTGTTGTGTGAAGCACATGGGACCCCAGAGGACAGAGCGTCTGGATCAAGCACTCAGGGGCGGGTTGGCAGAGGGCAGAAAGCAGGCACGAGGGTTGGAGGAGGTCCTAGTAGAAGCACAGCCACCACCGAGTAGGGCATTTGGGGCACCATGTGCGACCACAAGGAGTACAAGGTAAACCTGGACGGGTGTGCCAGGCCTAGATTTCTAGGGTTCTGCATGACAGGCCAAGGGCCCTGGTTTTGTCTTGGGCATGGTGGCAGCCAGGGACACTTTAAGGCCACGGCGTGTTCAGATTTGTGTGTACACAGGTAACCCTGCTGGTGGAGGGCAGGTGGAGTGGAGGAGAGGGGGGCGGGGGTGGGAGACCTTTTCAGGAGACATTTTCGATCATTTAGTTTAGATAGTGATGACCAGGTCAGTCACAGCTGGGGTGGAGAGGAGAGGACCCCTCAGAGGTGTTGAACCAGGGGCATCCTCTGGACTGAGTGACATTTTGGATGGGGATTGGGTGGAGGAGCAGGGAAGGAAAAATGCTTGTTTCAGGGCAGGCCTGTCCAGCAGACTGGAAGTGTCCCGAGGGCCTCTCATTCCAACCTGGTTACTCACTGAGGTCCTGTGAGCTTTTCCTGCCTCTTGCAGATGAAGGATTGGACATTGCCTTTGTCGAAGAACTTAGGTATCTGGCTGTAAAGCTTCGTTCTAGGGGCAGGCAACATAGTTTTCTTTTCTTTTATGTAGACTTCAGCAAATTTACCAGCCCTGGTCTCAGTGTATGAAAATGCAATTATTAAACAAGTGCATAGAACGTAGCCAAGAAATCCCATTTTCTTTTACGTCATACGGCATAAAGGCCACTGTCAGAGTAACCTTTAAATGGAAGTGGCTGATAAAATTGATGTCGTGATATAAAATGTGAAAAGCTAAGACTTTCTGTCTTCAGGGGCCTCCACACTTTGGTGGAGATCATCAACTGGGCTTGGCGGGCTTGGTGGCTGCAAGCAGTGGCGTCTGTGGGCAGCACCTGTTTCTTCCCGGGGAAGGGCGGATGGCACTGACCCAGTGATCCTGATGGTGTGCTTCCTCCCTCCTCAGTGTGCTGACTGATCCAGCTCCAGGGCCACCGCCATGTCGAGCCGGGGCGGGAAGAAGAAGTCTACCAAAACCTCCCGGTCCGCCAAGGCAGGAGTCATCTTCCCTGTGGGGCGGATGCTGCGGTACATCAAGAAAGGGCACCCCAAGTACAGGATCGGAGTGGGGGCGCCCGTGTACATGGCCGCCGTCCTGGAGTACCTGACAGGTGAGTGCCAAGTCAACTGGGACACTGCTGGCAGTTCTGACAGCTTTTCAAGGGCCTTTCTGGTTTCTTTTCTTTTGAAACTTCAAACCTATGGGAAAGTTACAAGAATAGCACAGTGACCACTTTCATCCAGTTCCACCAGTTAACACTTTGTCGCCCCACCCCGTGGGTGGGCAGGTATGCACACACACGCACACGTTTATTTTTGGCTGTTACATATTAGATGGTTTATTTTGAAATTCCCCCATTTGTCCTAATAATGTCCTTTGTAGGTTTATTTGGCTTTCTTTCCCAGTCCAAGATCCCTTTCACATGGTCACACCTTGCATTATTGCATTTGGCTCTCTGGTTTCTCCAGTCTCATATAATCTTAAACAGTTCCTCAGCTTTTTAAAAATTTTTTCATGGCATGAACTTTTTTTCCCTTTCTTTTTTTGACATGGTCCGTTTTGAGGAGTCCAGCTCCTTTTGCAGAGTTCAGTCTGGTTGGTCTTATGCTTGGATTCGGGTTAGACACTGTAGTAGGGATTGTGTAAGTGATGTTGAGTCCCTCCCTGGTCAGCAGGCACCTGAGGGGGTTCTGTGCTGTCACTGGTGATGTTCAGTTTGGTTGTTTGATTACGGTAGTGTCTGCAGGTCTCTGCCCATCCCGAGTCACAGGCTTTTACCTGACAGCTTTAGTGTTCTCTGCTGATCTTCTATGGTGGTTGGAAAATGGTGAATTTCTTTTAAAGATTTTATTTATTTTTAGAGAGAAGGGAAAGGAGGGAGAAAGAGAGGGAGAGAAATGTTGATGCGCATGATGTGTATCTATCAGTTGCCTGTCACACACCCCCCACTGGGGACCTGGCCTGCAACCCAGTTGTGTGCCCTGACTGGGCATCGAACCAGAGGCCTTTCGGTTCACAGGCTGGTGCTCATCCACTGAGCCACACCAGCCAGGGCCCAATTTCCTATTTCTGTCATTTCTACTGCGTTTATTAATTGGCATTCTTCTGTAAAGAAGAGCTTTACTTCTGTCCTTTTTATTTTCTATACTGTCAATGTTGGTTCACTGATTTTGTTTTAATTTAGTGGATTATGTACTATCATGTCATTACTCATTATGATGCTCAAATTGTCTCAAATTTGACCCTCAAGCTGGTTCTGGTGTCCTTTTGCCACATCTCCCTTCATTTCTGTACATTTCCTTGCTTTCCGACATTGTGAGATATCTGGGCTTCATCCTAGACCTTCCCTGCCCCCATCTTGGAATCAGCCATCTCTCTAGGGAGTCCTTGGGCCTTTTCACAGATAAAATTCTATTGGTCTCATTGGGGGCTCCATAGAAATTTTGAGGGGCCAGCAGGACAGGGATACCACCCCTAATTTTAGTGATGAGAAAACCAGCCTCAAAGCATGAAAGGACTTTCCTGGGTTGCATATAACCAGTGAGGACTTGGGGGGGTCCCACATCCTGCTGTCCTGTCATCACACTTTTACCACTTATTGCTCCATACACCATCAGCGTAGGCGGCAGGAGGGGCACCCTCGATTCTTAGCAAGGCAAGGTGCCTCTTCCAAAGTTTACAGTGAGGCAGCAGAAGAGCTAGGTCACTTATTACTCTCCTGAGTTTCTCCATTAGGAAAGGCCAAAGGCTCCCCCATGAAAAATGCAGTCATAACTGGTGTGTATAGTTGTGAGGTGTTTGCACATATTCTGGGACTTTTGATCTCTGCTTGTCGGAGACTCTAAACAGGTGGCATGCCGGGTAGCATGAGCTAGGCCTGATCCTTCTCACTGTACAGATAAAGAAACAGAGGCCCAGAATTTATGTGACACACTATGGCAGTCATCCAGGGAGACCAGGGAAGAAGTCACTAGATAGAAATCAAATCAGAGGACATTGTCTAATTCTGGCTTGGCAGTTTACATTCTATGTGATCCAGAGTGAGTCACTTAACCTCTCTGGACCCCACTTTCCTTACAACTCAAATGGACACAAGAGTCCCGTTCCACCAACTTCAGGCTGCTGGGAGACCAAAGGGGCTTTGACCGTAATGGGAAGGCTGATGCAATATGTAAACCCAACCAGCCAGTGTTTCCTGGCTCCCAAATGACACAGTGCCCCTATCACTGGAGTTTTCATAGACACTGTCATTAGGTCAAGTACAGCGTCAGTTTCATTTCTTCTGTAAAGATTTCTCTCTTTTATTCACAGGGTGCAGGACAGGGGATGCTGTTGCTCCATCATATCTGAAGCAGCAAGTGTCTGTGCCACACAGCAAACTTGTAGGTTTTCCTTGTCTGTGCCTGGCTGGCTCTGACACTGAGCACAGTGCTCATGAGGTCACAGTCAGCTGGTCCGTTCTCATGGCAGCCAGAGACCTTGACCCTGTCTACCCACACCCGTCGCACCTACCACAGGTGTGTGGTAGTGGTCACAGAGGGAAGTGGGAATGGTCAGGGAAGCCCATTACTAGAGCTGGAAACGTAGCTTTTGGCAAATCCTTACTCTGGTATTAGCCATGGTAACCCCTGTTATACATATTTTTAAGTTATGCCAAGGCCTTCCACAGCGCTGTGGTTAGCTGAATCTGAACTATTTTCTCTGGCTGCATTTGGTGCTGAGTGACTGGCATGACTATTCCTAATACTAGACCCCAGCATGGTGCCTGGTCCACATGACGGGCACCTCGGGAGATGTTAGTGCTGTTTTCTCGGTCGCTGCTGTGGTCACTTGTGTCCTGTTGCCTGGTGATGGGATGGGACCTGACCTCGGGCCACTTCCAGTAAAAACTGCTCTGTTCCGCCCCTGAGAACAGTGCTGCACACCCACACTGATGGCTCTCCCCAGGTGACCTGCTCGGAGCCCTGAGGACAGGAAAGCATGTGGAAGTTTGGAAGCCTGGGCAGAACTTTGGTTTGGTCCTTGAGTTAAAAGGAAAGGTGGACCAGCTCTCTTTCTATTCTGCTCTTTCCTTTTGTTTCACTGAAGACCTTTTCCCCTTCATTCCACATGCTTACTGAGCATTTACTGTGTGCCAGGCAGCACGCCAGGCTCTGTATGAGAGCACAGGAACGATGGGGGCAGGACGCACCACCCAACCCGCATGGTAGCCGAGTTTGAGGAGTGCCAGGGAGGGCATCAACAGGCCATGGGTCACCTGGGTGACTGGGGGCCTGGAGATGAACTGACTCAGGAAGGCTTCTTTGAGGAGGACACATCCGCTGAGACCCGGAGAAAAAATGGTGCCGGCCAGCCCTGCGAGAGCTGGGAGAGGCGCTCTGTCATCTGTTCTCCTCTGCTGGGTGTGCCTGCTGAGTGGCAGCCAGCCGCTTCCGGGAGCGGGGGAAGATATGTAAAGAGGGCACCAGCCCTTAAGCAGCTCAGGGCCTGGTCAGTGACAGGGCCCAGACCTCGTGCGCTGGCATAGGCGTGTGAGGGAAGTGCCACCATTCAGCAGGTCCTACTGAGAGCTGTGACGTGTCCAGCATGGGACATTAGGCTGAACGAGACCTATCCCCACCCCAAAGAGCTTCCTGTCCAGGGGCAGGGAAGAGAAAGAAGGGGATGATGCGGGGCCACGTGTGCCGTGAATAGGTGTGGGAAAATGTTTCCTGGAGGATGCTCGTTAAGCAGTTAACCAGAGTGCCCTGCTTGTCTAGCTGTCACCTGAAGGGGGCTGTGGAGGGATTGTTTTCCTGTCTGTGAGGCCCACACCCTCCCACATGGCGTGGACAATGGCAGGTGTGGTGATGGGGTGGACGTGCAGCATGAGGCCATTTTGAAATGGCTGGGCCAGGCCTCCTGTCTTTAGAAGGATCCTGTGGAGACATAGGGGTGGGGGGTGGGGTGGCCTGGATGCACAGGTGTTGCTGATAGGACTGCTGAGCTGCAGGGCCCGCCTGGGCCTGGGTGGCTCTGGTGTGGGGGGTGCTGACATCGCCCTCGTGGCCAGCCCTGAGGTACACTTGGTGTGCCGTGCTGTTACGTAGAAATCAGGTAGAGGCAGTGGAGCTTGATAGTTAAGACTGTGGTACTTGGTGTCAGAGCTGTCTTTTCTTAGTTGTGGCTTTAGACCAGTCACACCTCTGAGCTGTGGTTTTGTCTGTAAAATGGGGCTAACAGTCACTATCTCATGGGGTTATTATGAGGCTGAAATGAGAGGATGCACATTTGGAGCGGGCTTTTCCGTCCCGGCACAGTGAGTGTGCCCATGTGCCGTTACATTAGGGTTAAAGCAGAGACAGGAAGGAGTCCCTCATCATCCTGCTGTGGTTGTCCACTTCCCTTAGGGATGGTGACAGGAGCCTCACCAAGTTCCTGCAGAATGTCTCAGCAGTGTCAGGCCTACCTCTGGTTGGTTTCAAGCTGCCATGTGACTTCTCTTCCTAAAGCCTGTATCACACTCACTAACAAGATGCTCTGTTACCAGACTCTTGTGTCCGGTGTCAGAAGCCACTTTTGTCCTGAGCTCCTGGCACACTCATGGAAACCTTGAAGGATTTTCCCAGTTAGCCAGGAGCCGAGCATACCCAGCCCTGGGCCGGTGTGAGGGCAGAGCTGAGGCCAGCCTAGCACTGGAGCATCTGAACAGTCAGTGGCTCTGCAGGCGGCACCACCAGTTACACACTCCCTGTGAAGAGCACGTTTTCAGGGGCGAGGGGCCAAGCAAACGCCCCTGGTGTGGTGTGAGGAGGCCATCAGGAGCTTGTGTCTGGCTCTGACACTTGAAACTAGTGTCTGTTTCTTCTCTTGGGTCCAGAGCCCAATGATCCACTGAACTTAAAAGGAAAAGTCAACATCTGGAACAGGCTTGGGTCTGGAGAGCAGACAGCTCCTTCCCAGATCTCTGCATGCCTGGCTTTGCAGCCCTGCTGGACTCGCCCCTGAGTTCTTCAAGAATGTGATGTTGTCTGCTGTCTTCTCAGGGCCCATGCTGTCTGGGCTTCATGCCATTCTCTACCCACTTAGCCCTTGACTTTCCAGCCTAGGGCAGCTGATGTCTTTTGGGGTTGCTGTGCAGGTTAATCCTGCATCACATGAGTTTAGCCAGTATCCATAGTAAACCCTCAATAAATGATAGATACAAATAAGTAGCATGGAGTAACTGAGGCAGTTTCTTTGAGGCATCATCTTTGCCCCCCTTAGTACTATGGTATGTTTTTCTTCATTGATACTTAAAGGGAAGTCAACTTTCATTCATCCCCTTTGGAGCCTCTCTCTTGTGCCTTGCACAGCACTGTACAGTGCTGGAAGGGTTGGGGGATGTGACCTAAGAACATGTGACATGGCTTTTGCCCCGTTGGAATTTCCACTGATGGCAGGGGACATACAAGCCCACAGACTGGCAAGGGAATAAGCAGATCTAAAGGATAAGTTAAACATACGTGAGTCTCACAGTCCGGGGGACTGGGAGGAAAGAGCAAGCGCATTTGTGATCTGATGTCCTCAAGTCACGGGTCCAAGCCACTCTGAGCATGGCCCATACTGTGTTCAGCAGGAACCCAGCGTTTGGTGAAATCGAAGGGAGTCTGCTGAAAGTAGGGCTCTGTGGCTGACGTGAGGAGACGGCAAGATTCACACTCCCTCTTTGGAGATGGATGTATGAAGACTTTGATGATTTCCTCAGTAAAGGAACTTGTTTTAGTTTGGGAACCACCTGTTTTAGTTTGAGAGACAGCTTTCTTTACTGCAGGACTTTTCAGACACTTTAACAGGCTGGTGTCACCTTGAATCTCCCAGGGGAGGAACTGGGGTATGTTGTGGTTCCCAGCTTATATCAGAAAAGCCTTCCGAGGAATACCTTTAAACTCCATGCACAATACGGCATAGGGGACACTGTTGCATTAAGCCCATGTGAAATGGCACTACGAGTAGTGCCAATGAAGAAATGAAATCAAGAGCCACTGTGGAGAATGAACGTTGGTCTGGCTTGTTGTGACACTGAGACACCAAGCCTGACTCATGGATAGGAACCTGGGTCTTCCTTCTCCATCCAGGGCCTAGCACATGGAAGGTGCTTCAGTATTGCTAAGTGGGGTAGTGACGTGGGGAGGCTGTGTATTTATTCTGCCAAGCTGAGTCACTCAGGCACTGATCAGGGAGGGCCTACCGCTGTCCAGGCCTGTGCTGGACACTGAGAGATACATGATCAAAGTCCCTTCCCAAGGAACTTACCTTGGGAGCATGTACCTTTAGAGCCATTTTACTCAACCCCTGAGAGAACAAGTCTGGTTCCTATTCACCAGATCCAAAAAGATGTGCGATGACATCTTATTCTTTGTTTTTGGTCCAGAAACACTGTTACACAGATTGGTCACACACCTTCTTAGTCTACCAATTTATGTCCTAGGACTTACAAAGTAAGTCCTGTTTGCAGAAATCAAATCCACTCTCAAAGGATTTCTCAACATTAAAAGGCCCTGGTTCTCCATGCTGAGTGTCTGACACCTTGCAATAAACACAAGTCCTCCCTTGGTGACCACTGAGAGGCCTGCTGACTGGGACACCTAAGCTGTGGTCTGTTTAAAAACCTAGTGTCACAGTAGTTTGTGCATTTCCACTTCTCACAGGACAAGGCTGTCCTCTTTGGATCTAATCCAGAAATGATGATGACATTGGGATTTGCAGATTCATAATTCCCTCCTCCTTTCCTGTTTCCCAGGTCCTGCCCCCTTGGTTTGGACCTTGGTTTTCCCTCTCCTGTTTCTTGCCAGTGACCAGAACCTCCACAGCCTCCTAGTGGGCCCCTGGCATCCTGTCACAGCTGGCAGTCCTGCCTGAAGCTGCCTTTGTGTACTTCACTGACTGATGAAGTTTACAGGGCCTGCCCCTGACCTGGGGAACAAGCAGGGTCCCCTCAGTGACCTTATGGCCACTTTGCAGACTAGATGAAGCCCAGCCCTTGTGCCTGGCTGTTTCCTGCAATAAAACCCCAAGAAAAGGGGTGGTTGTTAAAAATATACTTGGTTTTGGCAAATAAAAGGAGCGTCTTCATCCCAAGTTTTAGATTGTTTGATTTCTGATCTGTACCTCGGGTCCGATGTTTCATGTCCCTTTGGTGTTAGTCATTGGGCCCCATGCCATCCTGCCCCCATCTGTAAGTGAGGCAGAGCCTGCAGCTGGCTCTGTCACTTACCTGGCCTCTTTACCACCTTCCTATCCAGGACACCCCAGTGTGCCCTGTACTCACACAGCTAAAAATAAGGTAGGAAGAAGGAGGAGGACTGTTAGGCTGACTCCCTGATTCTCTGAGGCCCTCTGAGTTCCTTTGTTTCATGCTAGTTTGTATGACCACCTCTATGTCAAACTAACTAACACTTCAGGCCAAAACCCAGCTGACCTTTGTGAGCACCTTCTTGGACATTCATGCTTGCCTGGGGCTCTCAGCACCCATTGGTGCTCCTTGTTCTGCAGAGCAGTTCACCAGATTCGTTTTTTTGTTTGTTTGTTTTTTTAAATAAAAAGCCACAGGAAAGGGAGAACTAAGGGTTTTCATGAGCCAGAGGGTTGCAACTACAAAAAAGTTGGAAACACTGAAGTTAAAACTCCAGTGTGCTAGTTACCAAGTGTGCGTACACTGTATTTAAATGCACATTCTTTTTTGTGGTTATACAAGTAATTTGTGTTTGAAAACTTAAGAAACTAAAACTCACTATAATCCCACTATCTAGAGATATAACAGCTGGCACTGAATGCCCTTCATGTGTATGTATACATGTATGAAAGAGATTTTAATGTAATTGTTTTACTAATATCCACTATTGATGATCTTTACTGGTAGCTGATCACAGAAAATCATCACTGGCAAAGCAAATCATGAAGTAATGATGGAGGTGCTCTCTACACACGCTACATTGTTCATCCTCCTTCAATTTCCCAGGGCAACAGATGACTCCATAGTGATGGACATTCAAGGAGTGCTTGACAAAGCAGCAGTTGAGCAGTAGGTGCTTTGACATTTCTTCTTGACCCTTTAATGGTTCACATAATACTGGTTTGGTGGTAGTGAACTCCTTTAGCTTTTTCTCATATGGAAAGCTCTTTGAATACCCTTCAATTCTAAATGGTAGCTTTGCTGGATAGAGTAATCTTCATTTTAGGTCTTTGCTTTTCACCATCTAATATTTCTTGCCAATCCCTTCTAGCCTGCAAAACTTCTTTTGAGAAATCAGCTGACAGTCTTATGGGAGCTCCCTTGTAGGTAACTGCTTTCCTCTTGCTGCTTTTAAGATTCTCTCTTTGTCTTTAACCTTTGCCATTTTAATTATGATGTGTCTGAGTGTGGGTTCATCTTGTTTGGGACCCTCTGCACTTCCTGGACTTGTGAGTCTGTTTGCTTCACCAGGTTAGGGAAGTTTCTGTCATTAGTTTTTTAAATAGGTTTTCAATTTATTTTCTCTTCTACTTTCAGCACCCCCATTATGCAAGTGTTGGTACACTTGAGGTTGGTCCAGAGGCTTCTGAACTCTTCTCATTTTGGGGGGAATCTTTTTGCTTTTTGCTATTCTGATTGGATGTTTTTGCTTCCTTATTTTCCAAATGGTTGTTTTGATTCTCAGCTTCATCTGCTCAACTGTTGATTCCTGTAAATTATTCATCATTCCCGTGTTGTGTCCTTCATTTCTGATTGGTTCCTTTTCATGGTTTCCATGGTGGGGTTTTTTTTTTTTTAATGCTGTTGAAGTTCTAAGCTTACTTACTTTTCCCTTAAGTTCATTGAGCATCCTTATAACCATTTTGACCTCTGCATCTAGTAGATTGCCTATCTCTACTTTGTTTAGTTTTTTTTCAGGAGTTTTGTTCTGTTCTTTCATTTGGGACATATTTCTTTGTCTTCTCATTTTGGCTGCTTCCCTATATTTGTTTCTATGTATTAGGTAGAGCTGCTACATCTGCCAGGCTTGGTCAAAAGGCCTAATATAGTAGATGTTCTGTAGGGTCCAGTGGTACAGCCTTGCCATTCACCCAAGCTGTGCATCTCATGTGTGCCCCTCATGTGGGCTATGTATATCCTCCCATTGTAGCTGAGCCTTGATTAAAGTTGACACCTCAATGGGAGGGATTTACCCCCAAGCTGATTGGCTGCAAGGACTGGCTTTGGCCACTATGGAGGATCAGCTATGGATGGGCCTACCCCACTGAGAACAATTTATTTCAGAGGGCTCTGGTGCCTGCTGAGTTTTCCCCTTGGTGTGTCACTTGTAGAGATGGCTGGATGGTACTTTGACGTGATCTGAAGCTGTCTGCTGGGTGTGCTGGTTCTGGGGCCTTCCAGGAGATGCAGGCCAAGGTCAGCCACCACCTGTGTTCTGTCCAGGGCCATCCACATGGGCCACAAAGCAATCTGTGAGCAGCTGTTACTTGTGCTGGGCTTGGAGGTGCCCATGAGAGGATAAGCTGCAAACCAGGGTCAGCTGCTGCTAGTGCCAGGCCTGGGGCTACTTAGTGAGAGGCATGGGACATGCTGAGGCCAAATGCTGCTTGTTGGAGACACTTTAGGAAAGTCTGAAGCATGATCCAAGACAGGCCATTTATATGGAAAAGCCACTGGAAACAGCTTGGGTGGGCACAAAAGTTGGTGGGGTGGGGTCTCAGAATCACCAGGGTGGTTGAACAGTTAATGGAGTCTCAGACATGGCCCCTGCCTGCCTGCTCTGAGGGGAGTGCTCAGAAAACAATGCCCTCTGCCAGCGCTTCTGTCTGGGAGAAAGAGGCCCCTCCAGCTCTTGTCTTGATACCAGACACTTCATTTTCTCACCGTATGTCCCTGGTGCCTTAGCTGCTGCCCAGCACTGGAACTCAGAGGGACTAAGTCCAAGTAAGTCTGTGCTCGGGCTCTTTAAGAGGAAGTGCCTGGGACTCCAGAAGCCCTTTGTGGCAGCCACAATCCCTGCTGGTTTTCTCAGCAAGAAGCTATGAAGACTTTTCTTCCTGGCCATGGAACCCTGGGGTGGGAGGACTGATGTGGGGCTTGGTCCCCTCACTCCTTGGGGGGACCTCTGCAGCTGAGATATACTTCCTGATTTTTATCTACCACATGTGGTTGTGGGACCGACTCGTCCTGTGTCTCCACCCCTCTACCAATCATAGTGTGGCTTCTTTAAGTCCTTAGTTGTGGCACTTCCGTTCAGCTAGATTTCAGGCTGTTCTGAATGATGGTGGTTCTATAGTTCAGTTGTATTTTTGATGTGGTTGTGGGAGGGTGTGAGTACTGTATTTACTTACAGTGCTATCTTGACCAGAAGCCTGGATAATTACTTTTGATCTATCATTTAGAACTATCTCACAGTTTAATTCCCTCTTCAGTTGTATCTTATCTAATATTCAGACACTGAGTTTTTAATTTCAGTTTTGATAGTTTTAATTTCTAGAAGTTTTTTTGGTTCTTTTTTGAATCTTCTCAGTTATTCTTTATAATCTCTTGTTGTCTCCTCATTTTCAAGGTTTTTTTAAAATTTTATTTTAATCATTGCTCAAGTACAGTTTTCTCCCTTTTACACGCATTCCAGCCCACCCACCCAACCCTCCCCACTTCCCTCCCATTACCACCCTCCCCCCAAAGTTTTACTTAAATATATAGTTATATAGTATCTGGATAATTTTTTTCAAATAAGGGATAATTGACAAATATAATTGTATTTGTATAGTTAGAGTGTGCAATGTGATGACTAACGTACATATACAGGAGTGGGCAAAAGTAGCTTTATAGTTTATATGGGAAATAATGCAATAATTAATGATAATACAAGAATAAACTCTTTCACATACTTATAACTATAAACTTACTTTTGCCCACCCTTATATATTGAGAAACTACCAAATTTTATCCAATGTTAATATCTGAAATTTTGATGAGTCTATTTTTGAATCATTGTTCAGAAAGCCTATTACAAAGGAATTCCTTCATGCTTTTGCTTAGTATTTTAATAGTCTGAATCTTCTTACACTCTTATGTGATTCACTTAGAATTTAACTTGATACATAATATGAGATAGGGATCCACTCAGTTTTGTTCCACATGGTTATGCACTTATCTCAACACAATGAACTGAGTAATCCATCTTTCTCCGATGATCTGAAATGCTACCTTTGCCATACGTGAAATTTCTGAATATAGTTGAGGCTATTTTGGGACTTTCTTTTCTGTTTCATTGGTCTGTCTTGTTATATACTTAATAATATGTTTCTTATATCTGGTAGGTCTTCCATTGTTGTTTTACTTTTGTGAAAGTAATCATTTTCTGTAATAAGTACCAATGGAACATATTTAATAATACCAAGGGTAAAATTCATACATTCCCAATGTATGTACACTGAGACACATGTCTGCCTGTTTTGTTTACCCACTCCCCCTCCGAGGGGACAGTCATGGTTATTAGTTTCTTAAATGTCATACATCTTCCCAAAGATAGCCTTCTTTTCTCTTTTCATTTAAAAAGAGATCTAGAAAATGAAACTTCAAACAATAGTGAGTCAGGATAATGGGTACATGCGGTATGTGGAGACTGACATTTATATTCGAGCCCAGATCTCGGCTGGGAGAATCTGAGGATCAGTGACCCGCCTCTGCCCTCCCCCCGGCGCCCCAGTCTCCTCGACCAATGTTGAGTCCTGACTTGAGACTGTGAGGTGAGGCCTGCCTGGGTCCTGGGCCATCACGGGGTTGCCTTCGCCTGGGCTGCCACTGCCTGCCGTGGGCCCCGAGTGCTCAAATACATGAAACCAGGCCAGTGCCCTGGAGAGTGTTCTTGCACTCCCCCTTCATCGCTGCCTGAATGCCGCATGTCTGGTGTTCTTGTTTAGACTCATCCATGATGACCCATCTGTGAGAGATCACCCGGCTCTGACCAGGTGCAAGGTGCCAGGTGGGTGCTGGGGGTCGAAGGAATCCCTGTTGACTTCAGCAGATTTGTGTTGAGTGTCCGTGAGAGCCGGACATACCACAGGCCATGTCAGAGACTCCAGGGCTGGGCCTGCGCTGTCTCACCCCTCCCTCACCACCGTGTGCTCAGCTCCTCGCTTGAGGACTGACCCTCTGCAGCTGCTCAGCAGGTATTGAATTGGCCAAGAAGTCCTTTACATTTTTTCCATAAAATAAAAGACACTCTTTAAAACTCTCACCAATAACTTTATTGATTTGGATATTTTCACTGTGTCGGCTATCTCCTGCTATTGGCTTGTAGTGGGTAGAGGCCAGGGGTGCTGCTAAACATCTTCCAGTGCATAGGACAGCCCCACAGCAAAGAATTATTTGGCCAAAATGTCAAGAGTACCAAGAAACTTTGCAAACCACTTTTGACGTGTTCGATTGGTCACAGCACCTTCTCCATACACTGCACAAATCTTTTTTGTATGTGTGTTTCAGTTACAGTTTTACATTTCTTGAAATAATAAGGCATAATATGCCAAAAATGTGTACTTTCTTCCATCTTCAGTATTAAAATGGCTGCACAGAAATTCAGTTTAGGTGAGTTTTTTTTAAAAATGCACACTAATATGACAGTGTCACCATACAATCTAACAGAATTGTTTCGTGTGAAGTTAAAGACAACTAAGCACTATTAGAACCATTGTACAGAAAAAGCATAATGGGCTTTTTGGCCAACCCAATAGTTTTTTATTGAAGGGTAAGGTCAGTTAGAGGAGGAGTTTCAGGAGGAGGGATTGTTGCTAGTGTCAGTGCTCCCAAGGAAGCTGAGGAGGGTGAGAGCTGAACTAGACCCTGGGTTTTTAAATGAAGTGCCATTAGGACTGCCGAGAGGGTGTAGGGGGCCGGACGTGCCTGCAGAGAGGCATGTGGGAGGGCGGCGGTCGGCGGCAAACAGGTGTCGGAGTGTTTCGAGGGTGATCTCTCACTTGTGCCTCGAGAGCCATGGAGCTTGTCTCAGCTCTGCCTTGAAAAGCAGAGGCTGCCAGGCGCCGCCCAGCTGATTGAAATAACAGCATCCCAGGGTCTCCCTGTGTGACCATCAAGAGTGGCTTTAAAAGAACTACTTACTTACTTGAGAGAAGAAGGAAATGGGTAAGAAGTCTACACATATCTTCCCTCCCAATATTTTCCGGCAAAAATGTCGGGAACTAATAAGACATATGTATAGTCTTCTAGCTTTCTTTTCCTGTCTGAAAGGGCGTCTCTGCCTAGTCGACCCAGAAGAAGATACGAAAATGAGAAGCCACTCCTCAGAGCTATGTATGAGTTCTGGCAAGAACCCAAACCCAGAGGATAGTGACGACGGCCAGCCTCCCTCCACCTCCCCGTCTCTTCCTGCTGCCCCCCTGGTTCTGGTCACCAAGAAGGTGACAAAAACCCTCAAATAACCCAGGCTGCTCAGCCAGCCTGCCGCTCTGACCCTGGCTCCCACCTTTCTCCCTCTTTCCCTCTCCACCTTCCTTTCCCACCCACCTCCCTACTTTTTGAGCATGTGCCTTCCATGTTGTGGCCAGCAAGCATGTGTTTCCTGGTGCTTCAGAGGCTGGTGACAGCACCTGACACTGAGGTGTCCTTACACAGGATTGACAACACCCCCATTTCTGTAGAGGAGGACATTTGTAGGGTGGCCTTTATAGAAGACGTTTATGAATGTCCTCTTTCTGTACGGTGGCCCATCCCCTGCCAGAGCTCTCATTTCTGGCCTGGAGCAACCACTTGGAAATCTAGGGCCTCTGGAAAAGGCCCGTCTGCTGGCTTCCCTGGCTGTCGATGCCCTGGCCAACGCTCCCTGTGGTGACCGTCGGCCGAGCTGGCCTCTGGCACACATTGGTCTGCTGCCTCTGTAAACCCAGGTCTTGACCTTGACCATTGACAGTTGGTATCTGCCGTTCATTCAGAAAGTGAGCGCAGTCAACCTGAGCAGCGTTGTTTTTGTTCGTTTGTTCCCTTGGACTCCCACCCGCACCCCAGGCTCCGGTGGTCTCCATTCCGGACTCAGATTGTGGCTTGTGATTATGACGGTGTCTTGAGTGCCGAGAAAAGGCAGAGCAGTTTAATAAGACGTCTGCCATCTATTGAACACTAACCATATGCCAGGCACTGGCCGAGTGCTTCCCATGTGGTAACTCATGGAGTCCTCAAACCACCTGTTTTGCTTAGGAGGAAATTGAGGCTCTGAGAGTTCAGTTAACTTCCCCAGGGTCACTCCTCAGCACAGTCACCTGTCTCTAGAAGAGCATTTCCTTCTGGCTTTCCACTGGTGCTGAAACCTTAGCAGACAGAGGAGAGAACTGAGACTCAGGGTCACTCGGCCCCTTTGGCATCTCCTTTGTCTTCAGTGGGCATCTCAGGAAGATGGTGCATGCCTAGGTTCCAGGGCTGGCTCCTGTCTTTGATGGAGCTGCAGCCTGGCCAAGGCGCCCTGGATTCCTGGGCGGGGGGGAGGGGGTGCAAGCCCTGGGAGTCCCAAGTGACTACCAAAGGGTATATGCATGGCTCTGTAAAGGCTGGAGACTGTCCTGTGGCCTGGCATGAGCGAAGAGGACAGGGGTTCTGCATGGATGGGCCCGGAAAGACAAGTAGTCACTGATGGAGGAGGAATGTTGAGGGCTTGCAGCACAAGAAGGGTGATGGCTGTTGGAGTGCCGTGTGCTGGCTGGAGGGGAGGGGTGGTCTGCTCAGTGTCAGAGGTGCTGGCTATAGCAGCAGCAGGGCAAGTGAGGTCCTGGGACAGCATTCATGGCCAGAGGTGGCCTGAGGGCTGCCATGAGGAGCCACAGAGTCTCAGAGAGGGGAAGGCAGTGCTCATCAGGTGTCGAGGGGGTGTGTGGCTTGGGTACTGAGGGTGGACCATGGGACCATGGGACATGGGACCAGAGAGCATCAGGCAAAGACCAGAAGCTCTTTGCCTGATGTCCCTTCATTGTCCCCTTAGTGAAGGGGATGGGAAGTCTGGGTGACAGAGCTTGGGCAGATCCTTAGACAAGTGACCCTTAGCATTGGGAAAGCACTTGGGCAGACAGGGCCTGGGCCAGCCTGGTACAGGTGACCCCAGGTGTGGCAGTCCCTGTTGGGGGCTTCTCTATGACACACTCATATTGTTCTAAAAACAATCAGTCTTGGAAAGAACTTGAGCCCTGGCTGGTGGCTCAGTTGGTTGGAGTGTTGTCCTGTACACCAGAAGGTCACAGGTTCGATTCCTGGTCAGAGCACATACCTGGGTTGCAGGTTTGATCCCCAGCTGGAGCCTGTTTAAGAGGCAGCTAATCAAAGTTTCTCTCTCTCCCTCCGTCCCTTCCCCTCTTTCTAAAATCAATAAGCATGTCCTTGAGTAAGAATTTTTTTAAAAATTAGGAAAGAACATGAAAAGTCTTCATACACTCAGGACTGTTTTTAAAGAAACAGGATGAGGCAGGCTGGGACAGACGTCGGGCCAGAGGTGTTTGTGACATATAGCTGAGCAGGCCAATGGGGCAGCACGTCGCATGGCTGCCTCTTCTCACTCACACTGTGTTTTCATTTTACATTTGAAACACAGACTGTGCACAAGATAAGCTCAAAGGGCACAAAAGAATAGAGTAAAATGTCCCCTCTGACCTAGTCCCCAACCCACTTCCAGGAGGCAGAGCCCTGCTGCACTGGTGAAGGGTGTGTGAGCCCCGGTGACAGGCGGTGCTGCTGTTCCCCGCGCGGCATGTGCGCCACGGTGCACACTGCTCTGCAACTGTTTGTCCTTAAATGTCCATCTGGGAAATGGCACCATGTCAGGGCTCTTTAAGTGAGTTTCCTCTTTACATTACACTCTTCAAATTGTTTCATTTCAGCAGACATCTCTGATTGCTCACCCCTTCCTGAGACCAATTAAGAACAAATGGCTGTGATTTTCCATATGAAAACAAACATACTATTAACCATTTCCTTGTATTCTATCATAGAGTCCTTGAAAGCAAGTGACTGGCGGGGCAGAGGGCCCAGGTTAGGGCGGTTTTCTCCAGGCCTTCCCCAGCACCTCCGCCTCCCACCTTCCTTCCTGGGCCCCAACTTGTGCTGCTTCAGCAGCGGTGTGGGCCCTGCCCCTGCCCCAGCACACCCTGCCGGGGTCAGATCGGAGCCCCAGAGCCCATCCCACAGCAGAGACTGCCTGTGGGGCCACCCTGGGTGCTGTGTTCTATCAAGGCAATCTGGCAGCACCGAGGTTAATCAGGTTCAAGTGCATTTTTCAAACACATGTAAACTGTTAAGTGTAACAGCAAAGAGTAAACTATTGGGGGAGGAAACACCAGGTTTTCGAAATACATTGCTGTTCTCCTCCTCTGCTTGGCTCTCATGCACGTCCATCCATCTATCCAGCTGGCCAGCCAGTTACTCTGTTAAAGGAAAATGAGGAAAAGAAAATCTAGTTTTCTTCCCCTAGAAATCAAGCCTGCTGTACTTTTAAAAGGTCAAGTGTGTGGTTGTAGCCTCAATCATAGTAGCTTACATGCACCTGGTGTTCTCAGCATGTAACTTGGTGACTCTTCAATCCTTGCACGCCTAGAGGTGACCTCAGGTATCGCCCCCCTTTTATGGAGTGGGATCCGAGGCTCAGGTGTGTCTGGACAAGTCGCAGCTTGGTGCAGGAGCCAGGATGTATGCCCAGGCTGTGTGACAGCAGACCCCAGCTCTAACCTCAGTGCACGGTGGCGCCTGCCCTCCGCCACAAACAGGCCTGGGAGGTGGCCTGCACAGGTGCTCTTGAGGTTTGAAGAAGGTGGAGGAAGGCTCTCCCGGAGGGAAGATATTCATGCACTGGGCCGTGTTAGCAAAAGTGTTTGCTGAGAATCATACTGTCTCTTCTTTGTTAATCTGTATAATGCAAAAAAAAAAATTTTTTTACTGTGAGATATAAAAACCAATGAGCTGACTTTAGAACCTCCGCACTGAAGCTGTGCTTCTCATTAGGAGAGTTTGTAGGGAAGGTGAGACCCTGGATCACATGCTGCCCCTTGGACCCCTGGCCCTTAGGAGGGGTCTGTAATGTGGGCTTAACAGCAGTGGACAAGTTCGTGTCAGAGTCAGGGCATCTGCAAAAGCACAGCAGGATGACTCAATCTCATTCAGCACTTTACCCTCTGCACGGAAAATGTCTCCTTCGGGTACTGCTGGAGGCTTTCTTCTGTCCGTGGAATCCCTGGCTCCGTGAGGGGCCTGGGACAGGCAGACTGGATAGCTTCGCTCTGGCCCACAGGCGAGGCCTGAGCGCCAGGTTGATGGCTCGTCAGGCTTCAGACCCTGCCACTCAGCTGGAAAGGTGGGACGTGCGCCAGTAGCCTTGGGGCCGTGGAGGGAATTGGAGGAAACTGGTGCAGGCAGGATGCAGGAAACTCTTAGCCGCGCTCTCCGATTGGGGTCGATTGGGTTAAGGCCTCCGGGGATGGTGTACAACAGCTCTGAACTCAGTGAACTGCTGATGGAAGCCTGGTGACTGCAAAGAAATGACAATAAACAGATTCCTTGTCATGTTGTTGGCTTTGTAGCAAATATCTGTTTTCTCCTTGGGATTACGTGAACATTTGCTTGTCTTTGATTTCTGGTTGTTATTCTCAATCTTTCTTTTGTTAGAGGAGACGCTTCAAACAGCTCTGTAGAAGCCCCCGACTCTGTCCTTTGCAAGGTTTGTGTTTAGAAGTTGGCGCGGCCTCCACACATCACCTGTTAGCTGTTAGGAGTCTGATTCTGCAAACCATGACTTCATCTCCCTGAAGGAAGACAGACAGAATGCTTCAGCACAACAGATATGGTTCAGTTCAAGATGTTTGGAGGGGGAAGAAAAAAGCTGTAAGCCTTTGGTCTCTGGGTGAACTTGGAAAGTAGACCTGTCAAAGGTATTCACGTTCAGACAGCTGGTCTGGAGCTGGAAAGCCTGCCAAATTGTGCTGTTACTCAAGGCTGCGAGAATTTTGTCAAGTGGCCTTAAAACGATCGTGCTCAGTGAGGCTGGGGAACACTGGGCCCAGGGTGCCTCTGCAGGGCATGCTGTGCTGAGGGGAGAATAAGGTTGCCTGGCTGGTCCAAGCCAGCAAAAAGGATGGAGCTAGCAGCTCACTACTTGCCAGAGACTGGGCTGGGAGCCAGAGGTGCTGGGGTGTTGTGCAAATTAGATCTTCAAACAAATAAGCAAAAAAAAAAAAATCCTTAAAAAATAGCACATGAGCTGGCCAATGTTGCTCTTTCAGCATGTCCCCTTCACAGTGTTTATAGTTAGGGAACCTCACCACACTCAGGGTTCTCTCCAGAGCTGACCCCAAGGGCGGTGGCCCCCAATCTCTGCCAAGTAATGAAATGAAACTGTCACCGGCCTGGAAGACTTGGCTTGAGGGATGGAGAACCTGGTAGGGGGTGTGTTTCTTATCCTAACTGCTCTCTGCAGTTTCCTCCTATGGTTTCTTATGGATTCCCTTTGTTTTGGTTACAGCCCCCGGGGGCTATAGCTCCTGAAAACTCCCTCCAAGGTAGGATGCAGACTTGAGCTCTGGAAACCGTGGAGAATAGGATTTGCACTTGCAGATCTGGTGCTGTCCTAGTTCTCTTTCTCAGAATTTCTTTTCTCTTGAACCAGTGAGAGGTTTAAAAAAGGGTTTTTTTTAAAGATGCATAAAACCTTCCCAAGCATGAGCTGCACCAAGGGCAGGACCCCCACCCCTGTGGGCAGGTGTAGGCTCCATTCAGCTGATGCTGGCCCTGGCCCATCCCCAACGGCTCGGCGTGCGGTGGCAGGAACCCATGTCTAGCCCTGAGCCTGGGCTTCCATGATGGAGCCCTCACTCTCATTTTTAAAGCCCAGGTCACTTACTAGGAGGGAAACTTAATCAGGAAGTGTCCTCTGGTGGTGTGCACCCTGTCCCATCGCACAGCAGTGGGCAGCTCTCTTCTGGAAGGCAGACGGGACTGTTCCACCTCGTCCAGTTGCTGTCATTTTGCGCCTCCCCTCTCCCCTGAATTGGGCAGCCCTCTCTCAGCCAGGAAGGCCCTTTAGCATTGGGCTTCTAAAATCAGACTGAGGCTGAAAGGGTGGTTTTACTGAACAGTTGGCCAGGGGTAAGCACATGCCCTGGATTCCTGCTTTTGTTAGCAGTCAGATTTCTCCTCCATCTTCGTTGGCTGTTGTAAAATGCCCAGCCCTCTGCCTGCTGCAGTGCCAGGGTGGGGCGGGGCGCACACTTCTCACAAAGGTGTGTCTCTGAGGTGTTCTGTCTTTCATGTCCCTTGATGAAGGGGTTACTATGGTAATGTTCTCTGGGAAACATGCAGGAAGAAATGGAAGATAAGGTTTTTGTTCAGCTCTAGGTGGAGTGTGGATCTCTGGCCCTCTTTATTATTCTCAGTTGGCACAGCTTCCCTCCTGTCCCGCAGGGCTGAGTTCAAAGGTGAGCTTGAGTTTTGCAAAAAGGATCGGGTCCTGGATTTTCTGGGTCCTTGGTGAAGAAGGCAGCAGAATGACACCCTTGCCCAGCTCTTTACAAGGGGCTGAAACCCTCCTCATGCCGCTGCACGCATGTCCCCCCGGCCACCCCACTCCACTCGTTGTCACTCGCAGGTGGACCCAGTCTGGCAACCCTGAATCCACTGCTTCATTAGTGGTAACTGAGACCAGGTCAGTGGACATTTTAGCCACAAAGTGAGAGTTCAGGGTGGGCGGGAGGGGGAAGCTTGTGGAAGTCTGGGGTAATTCCTGGACAGTTGATCTTCAGATCTCTCAGCCATGGGTGCTACTTATAGGTCACTCCATTGCTTTATTTCCCTGTATTGTCTACTTCTTATCCCCTACCCAAATCGAGGCCAAGCACACTGAGTTCTGGTGATCCCTCACATGCTCCAGGTCTGTGCGGTCATTGTCACCATCTCCCTGCACAAATAGAGTAGTGCTGCCAAAAATAAAAAGACCACATCCCTCTTCTCCTCCCCCCACCAACGGCCACTGTGCCTTTTCTTGGGGCAAGCCTTCCACTAACACTCCAGGCAGGAAGAGGAAACAGGCCCCTCTGCTTTCCTGAGAAACCGTAATTTCAAACGATCTTCTTGCCAAAGGGGCGGGCTTGGGGCACCACTGTGTTTCTCTGCCTCTTTCGGAGGAGGCCAGGTAGAGCATTCTTAGCACTCTGCTGACACTGATGGGGGTGAGGGGGCATAGGAGCCAGTCAAGTGGGCTGCCATTCCCACTGCAGCTGTCCCTCTGCAGCCTTCCTGCTGCACAGGCTCCTGCCCAGCAGCAGCTGTGACCAACCCTCCTTCCTGTGTCTTCACCCTCAGCTGTGCTTCTTCTCCCCCGCCCAGGCCATGGTCAGGACTGTAGCACTGCAGATATGCCGCCTCCACCAGGGACGGGGGAGAATGTAGCTGGGCTGGATAGGCAGGCGTTTCTGCATTCACGGCTCCTGAGGCCTAAGGTCATTTAGGCATCCCAAGCACCCTTCTCTGCTTGGCTAAGGAAGGTCCACCTGTGCTGGGCATTGGCTCACACTGCCAGGAACACTTGGAGGGAAGCTTCAGTGAAACTGCTAGGTGGGCCATTCCCCACCCCCGGACAAGGGCTCTGCTGGGGAACATGGGGAACAGCTCTGTTGAGACTAATAGGTGAGCATGGGAGACATACTGATGTTCTATCCCTTTCCGCGGGCCTCCCTCTAGTCATTGTGACATGTGAAATCCAAGGTGAGGGGAGGGGCTCTCACCAGGGGGCATCAAGCTGGCAGGTACCTCTGGTGTCCTGTGTTGTCAGTGCTGTCATTACTGATAAATGAATTTCTGCTGTGGCAGGTGTGACTGATTTTTCACCCCCACCAACAGGCGAGTTTGCAGGAATAGCCAAGCAGCTCTTCAGCCTCACACACTGAGCAGTTTTGGCATTGGGTGCAGCTGTTAGTACCTCTTCACGACGAGTACCATGTAATATTGTGCATTTTAAATACGCGCTTTTCATGTAGCTGGAAATTTTCCCCTTAGTTATTTTATAATGTTTCCAAGTTGTGACTTGCCAGAGACATCTAGTGTTTCCAACATAACCTAAACTGCTGGAAGTTCTGTAGTGCCAGGAAAGGTCAGACTCAAGTTGAGCCCAGAAGCGTGGGTTAGAAGGACACCATGACAGGACTGTGGTGTGGACAGCATTGCAAAGGTGGGGGGTGTCATGTGCATGTTGAGAGAGTCTCTGTTTCTCGTGAATAAATGAGGTGATGAGGTTGACAGTTTCCAAGAGAACCGTGCTGTCAAGGAGGAGACCAGGGGCCTCCCTGATTCCCTCGTCTTTGGTGCTGTGGTGTCTTGTCTGGTGAGGGAGAGCCTGTTCCAGAAGGCAGGTAAAGAAACCCTAACCTAGCCAGCCACGGGTCGGGCTCAGATCCCTCTGGCTTTCTTTTTCTTTATTTTGAGCAATATCAAATTTATAGAATGCTGGAAGAGGAACACCCTTATACCCTCACCTGGATTTAATGGCTGTTAAAATTCCACTACCATTACTTTCCGCTATTGAATTTTTCAGAGTTATTTGAGAATTGCAGACATGAGGACATTTCACCCCTAAATAAACTACTACATGCACCCACCTCTTTCTTTTTAAACATGTTTTTATGACGTTGCCTTTGTAAAGTCCAGTCATCTCTGTCCAGTTCTGAGCCCGAGTGTGCAGGTGGTCAGTGTGCACTCCATAGACAAAGGCTGACTAAGCACTTGTCACATGCCACCTCCCCGTGAAGCCCTGTAAACCCACGCAAGACCCATTGCTCAGTCCCACGTCTGCATGGTTCATCCTCAGGGGCCACACCGTGGGCTCCTCAGGGTTGGTCCTGGCGACATCTGGAGGCCGACTGCAGGCAGCCCTGTGCTGGTTGGAGAAGTTAAGATCTCAGCTCTGCCACTTCTTACTGAGGCACCTTTGGCTAATCTCTTCTCCTCTCATCCTCGGTGTCTTCATCTCCAGAACAAAGGGGTTGGACCAGGGGTTTGATTCAATACCTCTGCGACCTGACTCAAAGTGTGCCACGCAGGCCATCTGCATCTTGCCTCTTGGGGCTGCTTCGGAGACCAATGCCTGTGCCATTCCCAGCACCATGATCGGGGGGCCAGGAGGATGCAGGTGGTCCTCTGATGCCCTAACACAGGGGTGTCAAGCTCATTTTCACCGGGGGCCACATCAGCCTCATGGTTGCCTTCAAAGGGCCAAATGTCATTTTAGGACTGTATAAATGTAACTACTCCTTAACTAGGGGCGAGGAGCTTGACACTGCTGCCGGGTAGAAACAGGGTGCTGAGCCGGATAAACAAGGTGGAGGGCCGGGTTCAGCCCTCGGGCCCTGTGTTTGCCACCTGTGCCCTAACTTGACCGTGTGCTCTTCTCCTCTGTTTCCTGCAGCGGAGATTCTGGAGCTGGCTGGCAATGCGGCGAGAGACAACAAGAAGGGGCGGGTCACGCCCCGGCACATCCTGCTGGCCGTGGCCAATGATGAAGAGCTGAATCAGGTAAGGGGCTCTTGTAGCTGCCCCACCCCAGGCTCCCGAGCAGCCAGTCATGCTGTGTGAGAGACAGCTGTCTATGCAGGGGGTGTGGGTGTTTGGCTGGCTGTCAAAGGCGTGGACTGCGTTGTAGACTGTTAGCAGCGCCCCTGCCCCCTCACAGCAGCTTCTCCTGAAGTCCTTAGTTGAGGGTGGGGGGCAGGGATGAAACAAGGCATTTGGTGCTCCATAGAGGAAAGAGATCATCAAAATTCCCTCCTGGGTGAGGGACTCTGAGGACTTGTTCCTGTGTAGTGAGCCTGGGTCCCATCTGCATCCTTGTAGATGCCATGGAGGGAGGCGCTCCACCAACCAAAATGGAAAGTCTGGGTGGGCGGGCAATGCTGATGTCTTGAAGGTCAGAGGTAGGCTGGTCTGGCTCACCATTTGCTACTTCACTTTTCCTGTAAGCTGCTAAAAGGAGTCACCATAGCCAGTGGTGGGGTGTTGCCAAACATCCACCCGGAGTTACTAGCAAAGAAACGAGGATCCAAAGGGAAGCTGGAAGCCATCATCACACCGCCCCCAGCCAAAAAGGCCAAGTCTCCATCCCAGAAGAAGCCCGCGTCTAAGAAGACAGGAGGCAAGAAGGGGGCCCGGAAATCCAAGGTACGTGATTTGGTAGGGGTGTGTGGGTGGGGCAGGGCAGGGCAGACAGGTGGGTCAGGAGGGGCCCCTTCCTGCTGAGCGTTCATCCCACTGATGGGCTGCAGCACTATGGAGGGACATGTGGGAACCCGTTACAGAACCAGTTACAGGTCTGGTCCTGCTCAAGTGGCCAGAGTCTGGACACAGTTTGGGGACTGGATTCCTATAGGCAAGGGAGATCAGGGAGGGGGCTCAGCGGATTGGGGTCAAAGGGCCTTGTGCCTGGCCTTTCAAGGGGACGCCCACGTTTATGGGAGGTGAGTGGTGTGCACAGGAGCTTCCCTGTGCTGTGGACAGCGACGGTTGAGTCCTGCCCAGAGGTGCCAGCTGGCCCCTTCCCCTGGCGCTCTCAGAACTGATATTGCATTGTCATGGCTGGATGTCCTCCTGACCATGTTCCGGCCGGAACAGTCCAAGACAGTTTGTTTTTTAGAATGATTCCCTCATTAAGGAGCAAAACAGGTGTGTTATTCAGGCCCCTTCCTGCTAGACCCAACTTGGACTGAGACCAGGTCATGGGTGCTGATCTCTTTGTGGTGAGAGAAACCTTCTCGTTAGTGTGGCGTCCCTTCGTCACTGGGCTCTGCCTCCAGCAGCCGTCACAGTGGGCTCCAGGGCCAGCAAACTAGGTCCAGTGCAGCAGAAACTCTTTGTGAGTGGGACTGCCTGGCGCTGTGGCGCCCCCTCCAGAGTCAGCCTTCCTGCCTCTAGCCAGACTAGGGGACAGTCACCTCTGGCAGAAGGTGACCTCACTATTTTGTAAGCCCCTTGATAAGAACTCCTTGGAAATGACTCATCCGGTCTAATGATGGACATTCTTCCTCCCGGATCCCCAAGCCTCTCACCAGAGTGAAATGGTGAGGGCACCTCCCAGGACGGCTGCAGGGGCCCTGACCCGGAGCCACACACACACCTGCTGCCGTCCCAGCGTGTCCCCTCATCTGATCCTGTCCAAAGATCAGGTCCCTGGTATGTCTGTGCCTCGGCCAGACTGGCTTTCACCACGTGGGGGCTCCTTCCCTGACCTCTAACCTCCCATCCACACTCTTGGCAGGCGTCCTGCAGTTGAGGTAGAAGAGGCTGTACTTCTTTGTGCATCCTTCTGTGTACATACAAATGCTTCCCTGAAAACATCAGAGTCTAAATTCCTCTTTGCAACAGACCACCTGCCTCACTCTCCCCATCTCGCCCCACCCTGCCCCAGCTCTTTGAGGGAGAAACCTGATCTTGAAGAGCATCCGGTAAACCCATTTCCAGACGCTCGCACTCGACCTAGCTCACAAGTCCTGGAGGAGACTGGGAGCCAGGCGGGGAATTCACAGAGTGCTCCGTTCTCATTCCTGCTAACTATAAAATTAGCAGACTGCATGGTTTCTTTTTCCCCTTTCAACATTAGCAGTTGGGGGAGGAGCAGGATGGGGAAGGCAGGGGAAAGTGCCTGTGCGCCCCCTTTCAGATGTTAAGAAGAAGAAGAAGGTGCAAAGTCCATCATCTCTTTGAGAACAGGCCCCAGGGAGCTGGTTGCCCACAGAGCCGGGGCCCTTGCTGCTGGGCGCTGGGCACCAGCAGGACAGAACCTCGTCCCTCTGCCTGGCTGTCCTCCGCCTGTGGCCCAAGCCACGGCCCTCGTTCCTGCAGGCCTGCTACTCGTCGGTGTTTGTGCAGCCCCCCAGCTGCAGTGTGTCCGGCAACCCGGGGCTGAGCCATGCTCCCCACTGTCACTCCAATTCCTAGTAGTTTTGCCCATGACTTTCTGAACTTTCCAACTGACCGAACACTAGGAAGGCTTTTTCTTTCTTTTTGGGCTGGAAATATAGAGGGGGGCATGTGTGTGTCTTTTTGCTCCTAGTACCTATATTTGGAACCATGTTTCTAATAACCACATGTCAATAATCGCTCAAACACTCCACTTTTCCCTTGATTACAAAAGCAGGAAGTCTGTTACGGTGGTCTGTTTTTCTTCCACACAATGAATCACATTGTCTGCTTACTGTACGAGTGTTTGGCTAACATTAAACCCTGGGGGAAGCTGAAATTGGAACCGTGAACAGCTAATTTTCAAAACATTTGTTTAATGTAAATTGTGGTGTCAGCTCCCAGAAAGAGTGGAGAACCCTGCATCTCCAGGTTTAAGTGGAATGTTCTGAAAATAACCTTTCCAGCGACAGCCAGAGAGAGCCTTCGTAACATGCTAAAGTACTTGCCGTGGAAGGGAGTTGGTATTTTTCAAGTGTCAACACTCGAATTCCCAATCATAATTTTCCTCCCAATTCCATGTTGTGGGGAGTTTTTGAAAGTCTCCAGTTGTGACAGCTGAGTCAGCTACAGTGGAAATGCTGAGAGAGTGGGGAAGGCAGCAGAGCCTGCCGGAGGCTCGAGTCTGGAGCCCTGGCAGCACCTTAGGGCTCCCACTTCCTATGTGGGTGGCCTCAGGCAAGTCTGTGCCTTGGTTTACACCCCCTCCAATAGAATGATGGGGTCCATCCCAGACTTAGAATTCAGTGACTCAATGAATATTCACATTATGTTTTTTGACTAGGTAATAGGTGTAAGAATTTGGGTGGTGCAAGACTATACAGTAATAAAATCTTACTCCCACCAGTCCACCCCATTTCCTCCCAGACAGGTTTCTATAATCGATTTTTATGTATCCTTTCAGAAAGGCTACGCATGTGAGAGCACATTAGATATGCAAACCCTGCCCCATTCCACCGAAACATGTTACCCACTGTTTTGGCAGCGTTCCACAGTGGCTTAGGATGCCAGCTCACCTGGCTTTGCATTCCAGTTATGCTGTTTCCTGGCTAGGTGGCCTTGGGCAGTGACCTGACTTGGGAAATGACTCTCTGGGATCTAACTCAGTGTTCTTATCTGTAAAATGCGTGATTGGTCAGCTTCGAGAAGAATTCATGTGAAGTGCTTACAGCAGTGTTGCCCAAATGTTAGCTGCTGCAGTTACGAACTCGGCAGTGCTTCGGTATCTGCACGTTGAGCCGCTTTAGTGTTTCCTGTGTGACTCTAGTTACTTACATAGTATGCAAGACCAGTGCACCCAGATCTGCACGCATGGGCTTCCGGTTGTTTCTGTCATTCGCTGTGGTGCACGGTACCACAGGGACGTCACTGCATGTGGGTCTCTGTGCTCACGTGCCAGAGTGTGTGCAGGATGAAGTCCTCAAGGTGAACTTGCTGAGGCATACAGTGTATTTTTTAACTATGATGGCTATTGCTTACATATAGAGCATTTTATCCCATCAAGAAATTTCAAAAGCCCACTCATTCTTTCAACTTGTAACACTGGGTTGGTGAAAGAAGATGCAGTCGTATGATCGGTACTGCTTCAGTCCACCTGTGCTCATTGTCACAGTTCTCAGTCGTGGGGTGCAGCAGGGGGCTTTGGTCTCATGGAGGGGACAGAGTCGCCAGGGAGGGCTGTGGGAGGAGAGCCAGCACAAGGACAGAAATAAAGTGGAGTGACAGCACGGGCAGTGTGATTGAACACGGGTGCTCAGGTGAGCCTTGTCGGTGAGGTGACGCTTGAGTGGAGACCTGACAGAGGGAGCTGTCAGGTGTTCAGGTGCCTGGGAGGAGACAGGTCCGGGAAGAGGAGCAGCAAGGGCCCCAAGGTGGGAGCACGCGTGGCTCCTTGCAGAGAGAACTGGACAGAATTTGCATGCAGGGTCCCTCATGTGTCTATAGTGGACGCTTTTTGCAATCAGAGAGCCCAGGATCCTTCTCAAGATAAGGTTTCAGTATGTAAAGTACCAGATTCAGAGGAAACCACTTTTTAAAAAAAGGAAAAAAATGTGGTTTTCCCTGTGATGAGAACTCTTAGGATCTACTCTCTTAACAGCTTTCATGTGTTCTGTACAGCAGTGTTAATTGCGGTCTTCATGTTCTACGTTACAGATGTGTCGCCCGCTGCCGCTTCTTGTTTCTATACAGCACAAGGAGAGAAGGGGTTCATGGGGGTGTGAGGCTGAAACCACTGAGGACCCCATTTAAGTAAATACAAAGCTATAAATGTAAAATTAGATGTAGGGCCTTAGATGGGATCTGCACAACTTAAGGGACCTTTATCATTTTCACAGTAAATTCATTTCTGCAAGTGTGTATATTTTGCTTTTTTGTTCTGACCTATCACTTAACACAGTGTTTGAGAGGTTCATCTAGGTTGCTGTAAGTAGCAGACAGCACCAAGTCCATACATTTCATTGTTTGAATTTACCACAATGTGCTTATTCTGTGGTTGAGAGAGATTTGTTTCCCATTTGAGGTTCCTACTGCAAAAGAACAAGGCCTTCCGTGCATACATGTTGCATTGTGTTGGAAGTATGCCTTTGAGTGGGATTGTGATGTCTTGCGTATCCGTGTGTCAGCTTGAGGGAACAGGGCCACACAGTTTCCCAAGTGGCAGTGAAGTGTGCCATCCAGTACGGTGTATGGGAGTTCCGGTGTTACATTGTTGCCCAAGCAGGGTGCTTGGAGACTTCACTTTTAGCCGTTCGGGTGGGTGTGTATTGTCCTGATAACCGAGTAGTTTTATCATGTTTTCAGGTAAATTTTGGTCCTTTGAATATTTTCTCTTGTGTAAGTGTTCCATGCATCTTTTAAAAATTGGGTTATCTGTCCCTTCTAATGACTTACAGTTCTTTTTATATTATAGGTGAGTTCTTTTTCATCGACATATAATTGACACATAAGATTACATTTGTTTTAGGTGTACAACATAATGACTTGATATTTGTATACACAGCTGATACTTGAATAATGTGTTGTTATAACACTGAGAGATGCCTTGGGAACTGAATTCTTGATTATATATAGACTAGCCTATGGCAAAATTGTTCTCATGTCATTCCCAGCTTTCCCAGAACCTGTTGATGCCATTACGTGAAGGTTTACTATATTGGGAAATGAGCCCATAAGTCTAGTTAGCATCCATCACCATTCGTGGTGATAAAGTTTTTTTCTTGTGATGAGAACTTTCAGGATCTGATCTCGTAGGAGCTTTACAATATGCAATTCATTGTTACCAACTGTAGTCATCATGTTGTACATTACATCCCTATGACTGACGGACTTATAACTAGAAGTTTGTACCTTTTGACCTGCTTCAGCTAATTCACCCACCCCCACCTTTGGCAACCACCAATCTGTTCTCTGAACTGTTAGCTTAGTTTTTGTTGTTGGGCTTTTTTTAGATTCCACATATAAGTAAGACCATATGGTATTTGTGTTTCTCCATATGACTTATTTCACTTAGCATAATGCCCTCAAGGTCCATCCATGTTGTTGCAAATGGCAGTATTTTTTTATGGCTGAAAAATATTCCATCATGTATATTTTATTCTTGAATTGTTATTTATTATCATTCTATTATTTTCCATACAAACAACTATAAACCTATGTTTGCCCCACCCTGTATTTTTAAAATACATCCTGTGTAATAGAGATGTATCACGTTTTCTTTATCCTTTAACCATCGATGGATGCCTAGGTTGTTCCCAAATCTCAGCTGTTATAACATGGGGGTGCATGTATCCTTTTGAATTTCTGTTTTTGTTTTCTTCCAGTACATGCACGGAGGTGGAACTGTTGGATCATCTAGTAGTTCTATTTTTAATTTTTTAAGAAAACTTCATATTAATTTTTGTAGTAGTCCTACCAATTTACATCCCCACCAAAAGGTCCCGTTTCTCCACGTCCTCACCAACACTTGTCATCTCTTGTCTCGTGACATGTCACTCAGGTTTTCACTTCAACCTCCTGACACTGAGTGATGTTGAGAACAGGTCCTTTGTCCATATTTTTAAACTGGGTTTTTGTTTTTTTGCTATTGACTTTTATGAGTTCTTTGTATGTATTGGATATTAATCCTTTATCAGGTATGTGATTTGCAAATATTTTCTCTGCTTCCATAGGTTGCTTTTTTATTTTGTTTATGGATTCCTTTGCTGAGCAGAAGCTTTTAAAAAATTTGATGGAGCCCCACATGTTTATTTTTGCTCCTGTTGCCTTTACTTTTGGTGTCAAATCCAAAAAAGCCACGGCCAAGACCAAAGTCTAGGAGCTCACCTATTATGTTTTCTCCTAAAGTTTTAGGGTTGCAGGTCTTCATTCAAGTCTTTAACCCATTTTGAGTTGATCATTGAGTATGGTGTCAGGTAGGGATCCAGTTTCATTCTTTTGCATGTGGATATCTAGTTTCCCCAACACCATTTATTGAAGAGACTATTCTTTCCCCATTGCATATTTTTGGTGCCTTCGTCAAAAATTAAATGACTGTGTATTCATGGATTTATTTCTGGGCTCTTTGTTCTGTTCCGTTGATCTATGTGTTTGTTTTGGTGCTAATCCCATACCATTTTGGTTACTACAGCTTTGTGATACAGTTTGATATCAGGAGCATGATTCCCCCAGTTCTTATTTCTCAAGATTGCTTTGGCTGTTTAGGGTCTTTTGTGGTTCCACACAAATTTTAGGATTGATTATTTGGTTTCTGTGAAAAATGCTAATAAATACCCATTGTAATTTTATTAGGAATTGTATTGAATCTGTAGATTGCTTTGGGTAGTATGGATTTTAAAAATACTAATTCTGCCAATTCATGAGCATAGAATATCTTTTCATTTATTTGTGTCTTCAGTTTCTTTCACCAATGCCTTACAGTTTCCAGGGTAGAAGTCTTTCATCTCCTTGGTTAAATTTATTTCTAGGTATTTTATTCTTTTTGATGTATTGTAAATGGAATAGTTTTTGTAATTTTTTCTGATAGCCCATTATTAATGTATAGAAACAAAACCGATTTTTGTGTATTGATTTTGTATCCTGCAACTTTACTGAATTTGTTGTCTAGTTTTAACAGGTTTTTTGGTACAGCCTTTAGGGTTTTCTATATACATTGTCATGGCATCTGAAAATACCCAGTTTTCTTTCTTTCTTTCTTTTCTTTCTTTGCCTTCTCTCTCTCTCTCTCTCTCTCTCTCTCTCTTTGCCTTTCATTTCTTTTTCTTGCCTAATTGCTGTAGCTAGGACTTCCAATACTATGTTAGATAAAAGTAGCAAGAATAGGCATTCTTGTCTTGTTCTTGCTCTTAGAGGAAAAGCTTTCAGCTTTTTCTGTTATTGAGTATGATGTTAACTGTGGACATGTCATATGTGGCCTTTATTATGTTGAGGCACATTCCCTCTGTACCCACTGTGGTGAGAGCTTTTATCATAAATGAATGTTGAATTTTGTCAATTTTCCTCCTACTGAGATCAAATTGTGATTTTTATCCTTCAGTTGTGAATATGGGGTATCACATGATTGATTTGTGAATGTTGAACCATCCTTGCTTCCCTGGAATAAATTCCACTTGATCATGATATATGATCCTTTTAATGTATTCTTGAATTTGGTTTGCTAATATTTTGTTAGAGATTTTTGCATTGGGTATATTAGCCTATAATTTTCTTTTCCTATGGCATCTTTTGTCTGGTTTTGTGATTAGGGTATTGCTGGCCTCGTGAAATGATTTTGGAAGTGGTTCCTCCTCTTCTATATATTGGAGGCATTTGAGAAGGATTTGTATTAATTCTTCTTTAAATCTTTGGTAGAAATCACCAGTGAAGTCTCCTGGCCTGGACTTTTGTTGTCTGGAGGTCTTTGATTATTGACTCAATCTTTTTACCAGTAATTAGTCTGTTCACATGTTCTGTTTCTTCATGATTTGGTGTTGGTAGATTGAATGTTCGTAGGAATTTACCCATTTTGTCCAGGTGTCTCATTTTCTGGCACATAATTGTATTTTTTTTTTTTTAAAGAAGTGAAATTTTTTTTTTAAAGATTTTATTTATTTATTTTTAGAGAGGAAGGGGAGAGAGAGAGAGGGAGAGAGAGAGAGAGAGAGAGAGAGAGAGAGAGAGAGAGAGAGAGAGAGAGAAACATCAGTGTGCGGTTGCTAGGGGTTATGGCCTGCAACCCAGGCATGTACCCTGGCTGGGAATCGAACCTGGGACACTTTGGTTCCCAGCCCGCGCTCAATCCACTGAGCTATGCCAGCCAGGGCACATAATTGTATTTTTATTCTCTTTTTATTCTTTGGATTTCTGTGCTATCAGTTGTAATGTTTCCTCTTTCATTTCTGATTTTATTTGATTTCTCTTTATTTCTTGGTGAATCTAGCCAAAACTTTGTCCATTTTGTGTATTTTTTCAAATGTCAGCTCTTAGTTTCATTGAGCTTTTCTGTTTTTAGTATGTTTCATTTACTTCTATTCTGATCTTTATTTCCTCCCTTCTGCTAACTTTGGGCTCTGTTCTTCTGGTTCCTTGGGGTGTTGTGAAGGTAGGCTGTTTATTTGAGATTTTTCTTGTTTTGTTTTGTTTTTTTGATGTGGAATTTATCATTAAAACTTCCCTCTTAGACCTACTTTTGCTTTCTCTTATAAGTTTTGGCACGTTGTATTTCCATTCTCATTTTCTTAAGGTTTTTCTTATTTCCCTTTTGATTTATTCTTTGACCCATTGGTTTACTAACATGTTGTTTAATCTCCACATATTTGTGTATTTATCAGAATTCTTGTAATTGATTTCTACTTCCATTTTCCTGACCGTTATAGTCAGAAAAGATGCTTGATATGATTTCAGTCTTCTTAGATTTATCAAGGCTTGTTTGGTGGCCGAACACACGGTCCGTCCTGGAGAAAGTTGCACGTGTGCTTGAGAGGAGTGTGTGTTCTGTTGCTTTGGATGGAGCATTCTGTACATGTCTGTTAATTCCTTCTGGTGTAACGTGTCATTTAAGGCTGATGTTTCCTAATTAACTTTCTGTCTGGATGATATGTCACTGATGAAGATGGGGCTCTGATGTCTCCTATTATTGTATTACTTTCTATTTAGAATACTTCCCTTTAGATCTGTTAATATTTGCTTTATATATTTATGTGTTCCTGTGTTGTCTACATATTTACAAATGTTATATCCTCTTGTTGGATCAGCCCGTTTATCATTATATAATGGCCTTCCTTGTCTGCTGTTGCAGTCTTGGTTTTAAAGTCCATTTCATCCGATGCAAGTATAGCTATCACAGCTTTCTTTTGGTTTCCATTTGCATGGAAAATCTTTTTCTGTCCCTTCACTTTCAGCCTGTGTGTGTCCTTGAATCTCAGGTAGCTTTCTTGTAGGCAGCATATAGATAGGCCTTGTGTTTTTATTCATTCAGTCACTCTCTGACTTTTGTTTGGAGAATTTAGTTCATTTGCATTTAAAGTAGTTATTGGTATGTACTTATTGCCATCTTGTTTGGCTTTTTGTAGTTCCTCTGTTTCTTATTCTCTTGCTCTCTTTGTGATTTGATGACATTTTTAGTGGTACGATTAGGTTGGTACCTTCCTCTTTCTCTTTTGTGTATATCTATAATGGCTTTTGCTTTATAAGTGATTAATACACCACTTTTACTATACATTTATCTTCACCGGTGAGATTTATACTTTCATATCTTTTTCTGTTACTGATTAACACCCTTTCTTTTCAGCTTAAAGAAGTTCTATTAACTTTTTTTTGTAAGGCTGGTTTCGTGGTTAACTCCTCTGTCTCCCCTTCAATTTTGAAGGACAACTTTGCTGGGTGTAGAACGTTCTTGGTTAGAAGGGTTTTTTTTGTTGTTGTTGATTTGTTTTGTTTTGTTTTTTTACTTTAGCACTTTGAATATATTGTGCCACTCCCTTCAGACCTGCAGTTTCTGCTTACAGATCTGCTTACACTCTTCTGGGGACTCCTTTGTCTGTAACAAGTTGTTTTCACTTGTTTTTAAGATTCCATCCTTGTATATCACTTTTGCCATTCTAATTATAACGTGTGTCAGGGTGGGTTTCTTTGGCGTTATCTTATTTGCAACTGTCTGGGCTTCCTGGCAGGATTTTCTTCTTTTTTTATGGATGAATAATATTCCATTCTGTGTGTGTGTGCACACACACACACACACACATATGATAGGGTGAGCAAAAGTAGATTTTTTGCCATTGCAACATTCTTTTGAGTGAACAAAGCTTCTATAATAACTGTAACCTGTGTGTCTTCTTCCTACTTTGCCCACCTCTGCATGTACCGCTGAAAACCATCAGCATTAATTCTCACAGGTTAAGCTTCATCACCTGCCCTCACCGGCACTGCCGACTTGTTGTGTCCGAACACAAGGAAGCTCTCAGGCTCCTCCGGGTAAAACCACCCGAAGGCCCAGATGCCTGGAGCTCTATCAGCCAGGGCTCCTGGCCTCCTCACGTGGTTTTGGAAACCTTTGTGTCTCACACGTTCAGAATTGACAGCTACACTTTTCATAATACACTTAAGTATCTACAAAGGGTATAATTTTTGTTATATGATGAAATTGATCTTTAAAAAGAAAAATTTCATCACTCATTTAAATGTATTCAAAGAAATATAAATGCTGTGATGATTTGATATACCATCATCATTTAAAAAATACACAAACAGGCTTTTTTTTAATAGTTGGGAATTTGACATTGAGTTTCTCCTTGGGTCCTTACTTCCTTGCCCCACAAATTTTATCCTAATGTAACACACTGTTATGCTTCTAGTATTTTACTAATCTTTACAACAAAAATAGTTTATATAAATTCAGATTTAAAAAAAATATATTTCATAAAAGCACTAAAGGTATGGATTTTATAGACTTGAAGAATGAGCACATTTATTAATATACAATTGATCAAACTGACAAATACATTACAAATTTTAATAACTTAAGGAAAAAGTGAAAATTTCTTGGCACTGTATGGCATAGATGGAGATAGTTTTTTAGTGAACTCAAGTATTGTAAGATGAGTGTTACTTATTGCTAAATGAAATAGGATTCAGCTCCCTATATTGTTATATGTATAGGCATAAGTCCCTGGAAAATCTTGTTCAGAAAAATAATTAAATAGGAATGGAGAAGTTTTTGTAACAGCAACATTACTCAGTCCCCTGAACTCTTTTTGAGTTATATGCCAACAATCACATAGTAAACTGTCATCAATTTGTTTTAATAAATGTTTTATTGTAGAATCATTTTAAACTACAGAAAAATTACAGATAGTACAGAGGGTTTCTGAGTGTCTCTCACCCAATTTCCTTGTTAACATCTTACATAAACCTGGTACATTAGTCACAACTTAGAAACCAGCATTGGTACATTACTGTTAACTACATCAGTCTGTTCTTTAATGATCTATCAGCTGTTCACTCAATTTGGTGTTTCTTCAGTTTTGTTGAAAGCACAGAATTAGAAACATCTGACTTGCAAAAGGATTTGTCATCCAGCCTTTCCCTTTCTAGTTTCCTGGGAAGTATATCAAAACAGCTTTACCAAGATTTACCATGTAATTGTTGATTATACCTGTTTTTCTTTCATGTGTCAAATCTGATACACTTAAGCTATGAGGAAAACCCAAATAGTAATAACTTTGATATATCTTCTCTTCTATCATATTTCTTGATAAATGCTTTTTGTCTTCTCATTTATATTAAAGCTGTGGAGCTTCAGATTTAGCTCATTTAACTTGTGGAAAATGTTCCAGGTTAGCTATGTACCTACATGCCAAAGCAGTCCTTATTGTTAAAGAATTCAGCAAAATCAGACCTATTTTTCAGTGTTAGTAAAAGTGTCAATATGTTGATGAATATGAATCCTCAGTGGACAGAAGGACAGGGTACAGGCCTTGTCCTCAGTCTACTGCCCAGATTCGTCCTGCCCTGCAGGAACAAATGGGCATCTGTAATATTTCCCACCCCCTGCTTTCTTTTTTAAAAATTTTTCAATTACAGTTGACACAATATTACATTAGTTTCAGGTGTACAGCATAGTGATTAGCCATTTATATAACCTATGGAACGATCACCTCAATAAGTCTAGTACCCATCATAGCAATTGGCAATATTATTGACCATATCCCCTATGCTAAACTGTACACCCCTATGACTGTTTTTATAACTGGCAATTTGTACTTCTTAATCCCTTCACCTTTTTTAGCCATCCCTTCCCCACCCCCGCAGTCTGGCAGCTGTCAATTTGTTCTCTGTATCTATGAGTTTGTTTCTGTTTTGTTTATTTATTAGATTCCACATATAAGTGAAATTATATGGTATCTGTCTTTCTGTGTCCTGCTTATTTCACTCAGCATAATATCCTTTAGGTTCACCCATGTTGTTCCAGGTATCAAGATTTCATTCTTTCTTATGGCTGAGCAGGATTCCATAGTGTATCTGCACCACATCTTCATTCAGCCATCTGTTGATGGGCACTTGGGCTGCTTCCATATTTTGGCTATTATAAATAATGCTGCAATGAACATAGGGATGCTTATTTCTTGTTACATTAATTAGTGTTTCAGATTTCTTCCCAGAAGTGGAACTGCCGGGTCATATGGTAGTTCTAGTTTTAATTTTTTGAAGAACCCTCATGCTGTTTGTTTTTAGTGGCTAAACCAGTTTACAATCCAACTAACAGTGTACAAGGGTTCCCTTTTCTCCACATCCTCGCCAACATTTGTTGTTTGTGGGTTTATTGATGGTAGCCATTCTGACGGGTATGAGGTGATTATTTCATCATGATTTTAATTTGCATTTCCCTGATGATTAGTAATGTTGAGCATCAGTTCATGTCTGTTGGCCATCTCTGTGTTCTCATTGAAGAAATGTCTATTCAGGTCCTCTGTCAATTTTATAATTGGATTGTTTGTGGGATTTTTGGTGTTAAGTCACATGAGTTCCTTATATCATTGGCAGCTATCTCCTTCCATTCAGTTGATCATCTTTTCATTTTGTTGATGGTTTCCTTTACTGTACAAAACTCTTTAGTTTGATGCAGCCCCATTTATTTATTTTTTCCTTTGTTTCCCTTGCCTGAAGAGACATTCAAAAAAATATTATAAGAACAGTGTCAACCCTGGCTGGTGTGGCTCAGTGGATTGAGTGCCAGCCTGTGAACCAACGAAAGGGTCACTGGTTCAATTCCTATTCAGGGCACATGCCTGGGTTGCAGGCCAGGACCCCAGTAGGGGGTGCTCAAGAAGCAACCACACATTGATGTTTCCCTCTCTTTCTTCCCCCTTTCCCCTCTCTCTAAAAATAAATAAAATCTTAAAAATAAAAGGACCAGCTCTTAGTTTCATTGATCTTTTCTATTATTTTTTAAGACTCTATTTCATTTATTTCTGTTCTGATCTTTATTGTTTCCTTCCTTATACTCACATTGGGCTTTGTTTTTCTTTTTCTAGTTCCTTTCATGAAAGGTTAATGTGTTTATTTGAGGTTTTTTTTCCTTGATCCTTGAAGTAGGCCTGCATTGCTCTAAATTTCCCTTTTAGAACTGCTTTTACTGTGTCCCATTGGTTTTTGGGTCATTCTGTTTTCATTTTCATTTGTCTCAAGGTATCTTTTGGTTTTTTCTTTGGTCTGATTGTTGACCTGTTCACTGTTTAGTAGCATGTTATTTAACCTCTATGTGTTTGTGTGTTTTTGTTTTCTTTTTGTAATTGAGTTCTAGTTTCATACCCATGTGATTAGTGAAGATGCTTGGTATGATTTTAATCTTCTTAAGTTTATCAAGGCTTGTTTTGTGGCCTAATGTGTGGTTTGTCCTGGAAAATATTCTATGTACAGTTAGGAAAAATGTATGTTCTGCTGCTTCTAGATGACATGTCCTAAAGAGTATCAACTAAGTCCATCTGACCTAATGAGTCTTTTAAGGTCTCTGTTTCCTTATTGATTCTCTGTCTGGATGATTTATCCATTGATGTCAATAGGGTGCTGAAGCCCCCTAGTGTGACTGTCTTGCTATCGATCTCTCACTTTGTTTGTCCGTATTTGCTGTCTCTCTGTGGGTGCCCCTAGATTGGGTGCATAGATGTTTATGAGTTTTGTCCTCTTTTTGGATTGATACCTTTATCATTATGAAATGCCCTCTTTTGTCTCTTGTTACAGTCCCTGTTTTAGAGTCTATTTTCTCTGATATAAGTATGGCTGCCTTGGCTTTTTCTTTTTTCATTTTCATTTGCATGAAATACCTTTTTTCATCTCCTTATTTTTAGTTCGTGTGTTGATCTGAAGTGGTTCTCTTGCAGGAAGTGTGTACATATGTCTTGTCTTTCTATTTATTCAGCCACCCTGTGGCTTTTGATTACAGCATTCAGTCCATTTACATTTAAAGTAATTATAGATAGGTATGTAGTTATTGACATTTTACTGTGTCCCATTGTTTTTCATTGTTTTTGTAGTTCTCTTTAATCTGATTCTTCTTCCTCTGTTCTGTTGTATGTTGATAACTTTTTATAGTGTTGTGTGTGGATTCCTTTATCCCTTTTTTAAATTATCTTTTGTGGAATTTTGGCTAGTGGTTACCATGTACTTCTTATACACAAAGCTACGTTTATAGCACTATATTTTAAATTGTTGGTTGCCTAAGTTGAAACACAATATAAGCACCACAAGTTTTATTCAACCCCTCCATGATTATGTTTTTGTGATTATTTTTTACTTTGTGTGTATATCAATTTATTGTTGTAATTACACGTTCTTCCTACTTTTGCCATTTAACCTTTGTACTAGCTTTATAGTAGGTTGATCCACTTCTTTTATTATGTGTTTGCCTTCGTGAGAATTATTGTTTCCTATACTTTCTATTCATGTTTTTTATCTTTTCTTCTTAAAGAAATCCCTTTAATATTTCTTGTAATACTCATTTAGTGGTGATGAAGTCTTAGTTTTTTTTTTACCATCTGGGAACCTCTTCACTGTCTCTCTTTTGATTCTAAATAGATAGAGTGATCTTATTGTAGATCCTTACTTTTCATCACTTTGAATATTTCATGCCAGTCCCTTCTGGCCTGAATATTTCTGTTGAAAAATAAATAACAGTCTTATGGGAGCTCTCCTGAATGTCACTAACTGCTTTTCTCTTGCTACTTTTATGATTCTGTATTTATATTTTACCTTTGGCATATTCATCATGATGTGTCTTGATGTGGGCCTCTTTGGGTTCATCTTATTTGGGACTTGATTCCTGGACTTGTGTGTCTATTTCCATTAGCCATTATTCTTTCGCATCAGAATTTCAGTTCCTTGCTCTCTTCTTGTTTGTGTACCCCTGTGATGCAAATGTTGGTGTGCTTGATGTTGTCCAAGAGGTCCCTTAAACCAGGGGTTCCCAACCCCTGGGCCATAAACCAATACCAGTCCATGGCCTGTTAGGAATCAGGCTGCGCAGCAGGAGGTGAGCAGCAGGTGAATGAATGAAGCCTTGCTCGCATTACCGCCTGAGCTCTGCTTCCTGTTCCCGCACACCCCAGCCTGCTGCATGGAAAATTGCCTTCCACGAATCTGGTGCCTGGTGCCAAAAAGGTTGGGGGCTGCTGCCTTAAACTAGCCTTATTTTTTAAAAATTCTTTTTGCTGTTCTGATTGGCTGATTTCTGCTACCCTGTCTTCCAGATTGTTGATATGATCCTCTGCTTCATCTAATAAGCTGTTGAGTCCACCTAATGAATTCTCCATTTCAGTTTTGGTATTCCTCGTTTTTAACTTGTTTTTTTTTATGGTTTCTATCTCTTTTTGTAAGTTCTCACTGAGTTCATCTATTTTTGCCCTAAGTTCATTGAACAGCCTTACAACCAGTGTTTTGAACTCTGTTTCTGGTACATTACTTGTCTCCATTTCATTTAGCTCTTTTTCTGGAGTATTCTCCTATTTTGCCATTTGGGACATGCTTGTTTCCTTATGTTGGCTGTCTCCCTGTGTGTGTTTCTATGTATTAAGTAGATCTGCTAAACCTTCCAGTCTTGTCAGAGTGGCCTTAGGTAGTAGTTGTCTTGTGGGGCCCAGTGGCACCATCTCCCTGGTCACCTGAGCCAGGTGTCCCTGGTGTGGGTAGTGTGTGTCATCCTTCTGTAGTTGAGCCTTGATTAGGGTTGGTACATCGGTGGGTGGGATTGACCTCAGGCTGACCAGCTGTGAAGACTGGACGTGACTCCAGCAGAGATGTCCTACTTTCTTGATTTGTTCCCACTGGACCCTTCCTCAGGAGTGATGTACTTCTTGGCAATAATTGGGGCAAGGAAAGGGTTTAGTGTCTAAACAAAAATTGCCGTTGTTACCACTATCATCACTCTACAATATATGTGGATGCAGAAAATCCCCAAATGATTCAAAATATCCATTTTTTTTAACACAAGCCTCATCCTTGGCCAAAATATGGAAAAGATCGGAAAAGACTTGCACTCCTCCTCCCGGGTGTGCCATGCTAATACATGGTCTGGGAAGTAGGAGAACGGTGGTTGTGCAAGGCAGCCCAGCGTGAACCCTTTGCCATGGGCTTAAGTCGCTCTTAGGGCAGGTCAATTTTAAGAAAAGTACATGAGAAAGTTGAGGATCTGGAAGCTGATGAAACTTATCCATGCAACATAAGTCTGGAAAGGCTCTTGGGAACCCCAGGGTACATGCCTTCAGACTGAGTGATGCTGAATATGCTGGGATCCATGCCTCGATGGGGGCTGGGGTCTCTAGGCAGGCAGTGGGCTCACCAAGACACTCCCCATGGATCCTTCTCCAGGGCTGGTTTTACTGAAGGGGAGTCGGGGAGTCTTACCCCTGGGCTGGGGAGAGTTGGCAGACTGTGGTCCTCAGTCTGCTTTTTGGCTCTTTGAGAACTAATGACCTAGAACAATTTTTTTTTCTCTTCAAGCTTGAATAGTGTACAGCCACCTAGAAAGGGGAGACTCTTAATTAAGAGACATGTACTTGGTCTAAATCTATGAAAATAGGTCTGTTCTAAATTATCCGTGTAAAATTTTGCCTTTGATAGCTAATTTTTTTAGATTGTAAAGTGCTAAAAATACAAGTTAATATTTTTCATAGAATTCTTGTACTTCAAAATAAGTGTGCAGCCCCCACTTTGGGAAAAACTGAGGGGCGCTGGTGATTCAGTTTCCTGTTTTCTCTTGAGTGCTATGGGCAAGGCCTGTGAGCTGCGTGCTAGTCAGACATGCCCAGATGCATGAGGCTCTGCCTGTGTGGCTGCGTACTGACTCTTCCGTTTGTGCAAGAAGAAGCAGGGAGAAGTCAGCAAGGCAGCCAGTGCCGACAGCACGACTGAGGGCACGCCTGCCGACGGCTTCACAGTTCTCTCCACCAAGAGCCTCTTCCTCGGCCAGAAGGTAGGCAGACGTGTAGCCTTGGCCTGCTCTTGGGCCCTGGGAAGGAGGGGCACAGGCCACCTCCACTGGCAGGAAGGCCTGGGGATTACAGAGGCCACTCCTGGTCTCATGGGGGGTGGGTGGCGAGAGTTGGGGGGAGGGCTTTCAGAGTGGCCTCCAGGAGTGCTGGGAGGAGGCTGGCGGGCGGGAAGAGGATGTGGTGGTACAGATGAGGGAAGGGCTCCTGTGGGGGGTCGGGACACCCCAGTCAGCCTTCAGAAGGAGCTGCTTATGTGGTATCATATAGCACCTGGTCATCATATAGCACTGACCAGAGAAATAGCCAGAAGTTAAAACTGGGTCCTGGAAGAGGAGAGATCTAGCAGGTAGCCCGTGCGTTCTGCTGGGCGCTGAAGGTAGAGCCCCTGACCTGGGGGATGGGGTTGTTTCTGGAGGTATGTAAGGGGCGCACGGAGCCGCCTGACAGCTCCTCGAGCCAATTGTTCGGTTCTGTTAACTGTGGGCAGTATATTTCCAGCTGCCCCAGTGATGCAACTTTGCCAGGACATCATGGTTTTGTAAAAGATGATTCACTTTTGTTGAAAATAAAAATGATGCAGAGGCTTTTAAGACCTGAGAGTGAGAGCAAATTAATCCTTCTCTGATGACACTAAAAATGGGGGTGGAGAGAGAGTGAATTAAACTTTTCTTAATGTTTTTAATCCTGCACGTTAAAAAGTTAAAGGCACGAATTTATCCTTCCATGTAAATTGTGTTTGGTTTGAATGTGGTCAACAACTTGGTTCTGCCACTGCATCATTTTTAAAACCTCACTGTTGATTTTCTTTTGCATCTCAGTGACAGTCCTCCTGCGCACGTCATTCATTGCAAGTGCTCCTTGTCCCCCCGCCCCCTCCTGTCGCTAATGGCACTCGGGCTTCATGACGCAGTTCCAGTGGTGGCCTCTGTGTTCCGGCAAATAACCATTACAGTTTGCATTTTATAACCATCATCTGTATTTTGTGTGCATTTCTCCAAGAAAAAACTAAGCAGCACTAGTTGTCATCTTAAGGTCTGGGGCCTTGAAAGTTCTGGTTTAAAATATTTATTTATTTAAACAATATCAACTCAGCAGTGAAGGCAACCACCTGGGTCTCCTCACACACCCTTTAACACATCCTTCAGGTAATGCACTGAAAGTCATTGTGCCCTGTCGTCAAATTGCTTGGGTTTGAGTGACAGTGTGGAAAGCCCTGCTAGTTAGAACTAGCTCCTGTGTGCCTCAAATCCCAATGCAGACGACTGTCCAGGACTTGGAAGCCCATTGAGCAGGTAGGACAGTTCAGTCCCCTGGAGTCACCTTCTCCCTCACTCCTTCCTCAGCCCTGCCCCTGGGTGCCCTGTCCCTGGCCTCTCTACTTCCGGTGTTCTTCTTGCTACCTGCTGCCTGTGGGCTCCCCCAAAGTCAGCCTCAGATCGGAACTCCTCACACCCTTTGATGGATGAGCACAAATATTTCCAAAACTGCAGCACTCAGCCCTACAAATGGAGATGCCCTTCTTGATCTTGGGATAAGGGTCTTGCCCGGGCTCTGCTGCCTGCGAGCCCTGGAAAGGAGGCAGCAAAGGCTGTCCTATACCAAGCACTGCAGCCTTTTAAAATGTTATTATGCACCTTAATTTGGACTTGGATTTTAGGAAATGTTTCAAAAAGGGTCCTTGAGAAGGATGACTGGATGGTGAGGCCGTACAGTCCTATGAGTCTTGTTTTTCCACCTGCGACGATGAGACCAAGGCTTGAATATTGCGAGCAGGCCTGGGTGGAGAGAGGCGACACTGCTCCCTGCAGCTGCGTAAGGCATGGTTGCTAAGCTACTCACAGGAGCAGCCGGCTGCACTCAGGAGGCTGGGATCTCCTTGTTGATGATGAATTTCACATACTGAAGTCTCAGAAGTCATCGCCCTTACTACGCTACAATTTCACCCAGTGTTCACACACATTGTGGAACCGTGTTCAGAATCTGAATCAGCTGAGAGTTTTTCTTTTGTAGTTCAGTGGAGATTTGCAGCCCTTGTTATTAGAGATAAAAACCTGATGATTTTATTTCCCCAAAACACTTCCAGTGTGTATTTCTGTAAATCTGTGTCAGCGGTGGTAATTGACTTAGGCCTCCTGGCAGGGTCAGTGTTATTTGAAGCAGCTGGAAGGCAGTGGCAGGAGGGATGAGCGAGTCTTCCTGCTTCCCTGTCTATCAGGGTGGCAGCCACAGCACGTCGGCCACTACAGGCAGGGCGGGTTCCATGGGTTTTCTCCCTCTGGTCCAGGCACCCTGCTCCTGGGGCTGGGAAACTATAAGGAGACAAGGGGCTCTTGCAACAGCAATGAGGTGGGGGGAGGGGGCGGCTCTCACCCCGTTCCACCTGTGGCTGATGATCGATCGGCTCCTGAGAGTGGTGACTCGGCTCCTGGGCCTCCAGCAGTGCCCACACATGTCTTATATTTATGTGACACATTCTAGCCTGAAACACAGCAGATGCCACTGCTAGACCTGAAGCTGCCAGGGAAATTCAGGCCAGGCTGCATGCAAGGTAGACGGCAGAGTGCTGATGAAAAGTCCTTTCATCCTGTGGCAGTTGTAGGAGCGGGCCCTCGAGTGGGCCACAGAGGACATGGTTCTCTGTGAGGAATTAGAATCAGTTCAGTGGGAGACATTGCCCTTTTCATCCTCCTTAGTTTAAGTAGACTTTGGGGACAGAAGAAGAGTTGCATTTCATGTGACTCCACAAGGAAATATGACCTGCCAGGCTTCTCCTTCCTTGTCCATCATGAGGGAATGAGAGACACCAAAAATTGACAATTACAAGCTAAACATGCTACTCATAGAATCTTTAACAATCATTTTATTTTCTAAAATTGAATTTCTGATCAGATTATGTAATAAAGTAGGATTGTACTATTTCCTGCAGCCAAGTAGGCCGTGTCAAGGCATGCTGGATGTCCATCCACTGTCTCCAAGCCACCAGCTCCTTCCCTGTCACAGGAGGCCACCTCCTGGTGATTCCTAGATAGTGGGTGCCAGCCTCTCTTCCAGGGTGACCAGCTTGGCTCTCGACACCTCGGGTCCGAGGCAGGCCAAGGGCCTGGTTCCTGAGCTGCCATTTCCCTTAGCCCTGCTCAAAGGGGAGGAGGACTTCACTTCATCTCAGAGTAATGTTGTGGTGTCAGGTATCAGTTCCGCTCCATCTCTGTGCCCACAGAAACCCGAGCACCGTCTCGGACCTTGCCTGGCGCTCAGGTCAGGAGTCAGCACTCCTCTGCCTCCAAGGAGCTCATACTCTAACAAGTTCACATCACAAGTGAGCACAGGGGCTAATGTGGGCATAATGACTTTAGAGGGAAACCCAGGTGCTGTGGACATCAGAGGTGGCTGCAGCAGAGCCAGTGGCGGTTGGGATGATCAGGCCTCAGGGGTGGAAGGGATCCTGAGGGACACTCGGCTCCATCCCCTCCGAACTCTACAGCCAGGTGGGACCCCCTTCTGCTCTGTAACTGCCCGTACCCTTTGGTCATACTTTCCAGTGGCCAGCAGTCTCCACAGGTATTTTAACCTCCCCCCCAGGCTATGGTTTAAAACAGCTTCCTGTCTTTCCCAATGCTGAGACAAAGAAGGAGTCTCTTTATTCTAAAAATTCTAAAATCTCAATGACCCTCTTCCCTCCCAGCAAGTGTACTAAACTTGGGAATTCCCACAGTGCTCCAGAAATCTGATCTCCCATCCCTCAGGCACCCTCGCTCTGTCATGTGCTTCAGACAGCCATCCACCCCTTTGGCTGAGAGGCCCAGTCGGATTTGCCCCTGGGTGGTGGTGCTGGAGACCCTGGGACCTCCCAGGACTGGGTGTCCCTCGTGCACCTGCCAGGCCTGTGTATCTACGGGATGGCACACACTTTTCAGACATGCATGCATGGCCCACCTGTAGTCTGAGCTCATGGATCTTCTCCTGCTCAGGGCAGCTACCATATTTGTTCACGCTCATCTTACTGCAGCGTCTGCCCGCTGGTGCAGCCTGCCCAAGCCAGGCTGGTTACCCCTTGGTCTTTCCCTAGTGCCTGAAGCAGTTTGTCCCCTCCCCATGCTTCTCCCAAGCAAACTCCCACACACAGACCCCCTCCCCAAGCATATGCTTCATAGTTAAGAGGGTTTTTTTTAAAAATACATGTTTGTACATAATTAATAGCAGCAGAATTGTTTTGTGGCTTAGGCCCTCACACCAAGGACTCTGCTGAGCCCAGCGCACAGCAGAGCATAGTTGGAAAGTCAAAGTACAGGTGAGAGACCAGCCCTTGATCAGCTGGGCATGCCCGATGCTGATGTTGGGGTAGTGGCTCCGTGAGGTGCAGCACTCTGTGCCCCCGAGAGCCAGGCTTCTTCTGGTCAGGAGGGAATCCTCCAAGGATCGGGAGTTCTGTTTGCAACCACTGCCTCCCTTCAGTGAAGCCACAGAGCCCTCCGGTCCCCCTGGGGGCCTGTCCCTCCCCAGGCAGAGTCCAAGGCCAGCTGCGGGGTCTTCCAGGAGAGTTGAATTGGAGCCCATGGAAAGAGGTGATTTTCCAGTGAGGCATTTCTGAACACAAATCCAGAAGCACCTATGCACTTAGAAAAAAGTGTGAATTTGAAGGATTTGCACATGCAGTTTTTCTGCAAACAGAAAAGGAATCTCATAGATGTATACTCATCTTATCCACAGCACACCAAGTAAAGTGTTGGTTTTTTCTCCTCCTCCTTCCCCACCAACTTCCTGCCACTTGCACACCGTGCAGGGTTTTTGTTTTTTTCTTTCAGTGGTAGAAGGGACAGAATGTTGGCCTAATCTGAGCTTTTATAAACAGCATTTGCTTAAAGTCAAATGCAATACTGACATATGTTGTAAACTAACCTCTTACCTTGTCCTGAACCCTGAATGTTCGCCCCCCTTACCCTAAGACCCTGTCCTGCCCATGTCACCACACCCTCCCCAAGTGGGGCCATGAGCACCTGGCCTGATGCTGGTCTCTCCCCTGGCCTCTTCCCTGGTGCTTCGGAGAGCGTAGCTCCAGGAATGTGGGCAGCCCCGAAATCATCCCGTGGGGTTGGGTACCATAGTGTGGAAAGTCCAAGTGGAGAAAACTTGTTCTTCTTTCTCTTCCAGTCCAAACTAAAAATTTGGACCACTGCCGTGTACCAGGGCCTCCCAGAGTCCTTCCCTGGCCATGTGACCAAATTTACTTCCACAACTGCTTTCTCACAAAGGGTGATGACTTTTAGTCTAAGCCAGTTCCTTTTTTGAGAATCCACTGTCTGCTTCTTGGAATCAGAAATGTGGGTTTATATCTCTGAGGCTTATAGAGTGTTTGGTTTTGTTTTCAACAAAATATTTGGCCCCAGAAATTCAGTGTCTTGGAGCTCCATTGCCAAGAGGGTCCCTGCCAAGTGTCCTTGGGGTGAGGGCCCGGACACAGGCTCCTGCCCTGCCGGGCCCAGCAGGCTGCAGTCAGCTCGCCCAGCCTGGGTCTCAGTCCGTCTGGGGCACCAGCTGCTCGGGGCTCACAGGCATTGCTCTTTGCTGCAGCTGTTGGGAATTCGTGTCACTGAAGAATGAATATCTTGAGAAAGAGAGAGCTACCTTTGCTCCAGGTGCTAGTACCCAAGAACAGGAAGGGAAAGAGTACACACAGGATAGGAGCCCTGAGCCAGCTAATTCCAGTTCTCTTTGTCCCTCTCACAGCTGAGCCTAGAATTTGGGATTCCTCGCATACCGAGGGTTGCTATAGGAACAGAAGAACAGTGGGGAGGGGGCATTTAGTGACTGTTTAAAAGATCCAGTTGATCGAGTACTCATAAGACTCATTCAGGGAAAGTGCTCGACTCACTGGGCCTCAGAGTTCACCAACAAGGTAAAAACCATTCAAAAGACAGTGACTCGCTAGAGACCTGCTGTTTCCTTCCTGGGTGCCACCAGGCCATCAGTATCACATGACTGAAGACACATCAAATTACTGAGCAACAGACCATTCTCCTCCTTGCCACCCCTGAGCAGGGCAGGGGGCCAGCCAGCCAGTAGTCATGGCAATGGGGGACAGCCTTGAAGACCAGTGGCCACTTGGAGGAAAAAGCAGAGCTACCGGGGTTTGCTCAGACCAGCTGGGACTTCTGCACATCCCAGGGCTCAGAGAACAGGGTGGTCACACCCAGCGCCCCACCCAGCAGTGAGTGTCCTGATCCTAGGGCCTGGCAGCTGCCTCTCTGTAGCCCCCAAATCACAGGTCCTTTTAGGGATATGGATCCACTAGTCCGGGGTGGCTTGTGCCTCCCGGACTCCCTCTTCTGCCTAAGCATCACCCATTGGGCTCTGGACCCTCAGGCTAGCTCGCACCCTTTCAGCGTCTGAGTGGCATTTGAGTCCTTAGATTCGTTTTAGCCAGTTCCCTTTTGTGCCCAGTGCACTTGAAGTGTTCGCTGCCCTTCATCTGTGTCCCAAGGCTCACTTCTCTGTGACTTCCCGGCTGTCCTGTTATTTCCCACCTCATGCTTTTCTTTTCAGCTGAACCTTATTCACAGTGAAATCAGTAATTTAGCCGGCTTTGAGGTGGAGGCCATAATCAATCCTACCAATGCTGACATTGACCTTAAAGATGACCTAGGTAATTGGGAATGGGGTTTGGCACCACCAGCTGTCAGATGAAAAGTTATGGAACCCAGAATTTAGGCTCTTTATCTTCTCAAACTCCAGATGGTCAAGCCAAATTCCCGAATCCATGATGAATGTTGGGGTGCAGACACTGAGTGTCTGCTCACTCTGGGCCATTCCAAATGGAAATGATCGGATGGGGTTCCATTGAGTGCAATTGGCTGCTTTCCCCCCCTTGATTATAAACCTACCACCATCTAAATTCTCTTCCATAATGATCACACTGACTGCTGGTTACTTGGGGGGTATATTTTAAAAATGTGTTTATTTTTTTTTAAGAACGGAAAAATCTCAGGTAACTCCAAAATGATAGTTTCTCCATTTAAGCCTTACAGTGACACTCAAAGCTCGAAAGCCCCTGAAAAGGGAGACAAGCTGCATCAGGATACAATTAAGCTGATTTTAATCCACCAGCCAATTGGCTTTCCCCAAATGTACCACCTAATTGTCACTTCAGCTTGTTTTTACAACTGAAAACTGTGTGACTGAGTGTCACCATCACAAATGACTTGGGTAAAGGATGATACTGCAAAGAAGAGCGGTATTTCCAAGAGCGTTCCTGCAGAGGGAAGCTCTGCCCTACGAGCCAGGGGGTCTCTCTGCTCAGAGCGTCCCACTCTGCGGCTCCACCTTTGCACAGTGGAGCTCTGAGCTCAGGGGCACCAGAAAGGCCCCTGTCCTCTTGGCTGTGAGCCTTGCCTGGAGCAGCAGGCTGGCATGTGTCCACACCCAGGCGGCCTCATGCCCCTGCCGGCTTAGGTACATTCTGTGTGCCCTCCGCTCCCACCCGGGGCTGCCTTTGGAAGCCAGCAGAGTTTCCGACTGCGCCGAGAGAGGCATGTTCCAGAGCCCAGGCCCAGCCTGCACAAGCCGGGCCCAGGAGGGGGCGGAAGTCTGGGACCTGGGACTCAGCAGGGCCCTGCTCAAACTCATTTTCCAGCTGCCTTCATCAGACACCCTCTTTTTAAAAAGCCACAAGCTGGGAAAAGAAAGTATTTTGTCCTATTATACATAAAATACCTAGAAATAAGATTACCTAGAATGAGGTAGGCCTGGAGAAACATTTATACTCACTGAAGGGGAAAGATAAAGGTGATCCTGTCTGCATACCTGTACTGTTTTCTCGGTGTTCGAGAGATGTCCCTTGAAGGTAGACAGTCTGAACATGAGACCCGGAAAGCTGACTGCTGCTGACAGAATGGAGAAACTCATTGTTTTGGTTGGCCTGATCGTCCACTTTTTTTTTTAAGCAGACGCCATGTTTTAGCAACCTTTTCCATGGGGAGCCGGTTTTACAGGCTTTTACGAAGTGAAACGGGGCATTCGTTGTTTTGTTATTTCTTTTAACCTTTGTAATGATCTCATGTGTGTTTCTCTTTTTTTGGGATTTGTCATTCAAATGTTTAATTTCAACATGTCACATTTGATATTCCTCCTCCTCACCCCCATCCACATGTGCGCACACTCCGTGGACTGTGCCCCTTGGGCTGCTATGTTGGAATCGACCAGGTAGGCCAGCCCTGCCATGGGGCGATAGTGAATGTGCCTGTGCGTGGGTCTCGGTCCAACACAGTTGATATACATTTGTTTACCTGTTATAGTTGCAAGTTGTACAGGCTGACATTGCCTCGATCGACAGTGATGCTGTCGTTCACCCGACAAACAATGACTTCTACATCGGTGGTGAAGTAGGTAATGCCTAGCTGGGTGCTGCCGAGTGTGTGTGTGCATGGTCAGTCGGCCGCCGCAGACAGCTTGACCCTTGGACAGCTATGCAGGGCTGCATTCATTTCACACTTCCAGCTGTCCTGACCTTCCCCAGGTCTCCCGTCCCGGGTTGTGAACATGAGAAATACAGCTAGCTGTCGGCCAGGTGCCTCATGCAGCTCACAAATGGGCACGCTTCTGGTTTGGAAACTGGTTCAGCAGCCTCATTTCTCCACTTGCTTCACGAGGTGCAGCTTTGATGGAGCCTGGGTTCACACAGGACCTAGGCCGCAAGGGCGATGCACCCAGCTCGTCTTGAGGGGCATCCCAGTCCACTTCGGTGCCCTCTGTGGACCAGGCACACACAGGGATGGCTGCGTGCCAGCCCCTGCCTCTCTCTCTCTCTCTGCATCAGAGAACACTCCTGAAAGTAGCCTTCAAGGCTGAGGTGCCCCCTGGGGCACTTACCCACACTCAGAACACTTGCCCACACCCAGGGTTCTCAGAGCCTCCGGGAACAAAAATATCCTCATTTCTATGTGGTGTCCTTAGACCGATCTTGAAAAACACTCTCCTAGACCCAGAGAACCCCTTCCTCTCCCCAGCAGCTGGTGCACATCATCGCTGGGCTGCTGGTGCTAAATAGCTGGGGACAGGGTGAGGCCGAGAGCACTCAGGCACTCAGGGTGCGGAGCCATGGCTGCCGCCTTGCTGCCGCAGCAAGTCAGGTAGTGCCCTGCTTTAAAAATGTGCTGGGGCACTTATGTAATGAGACATAGGTAATGAGACATCTTTCAAGAGAAAAGACAGTGTTGGAGCTAGGTATGGGGGGCTTGCATCCTGACCTCACCTTATACTGGCTGTGGGGCCTGGGCAAGTCACTTAGCTCCCTGGTGCCTTGGGTTCCCTATCTTAAAAGTAATCGTAACAATGACAATTATGTTAAATAATAAGCAAAGCACCTTGTTTCGTGCCTGGCTCATGGCTGGTGCTGACCTGTGGTCTCGCTCTCATGTGTGTGTGGATTTTACAGTCCATATGTGGGGCCCGAGAGGAGCATTCCGAGGTAGATTCAGGCACCAGCTTCCAGGGAGAATGGAGATGTTCGTAATAAGGGCAAAGGTGAGGTTATCGTGAAGGATGAGGCTCTCGGGATTTTCATGAGTGTCCAGACCTAGGAGGGGTGGCAGGGGAGCAGTCTGGCCGCCCAGCTCTGCTTCGTGTCACTAGCAAAGCCTGCTGTCCCCCGTCTGCTCCAGCCCTGTGATTGGGCCGATTGGTGTCCTGGGCATTTTGAATTTCGGACACGGGTAGAAAGTCAGGATTCACCAAATCCTTCAGGCCAAAGTGAAACCAGGCTGTAGGTAATTAAAATAAACTGCCCTTTGACAAGATTTTGGGGGAGTTCAAGAGCACCTAAGTCAGGCAGTTTGATAGAGAGATACTTCCTTTCTTAACCAAATGAAAACTTAGTGGGAGAGAGATACTTACTTGGAGGAAGATAAATGGACAGCCATGGTTTCATCTTTCAGCCAGGAGTGACTGAGGCCTGGATTCTCCCTGCGCACCAGGGCTTTTGGTGAAATGGGAATCAGGAAACTTCTGGGGTCCGAGCTTCCCACCTGGGCCTGGGCAGCCTGTGTGTGGCAGGGTTGACCATGCTGCAGGCTGGAGCCGGAGGCTCTGCAGAGGCCCAGGCAGGCAGCCGTGACACCCCCACCCCATAGAGCCCCGTCCTTCCCGAATAATGATGATGCCAATGCTTTTCCCTCTGGCCTGCTTGACCCCAGCCCACTGCTGTGCCCGCAGGAAACATACACTAGCCTTGGTGACATGTAAGGAACCTGGGTCCAAGAGCTTGCTCAAGGTCGCCTCACACACTGACACTGCCACAGCTGGGCAAAAACCTTAGCAGTTCCAGACAACCTGAGTGGCCGAGGAGGAAAGACTGCCAGGACCAGAACCCAGGCCTTCCAAAGCCCACCTCAGTGCTTTTTCTGAGAACCAGCCCAAACGAGTACTGAACCCAGACTCGCTTTATGATGCCAAACCAGCGACCAGCCAGATTCGTGCGTGCTCTCAATTGGTTCCAGCTCCCACTCGGGGGTGTGAGAGGGAAAGCGAGGAAGCCAGGACGCAGTCATTCCACTTCCCCCATTTGGTGCGAATTCCGAGCCCCGAGACTGCTGGAAGAAGGAATGCGAGTGCAGGAATGCGTAGCCCCAGTGATTAACTTGACCCATCAGAAGTTCTTTCTAACAGTGAAATAGACCACAGGCTGAGCCTGACATGTGCCCAAGCCTAAATTTCTGCTCAGGCTGTTTTGAACACTGACACCTGTGCCTGCTTTCTAAGCATGAAATAACGTTCTTGTTCTCACGGGCGTAACACGTGTTTATGCTTGGGGGCAAGGAAGCCGATTGCTTATGATTAACCCTGAAGGGAAGCCTAAAAAGCAAGAGTCTCACATTAAGAGTGTTGACAATACAGTTGAAATGGGCCTGTTTCTTGTTAAAAAGTACACGTGTGTCTACATGAACATGTGCATACGTATGTGTGTGTAGGAGTCACGTCCTGACTGGGTGCGTTGCCTGCAATCCAGGGTTCAGTTTTTAAGTTGGGGAAATGCGTTAAGTGTATTTTAACTTGCAAATTTCACTTCTAATTAAAGCGAGATTTAATTATAAGTAAAAATTTTAAAGTAAACACTCTTCCTAAGATAAAACACCTTTAATTGTACATCAGCCCATTTTCTTAAATGTTTTGTATTTTTGGACGAAGTTGGTAGTATTAATTAACACAGTACTGATTTTATTTTCCCTTCCAAATTTCCCAGCTCTCCCCAAGAGCAGCCAGGATGGAGAGCGAGGACCTGCAATGGTCCTGCTAGAACATGTGTCTCCTTCCCTCGCTCGGGCTGGGTTAGGAGGCACAGCTAAACCAGGTGCAGCTGGGCAGCCGCATTTGGGACCCAGCAGGTTCTTTTTTCTCAGTTACTCGGATATCACAGGTGAAACTGCAAGGGGGCCTCACCTGGTTGTATCCTCAAAGCCTCCACTTGCTGGTGGGTAGGGCTCTGAGCCCTGAGACCCGAACCTGCTTTCTTAAGCCCATTCAGTCACTGTCTCTGATGCTGAACTGTGTCAGAAACACACAGCTGTTGCCACCTCTGCCACTTAAATGCCTACTCCACTCCTTTCCAAGATGGAAAGGAAGGGGGGCAGTCTGGGCTGAGGAGGAGGGAGGCTGGGTCCCACCTCAAGGATCCCAAGTCAATCGCTCAGAAAGCCAGGCCTCCCCCCGGAGAGCTGAGGGCCCCTGTGGGTGACAGCCTGCCGGTCACGTTTGCTCGCACAGCCCAGGCTTCCTGCAGCCGGGGGCTCACAGGTCAGTGCCTGCCATTAGCCCAGGGCTGTCTTACTGGTAACAGTGCCCAGGGATCTGATTTTCCTTCTAGACACTTCCTGGGGTCAGGGCACCCCTCCAAAATAAGCATGCAGAATGAGGCAGGTTTCTCTAAGGAAGTCAGCCCTGGTCGTTACAGGGCTGGTGTGTTCCCATGCACCCTGACTGGCCCATCCCAGAATCTGCCAGGCACACCTTGAGTTTTCTAAGATACACAGTACATCTTAAGAGGAGTATTTTTGTCCTCTTGTGAGGAAAAGTACTTTAAAATGTGCAAAACTGAGGAATCAGAGCTTAAGGAAGAATGAGACCCCATTCTGGCCAAACTTGAAAGGGTGATGTTGTCTGTCATCTTGGTCACTGCTTGCCATCCCACATGAGACATGCAACCCACAGACCTTATCGGTGTTGGGATCTCACTGGAGAGCTTGGCTTTCATAGCAGAAATTAATTGTCAAGCACTCCAATGCACAAGACAAGGTGCTTCCTGCCGCCATTGGGCTAAAAGAACCAACCTGACCCTGACCGGCAGGCCACCCTTCTTTGCAGGCCTTTCTACATCACAAGTTCATCTTTAAGCTCTGTTTCTGATGTTGTTCTCCTTTACCTAAAATGATTCTAAATCATAAGCGTGATTAAGGAAATTCTGTCTGAGGCCATTATTATTATTTTTTGTATTCACATATATCAAAGCTGCAAAATAGGAACTAAGCATGATGCTAATGCTGGTCCAAAGGTGGCCAGCTCTGAGCGCTTTCTCTGGGCCTGCGGCCAGGAGGGGAGCCAGCTTCCTGATGGGAGCATGGTATGCCTTTCTCAAAACCTCCTTATTTGGGGGTTCTCCCAGAGACAGAGAAGAAAATCCAGGGGCGGTATCAGCCTTGGAAGCCAGCACCATCTGGTTTCTCACGCTGAAATACAGCACGCAGCACAGGCGTGCTCGCCAAGAACAGGCGCCTCCCGTCCCTCTTGCATCTCTGGCCCCTCCGGGATTACCTTGAGTCATCCCCAAAGAAGGGTCTGCAGCGCCCGAGTGGTGACTGGTCGATGGTGAATCCCTTCTAAATCTCACTCGTGTGACTCAGCTGAGGCTTAGCTCCTGTTCTGCAGCCATATGGAGAGTGAGCTGGTCAGATCACAGCGTGCGTAGTCGCCTGACGTGCTGAGTGTGTGTGTGTGCCCTGAGACTCTGGGGTGGCACTCTGACCGCGCCCTGTCCTTGTCTAGGAAACACGCTGGAGAAGAAAGGTGGCAAGGAGTTTGTGGAAGCTGTTCTGGAGCTCCGGAAAAAGAATGGGCCTTTGGAAGTAGCTGGAGGTAAGGTCAAGAAGCACAGGGTGTTATCTGGGTGTGGCCCATGCAGAATCAGGAAAACCGTTTTATGAGACAACTTGGAATTCAGAGATGGCAATGCAGACGTGTCTCTGAGCTGGAGTCAGGGCCTGCTGGCCTAACAACTTAAACTTTGTCACAGGCAAATTGTCACCGGAGCTTCAGGGCAGTGGACATAGCCTTTCCAGTTGTTTTCTTTAATACTTAAAATAGCTTCTAAATGTTTGATGTCTGGACCTCAAATTTTAAGGAATTATAGAAGCCGAGTGGCAGATGTTAAGATCTGAGAAAGAGAGAGAATGATGCTGAGCCATCTGCAAAACTGCTGGTGAGAGATACAAATAAGTCATTTGTATTCAGCCATCTGTGCTTTCAATGGGGAAAATATAAACACACATTTCTCACTTGCCAATTACACCTTTCCTGATACAGGGTAATCTGATGTGGGGGTAGGGAGAAAAGGGCTGAGAGCTACACAGGCAGAAGATTTCGGAATTCCAGGGGGACAGAAAGCCGCCGAGGGCCTGGGAGTCCAGGCGGTGGGTGAGGCCGGGCTCTGCCCAAAGCTGGGCGGGGACAGGCCATCCCCTTTCTTTTCGGGGCTCTGGTTTCCCTTCTTACTAGATGGTCCCAGTGCCATTCTGTCTTCAGATCCTGTTTTTAATGAATCTGAATTAAACATGGGCATCAACAGTTACTCTGCCATATCTGCACAAGCCCTTCCCCTCCAAGCCCTTCTGACCTGCCAGCCCGGGCTGGGGCAGGTCACGGGGCTGGTGGGGATGAGAGGGTGTCGTCCCCTTGAGGCTCTGTGCCTTTGACCTCAGCTCTGCCAGTTGTTTTGCCTACGAGGGACATGGCATTTCATGGGGGACATAGTTACCCAGCTCTCCCAGCTAGCGCCACCTGGAACAAGAGAGGACACACACAGCATAAGCTACTTGGCCAAGGGCTCTGGGCCTTCCTGAGGCCGGTTCCGGCACTTTGAGCCAGCCTGGGGCCCTGCGACATGGCACTCCGGCGCGGGCCTATTTGATGGCTCTGGCACTGCCGTGCACTAGATTTAACATGGCTAAGGACACATTTGCTTGTTCTAGTAACAAAAGCACACTTTGGGCTTGGTTTTAAGATTTTTTTAGAAGAGATTTTAAAATATAAAGATAAAGCACAGCCCTGCTCCACTGCCTGAAGATAGTCACTGTTAATGCGCTTCTTTGCAATCTTTTTTCACGCACAGTTTAGCCACGATGTCTCATGGGGACGGACCATGAATTAAGCCTCAGGCTTAGGTTGCTGTCAGTCGGCACTTCAGCCCAGGTTTTGTGAGCCCATAAGTGAGCAGCGTGAACACACACACTCAGACCCGAGACTCAGAGCTGTTTCTACTGCACCCTGAGGCACCGCTCACAAAGCACTGTTTCACAGGGTCTGCTAGTGACACAGCCTTAACACGCCACACCTTGTGGGTAGTGCTGCCTGTCACGAAACGGGCTCGGTCAAACAACAAGTTTGGGTGTCCTCCGTGGCGGCAGTGCAGGGGTCGGTGTACCCCGTGCCAGAGCAGAGCAGTTAGCACCCACCAGCCCTTGGCCCAGACGCACCTCTGCGTTGCATCTCTGGGGACGGGAATCCTGAAATGTGCTCAGGGACACAGGGCCAGGTTGTCCCACTTCCTGCTGGGTAGCAGGCCCACGGCCAGGGTCTCAGAATCAGACAAGGGTCGGAGGTGGAGAGCGGGACAGGCTGCAGAAACATGTAGCTGGGCCAAGGCTCCTCTTCTAGGAAAAGAAAACAGTCCCTTCCTAGAAACGGTCTCATCTGTCCAAACTGAGCAGTTAGGGAGAAGAACAGGGCAGCAGACATGCTAGTTGGGTTGCTTTCCTCGTAAGTTTGTAGCAAACTCTGGGAGGTTTATAGATACATCATAATTATATAGGCACATGAATGCACTTGAGGAAAGGGGGTTAGAGACCCCAAAAGGCAGTTAATTTGAGGCTGCAGGCATTCTGACACATTCAGTGAAGTCAGATGCTGAAGGCCCCTGCCTTCTGGGAGGGCAGGGGAAGAGCTCACCACAGTCCTGGCTGAGAGTCCTGATGGCCACGCAGCCCACACCAGCTTTCCAAGGCTGGGCCCTGGTGTGGCCCTCTCCGGAGGGGGGAGGGAGGCTAACTGATGAGCGGTTTCCGGCTTGAGCTCGCGCTGGAATCCCACCTCGGCCCTCCCTGGGCACAGGCCACAGGGGCTCCGGAAGGTGCTGTCACTGCCCAGTGGGTCTGGGTTTGGCATCTGGTGCTGTGTGCTTGACGGAGGGACGGAACTCACCGATCCTGTCTCGTCCCCTCCAGCTGCTGTCAGTGCAGGACACGGCCTGCCCGCCAAGTTTGTGATCCACTGTAACAGTCCCGTCTGGGGTGCAGACAAGTGTGAGGAACTTCTGGAAAAGACAGTGAAGAACTGCTTGGCCCTGGCAGATGATAAGAAGCTGAAGTCCATTGCGTTCCCATCCATTGGCAGTGGCAGGTAAGGGCACCAGCTTGCGGCCACAGCACTCAGGGGTGTCTTTCCCTGCATGCTGAGCCCGTGACTGTGGGGCTCTGACTGCGGACAAGGTCACCTGAGGCTGCTCTCGGGCACTGGCCTTCATCTAGGAGAACAGAGCAAGAAACAGGAGAGAGCAAAAATTGAGCAGTGGTGAGGGATGGCTGAAGAGCTGGAGTGGGACGGGGGCCTGAGGACAGCACAGAGCTGCCACTGTGACAGCAGCTATGTCACAGAAGGGAACCTCGGAGTGGCCTGGGACTGTCCGGGTGGGTGGGGAGGACAGACGAGCAGTGGGTATAATTAAAGGAGCACCCCTCCCAGAACCAGCCTACAGCTGTGTTCCGGTTGTGTCCTCAAACCACGGCGCTCTTTGGGCAAAGCCCTGTGCCTTCCGCCTTTGTATTCCCGGGCGTCCTTCACCTCCCAGACCTGCTTGCTCTGCCTCTGTCTCATTGCCCTGCTGACGAGGCCACGGGGCCTGTTGGTGCTGAGTGGACAGTTACATGAATGAGACAGGGCCAGGCCTACCCTGCCTCCTGGCCCTGTATTAACCCCAGTGGGCTCAGCTGCCCCGCAGACAGACGCACGAGCCAGAGAGCCCGCACTAGAAGGCTGTCATCTTTGAACAGTTGATGGGGTGGGCAAGGTGACCACCACCCCAACCACACCACCTCCCAGGCTGCACACCCCAGATGCCAGCAAACAGTCACCAGGTCCCTGCCTAGCAGAGCAGTACTGCGCTGTGGTGGTGGTCAGCCTGGACTTGGGTCTGGGCTCGGCCACCAACCAGCTCGGTGATGGTTAACCCCTGCTGTGTAAAACAGGCACAGCGATCCCTCCAGCGGCATCCTGGGCCTGCTCTGGAGGTGAGGGAGGGGACCTGCTGGGGTCCTGCTGCCCACCCTATCTCAGGGTCCCCCCTACAGAGGAGCTGAGTTGCTGGCCTCTGGACTGGGTCCTGAGCAAAGGGTAACTGGCCTTCAGAGCTGCAGCTGTGGGCATCTTGGGCCCAAGAGGGGTCGCAGCCCAGGACTGTGTATCTACAGGTGGCTGCACCTGGGCTTCCCATCATGAGCCTGCTGGGTTTCTGCCACCAGCCCCTCCCAGTACCTGAGGAAGTCAGGGCTTTGCAGAGGCAGCCTGGGTTACCTAAGGAGGTGCCAGCATTGGTCCCAGAGTTAATTCAAGACTTTTTTTAGATACCAAATGCTTTTTTTGTATCACAGCATAAATAGCCAGCTTCTCTAACCTTCCCATCCTCCACAGAAGGCCTGTTCTTTGACACTGCACTGCTGTGTAACCTTTGGTAAATGAATTGCCCTCTCTGTCCCAGGCCTGCCTTATCAGCGAGGCTTTGGGGACTGCCCTTCCTCATGGGCGGTTCTGAGGTTCAGTTAATTAGTGCTTCAGAGGCACTTTGATCTGCCCTGATGAAAGGTGCTCCCAAAAAGAGAAGCAATAGGAGCTGTTATTGGAGGTAATAATTTCACGCTCCTTCACATGGCTATTGGGAAATTTCTAATTGCAGCATAAAAGTAATTCTCATAAAAGAGCATCTGTTATTACAAACTTATTTACATTTTTCATGGAGTAGAAAGTTTTAAGAAATAATCAATTGAAAGCTTTTAAGAGGGCGGAATTCCTAAGGTGAGCACATGTGCACGGCCGCCCGGCCCCACATCTGCCGGGCAGACCTTGCCCCGCAGCGCCGCGGCAGCAGCTGCCCTTTCATGAGCGGGGCCGGGATCACAGCAGAGCCGGCCCGTAAATCACAGCGGGCTTTAGGAGGGGAAATAAAACGGCTTGTTTGTGGCATCCAGTGTCTCTGGCATAAGAGTCGTGCTGGAATTAAAACAGGATAAACGCAAACGTGTTGGTACAGTGGCCTCACTTTCTCCCAGCCCAGCTCAGCGTCCTGGGCATCTGAAGGGTGGCCACGACCACAGACCCCTTCCTCCAGCCCATCGGCCCCCAGGCCAGCCTCAAAGCCCACTGGACATAAATGAGAGCTGGGCATGTAGCCTTGGGAAGCCACCTCCGGCATCTGGACATCCTGCCCTTGGGCATTCTGGTCACAGTATTTATGGACACCCTACTCCCTCAGCTGTTTGACATTAGGGAGCGACCCCTCTCCAGAGGGGCGGTCCTGGGGAGTAGCTTCATCTGGGGCTTTGATTAAATTCTCCTTAGGTTTATGAGCTTAAAAGGAAAGACAGTTTGTCTTTTTCAAGCTACCATTTATGGTATTTACTGAGCCCCAGGCACTGTGCTAAACCCTTAGCTGCATCCTCTCACAACAACCCTTCGAGGGACGTACTGTTAATTCCACTCAAAGGTGCAGAACCAGAAACTCAGAGGGGTTACGTCACTTACCTGTGGTCACACCGCTTGCATCGGTAGGACCAGAATCTGGTTAGAGGCCCCTGGTTTCAGCACTCATAACATTAGGCGCAAGGAACCCTCGCCTCCTGTCCCCGGTGGTCACAGACCCACCTCCTTGCATCCTGCTGATGGCTCACCCCACTGTCTGCACACTCTCTGTGCATGGGCTTCAGGGAACCTTGGAACCCCACTTGGAATGGCCATCAGCCTCCCTATCCTCAGGCATGAGCCCGAGAAGAGACACGTAAAGCACAGAAACCAACTGAATTAGGGAGAATCACTTACTAACCCCAAACACACTAGTCCTGAGTGAGAGAAGGTAAGAGGCCTCTTTTGGGGTTGTGCTGCCTGGGCCCCCTTCTGGCCTTGTGGGACGGAGAGCCCATCATCACCCCTTTCTGGTTTTGACTTCTCCCGCTGGTAGTCCCCTGCTCTCAGCTGAGCACCCTGATGGCCTGCTCTTTACCTCCGGCCAGGCTCAAAGACAGAACGTGGGAAAATGGAGGGCCCAGGATCTCAGTGAGAGGGGGGACCGAATCCCAGCAGAAGAGTGTCCACACAGGGTGACGTTTTTCCCATGTCACCCCCAAGACACTGACCCCCTCCCCCTCCCGCCCAATCTCCCAAACAGCGGAGACGGCTGGACTGGCCCAGCAAGCAAACCAGGCCCCACCTAAAATGCACGTTTACACCTGTGCAGTCTTCACGGGCACGCTGCCCACCTGTCTCCTCCAGAAAATCCACCTGACTCGCCCCAGCCCCAGGGCACAGCCTCTCCCCACTGGCCTCTGCTGGGCCTGCTCAACACAGGTCGGGGCCTGAGTTCCTCTGTGCTGCCCAGCCCGGCTGTGGGGGGCAGGCTCACTGGGGTGGGGATGCCTGGCGCTGCTCCGCACAAAGCGCGGGCTCAGCAGAGGTGGAAGAACTGGAACCTCTGGGAAGTTTGGGCCCTACGGACCCAAATTTCTGCCATCTGGATGGGATGGTGGGACAGGCAACCACTGTGTACAGTCCCCAGCCACCACTGAGCAGGCCGGCCCAAGAAGGCACTGGAAGGAGATAGCCGTGGGGTCCCCTTGCACTAGTCCAGGGACACTGAGGACCAAGACCTTTAGGAAAGGCTGTCCCGGGCATAACCCGAATGACTTCAGGGGAAGCCAGGCACCTGTCCTCCTCAGTCCATGCAAGGCAAGGCTGAGAAGAAAAAGGTTCAAGTCCAAGATAAGCCCTGTGCAGGGCGTGTGCACTTGGCTGCAGAGGAACTTAAGACACGAGCCCTAACCATCGCAGCTGCGTGAGGCTGAGGGGAAGGGGGCGGACACCCCTCTCAGGGGCAGCAGTGTCGGCGTCACTGCCACCGTGGCCCCCACCACATGCACCCTGGAGGTACCCATTTTCCAGTAGAGGAGGGGACGCTGAGAGGCCAACACCCTGTGCAGGTCGGATTCAGGTCTGCATCTGACCCGGGGGTGTAAGCCCTCGCTCCTGTTGCTCAGTTGTATTTGAGAGGAGGTGGCAGCTGGCCTCACGGTGCAGCATGGGACAGAGTGACTGTCACAGAGGCAGTAGGCCGAGATGGGGGCAGAAGGCACAGCCAAGCAGCCCCCCCGCGCCCCCCCCCTCCCCCCGCAGAAGATGGGCAGCACCTACCCAGGAAACCCACACCCCTACCCCCACATGCTACCAGTCCAGGCTGGCCTCCCTCTGAGAGGACTGGGCCACGCAGATCCCGATAGCAGCACCCTAGGGCCCTGGTGGCACATTGTTAGCACAGGGTAACTGCAGTGACAGCAGGCGTCAGCCAGTCACAGCTGTCACGGGCTCAGAGGGAGGCATATTCCCACTGCATGAGCCTTTAGAAAGACCAAGACCACCCACCTTGCAGAAACACGAGTGACTGAGGGCACGGTGCTTCATCTTGTCCGACCCTGCTGCACCAGGCGGAGAAACGAGGTGCAGAGACGGGACCCGAACTCGAGTCCTGTGCGGCTCCAGCAGCTGCGTGTGCCACGCTGCCCCATCCTGAGGGCGCAGGGCTGTGTGTACAGCGCCCCTGTGAGGACATCTGTTGTGCAGTCCGTTCTGGTACAAACACTCCAGCAGTGGCTACTGGGAAACAGACTGGGGCCCCGCCCGAAAACAGTAGGAAAGCCGCCACCCTCGTGCCTTCCGGGTGCCCGGGCAGTCCTGTGCGCCCACTCCTGAGGCGGGGTTTCTCATATCGGCTGTGGCTGTCCAAGTCACGTTTACCCCACAGTCAGCCCCTGCCTGTCTCCCCACCTGCAGGCTCTTCACCTCTGGGCCCGGCCTGCGAGCTCAGAGCGTGAAGTCCGTGCTGGCTCCATGGAGCGGGGCAGCTCCACGCCCTCCAGTCAGAACTCCTGCGTGGGGGCCCGCAGCCTGCATTTCCACAGGCCCCTCTCGATCCCGAGGCAGGCTCCGCTGTGTGGGAAACTGTTGATGTATGGACAGGGAAGGACACCCCATTGCTGAGAATCGCGTGGCCCTTGTCAAGGGTCCCAGGCAAAGGACGGAACCTGTGGGAGAAAGGCTGTGTTGGGAAGTGCCCTGGGGCGGGAGTGACTGGCGTGGGCTTGGCGCCCAGGGAGGCCCCATCAGCAAGGGCAGAAGGGGCTAGGGCCATGCCCCCTGTTGGCAACCCCGGTGGGGACAGGCTGTGACCACCAGGCCCACAATGTACTGCTCCTCCAGGAAGTCCTAGAGGCCCTCACCTCAGCCCAGCTCACCTGCGCAGGTGTCAGGCAGGGATGGATGGCCAGGGTGGCGTCCTCACTAGGGCAGCTTGGTGCTGGCGGAGCATAACCTTGGCTTCCATGTGGGGAGCCTCTCCTTACAGCTCCACTCAGCACCCCCTCGCCCCCTTGCCCCAGCCAGGTCACGTCCACAGATGGCTCTGCCTGGTCCGGAAGTCCTCAGACTTCCCATGGCCCCTGCAGGCTGCTTCCAGTGCCCGGCTAGCTCCCTGGGCCATGGCAGCCTCTAGCTGCCCTGACCAGCCCTCCAGGCAGCAGCTGCACTCACAGCAGGAAAACAAACATTTGCTCTTTGTCAAGACACTGAAAATGGGCCCCCATTCCAGCGATGCAGTGACCCTGTGCCTGCACCCCACTCTCCAAGCAGGCTGGGCCCCCCTCTCAGGAGGGGGCCAGGGGTAGGAAGGGCAGCCCCTCACCCCCATGCTCCCCGAGACACTCACTTGCACACCTACCCCCCAACACACTCATCAGTGAGACAGCCCCTAAAGCAAAAGGCCAAGTTGACTCCCCCCAGCACACCTAGACCTGTGTTGGCTTGGGTGGCCTGTCCTCCATCTCCGCTCCCGGGACGGCAGTTGGAGCACCGTGCCAGCTGTGGCTCAGGCGGCTTCTTCCCACACTGAGCTCGCTGATCCCGGAGCAGGGGAGGGTGCGGGAACGACCCGCCACTTGGGTACCCCGCCTCACTCCCAGCAAAGCCCTTGGCCCTGCACTGTCTCCACCACCCTCCATCCTGGCTCTCTGTTGGTCACCCCAACTCAGGTGGTGGACGGAGTCCCCAGGGCCTCCCCAGGAGGAAGCCGTGCCTGACATACCATCAGGCTGTAATAGCCCAGCCTCTCCCCGCAGCCTGACCCCACCTCCCTCCCCTGCAGTCTGTGCGTGCTGGTGGCCGTGCAGGTGTGCCTGGTGGCTGAGGAGGAGCCACCTGTGTGTGAAGGTGCGAGGACTCTGGGTTGCACCCCACAGTCACCCACGGGCTCCCCTGTACAGGCTGGGAGCATGTCCTGGGTGACACCCCTGTCTTCTAAGAACCAGCTCCACTTCTAAAGCCTCCAGGAGTTCCTGAGGGGGCATTGTCAGGCTGGGTGAAGCCCTGCTGGATCAAAAGCAAGTCAGGGGAACAGCTCTCTCCAGTGCGGGTGCGCCCGCAGCACCGTGAGTGTGGGCGAGGAGGAGCGCTCGGCTCTCCCAGGGGAGCAGCTGAGGCGTCAGAGCTTCCGCCCTCAGCCAGTGAAGCCAGGAGTGTTCTGGGAAACCGCTCACCTGGCGTCAGGTCTCCTCTGACCGAGGGTCCCGCTGAGACTAGCAAGTTGGCCTGGCACTTGGGGCACCAACAGACCCGCAGGCCCAGAGCAGATGGGAGACTGTTGATCTGCGGGTGGACAAAGAACTCGGGAAAACTGGCCCCAGACTCTCACCCTCGATAGCTTTAAGTATAAGTTGGGGTCAGGGACTTGAATCCAGGACCAGTGGCTCCAAAGTCCATGTTATCTCCACCAGACTAGGCAAGCTGGTACCCAGCTGCCACTGTCCCCCTGGGTCACCTGGGTCCTGCATCTGCAGCCTTGACCAGGAACAGCCTCGGGCTCCCATGAAACAAGGAGCACTACTTTCAGATCCTTGCTTAAGTTCTGAGACCCTGCCCCCAAATTGCTATGTGACCGACTTCAAATGGAGATGTGTGTGAATTCACACCGGCCTGGCTTGGACACGCATGCTGTCTGTCCCTTGAGACGAAGACCACTTGGCCCGGAGTTGTTCCCCTGTGCCCACAGCCCTCTGACGCCCTGGCCTTTGGGCTGGAACAAGCTGCTGTGTTCTGGGAGCCAGTTCCTGGCCAGCAGCCTCTCACCCATGCAGCCAAGGGCTGGTGGGAAGGGCGTGGCCCGTCACTTGTGTGCACGAGCTGAGAGCTTCCTGAAGAAGCTGCAGCCTCCCACCACCCCTGGCGCTGAGACCCGCAGGGAGCCTTGGGGGACTAAACGCACGCCACAGAAGACGTTCTCCTGCGGGTCGTGGTTCCCAGCCCACTCGTCCTTCTCTTGTCTAGTGGGCTCTGAGCTTTCTCATGCCTGCGTCCAAGCAGCCACCCGGCCCAGCATGGGACAAACTGTGGCACTTGTGGCCTTGAGAGCCCCCTGGAGGGGGAGGGTGTAGGGGTGGGGATGGTCCCACAGCTGCTGCGACCTCCCTGGGTGAGCCCTCGTCCTCTGTCTTGCAGGAACGGTTTTCCGAAGCAGACGGCAGCTCAGCTGATCCTGAAGGCCATTTCCAGTTACTTCGTGTCCACGATGTCCTCTTCCATCAAAACAGTGTACTTCGTGCTCTTTGACAGCGAGAGTATAGGCATCTACGTGCAGGAAATGGCCAAGCTGGACGCCAACTAGGCTGGGGAATGACAGGGCCAGCCCACCCCGTGCTCCCGGCCTCCAATGTGAAAGAAAGAAAAGAAAAACCCCCTTCCCTTCACTCCAACTGGGAGGCGGGAACCCTTTCATTTTCGGTTTGCTCATCTAGGGAAAATAAGGTTTTGATTTCCAGTTTAATTGTTTTCGACTTTCTAAAATGTTTTTACGTTAGCACTGATAGTTGGCATTACTGTTGTTAAGCACTGTGTTCCAGACTGTGTCTGACTTTAGTGTAACCTAGGAGATTTTATAGTTTTATTTTAATGAAATCCTGCTTGACGCAGAGCAGCGGGAGAGCAGCGTCTACTACGGGAGGCAGAACCCAGGAAGCCCGAGTCGTAACCGTGTGTCGTGGTGCTTTATCGTACACCCCGTGGCGTTCTTTTTACTACGATGCTCCTTTTTTTTTTGTCCTTCAAGAAGAAGAATCATGAATATGCCGCAGACTTAATTTTTGTTTACTTTTTGTCTTAACGATGGATTTGAAAATGAAAGATTTAAAAGACAAAACAAGAGTCTGTTGTCCTTAATTATATTTGCAATTTGGAATTTGTGTGAATTGATTTAGTAAAATGTTAAACTGTTGTTTGGTGCGTTTCAAGTTATTGTGCCTTTGAGGCCTAAGTACGTTTCTCTCTCCGCAGGACGAGGGTGGGTGGGGGGTGCCCCGGGTGAGACAGCCCACCCCCTGGAGGGTTGCAGTGGGGTGGGGAAGAGGGGATGGCATCTGCAGGTCCTAATGGCTGGTAGAGGGAGTTGATGTGAAGTCTGTCCTCCCATCCTTGCACACTGGGGCAAAGGTGTTACCCTCATTTCAGGGGTGAGGAAGCAAATGTACTGAAAGCAGGCGGCAAGTGGCAGGCTGGTACCAGAGCCTGACTCTGTCCTGCCCCCCACCCCCGCCTGCCGGTCTCTGGCTCATGGCTGGGCCTATGGCCCCGATGGAGCTGCAGAAGCCTCGAGACCTCCCCCAGGGCCGTGTGGGGCCTGTTGTTCCTGCAGGCTGGGGAGCCCTAGTACCAGGAGCTTTCCAAGGGCAAGGGGCCACCACCACGGTCCCAAGGCGTGCCTCCAGCTTTTCCGTGCCTTCCCCTGCTGTGAGAGTTCAGGCCTGTGGGTTATTTAGAAGGATCCCAGCTGGGCCGGAGGAGCTAAACTCTTATTGCCTAAACTCAGCAACGCACAGACACTATTTGCTTCAAAATTTTTTGCCTTCATTTAAATTTGCCTGAGAAGCACAGGAAACTGCTTCTGTCTGTTTAGAAAAGAACATACCTGCTTCTGAAGCGGACTTGGCCCAGGAGGCGGCTGGCACCACAGTGTGGGGGAATGCCACGGGCACCTAAGGAGACCAAAGGGAAGCCCCGCGCCTTCACACCGCCAGCTCTCCAACAAAACGCGCTACTTCCCACTCAGACTGAGGATCTGTCCACGCCTCTCCTAAGTGTGAGGTGTTATTAAGACTTTAGTTTTTCCCCCGGGATCTTGACGGGGTCTAGGTTACATGCGCTTACTTCCTGACTAGGAATCTGGTATTTTGCTGCGTGCCAGGCACTGTGTTGAGTCCTTTGTGGGAATCGTTTCATTTTGTCCTTGTGACCCCCCCGGACAGGTCCTGTTACTAGAGCCACTTCACAGCTGAGGACACCGAGGCTGGGAGAAGTGTGTCAGCAGTGCCACCTCGAATCACAGGTCACCGGCTACAAATTCAGAGATGCTGACCACTGGGATACAGACCTCCTGGGGTACACAAACCAGCAACCAGAGAGAGTGCACTTGGCCTTGGTGGTATTTCTAACTCGGAGGCAGACACACAGAAGACACTGGGGTTTCCTGGCTTCTGGGTGAGGGAGGGGCAGGCATTTTCCTTAGCTCTGGAGAAGGAAGCCTGGAGAAGCAAATCCTGTGTCTAGCATGGGTCTCCACTAGATGGCGCTGAGAGGATTGGGAAGTAAAAAAAAAAAGGATGGCTGGTTTCTGCTCTTCCTTGTGCTTGCACAAAAGAATAAATTGCATTGGTCAGGATTTGCGTGAATTATTTGCCATAATCACCTAAATATTTCTAAACTTTCAATAATCCAAAGTGCATCGTGCCCCTGAGCTGTGGGCTCCTTGAAGAAATTCTTTTCAATGAAACGGAGGAAAGAGAGCCAACCAGCTGCCTGGGATTCCCATCATCTCCAAACCACCCAGTTCGTTTTAAAACTGGGCTCAAAAATTGTTCTCTCATGTCAGCCTCATGTTTACGGAAAAGAAGAAAACAGCTCATTACTTTAAAAACTGATGTAGCTGCAAAGAACTGCTTGAAATGCACACATGCCTCTCTCTATTCAAAAGACAAGTTTGCAGTTGTTAGAATTTACCAAAAATGAAAGGATTCTTGGGGGGGGAAGGGCGGGGGGAAGTCTGTGGTCTGCCCCACCCTCCCCTTGGCTGTGAGCTGTTGGCAGCAGCAGTTTGCAGTGAGTGCGGCTCGCAGTGCGTGCTCCGCAGCAGGGGCGCTCAGCCCGCTGTCGCACTGCCAGTGCGCCTGAGTCCCCAGCCCCGACGTTGGGTCACACACCCCTGTGGTCTCACCACAGCCCAGGGCAGACACCATCCGCCTGTCCCCATCCCCACCACGCACTTGTTTCTAAAAATCAGCCCTTGCCCTCAGCAGCTGGGCTCTGTCCGGAGTAACCCATACGATCTCTGCCCTGCTTTTCCAGGAGCCCCTGTGAATGACATGGCACTGTGGCTCTAGCTACGGCTAAGCCAACCGTAATCACCAGTGAGTGTGTGTGTGTGTGTGTGTGTGTGCGCGCGCGCGCACGCACACACGTGCATACACCCCACCCCCCCACCCCGTCCTCCACACCTGTTTCCTCTGCTTCTCACAGCAGCTCTAGGAGGTTGTTTACACGATCCCTATTTTATAGATAGCGAACTACAAACAGAGACATGAGGCATCTTCTTCAAGGTCACACAGCTCTCAGTGGAGCTGGGATCTGAACCCAGCTGTCTGACCACGAATAGCTCTTCCACTCCACTCCCCCGCCCTGGGGGCTGGCTTCTCCTTTGGTATGCGCCCAGCACTTTGCCCCAGTGAGGCAGGGCCTCTTGTCTATTCACAGATGGCTGTCCTGTGTGGTCAGCCCTGGAAGCATAAACAGAACCTGCTGGGTGAGGGGTGAACAGAAGGCGTATTTAAAGCAATCCAGTGGCCAACAAGGACTTACTGGGTCGTGGTTATGAATACAGCTTCAGATCAGGGGCTCTTAGCAAGGCAGGTGAGATACAGCCTCTGGCCAGCAGAGTGGGGACCCAGAGACGTGCCTGTTGAATGGGCACCCCGGCTCAGAGTGCTTGGGGGGGGTTCCTTGGGGCAGGTAACCTAGAGCTGGACTTTGCAGGAAAGGCTGGAACGTTCTAGGTTGAGGAAGCAAGATGATAGGAGGTCAGTGGCAAGGTGCCCCCAGGCATCTCAGCCCCAGTGTGTGTGAGGTGGGGGCAGATTCCCGTCTGAGAAGCCAGAGGGTACAGCCACTGGCCACCAGGCCAGCCCCACTGCCCCACCATCTGCCCCCCAGCCCTTTCCCCGGCTTGTGTGTGGAGCTGTTCATCCTGGGTTGTTTTATTGGGCAGAATTCCTTCCTCTTGTTCAGAGTCAGGTGGCTCTTTGGTCACAACTATAGTTAGTCCCGACAGAAAAGAAGGCAAAAAAAAGGGGGGGAGGGAGGGCACTCCTCTCCTTCCCTGGTTTGTCACTCACGCTGCTATCAGTCACCCTGAGGGGGTCCTGCTCTTCCTACCGTCAGAGGCAGCAGTGGCTGGGGTGAGGGGTGGCTGGGGGGTGTGGCCTGGTCGATTTATTCATTAGCAACTTCAGTGTCTAATTTTCACTGCCAGGCGCCATGGGGCCAGTGTTATCTCGGGAGCTGGCCTTGGTGCAGTCTCAGAGTGAGTGGCCTGCAGGCACCCGCCCTGGGAGGCAGGTCCTGGGCACACCCCGGGCTGAGAAAAAAGGGAAACGCTCAATGGCCAGGGGTGAGGCCCCCTTTTCTTCTATTTTCTTCTATTTACCCCCTGGCCTGTTGTGTTTGCTTTAGGGGGCTCCCATATCAAAATAATATCACGTGACCCTCCTGATGGGCAAGGCAATAAAACTGCTCATTAGTCCCAGCCCCCAGCACCACCCCTCTATGCTCCACAGCAACGGTGTGTAAATACAGTGGCCTTTCTCTGACCCCTAAAAACCAACCAGCGAGGGCTGTTTTGTCAATGCTGAGGAGGAGTCTCAGAAACATTCTCTCCACAGAAGGCACTTTCCTCCTCACTCCTCCCACCAGAGTGACTCCCACACCAACACCCAGTTGTGCACATGCACCCACGCACACACACATACACGCACACCCCACACCCATGCACATCGTGCTCACATACACACCCATGAATACACACATGCCTTCCCATGCCTGTGCAAACCCATGCTCACACACACCCATGCACACACCCTCCCACACCCGTGAAAACCCATGCTCACACACCCCCATGCATATACACACCCTCTCACACCCATGAAAACCCATGCTCACACACACACCCTCCTATACCCATGCGCATTCATGCTCATGTGCACACACATGCATTCACTCACGTGCCCCTGAAGAGACTCCAGAGCCCTCCATATGCAGAGTGCAGAACAGAGGGACATGCAGAGAAACACCTTCCAACCTGAGCGGCGGCATCCTAAACTCTCCCACGAAACGGCGTTTCTCCTGGGAGATGCCCCACTTCGCCTGTTTGGCCCTGTGAATGTGAATCTGCCAACAGTCCCCTTGAGAATGCTCAGAGGGGGCACCCAGACCACCTTCCAGAGCCTGCCAGGGGCCCCACTCCCTCAGCAGGGGACGGGAGCCCCACCAATGTGGCCAAGTGCACACGCCACAGGTAATGTGCTCACTGGGGAAGAGGCCTCGGACTGCCCTGCAGACGGTCCCCATGTCCCCAGTCAAAGGTCACCCACCGCCTTGGCTTTGATGATGACCACACTTTACAGAGGGCAGAAACCTGGGTCCCAGAGTGATACCTTCCAACCCTTCTGTGTCCAAAGCCCGGAAACCAGAGCCACACCCATGGCTCAGAATAACACGGTCCTGGATGCAGGTAAGCAAGCTGTATGTGCCTTGCTGGCAGAAGTGCCTGCTGGTCCCGAGACTTTGAGCAGGTGACCTCAATCCCAGCAACATGGGATGTCACACAACACCCCCCCCTTCCCACATACAACCTTCCCATCCAGGAGCCCAGCCTCCTGGGTGAGAACCTGGCTTCCTCTGAGCCAGGCCTATGGCACCTCCCTGCTGACCCTCACAGCCTAACCCCCTTGGTATGTCCACTTGAGCACTCCCTGGCCAGGCTGGCCGCGAGACCTATTTCTGTACCTAAAAGCAACGAGGCTTCCTGAGCTGAAGAGAATAAATTACAGCGGAGTTCGCATAGGCACAGCTGCGGCAGATGGGCAAATTGATTTGCTTCCCGTCTGGGAGATTAAATTCACCGCCCCAAAATGGCAGCGGGGTAATGAGCTGTCAGTCAGCCGGCGCAGAGCCCGGGCCGGGCGCGTAATTGCACCCCGGCAGCTCCTCATTAGGTCCCACGCAGGACCTGGCCACAGAGTCCCACCTTGAGGCGGCCTCTGAACCGCAGCAGAGAGCGCGCTTGGCCCCGCAGCACATCCCCCGAAGGGAAGCGCCGCCCGGGGCCCAGGGCTGGGCCTGCATTCAGAACTTCCTCTTTTTTTTTTTTTTAAAGATTTTATTTATTTATTTTTAGGGAGGGAAGGCAGGGGGGAGAGAGGGAGAGAGAGAGAGACAGAGACAGAGACAGAGGGAGAAACATCAATGTGCGGTTGCTGGGGGTTATGGCCTGCAACCCAGGAATGTACCCTGGCTGGGAATCGAACCTGGGACACTCAGAACTTCCTCTTAACCAGAGCACTTACGATGTATTTGTCACCTGCTGCTGACAGCCCTTCCAGGATTCAATCACGGGCAAATCCAAACAGCTGAAAGGACGTCGATGTCTCCCTTTAAGATGACACCCAAGGGACCTTCCTTCCCAAGGAGCCCTTGTCTGAACCCTCTTGTGCCTCCTCATGGATCCCTAGTCTCCCCAGGGCTTCCCAGGGGCGACACCCCCAAACCATCACCTCACCCCACTCAGCCCTTTACAGTGTGTAACACACACACACACACACACACACACACACCGGCTCAACACTCACAACGCCCTGGGATGATGGTGTTGTGTCTCCATTTATAAAATGGGGAAGAAACGGGGCCGTGGAAGTTCAGAAGCTGCCTTCTAAGGTCTTCAGGGGCCTGGGGCTCAAGGTCATCCTCTCCAGCCTCTTACCTGCCCTCAGTCTGGCTTCTGCCCCACCCCTGCCATCCTGTCTCTGGGGCTGCCTTCCTCTCTGCCCGTCTTTCTCCCCACCCTGTCTCTGTGTGGGGCCACCCTTGTCTTGCTTTCAGGCCTTCCCATACACCAGCTCCCCAGCCTGGAACACGATGCTGCCACCACTTACTTGCAACGCTGCCCAGCCCCTCAGGTCTCCACTCTTAGACCTCTCTTCTACTTCCTCCAGGAAGCCTTCCCTGACCACCCTGCTGTCCAGGCTACAGGTCTGCTCTCGGTGCACTCTGCACATCCACCAGCCATAGCACTGTGCCCCCGGACAAGTGTTGTGTGCTGACACACTGTTGCCTTGTCAGGCAGTGTGTGTCATTCATTCGCACATGTTCCCTGAGCCTTCTAGGCCAGACCCTGTCCTAGGCTCTGGGCAGACAGCAGTGAGCAAGCAAAGGAGAGCCTGCCTGACACCAGGCCAGGGACCATGCCTCTTGCCCTTGGTGGCACCTTCGGAGCCTCACCCAGGGGCCCAGGGCTGGCGAGGAGCTCTCTCTCAGTGGCTGCGTGAGTCACCGGCCAAGCCAAGCCTGCCAGGACCTCGGAGCCCAGTCACCAGGCAGAGTGCCTGGTTCAGGGAGAGCAGCAGGAAGGTTAAGGAGAATGCAGTCACTCCCTACAGTTCTGCCCTGCGGAAGTCAGCCAGGGGTAATATCCCACCCGCTCCCTCGCTTCATGTGGGCACACGGTGGCTTCAGAGTGAAGCCTGACATTGGCACCAGGCCCCTGCTCGGCTCCCTCTTGCCACACTGCTGACCACAGCCTGGGCCTCACAGCATATGGTGCGTCTGCTTTCTCTGGCTCTCGATGTGAAGAGGGTGTGGACATGGACCTTTCTGGTGAGAGGCTGAATCCATGGGAACAGTAAACCAGGAAAACAGTGGGAAATGTTTGCAGGAGAGACTGTGGGTCAGAGCAGTGGGCAAGTTCTGGCCTCTGTGCCAGTGAGCGTGGCTCATGAACTTCACAGGCAAAGGCACTGCCCACGGGGCCGGTGTCCTTCGGGGGTGACTAGCAGCACGTCCTGGTGACGCCACACACAAGCCTGAGTCAGGACACTTCTCACAGCCCCCACCCGGGTCAGGAGCACTGGCTTCTGCTGCCAGCGTGGTGCACACCCTGGGTCTGGTCCCATCCGGCTCCCACACAGACAGAGGGAGGCCAGTGGTCACAAGGACAGGCAGGTGGCCCGTGTGAATTTCCAACACGCCCCTCTTGAGGTGCAAATCCAACCCTCTGCTGCCTTGCCCACCACAGCACAGGGGCAGAGTCAGAATGTTACTGGGCCTCTGAGATGCCATCTGCCACCTCCACATCTGGGTGGCAAATGACAGTAATGACCAGCCAGAGACGGGACGGAGCACCAACAGTGGCAGTACCATGAGCACTCGGTGGATGAGGAGCCTGTTCGCGGCCTCTCATCAAAGCCTCCCAGGCCCCCGCAAAGTGAACATTAGCATTCCTGCTCTCTCTGAGGCAGCTTGGATCAGAGAGGGGAAGAGACCTGCCCAGGCCACACAGCAGGGGCCTGGCAGAACCAGGATCCAAAGCCAGGAACGGGTAACCAAAGCTGACTCGTGCATCCTGGTCTGCCGCCTCCCAGAGGCCTGCGGAGAGGCACCATCCCATTTCCCAGAGGAGGAAGGGCCTTCTGCAGTGCCGTGGAGCCGGCGAGGCACGCCTGGGCTTCCCGGTGGGGACCGGGGACCCCACTGAAGCCTGGGCAGACACAGGGGCCAGTCCCACTCTGCTCCTCCACAGGCTGGGGACTGGCCGGGGTCTTCCTGTAATTAGTGGGCTCTCGTTAAGACCCAGTCGCGCCGCCCTTGGGCCAGGACTTGTTTGTGTTCCCGTGCAGAGGCCCTCGCAGGAAGGCCAGGCCCACGTGCGCAGCCCCATAAATCCAGCCGGCGTCGCTCATTACAACGTTCCGCTTCACAACTCCGCCAGGCCCAGCCCGCCCGGGCCTCGCCGGCCCGGCCGCCTCCCCACAGCCGGGCCTGGCTGCCCCGGGCCGCAGACATGAGCTCATCCAGCACGCGGCGTGTGAGGAAGTGGCCGGGCGGCACTCTCGGCAGCAAGGGGACAATGTGCCTATTAAGGCTGTCAGCTGTCAGCCCCCCACCAGCACACCCTGCCCCGCAGAGGCAGAGCCACCCCCCTCCGGGCCTGTCCACCTCCAGTCCACGTGGGTGTGCCCCACAGGGGTGCCTTGTCCTCCTGGAGTGGCCACAGCAAATCCAAGGGACACAGGGAGGACATGGGTGGTGGGAGAATCAGCCTTAGAGACAGCCAGCCCCTGAGCACTGTCCTGGCTCCCGGAGGACTGGCCAGGGCCCCGTGGGGTCTGGGCAGGCCCCTTGAGCCCCTGGAGCCTTCATTCCCACAGCGGAAAAGTGGGCGGCTACCCCCTGCCCTGGCTACCCACTGCCGGGGACAAACAACAGGACAGAGGCAGGGGTCTCATAATCAGGGAAGCACCACGGAGGTGGCCGGACAGAGAGGGGCCGGGGCCAAAAGAGCCCTGGTCTGCAGCCTGTGACCTTGACTTTGGCATTGTGTCAGTGTGGAACCTGGCTGGTCCTTTGTTTGGGGGTCTGAGGGATGGGTAGGAAATGCAGAGCTAGGCAAGTCACCCCACTTCTTGAGGGTGTCTGTCTCCTGGTCTGTACAACAGAGCTGGCAGCACAGTGCTGGGGAGAGATGCTTGATAACCGTGAGGTCTCCCTTTCTGTTGCTCTGATTCCCATGGAGGTTGGAAGCCATGGGCCTGTCATAACTGAAGTCCAGCGATGGTCAGTGTCAGCAAGTAGCCAGCTCTTCTCCATACTGGCCAAGTTCAAGGAAACCCGGCTAGACGGTGAGCAGTCCCATGAGCCACTCCAGTGCAGCCTTCGTTGTGGATGGCTGAGGGCGCTGGAGTCACAGGCGGCCCCTCTGTCTAGGGCCCCCACAGCTCAGAGAGGAGCAGGCGATGTCCGGTTGGGAGAGAAGCTTCTAGAACTCTGCTGTCCTACATGACAGCCATTAGCCACAGGTGGCTATTTAAATTAAAATTAAATACAACTAAAAATTTAGTTTCTCATTTTCCCTAGTTCCATCCGAAGGGCTCAGTAGCCACATGGGGCTAAAGGCTGCGGTGTCGGCACCTTTGTTGAACACCAGTCGGTGGAGCCCTTCGGAGAGACCACCAGCTCCACATCCCATTCAATTTAGCTGTGGAGCCAAAGCCATGGGCAGGGCGGTTCCCCAGCAAATGCTTCTATGCTCCCAATAGTGACAATGGCCATGGCTGATGTGCATGACAGTGGACAGAATGACCCGTGGAGCAGACGTTTCTGTGTTCCTGGCCCTGCTCTGGGGGCTTCCCATTCATTAGCATATTTAGCTCCTCCTCTCCAGTACTCTGCAGTTAGTGACCAGATGGTCTCCAGGAGCCTGGGGAGCTCCAGCAAGATGGGAGGGGGAGCACCACCAGCTCCGACGTCAAAGCCAGCTTGCCACTCAGGTGCAGAGCTCGGCCTGTCCTCATCCCGTGCTCTGACGGATGTGCACCCAGAGGGGTGATGGTGCTGCCCAAAAAAGCCTTTCATTTGGCTTTGAACACTCCCCCTTGGACATGACTGACCCGGACTGGGGCTCACTCGAATCCGTGGTTGCCGTGTGGGATTACAGGCTGCTGCTGGCCACCAGGGCTGCCCGGGTCCCACTCCCTGGCCCCCTAGGCCAGGAGCCGTAGGGGAGACAACGGGTGGAGGCCACAGCTGTGATGCCAAACCCCTTCAGAAGGAGCCCGGCCCCTGTAGGGGTCAGGTCAGCACGGGACATTGGCTGTCAGGTGGATGCCCCAGTGAGTGCCTAGGTGCAGGAGCAGCCCTGTGCTCCTGCTCAAAGCCACACCCACGGCCCCCAGCGGGGTTCAGTGAGTGTGGCGGGGTGAGCACGCCAGGCCCTTGGAGAGAACTCCTTGGCCCCTCATCCACTCACCCCAGATGCGGTTTCCCAGAGCCGGCACACTGCCCCCACCCCAGGGCTTGCTCACAGGGCACAGTGCCTGAGCACCAGCTCACTCTTTGAAGGGAGCCTTTTCCTTGGACAAGGCACACCAAGGGCTCTGGGGCTCCAAAGGCCAGCTCCAGGGGCCCTCCTCCCCAGCAGGGTCTCCCCTCCTCTCCCTCTCCCCCACAGGCCACCCAGGACCGGAGTCACCAGAAAGGACTGCTGAGCTCACTTGGCCACATACTGGGGACCTGGGACACTTCCTCTCGTTGGTCCCACTTGTTTAGAGACCTCCGGCTCTCATGCACCTCCATGGGCCCGGGGAATTCTTTCTAGGGAAGGGGAACGCTATTGATCTCACAGCCCTGGGGCCACGCAGGCCAGCCAGCCATCCTTCACCAGGGACTCACCAAAACAGCCTGTGGACCTCGGGCAGCCCTGCCTCCAGAAGCCTTTGCCTGCTGGCGCAAGTCCACCGCGGTCATGCCGGCCAAGCCGGAGTGCCAGGCTCCAAGCCGAAGCCACATCCTACTGGGCTCACACCTCCGGGCTGACAGGGAAGGACAGACTGCGCCCGCCCCCAGGCCCCATTGTACGTTTGTCTCGCTGAAGCCCTAGGACTCCAGTTTAAGAGCCTTTTTATAGACTCCTATAAAGGAGAAAGTGAACTTGTAACATGTTTACACTCCGCTAAGTCAATACGCGTAAAAGGGACAGCAGCTGAGTGTCCTCTGCCGTGATGTGGCCCGGCAGGGCTGGAGGGTGGCGCCGGTGCCAGCCCAGCTCCCGCGGACTCCTGTGGCCGCCGCTTATCACCTGTGGGTCTGGAGCAGGGGGCCAGGTGGCAGGTGCCTGTCCACCAGGGCCATGCCTGGGCACCAGTGAGGCCAGAAAGTCCTCCCCTGGCTGAGCCAATGGGTGGCTCCTGCCCTCACTCAGCCGAGACAGCCCCCCAGCCACACGGGTTTCATGGGAAGATTGAGAGGAGGGAAAAAGCGGAAGCTGTAAAGTTTTACTAGGAATTCCCAACCATCCTCCTTTGGCCCCAACACTCATGCTGCCCTTCACTTTTAAGACAGCGTCCTTTCTGCTCTGCACTTACCCCATAATTCTAAGCAACACAGTGTCCACCTCCAGGATCCAGATCCGGGCTCAAACTGCAGAGGTGCCTGCCCACCCAGGAGGAAGAGGCGGAGCCGCTCAGGCAGCCCACAGGGGGCTCTCCTGCCCAGCCTCGCCCTGGAACAGGCCCCGAGGATGCCACCTGCCTGGCTGCCTTCCTGCCAAGGTCTTGGAGCCAAGCTTTCTGCCTGGGCCGTGACAGGCTCCTCAGGGTCAGGTTTGCAGACATCGCACACTGCCCTCTCTTCGTTCCTCATTTGTACCAAGTGCCTACTATGTGCAAAGCACAGACGAGTGATGCTCACATCAGTCACTACTGATCGGACGCTTGGTGGGCCTTGAGAAAGTGGTTAAGAAAGCAGACAAGTGAATCAGTATCCGGGTTCGAGTCCCAGCTGTGCCACTTACTAGCTGTGATCTTCAGTGGGTCACTTAGTTTCCCTGAGTCTGTCACTTATCTACAGAAGAGAAACAGTTATATCTCCCCCCCCCCCCCACGAGCACACACACACGCGCACACACGCTGTGAGGTTGCTGTGAGGTTAAACCGCACGGCACACACGCCCAGCTGGTGTACAGTGAGTACGCAGGAAACAGTAGCCTAGAGCTCCAGCAACTCGGAGGAAGATATTCTTTTTTTTTAAAAAAAAAAAAACAAGCACACTGAGAAAGTTAAATGCTTTACCCAAAGTCACATGGAAGAGACAGAACTGAGTTCAAATCCCAGATTTCAGATTCCAAAGCCCACAGCCCCAAAGGCTATTACACAAAACTCCCCAAGCTTGGGAGCAAAGCAGACCCCTAAATCAGTGAGAAAAGCTCAGTGTCAAGAAACTTACCTAAGATTGTGCAACCAGCAAATCTCCAAAGGAATTATTTTAACTTCAGCATCATGGTTTAGGGCCGTTTCTCAGTTTGAGCTGGTGACAGCAGAGAGGGGTGGTAATATAATGTCTTCAGGGCTCTGGGGAGTCGGTCTAGGGCACGTGGCCAACTCAGTATCTGCAGGCAACTGCTCGTGGCCCGAGTGCCAGGCCTGCGGCACCGTAGCCCACAGAGGGCCTGGCTGTGCACCCAGGGCGGGGGCGGGCCAGGGGGTGTGGGGGGGTGGCAGTACAGGCAGGAGTAGAGGCTGCCTGGCATCCCCTTCAAACAGCCAGCATCACCCAGCCACTTCCTGGTCTGGAATCAACTGGAAAATGGATATCGCTTTGCAAATTCTGAAGGCTTCTCTGCTAACCACCTTCATGGAGTTCTTACTTTCTAGGAGAATTTTGTGGAATCACTCATGAAATAGTTTCCCCATTTCTGAATGGATCAAGAACTCCTCTGTGTGAAGCACAGGCCAGGGGTGATGTTCAAGCCCAGAATCAACCAGTCAACCAGTGGCACAAGCCAGAGGTGCATGGACCGGGGCTGGGGGGAACTCCCGGGGGGTGGGTGAGGAAACCAGGGCCCAGGTGCAGAGGAGCTGCTCAAGAGCCAGTCATGGGCCTCGTGTCGCTGCCAGGAAGGTGAGCATCCCTATCTCCATCTGCCTGCCTTCCTGTCTTTGCCTCATCCTCCTTTGTAACAGCCTTGAAATGCCCATACCCCACAGCAATTGTGCTGAATTCCTCTTTGGATGAAGAGCTGATTTGTTTCTCTAGTTAAAAGGCCTGAGGACACGTGGATCAATCGGGCTCGGGAAGGAGGCCCGCCACAGGCAAAGGCTGGCCTGTTCACGGAAGATTCCTGAGGCCTTAAAACAAGCAAAACACACCAGAGCCAACTGCGCCACGGTCCCCCATCCGTCACCACGGCCTGACAGCTCCTCTCAACAAAGCCAGTTGCCAATTGCACGCTCTCGTCTTGCAGATGGGGTGACGGTGTTAGTATAGTGCGTGCTCTCTACACCAAAGCCAAAGGTATTTCTGAGGAAAGTTCACAAGTGCCACCGCTGTTCCGGCTTTCTATTCAGAGCAGGCTTGCACCCTCCCCCTTTATTCACCTGTTTGCCCTGCTCTGCCACCCAGACACCCTTCTCCCAGGGCCGGAGGGCCGTCACCTTGCCAATCCTGGCATCTTGGTTTCTACACTGATGCCTGGGTTACTGGGCACTTTTGACTGGTTTTTCCTCTCACCGATCAGAGCAGGGCCGACGCAGCCAGCACCGTGGACTCTGGTGGCCCTACGGCAGCAACGACAACAGCCACCGCTGGGTGGGGGTGGGAAGACCAAGTCTAGGCCTGTGTGATAAAGCTGCCATGATCTGTGGGAATGCACACTGATTTTAAAAACATACCTGAGGACCCTGGGCCAGGTGAATTCTGGCTGGTGGACATTTGGGAGTCACTCAACAATATAGCAGTTCATCCCTCTGCTGAGGGTGGAGTACGGCCTCACAGCCACACTTCCATCCACACACACACCTGTTTCTTAGTCCCAAGTGCCACACTTGAGCCTCGAGGAGACAGCGTGTTCGCTGCCCCTCCAGCCCCAGTCTTACCGTAGCCCTGGGCCCTTGCACAGCACCCACTGAAAAGGCTTCCTTGTCCGCTCTGTTGGAATCTCTACAACCATCATGAAGAGGGACAGGGGGAAGCCCCAGAAAGCCCTGCCCACTGATGCCCACAATCAGTTTGTGCACAAATGCTCAGACCTGACTGTGCAGAAGGACACAGGCAGCCTGGCCTGCTCGCAGGCCCGCCTGCTTTCTGAAAATGCAACAGAGACACGCAGAGAGAAAGAAGGCAGGACCACACAAAACAGATGGAAAGAAACTTTTACAAAGCAACCTGTGACTGCTCGGAGCAGGGACAAACCACCACATATCTGAGGGGCTCCGAATTATAGCACGTGACAAGCAAGGCCTGTGCATCATCCCATGCAAACACATTTCTATAAACTTAACATTTTAAAAAAAATTTTCGTGTGCTTCCTCCTTCCTCTTGAAGGGTGTTTGCTAGTTTCTGTTCTGAAAGAGCTGTGTTTAAGACCAGCCTTTTGCAGATGACACTTTATTGGGGCTCACGACTCACATCAGTCTTCTCTGGGCCTGGTTTAGGAAATAATGCAGGAAGGGTATTCAAGTAGAACCTGAAGACATTTCATGACTGCCTCCGGTGTGGCATTCATTTTTCACCACTCGTGAGCTGACGGCCATTTATGACAGAGTCCGGGAGTCAGAAGGATCCACCACGGCCCAACGAGAAGAACTGTTGGGGAGTTTCATTAACAAGGATCAGGGACTCCGGCCAAGATGGAGGTGTAGGTGGACACATTGTGCCTCCTTGCACAACCAAAATTAAGGACAACAAAAATTTAGAAACAAAAAAACAACCAGAACAGACAGAAAACTGAACTGTACAGTGTACGGAAGTCCAACAACCATTCATCCAGACTGGTAAGAGGGGTGGAGTCAGAGGCCTGAGGAGGCCTGTGACAGGAAAAAGCGGTGGCTGCCAGATCCCGGGCCCGGGCGTGGGGAGGCAACAAACAGACCCAGTGAGGTGTGCAAGGTAGCTGGCTGTACGTAGTCACACATTCTCACGCAGAGAAACCAGGTGAAAACCAGCAGCAGGACAGACCGTGCTACCCAGGGCCCCCGAGCTGGGAAATAAAGCCTAAAAGCACTGATTAAAAACACTTGTGGGGGTTGAGGTGCCAGAAGAGACTCCCAGCCTCACAGGAGAGTTCGTTGGAGAGACCCACAGGGTCCTAGAATGTACACAAGCCCACCCACCCAGGAGCCAGCACCAGAAGGGCCCAATTTGCTTGTGGGAAGCAGCAGAGGGGACTGAAATCCGACAGAGAGAGGAGCAAGTGCCATTGTTCCCTCTTGGACCCCGCCCCCACATACAACATCACAACCCAGCAACTGGGTTGCCCCGCCCTGGTGAACACCTACGGCTCTGGCCCTCACTACATAACAGGCGAGATCAGACCAAAAAAAAAAGAGAGAGAGAGAGAGACAGCTCAAATGGAAGAACAAATGAAAGCTCCAAAGCCAATACTTTTAAGCAACCAAGAGATAGCTAGCCTATCAGATGCACAATTCAAAGCACTGGTAATCAGGATGCTCACAGAATGGGTTGATTTTGGTCTCAAATTAGATGAAAAAAAATGAAGGCTATGCTAAGAGAAATGAAGAAAAATGCACAGGGAACCAACAATGATGGAAACAAAATTGGGTCTCACATCAGTGGAGTGGACCAGAAGGAAGAAAAAAACATACAATCAGAAAAGAATGAAGAAATAAGAATTTTTAAAAAAATGAGGAGAGGCTTAGGAACCTCCAGAACATCTTGAAACATTCCAACATCCAAATTATAGGGGTACCAGAAGCAGAAGAGGAAGAGCAACAAATTGAAAACTTATTTGAACAAATAATAAAGGAGAACTTCCCCAATCTGGCAAAGGAAACAGACTTCCAGGAAGTCCAGGAAGCTCAGAGAGTCCCAAAGAAATTGGACCCAAGGAGGAACACACCAAGGCACATCATAATTACATTAGCCAAGATTAAAATTAAGGAGAGAATTCTAGAAGCAGCAAGAGATAAGGAGACAGCCACCTACAAAGGAGTTCCCATCAGATTTCTCAAAAGAGACCTTGCAGGCAAGAAGGGGCTGGAAAGAAGTATTCCAAGTCATGAAAGGCAAGGACCTACATCCAAGATTGCTCTATCCAGCAAAGCTTTCATTTAGAATGGAAGGGCAGATTAAGTGCTTCTCAAATAAGGTCAAATTAAAGGAATTCATCATCACCAAGCCCTTATTATATGAAATGTTAAAGAGACTTATCTAAGAAAAAGAAGATAAAAAATATGAACAGTAAAAAAGATAGCAAACTCACAGTTATTAACAACCACACCTAAAACAAAAGCAAACAACTAGAACAGGGACAGAACCACAGAAATGTAGATCACATGGAGGGTTAACAACAGGGGAGTGGGAGGAGGAGAGGGGGAAAAAGTACAGAGAATAAGTAGCATAGATAGTAGGTAGAAAATAAGCAGGGGGAGGGCAAGAATAGTATGGGAAATGTAGAAGCTAAAGAACTTATGACACATGGACATGAACTAAAGGGGAGGAATGTGGGTGGGAGGGGATGTGCAGGGGGAAGGGGAGTGAAGGGGAAAATGGGACAACCGTAATAGCATAATCAATAACATATATTAAAAAAAGAAAAAAACAAGGATCAAATTCATGCCTTAGTAATGGAGAAGACACCACCTCAGTATGATCTTCTGTGAAACGTAGACACCTTTGGGCCTTTTTAAATTCTCTTGAGCATTTTTAAATAGAAATAAAGTCTGGCTTTAATTTTTTTATTTTTTGATTCCAGTTTTGTTTTGTTTTTTACTTTTTAATGTGAAACAGTTTTAATTTGTTAGTTTGGCCTGAATTCATTATTATAATGACTGCAAAACAGAGATTTTTCTTGCCCTATTACTCCTGATCAGCTGACATTCTACTATAATGAGGGGCTTTCTCCTCTCCCTCATTTACTTATTTAAACCAGAGTGGATCGTAGGTCTCTGTTTAGTGGGCTTTAACCCATTACTATCAATACATGCTCTGATGCTCAACTGTCCCGGCTGCACCAGTGGGAGCCCCTTCAAGCTGGCTTTGGGCCCCTGGTAGTGGAAAACGCTATTTGAAACCAGCACCCGAGCAACTTGGTGCACTGTCTGCTACACAGGTGTCATCACTTCTCAGCCCTCCTAATGGAAAGAGCTGAGCAATATTTGTGTCACATTTACATACATGCTAATTTCTATTTATCTGTACTGAAAAGCGCGGTTTACACCAACATCCCCAATTCCAGTCCAACAGGAACCGGCCTCTAGCTTTCCCCCTTCCTTATCTGTAACTCTGTCCTCTAATAGTGAGAGAACCAGCCTCTGTGTCCTCCCTACAGGTTCTTATCGGCTCAGTCCCCTGTGTAGGACCAAGTTCTCCACCCTCCGAGGCCGCCACCACACCCAGCCGCCTCTCTCGCATGGCCTTTGACCTCTGCCAGGCAGCATCTCATGTTGGAGCCGCGTGAATGCTTCTTTCATGCCAGCCCACTTCCCGGTGTCCATTTGTAGCCATTCCCATCTCCTGTCTCTGCAGATTTGTCTCTTTTGGAACTTTTACATACAGGGAATTTCATAACCTATTGTCCCTTTTGTCCCTGACATATCACTGTCATGATGTCTGAGGGCTCATCGTGTTGGAACATGTACCAGTAGTTCCTTCCTCTTTATCACTGCACAGTGCTCCACTGAAAGATACAGCACGCTCTGTCTATCCATGAACCAGCTGCAGGACATTTGGACTGTTGCAGGCTCCAGGCTATTGCGTATCACACTGATATGAACATTTGCGTACAAGTCTTTGGGTGGACACACACCTAAATGTGTTCCGGGTAGTGTAGTAGGGGGAATGAAGGCTCCCCAACATGCCCGACTTGCTCATCGGCTGACTTTAAGAAAACCAGACCACTCTGGGTGACTTCACATTGCAACACCACCCTAACCCCCAGAACCCATGAACGTGCTGTGCTACGTGGCTGCAGATGGAAACAAGGTTGCAAACCAGCTGATGTTAAGGCTGCAGATGGAAACAAGGTTGCAAACCAGCTGATGTTAAGGCTGCAGATGGAAACAAGGTTGCAAACCAGCTGATGTTAAGAATGCGAGATTATCTGGGATTACCTGAGGAGCCCCCGCACACTCACAAGGATCCTTAGAAGCGGAAGGGGCAGAAGAGGGGGACAGAGTGATCCGCTGTGAGGACTCAGCCGTCTGTTGCCAGCTTTGAACATGGAGGAAAAAAGCACAGGAACCAAGGAATCATGGGCCGCTTCTAGGAGCTAGAAGTTTCTCCTTTAAAGCGTCCTGGGGGGAGTGCACCTGCTGACACCTCAACTTTAGCCCAGCAACACCTGCCGGACCTCTAACCTCCCAAACTGTAAACTAATCCGTCTGTGTTGTTTTCAGCCATGAAGTTTGCGATGACTCGTTACAGCAGACACCTAAGAGTGGCTCTTGTCTGAATAATAAGTTTATATTTAACCTTGTAAGAAACTGCTGAGTTCTTTTCCAAAGTGGCTGTACCATTTTACATTCTTATCGGAAATGTACGATTTTGGTCAGTACCTAGAGCCCTGAGGGGGTTGTTTATGACAAGTGCGTCTGGTTTCACTGAAGGAGAAGAAGTGCCAGGCTTCTCACCCCAGCACACCAACAGCCGGGGAGCTGCTGCAGGCGGAAGGCAGGAGGGAAACAGGGAAGAAGGGGGAAAAGTCAAATAATTTTAATTGACTCACTGGCAATACTACAGGACCGTGGACTCCAGGGGCTCAAACCTCTACCGCACTTCTTATCAGCTGTGTGATTTGGGGCACGGTGTGTCACTATAAAACAGAATAAATATCTGTCTCCTAGGTTTGTAATGAGGATTAAACAAGACCTACAGGAAAAACACACATCCGGTGCTTGGCTCTAACAGCTATCCTTGTTGCTAATGTTTGCAATGTCCAAGTCAACAAGGTTAAATGTTGTCTGCTCCACTTATTTAAGAAGATAGAAGGATGTGTAATTAATTGCAGAAAAACACAGGAGGTGGGTTCATAGAAATATAAACCCTCATCTTGGTTGGAATATTTGGCAAGTCACTCCCAGATCTCAGAAACCTAAAATTTAGCTGCGGCCCTGGCTGGTGTGGCTCAGTTGGCTGGAGCATCGTCCCATACACTGAAAGGTCACGGGTTCTATTCCCAGTCAGGGCACATGCCTGGGTTGTGGGTTCGATCCCTGGTTGGGGGGCCTATAAGAGGCAACCCGTCAATGTTTCTCTTTCTCTCTCTTCCCTCCCCTCCTCTCTCTAAAAGCAATGAGAAAATGTCCTCAGGTGAAGATAAAAAAGATTAAAACTTAGCTACAAAAATGTGCAGATCACCTGTTGCCCACACACCACCATGTTCTCCCATGAGTCACAACTACATACATCTGTACAAGATTCTATACATTTCAGCACCGTTTCAGCATCTATTTACGTGGGGTCTTCAAAACAGCCCAGTGAGTAGACAGAAGAGGAATCATCATGTTTGACAGACTAAGGAAACTGAGGCACGTGCCGTCAAAGGGTTCACTCACACTCCATGGAGAGATGGCAGCCAGCTGCTGCTGCTTCCTCCTCTGTGGCACATGCCCCTGGCTTCCAGCCGTGGGCGTGTCCCCACCCTCCTGCTGACATCGCTCACTCACAGACGTGGAAGGGATTAGGGTTGATCACATCCAGAGATGCTAGTAACACTGCCAATGGCCGTGAGCACACGCTGATTTCATTATGATCCTGCTCATCGCACTGGGAACCACCATGCATGGCTTGGTGAAGAGTCAGAACTCCACTACAGAGTTGCATTGGCATTTGTCCTGAGCCCATTGGCATTTTTTTTAAGAGATTTTATTTATTTATCTTTAGAGAGGGAAGGGAGGGAGATAGAGAGAGAGAGAGAAACATCAATGTGCGGTTGCTGGGGGTTATGGCCTGTAACCCAGGCATGTACCCTGGCTGGGAATCGAACCTGCGACACTTTGGTTCGCAGCCCGAGCTCAATCCACTGAGCTACGCCTACCAGGGCTCCATTGGCATTTTTAATGCATTGGTGGGAATGGAAATGAGTTGAGGCACCCAAGGCCGATTACACAGGGCACGTCAAACACCCCAGAGCCCTGCCTATATCCCCCTACCCCCACCCCAGCCTCCAAGGGCAAACCCTGCTGAAGGCCTGTTTCCCTCCTCACATGCCCTTTGATGCCCGCCATCTCAGACAAACCTTCCAAGTCTCATGACACAAGTCCTGTCCTTCCTCCAGTTCACAGATGAGAAAGCAGAGGCTCAGAGAGGTTACCTGACTTGCCTAAGTCACACAGCTAGCGGACGGTGAAGCCGGGCTCAGACTCCAGTCACTGGGGCTCAGGACTCCATGAGCCCCTCCGTCCCCCCAGCACCCCTTGCCATAGAGACCCCAACCCTCCCTTGGTCACCACACACTCTGACCTGGGGAATTCAGCCTACAGGGTGGGCAGCTGCCCAGCCCTGCGAAGGGGCGTGCTTGTCAGCCTGCCCCAGGCCATTTCTGTGTAGCCTCTGCCCTCCAGGCTCATGGACAAGGTCAGTTTCTGACCCGAGGCCCTCAAAACAAAGAGCACTTGGAGGCAGAAGCCTTTCTCACAGAAGAGCGAGGTTTGAGGACCTTGTTGAACTTGTAGGTTTTGCTGTTGTTATTATTGTTGATCATTCCATTTTGGTTTTTGGATTTGCTGCTCTGGGGAAAGCTCACCCATTAAAAGAGGAGTGCACTGTTCTCTTGGGTCAAGTCTTCAACTTTGTTGCAGGGTCCGGGGGAAGGTGCAGAAACCGGAAAGTGATGTGGAGCCTGTGTCAAACCCAAGGCAGAACATGAAGAGCTGCACATGCCTTGTGGATCTGTCTGTCTGTCTGGCTGGCTGGCTGGCTCATCATCCCCTCCCCCCCATGCACAAGGGTATATGACCAAAGTTTACATTCCAGCCCTGAAGGGCACTTCCTCATGGCTCCGCTCCAAAAGCCTAGAGGGGCAGACACAGCAACATCTGAGTAGATGGGGTCACACCTGCATGTCCCCAGGATGCCAGTGAGGGCAGGGCATGTCACAGGAAAACCGGAAAGGGGGGGTCATACCTGCAGCTCCCTGTCTCTTGTGGGTTCGGGCTGCTCCCCACATTTTCTGGGGGCAGGAGGTGTCAGGAAGATGGAGAAGGGGAGTGAACGAGACTCGCCAATCTACCTTAGAAGAAGGGGTGCTCAGACTCACCCACAGTTCTCACCGTGGCCAGCTCCATGCAGGCAGCGTGCAGGAGCCAGGGCTGGCGTTAGCACCGCACTCGGCTGTTTCCCAGACCATTTCACACACATTCTCTCGGCGACATGCATGGCACCCCTATTTGGCAGAGCAGATAGCATGCCCATTTTCCAGATGAGAAAACTGATTTCCAAAAGTGACTTGCCTGGGTCTCAGAGCAAGACCTAGCAAGACCAGGCTGGGGACTCCAGAGTGAGACAGGCAGGTAGACTGCCCTGCCCGTCCCCTCAGCACTGGGACAGCCCTCCCGATGTTCCCAGGGTAACCCCCCGAGACAGGCCACGACTCGTGCCCCAGCCCCACCACTCTCTAGCTGGGGGGCTTCGCCTCCCTGTGCCTGATGGAACGGAATGAGACCAAGCGTGAGCTGTGCTCTTCCCAGCACCTGCAAGTGTGGCACCAATGGTGTCCTCATCTTCCGATGGGGCCTGGTGCCCTGCCCGGGCTCACCACAGGGGCTCAGGACCCTCGCTTGGATGGGCCAGGGTCCCGGTGAGTGAGCTGATTCCTTCCCTGCCCTGACCCCCCAGGAAGAGACCAGGGTCTGCAGGGCAGGGAGGGGCCCACCCAGCAGGGCGGGGCCGCCTCGTGGTGGGGCACTCCCAGCCCTCGCCTTTGTCTGCACCCCTGTAACTGAGAGGCCTGTCTAGACTGAGCGGCTACTGGAAGTAATCCCGGGAAAATCTCCCTGAAACCCGATCCTCACCCTTATCGAGGGCCAGGCCGATTAGCCTGATTGATTGGACAATGGACGCCTGGCCTTAACACAACCTCCATGCGTCTGCCGGGCAGACGGGCTCATGGAGCTACCTGTCGTGCGGGGTCAGCGGCCCAGCCGGGACCCCCAACCTGCTGGAGGAGGGGCTGGGACAACCGGCTTCTCCAGAGCCAGAACGGGAACTCCCAGCACTTCCAGCACCTGGGGCTGCTTTCTGTGACCCCGGTCCGGCTGGGGCTCACGTGCCCCACACCATGAGTGCCGATCACACTGTCATCATCTTCCCCGTTTCACAGGTGACAGCACTGAGCCTAAGCCCCTCGCTCAGGCTCACACAGGGTGCAGAACAGCACCCGCAGCTCCAGGCCGCTTGACCCCGAGGCCGGAGCCCTTCCCCGCTCTGCAGTCCCACCTGCTGGCGCTCACACATCTGTGGTCAGCAGGCCCCAGGCCCCAGCCATTGCTCTGGGTGACCCCAGTGTCCGTCAGTGAAGAAGGCCAGCCGGGGCTCTTCAGTGTAACCTTGGGTGTACACGGGCTCTCTGAGCAGCAAGCAACACCCATGGGCCAGCATTACCACCAAAGGGGCCTCTTTCGTTTGTGCTGAACCAGTGAGTTTGGGAACTGGGTACAGACAAAGCAAAGCCGCCCTGAGCTGGCTCCACCAAGTGCCTCTGGAGCAGGTGTGACGTGCAGGGGGCAGGGCCACCAGCCTCTCTTGGGGCCATCAGGCCAAGAATAGAAGGCCCATCCCCACCACAAATGACCAGTCTGTCACCAAGAGCTGGACACGAGGAAGCGTGGCTGGCACATGTGTGATCCACGTGTGCCAGGAGGGGCCGGGACAGAGGACGGATGGACGAGCCCTTTGTCCCATGACGCAGGCTTGTGAGGCTCCTGGTTCCACCCCATGGGGTCAGAGGGAGTCCTGCTGTCAGAGCAGTCTGGGGCAGGGACGCTCAAGGGAGCCAAGCCTGGTGTCCACCCGCCCCCGCCACTAACCGATATGGCCTTGGGACAGTCACCTGCCCTGTCTGAGCCACATTAATTCCAGTTTACAAGTGAGGATACCAACCCCCACCCCCACTCTGCGCTGAGGGTCACTAGGATTGAAATGAACCCACCTGTGCCCTGCATGCAGGTTAGGCACGGCGGCAGACTTGTCCCCACCCACACACTTATTAACGCTCAGAGTTTGCACAACCTGTAATGAAACGTAACTGTCTGATGGCCGTACACTGTCCTGTCCGGAGACTGACAGCTAAAGCCAAGGACCCAGGAAAGATGCAGACTCCGGCAGGCCCCTCATCGCTTCCCTGGACACTACCACCCGTGTATCCGGAAAGCTATTGTGCCAGGGGCCCACGCCACGGGGGAGGAAACTGAGGCCCAGAGAGATGGCCCTAGGATTCAGCGAAAGGTTCCCATGGAAGCATTATCAGCTTATTAACGAGAGTGGGTAACACTGATCCCCCAGTAATACCTCTTTGCGGGGTTTTGCAACCTGAACACCCAGCTGGGTCCTAATTCGTTTTACCAAATGGCATCTAACGCATTTCTGCCTCTGTGATCTCAAATTGGATAATCCCTGCCCCTCCGGTTTCCTGTTGCCAGGTAACACCTGCGCTCCCAGAGGTCCCTCACCTGCCCTCCACCGTGCCCCTGGGCGGGTCTGACGTCCATTCCTGGCCATCTCACTCTGGCGTCGCCTGCGTCTGTCCAGAGCCAGCCAGACCCTCAGCCCAGGACTGGGCCCCGTTCCCCCTTCTGGAAGGTGGTCCTCAGGTCGTCTTTCCTTTTCTGCCTCAGCCTGCCAGCCCGCCTGCCCAGCAGCAGGGCCTTCATCTCGAATCACCAGCCATCTTCTCCCTGTGACTTTACTTCTAGGTAGGGAAAGGCCGCCCAGTCTGGCCCTCCCTGTGGGATGAGGCCCCTGCCAACCGGGAAAGGGTCTGGCAGAGTCCTGATACCATGAAGCCCTTAGGAGCTGAGAATAAAGGGGCAAAAGGCAGGTTTCTCCACACGAGCCATATAACAGGCATTAGCAGAGCACCCACCATGTTCCAGTTCCTGTGCAGGCAGCAGGGAGGCCAAGCACGCCAGGGGCCAGGAGCAGCTGGCAGAGGAGCTGTGACTGGCGGGGGGGGGGGGGGTGGGGGGGCCTGAGACCTGCTCTGAGACACCATCAGGAGCCTGGGCTCAGGTGATCTGGGGGAGGCAAGGTGTGGGGGAGGAGAGCCGGGGTGGAAAGCGGGGACTCAGAGGGACTCTTGCAGGAAGGATGAGCAGAGCTCAGACCACAGTGCGAACCTCGGTCTGCGGAAAAGGGAAGCCACTGCCACCTGCAGAGCAGGGCTGGGCCCTAGAGAGACCACTGTGGTGGCCGAGTAGCTGATGATTAGAAAGGCGAGGGCCAGAAAGAGGAGCCGTGAGGGGTGAATGCGGTCATCCAGGTGAGAGGGCTGGGGACATGCTTTGCCATTTCTAAGCTGTGTGACCGCAGGCAGGTTCCTTAACCTTTCCGACCCTTAGCCTTCTCCTCCTCCTCGGTCAAATGGCTGTCATGTGGATCCAACCCAACAATGCATGAAAAGCATTTAGTATCATGCCTGGCACACAGTAAATGCTCAATAAATGTTTGCTTAGAAAAACAAAAAGGCAAAGGCTGACTGCTAGAGCTCCCTCCCTCCCC